>NC_064533.1:29642867-30299117 GCF_023856365.1 Brienomyrus brachyistius
AAATGGTGAGATCTTGTCTTTCGCTTTCACAGTTCCGTTCGATTATGGCTTGCTCATTTAGATCAATGATTCAAATGGAGATTTGGGAATGACTCACACCTAATCTCTGTTCCATACGGACGCACACGCTACTGTCTTTCCCCCAATATACCAGAATAAATGAGATTTGAATTGATCTCCTAATGCCATGCCAGGTGAGTCAAGGTTGACAGGGTCCATTGGCTACACTGAAGAAGCAGAATGCAGCTGCGTCCAGCCTGGGTCCCATGGTGCAATGGCCAGCACTCTGGGCTTTGAATCCAGTGATCCGAGTTCGAGTCTCGGTGGGGCCTTCATCTTAAAACATGCTAGATTCTGTGTGAAGAGACCAGCCGTTCTTCCCCTGAGAGCAAAGGGAAGTGTCTTTGCTGCTTTGCCCGTTTGGTTCAATTATGCTGCTTCTTCTTGCTCCGATCACCTCAAGCTACCATTCACTTCTGTCTGTCAGCTGTATCATACACAAACTGAAAATATGTCTCTAAGATTGTACAGGAAGATGAGGTCCCATGGTGTAACGGTCAGCACTCTGAATCCAGTAATCCAAGTTCAAATCTCAGTTGGACATGCCACCTGGAAGATTAATTACTGCACTCTGCATGCAAGGAACGACAGTTGTCGCCTTAACAACATAGGCTTATGTCTTCTTGCCTGTGTACCCGTTATTTTCTGGATTGTCTTGGTTCCTCTGGCTCCATTCATCTAAACCTAGAGAACGCTAATATTCCTGCAGCTTGAGTTTGGCGGCTTTATTTGGTTCACGGCTAAAAGCAACTGCACACTCCCCGTCGGGGAATCGAACCCTGGTCTCCAGCGTGACAGGCGGGGATACTCACCACTATACTAACGAGGAGACGGACAAATAACGCACCTGATCAAACGTTTCCCGTGGCTGTGGTAAAGATACGTGCTCCTCACATTCCATTGTGTTTGATGCTGTGATAGCAACATGACGGCAAACGATATTAATTAAACTTTAATCAGTGGAAGCGTCTCTATTGAGACAACATGAACGTACTGAATAAATGGTGAGATCTTGCCTTTCGCTTTCACAGTTCCGTTCGATTATGGCTTGCTCATTTAGATCAATGATTCAAATGGAGATTTGGGAATTACTCACACCTAATCTCTGTTCCATACGGACGCACACGCTACTGTCTTTCCCCCAATATACCAGAATAAATGAGATTTGAATTGATTTCCAAATGCCATGCCAGGTGAGTCAAGGTTGACAGGGTCCATTGGCTACACTGAAGAAGCAGAATGCAGCTGCGTCCAGCCTGGGTCCCATGGTGCAATGGCCAGCACTCTGGGCTTTGAATCCAGTGATCCGAGTTCGAGTCTCGGTGGGGCCTTCATCTTGAAACATGCTAGATTCTGTGTGAAGAGACCAGCCGTTCTTCCCCTGAGAGCAAAGGGAAGTGTCTTTGCTGCTTTGCCCGTTTGGTTCAATTATGCTGCTTCTTCTTGCTCCGATCACCTCAAGCTACCATTCACTTCTGTCTGTCAGCTGTATCATACACAAACTGAAAATATGTCTCTAAGATTGTACAGGAAGATGAGGTCCCATGGTGTAACGGTCAGCACTCTGAATCCAGTAATCCAAGTTCAAATCTCAGTTGGACATGCCACCTGGAAGATTAATTACTGCACTCTGCATGCAAGGAACGACAGTTGTCGCCTTAACAACATAGGCTTATGTCTTCTTGCCTGTGTACCCGTTATTTTCTGGATTGTCTTGGTTCCTCTGGCTCCATTCATCTAAACCTAGAGAACGCTAATATTCCTGCAGCTTGAGTTTGGCGGCTTTATTTGGTTCACGGCTAAAAGCAACTGCACACTCCCCGTCGGGGAATCGAACCCTGGTCTCCCGCGTGACAGGCGGGGATACTCACCACTATACTAACGAGGAGACGGACAAATAACGCACCTGATCAAACGTTTCCCGTGGCTGTGGTAAAGATATGTGCTCCTCACATTCCATTGTGTTTGATGCTGTGATAGCAACATGACTGCAAACGATATTAATTAAACTTTACTCAGTGGAAGCGTCTCTATTGAGACAACATGAACGTACTGAATAAATGGTGAGATCTTGCCTTTCGCTTTCACAGTTCCGTTCGATTATGGCTTGCTCATTTAGATCAATGATTCAAATGGAGATTTGGGAATGACTCACACCTAATCTCTGTTCCATACGGACGCAAACGCTACTGTCTTTCCCCCAATATACCAGAATAAATGAGATTTGAATTGATTTCCAAATGCCATGCCAGGTGAGTCAAGGTTGACAGGGTCCATTGGCTACACTGAAGAAGCAGAATGCAGCTGCGTCCAGCCTGGGTCCCATGGTGCAATGGCCAGCACTCTGGGCTTTGAATCCAGTGATCCGAGTTCGAGTCTCGGTGGGGCCTTCATCTTGAAACATGCTAGATTCTGTGTGAAGAGACCAGCCGTTCTTCCCCTGAGAGCAAAGGGAAGTGTCTTTGCTGCTTTGCCCGTTTGGTTCAATTATGCTGCTTCTTCTTGCTCCGATCACCTCAAGCTACCATTCACTTCTGTCTGTCAGCTGTATCATACACAAACTGAAAATATGTCTCTAAGATTGTACAGGAAGATGAGGTCCCATGGTGTAACGGTCAGCACTCTGAATCCAGTAATCCAAGTTCAAATCTCAGTTGGACATGCCACCTGGAAGATTAATTACTGCACTCTGCATGCAAGGAACGACAGTTGTCGCCTTAACAACATAGGCTTATGTCTTCTTGCCTGTGTACCCGTTATTTTCTGGATTGTCTTGGTTCCTCTGGCTCCATTCATCTAAACCTAGAGAACGCTAATATTCCTGCAGCTTGAGTTTGGCGGCTTTATTTGGTTCACGGCTAAAAGCAACTGCACACTCCCCGTCGGGGAATCGAACCCTGGTCTCCCGCGTGACAGGCGGGGATACTCACCACTATACTAACGAGGAGACGGACAAATAACGCACCTGATCAAACGTTTCCCGTGGCTGTGGTAAAGATATGTGCTCCTCACATTCCATTGTGTTTGATGCTGTGATAGCAACATGACTGCAAACGATATTAATTAAACTTTACTCAGTGGAAGCGTCTCTATTGAGACAACATGAACGTACTGAATAAATGGTGAGATCTTGCCTTTCGCTTTCACAGTTCCGTTCGATTATGGCTTGCTCATTTAGATCAATGATTCAAATGGAGATTTGGGAATGACTCACACCTAATCTCTGTTCCATACGGACGCAAACGCTACTGTCTTTCCCCCAATATACCAGAATAAATGAGATTTGAATTGATCTCCTACTGCCATGCCAGGTGAGTCAAGGTTGACAGGGTCCATTGGCTACACTGAAGAAGCAGAATGCAGCTGCGTCCAGCCTGGGTCCCATGGTGCAATGGCCAGCACTCTGGGCTTTGAATCCAGTGATCCGAGTTCGAGTCTCGGTGGGGCCTTCATCTTAAAACATGCTAGATTCTGTGTGAAGAGACCAGCCGTTCTTCCCCTGAGAGCAAAGGGAAGTGTCTTTGCTGCTTTGCCCGTTTGGTTCAATTATGCTGCTTCTTCTTGCTCCGATCACCTCAAGCTACCATTCACTTCTGTCTGTCAGCTGTATCATACACAAACTGAAAATATGTCTCTAAGATTGTACAGGAAGATGAGGTCCCATGGTGTAACGGTCAGCACTCTGAATCCAGTAATCCAAGTTCAAATCTCAGTTGGACATGCCACCTGGAAGATTAATTACTGCACTCTGCATGCAAGGAACGACAGTTGTCGCCTTAACAACATAGGCTTATGTCTTCTTGCCTGTGTACCCGTTATTTTCTGGATTGTCTTGGTTCCTCTGGCTCCATTCATCTAAACCTCGAGAACGCTAATATTCCTGCAGCTTGAGTTTGGCGGCTTTATTTGGTTCACGGCTAAAAGCAACTGCACACTCCCCGTCGGGGAATCGAACCCTGGTCTCCCGCGTGACAGGCGGGGATACTCACCACTATACTAACGAGGAGACGGACAAATAACGCACCTGATCAAACGTTTCCCGTGGCTGTGGTAAAGATACGTGCTCCTCACATTCCATTGTGTTTGATGCTGTGATAGCAACATGACGGCAAACGATATTAATTAAACTTTAATCAGTGGAAGCGTCTCTATTGAGACAACATGAACGTACTGAATAAATGGTGAGATCTTGCCTTTCGCTTTCACAGTTCCGTTCGATTATGGCTTGCTCATTTAGATCAATGATTCAAATGGAGATTTGGGAATTACTCACACCTAATCTCTGTTCCATACGGACGCACACGCTACTGTCTTTCCCCCAATATACCAGAATAAATGAGATTTGAATTGATTTCCTAATGCCATGCCAGGTGAGTCAAGGTTGACAGGGTCCATTGGCTACACTGAAGAAGCAGAAAGCAGCTGCATCCAGCCTGGGTCCCATGGTGCAATGGCCAGCACTCTGGGCTTTGAATCCAGTGATCCGAGTTCGAGTCTCGGTGGGGCCTTCATCTTGAAACATGCTAGATTCTGTGTGAAGAGACCAGCCGTTCTTCCCCTGAGAGCAAAGGGAAGTGTCTTTGCTGCTTTGCCCGTTTGGTTCAATTATGCTGCTTCGTCTTGCTCCTATCACCTCAAGCTACCATTCAATTCTGTCTGTCAGCTGTATCATACACAAACTGAAAATATGTCTCTAAGATTGTACAGGAAGATGAGGTCCCATGGTGTAACGGTCAGCACTCTGAATCCAGTAATCCAAGTTCAATTCTCGGTTGGACATGCCACCTGGAAGATTACTTACTGCACTCTGCATGCAAGGAATGACAGTTGTCGCCTTAACAACATAGGCTTATGTCTTCTTGCCTGTGTACCCGTTATTTTCTGGATTGTCTTGGTTCCTCTGGCTCCATTCATCTAAACCTCGAGAACGCTAATATTCCTGCAGCTTGAGTTTGGCGGCTTTATTTGGTTCACGGCTAAAAGCAACAGCACACTCCCCGTCGGGGAATCGAACCCCGGTCTCCCGCGTGACAGGCGGGGATACTCACCACTATACTAACGAGGAGACGGACAAATAACGCACCTGATCAAACGTTTCCCGTGGCTGTGGTAAAGATACGTGGTCCTCACATTCCATTGTGTTTGATGCTGTGATAGCAACATGACGGCAAACGATATTAATTAAACTTTACTCAGTGGAAGCGTCTCTATTGAGACAACATGAACGTACTGAATAAATGGTGAGATCTTGCCTTTCGCTTTTACAGTTCCGTTCGATTATGGCTTGCTCATTTAGATCAATGATTCAAATGGAGATTTGGGAATGACTCACACCTAATCTCTGTTCCATACGGACGCACACGCTACTGTCTTTCCCCCAATATACCAGAATAAATGAGATATGAATTGATCTCCTAATGCCATGCCAGGTGAGTCAAGGTTGACAGGGTCCATTGGCTACACTGAAGAAGCAGAATGCAGCTGCGTCCAGCCTGGGTCCCATGGTGCAATGGCCAGCACTCTGGGCTTTGAATCCAGTGATCCGAGTTCGAGTCTCGGTGGGGCCTTCATATTAAAACATGCTAGATTCTGTGTGAAGAGACCAGCCGTTCTTCCCCTGAGAGCAAAGGGAAGTGTCTTTGCCTGTTTGGTTCAATTATGCTGCTTCTTCTTGCTCCGATCACCTCAAGCTACCATTCACTTCTGTCTGTCATCTGTATCATACACAAACTGAAAATATGTCTCTAAGATTGTACAGGAAGATGAGGTCCCATGGTGTAACGGTCAGCACTCTGAATCCAGTAATCCAAGTTCAAATCTCGGTTGGACATGCCACCTGGAAGATTACTTACTGCACTCTGCATGCAAGGAACGACAGTTGTCGCCTTAACAACATAGGCTTATGTCTTCTTGCCTGTGTACCCGTTATTTTCTGGATTGTCTTGCTTCCTCCGGCTCCATTCATCTAAACCTCGAGAACGCTAATATTCCTGCAGCTTGAGTTTGGCGGCTTTATTTGGTTCACGGCTAAAAGCAACAGCACACTCCCCGTCGGGGAATCGAACCCCGGTCTCCCGCGTGACAGGCGGGGATACTCACCACTATACTAACGAGGAGACGGACAAATAACGCACCTGATCAAACGTTTCCCGTGGCTATGGTAAAGATACGTGCTCCTCACATTCCATTGTGTTTGATGCTGTGATAGCAACATGACGGCAAACGATATTAATTAAACTTTACTCAGTGGAAGCGTCTCTATTCAGACAACATGAACGTACTGAATAAATGGTGAGATCTTGTCTTTCGCTTTCACAGTTCCGTTCGATTATGGCTTGCTCATTTAGATCAATGATTCAAATGGAGATTTGGGAATGACTCACACCTAATTTCTGTTCCATACGGACGCACACGCTACTGTCTTTCCCCCAATATACCAGAATAAATGAGATTTGAATTGATCTCCTAATGTCATGCCAGGTGAGTCAAGGTTGACAGGGTCTATTGGCTACACTGAAGGAGCAGAAAGCAGCTGCGTCCAGCCTGGGTCCCATGGTGCAATGGCCAGCACTCTGGGCTTTGAATACAGTGATCTGAGTTCGAGTCTCGGTGGGGCCTTCATCTTCAAACATGCTAGATTCTGTGTGAAGAGACCAGCCGTTCTTCCCCTGAGAGCAAAGGGAAGTGTCTTTGCTGCTTTGCCCGTTTGGTTCAATTATGCTGCTTCTTCTTGCTCCGATCACCTCAAGCTACCATTCACTTCTGTCTGTCAGCTGTATCATACACAAACTGAAAATATGTCTCTAAGATTGTACAGGAAGATGAGGTCCCATGGTGTAACGGTCAGCACTCTGAATCCAGTAATCCAAGTTCAAATCTCGGTTGGACATGCCACCTGGAAGATTACTTACTGCACTCTGCATGCAAGGAACGACAGTTGTCGCCTTAACAACATAGGCTTATGTCTTCTTGCCTGTGTACCCGTTATTTTCTGGATTGTCTTGCTTCCTCTGGCTCCATTCATCTAAACCTCGAGAACGCTAATATTCCTGCAGCTTGAGTTTGGCGGCTTTATTTGGTTCACGGCTAAAAGCAACAGCACACTCCCCGTCGGGGAATCGAACCCCGGTCTCCCGCGTGACAGGCGGGGATACTCACCACTATACTAACGAGGAGACGGACAAATAACGCACCTGATCAAACGTTTCCCGTGGCTATGATAAAGATACGTGCTCCTCACATTCCATTGTGTTTGATGCTGTGATAGCAACATGACGGCAAACGATATTAATTAAACTTTACTCAGTGGAAGCGTCTCTATTGAGACAACATGAACGTACTGAATAAATGGTGAGATCTTGTCTTTCGCTTTCACAGTTCCGTTCGATTATGGCTTGCTCATTTAGATCAATTATTCAAATGGAGATTTGGGAATGACTCACACCTAATTTCTGTTCCATACGGACGCACACGCTACTGTCTTTCCCCCAATATACCAGAATAAATGAGATTTGAATTGATCTCCTAATGTCATGCCAGGTGAGTCAAGGTTGACAGGGTCTATTGGCTACACTGAAGGAGCAGAAAGCAGCCGCGTCCAGCCTGGGTCCCATGGTGCAATGGCCAGCACTCTGGGCTTTGAATACAGTGATCTGAGTTCGAGTCTCGGTGGGGCCTTCATCTTCAAACATGCTAGATTCTGTGTGAAGAGACCAGCCGTTCTTCCCCTGAGAGCAAAGGGAAGTGTCTTTGCCTGTTTGGTTCAATTATGCTGCTTCTTCTTGCTCCGATCACCTCAAGCTACCATTCACTTCTGTCTGTCAGCTGTATCATACACAAACTGAAAATATGTCTCTAAGATTGTACAGGAAGATGAGGTCCCATGGTGTAACGGTCAGCACTCTGAATCCAGTAATCCAAGTTCAAATCTCGGTTGGACATGCCACCTGGAAGATTACTTACTGCACTCTGCATGCAAGGAACGACAGTTGTCGCCTTAACAACATAGGCTTATGTCTTCTTGCCTGTGTACCCGTTATTTTCTGGATTGTCTTGCTTCCTCCGGCTCCATTCATCTAAACCTCGAGAACGCTAATATTCCTGCAGCTTGAGTTTGGCGGCTTTATTTGGTTCACGGCTAAAAGCAACAGCACACTCCCCGTCGGGGAATCGAACCCCGGTCTCCCGCGTGACAGGCGGGGATACTCACCACTATCCTAACGAGGAGACGGACAAATAACGCACCTGATCAAACGTTTCCCGTGGCTATGGTAAAGATACGTGCTCCTCACATTCCATTGTGTTTGATGCTGTGATAGCAACATGACGGCAAACGATATTAATTAAACTTTACTCAGTGGAAGCGTCTCTATTCAGACAACATGAACGTACTGAATAATTGGTGAGATCTTGTCTTTCGCTTTCACAGTTCCGTTCGATTATGGCTTGCTCATTTAGATCAATGATTCAAATGGAGATTTGGGAATGACTCACACCTAATCTCTGTTCCATACGGACGCACACGCTACTGTCTTTCCCCCAATATACCAGAATAAATGAGATTTGAATTGATCTCCTAATGCCATGCCAGGTGAGTCAAGGTTGACAGGGTCCATTGGCTACACTGAAGGAGCAGAAAGCAGCCGCGTCCAGCCTGGGTCCCATGGTGCAATGGCCAGCACTCTGGGCTTTGAATACAGTGATCTGAGTTCGAGTCTCGGTGGGGCCTTCATCTTCAAACATGCTAGATTCTGTGTGAAGAGACCAGCCGTTCTTCCCCTGAGAGCAAAGGGAAGTGTCTTTGCCTGTTTGGTTCAATTATGCTGCTTCTTCTTGCTCCGATCACCTCAAGCTACCATTCACTTCTGTCTGTCAGCTGTATCATACACAAACTGAAAATATGTCTCTAAGATTGTACAGGAAGATGAGGTCCCATGGTGTAACGGTCAGCACTCTGAATCCAGTAATCCAAGTTCAAATCTCGGTTGGACATGCCACCTGGAAGATTACTTACTGCACTCTGCATGCAAGGAACGACAGTTGTCGCCTTAACAACATAGGCTTATGTCTTCTTGCCTGTGTACCCGTTATTTTCTGGATTGTCTTGCTTCCTCCGGCTCCATTCATCTAAACCTCGAGAACGCTAATATTCCTGCAGCTTGAGTTTGGCGGCTTTATTTGGTTCACGGCTAAAAGCAACAGCACACTCCCCGTCGGGGAATCGAACCCCGGTCTCCCGCGTGACAGGCGGGGATACTCACCACTATCCTAACGAGGAGACGGACAAATAACGCACCTGATCAAACGTTTCCCGTGGCTATGGTAAAGATACGTGCTCCTCACATTCCATTGTGTTTGATGCTGTGATAGCAACATGACGGCAAACGATATTAATTAAACTTTACTCAGTGGAAGCGTCTCTATTCAGACAACATGAACGTACTGAATAATTGGTGAGATCTTGTCTTTCGCTTTCACAGTTCCGTTCGATTATGGCTTGCTCATTTAGATCAATGATTCAAATGGAGATTTGGGAATGACTCACACCTAATCTCTGTTCCATACGGACGCACACGCTACTGTCTTTCCCCCAATATACCAGAATAAATGAGATTTGAATTGATCTCCTAATGCCATGCCAGGTGAGTCAAGGTTGACAGGGTCCATTGGCTACACTGAAGAAGCAGAAAGCAGCTGCGTCCAGCCTGGGTCCCATGGTGCAATGGCCAGCACTCTGGGCTTTGAATCCAGTGATCCGAGTTCGAGTCTCGATGGGGCCTTCATCTTAAAACATGCTAGATTCTGTGTGAAGAGACCAGCCGTTCTTCCCCTGAGAGCAAAGGGAAGTGTCTTTGCTGCTTTGCCCGTTTGGTTCAATTATGCTGCTTCTTCTTGCTCCGATCACCTCAGGCTACCATTCACTTCTGTCTGTCAGCTGTATCATACACAGACTGAAAATATGTCTCTAAGATTGTACAGGAAGATGAGGTCCCATGGTGTAACGGTCAGCACTCTGAATCCAGTAATCCAAGTTCAAATCTCGGTTGGACATGCCACCTGGAAGATTACTTACTGCACTCTGCATGCAAGGAACGACAGTTGTCGCCTAAACAACATAGGCTTATGTCTTCTTGCCTGTGTACCCGTTATTTTCTGGATTGTCTTGCATCCTCTGGCTCCATTCATCTAAACCTCGAGAACGCTAATATTCCTGCAGCTTGAGTTTGGCGGCTTTATTTGGTTCATGGCTAAAAGCAACAGCACACTCCCCGTCGGGGAATCGAACCCCGGTCTCCCGCGTGACAGGCGGGGATACTCACCACTATACTAACGAGGAGACGGACAAATAACGCACCTGATCAAACGTTTCCCGTGGCTGTGGTAAAGATACGTGCTCCTCACATTGCATTGTGTTTGATGCTGTGATAGCGACATGACGGCAAACGATATTAATTAAACTTTACTCAGTGGAAGTGTCTCTATTGAGACAACATGAACATACTGAATAAATGGTGAGATCTTGCCTTTCGCTTTCACAGTTCCGTTCGATTATGGCTTGCTCATTTAGATCAATGATTCAAATGGAGATTTGGGAATGAGTCACACCTAATCTCTGTTCCATACGGACGCACACGCTACTGTCTTTCCCCCAATATACCAGAATAAATGAGATTTGAATTGATCTCCTAATGCCATGCCAGGTGAGTCAAGGTTGACAGGGTCCATTGGCTACACTGAAGAAGCAGAAAGCAGCTGCGTCCAGCCTGGGTCCCTTGGTGCAATGGCCAGCACTCTGGGCTTTGAATCCAGTGATCCGAGTTCGAGTCTCGGTGGGGCCTTCGTCTTAAAACATGCTAGATTCTGTGTGAAGAGACCAGCCGTTCTTCCCCTGAGAGCAAAGGGAAGTGTCTTTGCTGCTTTGCCCGTTTGGTTCAATTATGCTGCTTCTTCTTGCTCCGATCACCTCAAGCTGCCATTCACCTCTGTCTGTCAGCTGTATCATACACAAACTGAAAATATGTCTCTAAGATTGTACAGGAAGATGAGGTCCCATAGTGTAACGGTCAGCACTCTGAATCCAGTAATCCAAGTTCAAATCTCGGTTGGACATGCCACCTGGAAGATTACTTACTGCACTCTGCATGCAAGGAACGACAGTTGTCGCCTTAACAACATAGGCTTATGTCTTCTTGCCTGTGTACCCGTTATTTTCTGGATTGTCTTGCTTCCTCTGGCTCCATTCATCTAAACCTAGAGAACGCTAATATTCCTGCAGCTTGAGTTTGGCGGCTTTATTTGGTTCACGGCTAAAAGCCACAGCACACTCCCCGACGGGGAATCGAACCCCGGTCTCCCGCGTGACAGGCGGGGATACTCACCACTATACTAACGAGGAGACGGACAAATAACGCACCTGATCAAACGTTTCCCGTGGCTGTGGTAAAGATACGTGTTCCTCACATTGCATTGTGTTTGATGCTGTGATAGCGACATGACGGCAAACGATATTAATTAAACTTTACTCAGTGGAAGCGTCTCTATTTTGACAACATGAAGTACTGAATAAATGGTGAGATCTTGCCTTTCGCTTTCACAGTTCCGTTCGATTATGGCTTGCTCATTTAGATCAATGATTCAAATGGAGATTTGGGAATGAGTCACACCTAATCTCTGTTCCATACGGACGCACACGCTACTGTCTTTCCCCCAATATACCAGAATAAATGAGATTTGAATTGATCTCCTAATGCCATGCCAGGTGAGTCAAGGTTGACAGGGTCCATTGGCTACACTGAAGAAGCAGAAAGCAGCTGCGTCCAGCCTGGGTCCCATGGTGCAATGGCCAGCACTCTGGGCTTTGAATCCAGTGATCCGAGTTCGAGTCTCGGTGGGGCCTTCGTCTTAAAACATGCTAGATTCTGTGTGAAGAGACCAGCCGTTCTTCCCCTGAGAGCAAAGGGAAGTGTCTTTGCTGCTTTGTCCGTTTGGTTCAATTATGCTGCTTCTTCTTGCTACGATCACCTCAAGCTACCATTCACCTCTGTCTGTCAGCTGTATCATACACAAACTGAAAATATGTCTCCAAGATTGTACAGGAAGATGAGGTCCCATGGTGTAACGGTCAGCACTCTGAATCCAGTAATCCAAGTTCAAATCTCGGTTGAACATGCCACCTGGAAGATTACTTACTGCACTCTGCATGCAAGGAACGACAGTTGTCGCCTTAACAACATAGGCTTATGTCTTCTTGCCTGTGTACCCGTTATTTTCTGGATTGTCTTGCTTCCTCTGGCTCCATTCATCTAAACCTAGAGAACGCTAATATTCCTGCAGCTTGAGTTTGGCGGCTCTATTTGGTTCACGGCTAAAAGCAACAGCACACTCCCCGTCGGGGAATCGAACCCCGGTCTCCCACGTGACAGGCGGGGATACTCACCACTATACTAACGAGGAGACGGACAAATAACGCACCTGATCAAACGTTTCCCGTGGCTGTGGTAAAGATACGTGCTCCTCACATTCCATTGTGTTTGATGCTGTGATAGCGACATGACGGCAAACGATATTAATTAAACTTTACTCAGTGGAAGCGTCTCTATTGAGACAACATGAACGTACTGAATAAATGGTGAGATCTTGCCTTTCGCTTTCACAGTTCCGTTCGATTATGGCTTGCTCATTTAGATCAATGATTCAAATGGAGATTTGGGAATGACTCACACCTAATCTCTGTTCCATACGGACGCACACGCTACTGTCTTTCCCCCAATATACCAGAATAAATGAGATTTGAATTGATCTCCTAATGCCATGCCAGGTGAGTCAAGGTTGACAGGGTCCATTGGCTACACTGAAGAAGCAGAAAGCAGCTGCGTCCAGCCTGGGTCCCATGGTGCAATGGCCAGCACTCTGGGCTTTGAATCCAGTGATCCAAGTTCGAGTCTCAGTGGGGCCTTCGTCTTAAAACATGCTAGATTCTGTGTGAAGAGACCAGCCGTTCTTCCCCTGAGAGCAAAGGGAAGTGTCTTTGCTGCTTTGCCCGTTTGGTTCAATTATGCTGCTTCTTCTTGCTCCGATCACCTCAAGCTACCATTCACTTCTGTCTGTCAGCTGTATCATACACAAACTGAAAATATGTCTCTAAGATTGTACAGGAAGATGAGGTCCCATGGTGTAACGGTCAGCACTCTGAATCCAGTAATCCAAGTTCAAATCTCGGTTGGACATGCCACCTGGAAGATTACTTACTGCACTCTGCATGCAAGGAACGACAGTTGTCGCCTTAACAACATAGGCTTATGTCTTCTTGCCTGTGTACCCGTTATTTTCTGGATTGTCTTGCTTCCTCTGGCTCCATTCATCTAAACCTAGAGAACGCTAATATTCCTGCAGCTTGAGTTTGGCGGCTCTATTTGGTTCACGGCTAAAAGCAACAGCACACTCCCCGTCGGGGAATCGAACCCCGGTCTCCCGCGTGACAGGCGGGGATACTCACCACTATACTAACGAGGAGACGGACAAATAACGCACCTGATCAAACGTTTCCCGTGGCTGTGGTAAAGATACGTGCTCCTCACATTCCATTGTGTTTGATGCTGTGATAGCGACATGACGGCAAACGATATTAATTAAACTTTACTCAGTGGAAGCGTCTCTATTGAGACAACATGAACGTACTGAATAAATGGTGAGATCTTGCCTTTCGCTTTCACAGTTCCGTTCGATTATGGCTTGCTCATTTAGATCAATGATTCAAATGGAGATTTGGGAATGACTCACACCTAATCTCTGTTCCATACGGACGCACACGCTACTGTCTTTCCCCCAATATACCAGAATAAATGAGATTTGAATTGATCTCCTAATGCCATGCCAGGTGAGTCAAGGTTGACAGGGTCCATTGGCTACACTGAAGAAGCAGAAAGCAGCTGCGTCCAGCCTGGGTCCCATGGTGCAATGGCCAGCACTCTGGGCTTTGAATCCAGTGATCCGAGTTCGAGTCTCGGTGGGGCCTTCGTCTTAAAACATGCTAGATTCTGTGTGAAGAGACCAGCTGTTCTTCCCCTGAGAGCAAAGGGAAGTGTCTTTGCTGCTTTGCCCGTTTGGTTCAATTATGCTGCTTCTTCTTGCTCCGATCACCTCAAGCTACCATTCACTTCTGTCTGTCAGCTGTATCATACACAAACTGAAAATATGTCTCTAAGATTGTACAGGAAGATGAGGTCCCATGGTGTAACGGTCAGCACTCTGAATCCAGTAATCCAAGTTCAAATCTCGGTTGGACATGCCACCTGGAAGATTACTTACTGCACTCTGCATGCAAGGAATGACAGTTGTCGCCTTAACAACATAGGCTTATGTCTTCTTGCCTGTGTACCCGTTATTTTCTGGATTGTCTTGCTTCCTCTGGCTCCATTCATCTAAACCTAGAGAACGCTAATATTCCTGCAGCTTGAGTTTGGCGGCTTTATTTGGTTCATGGCTAAAAGCCACAGCGCACTCCCCGTCGGGGAATCGAACCCCGGTCTCCCGCGTGACAGGCGGGGATACTCACCACTATACTAACGAGGAGACAGACAAATAACGCACCTGATCAAACGTTTCCCGTGGCTGTGGTAAAGATACGTGCTCCTCACATTGCATTGTGTTTGATGCTGTGATAACGACATGACGGCAAACGATATTAATTAAACTTTACTCAGTGGAAGCGTCTCTATTGAGACAACATGAACGTACTGAATAAATGGTGAGATCTTGCCTTTCGCTTTCACAGTTCCGTTCGATTATGGCTTGCTCATTTAGATCAATGATTCAAATGGAGATTTGGGAATGACTCACACCTAATCTCTGTTCCATACGGACGCACACGCTACTGTCTTTCCCCCAATATACCAGAATAACTGAGATTTGAATTGATCTCCTAATGCCATGCCAGGTGAGTCAAGGTTGACAGGGTCCATTGGCTACACTGAAGAAGCAGAAAGCAGCTGCGTCCAGCCTGGGTCCCATGGTGCAATGGCCAGCACTCTGGGCTTTGAATCCAGTGATCCGAGTTTGAGTCTCGGTGGGGCCTTCGTCTTAAAACATGCTAGATTCTGTGTGAAGAGACCAGCCGTTCTTCCCCTGAGAGCAAAGGGAAGTGTCTTTGCTGCTTTGCCCGTTTGGTTCAATTATGCTGCTTCTTCTTGCTCCGATCACCTCAAGCTACCATTCACTTCTGTCTGTCAACTGTATCATACACAAACTGAAAATATGTCTCTAAGATTGTACAGGAAGATGAGGTCCCATGGTGTAACGGTCAGCACTCTGAATCCAGTAATCCAAGTTCAAATCTCGGTTGGACATGCCACCTGGAAGATTACTTACTGCACTCTGCATGCAAGGAACGACAGTTGTCGCCTTAACAACATAGGCTTATGTCTTCTTGCCTGTGTACCCATTATTTTCTGGATTGTCTTGCTTCCTCTGGCTCCATTCATCTAAACCTAGAGAACGCTAATATTCCTGCAGCTTGAGTTTGGCGGCTTTATTTGGTTCACGGCTAAAAGCAACAGCACACTCCCCGTCGGGGAATCGAACCCCGGTCTCCCGCGTGACAGGCGGGGATACTCACCACTATACTAACGAGGAGACGGACAAATAACGCACCTGATCAAACGTTTCCCGTGGCTGTGGTAAAGATACGTGCTCCTCACATTGCATTGTGTTTGATGCTGTGATAGCGACATGACGGCAAACGATATTAATTAAACTTTACTCAGTGGAAGCGTCTCTATTGAGACAACATGAACGTACTGAATAAATGGTGAGATCTTGCCTTTCGCTTTCACAGTTCCGTTCGATTATGGCTTGCTCATTTAGATCAATGATTCAAATGGAGATTTGGGAATGATTCACACCTAATCTCTGTTCCATACGGACGCACACGCTACTGTCTTTCCCCCAATATACCAGAATAAATGAGATTTGAATTGATCTCCTAATGCCATGCCAGGTGAGTCAAGGTTGACAGGGTCCATTGGCTACACTGAAGAAGCAGAAAGCAGCTGCGTCCAGCCTGGGTCCCATGGTGCAATGGTCAGCACTCTGGGCTTTGAATCCAGTGATCCGAGTTCGAGTCTCGGTGGGGCCTTCGTCTTGAAACATGCTAGATTCTGTGTGAAGAGACCAGCCGTTCTTCGCCTGAGAGCAAAGGGAAGTGTCTTTGCTGCTTTGCCCGTTTGGTTCAATTATGCTGCTTCTTCTTGCTCCGATCACCTCAAGCTACCATTCACTTCTGTCTGTCAACTGTATCATACACAAACTGAAAATATGTCTCTAAGATTGTACAGGAAGATGAGGTCCCATGGTGTAACGGTCAGCACTCTGAATCCAGTAATCCAAGTTCAAATCTCGGTTGGACATGCCACCTGGAAGATTACTTACTGCACTCTGCATGCAAGGAACGACAGTTGTCGCCTTAACAACATAGGCTTATGTCTTCTTGCCTGTGTACCCGTTATTTTCTGGATTGTCTTGCTTCCTCTGGCTCCATTCATCTAAACCTAGAGAACGCTAATATTCCTGCAGCTTGAGTTTGGCGGCTTTATTCGGTTCACGGCTAAAAGCCACAGCACACTCCCCGTCGGGGAATCGAACCCCGGTCTCCCGCGTGACAGGCGGGGATACTCACCACTATACTAACGAGGAGACGGACAAATAACGCACCTGATCAAACGTTTCCCGTGGCTGTGGTAAAGATACGTGCTCCTCACATTGCATTGTGTTTGATGCTGTGATAGCGACATGACGGCAAACGATATTAATTAAACTTTACTCAGTGGAAGCGTCTCTATTGAGACAACATGAACGTACTGAATAAATGGTGAGATCTTGCCTTTCGCTTTCACAGTTCCGTTCGATTATGGCTTGCTCATTTAGATCAATGATTCAAATGGAGATTTGGGAATGATTCACACCTAATCTCTGTTCCATACGGACGCACACGCTACTGTCTTTCCCCCAATATACCAGAATAAATGAGATTTGAATTGATCTCCTAATGCCATGCCAGGTGAGTCAAGGTTGACAGGGTCCATTGGCTACACTGAAGAAGCAGAAAGCAGCTGCGTCCAGCCTGGGTCCCATGGTGCAATGGTCAGCACTCTGGGCTTTGAATCCAGTGATCCGAGTTCGAGTCTCGGTGGGGCCTTCGTCTTGAAACATGCTAGATTCTGTGTGAAGAGACCAGCCGTTCTTCGCCTGAGAGCAAAGGGAAGTGTCTTTGCTGCTTTGCCCGTTTGGTTCAATTATGCTGCTTCTTCTTGCTCCGATCACCTCAAGCTACCATTCACTTCTGTCTGTCAACTGTATCATACACAAACTGAAAATATGTCTCTAAGATTGTACAGGAAGATGAGGTCCCATGGTGTAACTGTCAGCACTCTGAATCCAGTAATCCAAGTTCAAATCTGGGTTGGACATGCCACCTGGAAGATTACTTACTGCACTCTGCATGCAAGGAACGACAGTTGTCGCCTTAACAACATAGGCTTATGTCTTCTTGCCTGTGTACCCGTTATTTTCTGGATTGTCTTGCTTCCTCTGGCTCCATTCATCTAAACCTAGAGAACGCTAATATTCCTGCAGCTTGAGTTTGGCGGCTTTATTTGGTTCACGGCTAAAAGCCACAGCACACTCCCCGTCGGGGAATCGAACCCCGGTCTCCCGCGTGACAGGCGGGGATACTCACCACTATACTAACGAGGAGACGGACAAATAACGCACCTGATCAAACGTTTCCCGTGGCTGTGGTAAAGATACGTGCTCCTCACATTGCATTGTGTTTGATGCTGTGATAGCGACATGACGGCAAACGATATTAATTAAACTTTACTCAGTGGAAGCGTCTCTATTGAGACAACATGAACGTACTGAATAAATGGTGAGATCTTGCCTTTCGCTTTCACAGTTCCGTTGGATTATGGCTTGCTCATTTAGATCAATGATTCAAATGGAGATTTGGGAATGACTCACACCTAATCTCTGTTCCATACGGACGCACACGCTACTGTCTTTCCCCCAATATACCAGAATAACTGAGATTTGAATTGATCTCCTAATGCCATGCCAGGTGAGTCAAGGTTGACAGGGTCCATTGGCTACACTGAAGAAGCAGAAAGCAGCTGCGTCCAGCCTGGGTCCCATGGTGCAATGGCCAGCATTCTGGGCTTTGAATCCAGTGATCCGAGTTTGAGTCTCGGTGGGGCCTTCGTCTTAAAACATGCTAGATTCTGTGTGAAGAGACCAGCCGTTCTTCCCCTGAGAGCAAAGGGAAGTTTCTTTGCTGCTTTGCCCGTTTGGTTCAATTATGCTGCTTCTTCTTGCTCCGATCACCTCAAGCTACCATTCACTTCTGTCTGTCAGCTGTATCATACACAAACTGAAAATATGTCTCTAAGATTGTACAGGAAGATGAGGTCCCATGGTGTAATGGTCAGCACTCTGAATCCAGTAATCCAAGTTCAATTCTCGGTTGGACATGCCACCTGGAAGATTACTTACTGCACTCTGCATGCAAGGAACGACAGTTGTCGCCTTAACAACATAGGCTTATGTCTTCTTGCCTGTGTACCCGTTATTTTATGGATTGTCTTGCTTCCTCTGGCTCCATTCATCTAAACCTAGATAACGCTAATATTCCTGCAGCTTGAGTTTGGCGGCTTTATTTGGTTCACGGCTGAAAGCCACAGCACACTCCCCGTCGGGGAATCGAACCCCGGACTCCCGCGTGACAGGCGGGGATACTCACCACTATACTAACGAGGAGACGGACAAATAACGCACCTGATCAAACGTTTCCCGTGGCTGTGGTAAAGATACGTGCTCCTCACATTGCATTGTGTTTGATGCTGTGATAGCGACATGACGGCAAACGATATTAATTAAACTTTACTCAGTGGAAGCGTCTCTATTGAGACAACATGAACGTACTGAATAAATGGTGAGATCTTGCCTTTCGCTTTCACAGTTCCGTTCGATTATGGCTTGCTCATTTAGATCAATGATTCAAATGGAGATTTGGGAATGACTCACACCTAATCTCTGTTCCATACGGACGCACACGCTACTGTCTTTCCCCCAATATACCAGAATAAATGAGATTTGAATTGATCTCCTAATGCCATGCCAGGTGAGTCAAGGTTGACAGGGTCCATTGGCTACACTGAAGAAGCAGAAAGCAGCTGCGTCCAGCCTGGGTCCCATGGTGCAATGGTCAGCACTCTGGGCTTTGAATCCAGTGATCCGAGTTCGAGTCTCGGTGGGGCCTTCGTCTTGAAACATGCTAGATTCTGTGTGAAGAGACCAGCCGTTCTTCGCCTGAGAGCAAAGGGAAGTGTCTTTGCTGCTTTGCCCGTTTGGTTCAATTATGCTGCTTCTTCTTGCTCCAATCACCTCAGGCTACCATTCACCTCTGTCTGTCAGCTGTATCATACACAAACTGAAAATATGTCTCTAAGATTGTACAGGAAGATGAGGTCCCATGGTGTAACGGTCAGCACTCTGAATCCAGTAATCCAAGTTCAATTCTCGGTTGGACATGCCACCTGGAAGATTACTTACTGCACTCTGCATGCAAGGAACGACAGTTGTCGCCTTAACAACATAGGCTTATGTCTTCTTGCCTGTGTACCCGTTATTTTCTGGATTGTCTTGCTTCCTCTAGCTCCATTCATCTAAACCTAGAGAACGCTAATATTCCTGCAGCTTGAGTTTGGCGGCTTTATTTGGTTCACGGCTAAAAGCCACAGGACACTCCCCGTCGGGGAATCGAACCCCGGTCTCCCGCGTGACAGGCGGGGATACTCACCACTATACTAACGAGGAGACGGACAAATAACGCACCTGATCAAACGTTTCCCGTGGCTGTGGTAAAGATACGTGCTCCTCACATTGCATTGTGTTTGATGCTGTGATAGCGACATGACGGCAAACGATATTAATTAAACTTTACTCAGTGGAAGCGTCTCTATTGAGACAACATGAACGTACTGAATAAATGGTGAGATCTTGCCTTTCGCTTTCACAGTTCCGTTCGATTATGGCTTGCTCATTTAGATCAATGATTCAAATGGAGATTTGGGAATGACTCACACCTAATCTCTGTTCCATACGGACGCACACGCTACTGTCTTTCCCCCAATATACCAGAATAAATGAGATTTGAATTGATCTCCTAATGCCATGCCAGGTGAGTCAAGGTTGACAGGGTCCATTGGCTACACTGAAGAAGCAGAAAGCAGCTGCGTCCAGCCTGGGTCCCATGGTGCAATGGTCAGCACTCTGGGCTTTGAATCCAGTGATCCGAGTTCGAGTCTCGGTGGGGCCTTCGTCTTGAAACATGCTAGATTCTGTGTGAAGAGACCAGCCGTTCTTCGCCTGAGAGCAAAGGGAAGTGTCTTTGCTGCTTTGCCCGTTTGGTTCAATTATGCTGCTTCTTCTTGCTCCAATCACCTCAGGCTACCATTCACCTCTGTCTGTCAGCTGTATCATACACAAACTGAAAATATGTCTCTAAGATTGTACAGGAAGATGAGGTCCCATGGTGTAACGGTCAGCACTCTGAATCCAGTAATCCAAGTTCAATTCTCGGTTGGACATGCCACCTGGAAGATTACTTACTGCACTCTGCATGCAAGGAACGACAGTTGTCGCCTTAACAACAAAGGCTTATGTCTTCTTGCCTGTGTACCCGTTATTTTCTGGATTGTCTTGCTTCCTGTAGCTCCATTCATCTAAACCTAGAGAACGCTAATATTCCTGCAGCTTGAGTTTGGCGGCTTTATTTGGTTCACGGCTAAAAGCCACAGCACACTCCCCGTCGGGGAATCGAACCCCGGTCTCCCGCGTGACAGGCGGGGATACTCACCACTATACTAACGAGGAGACGGACAAATAACGCACCTGATCAAACGTTTCCCGTGGCTGTGGTAAAGATACGTGCTCCTCACATTGCATTGTGTTTGATGCTGTGATAGCGACATGACGGCAAACGATATTAATTAAACTTTACTCAGTGGAAGCGTCTCTATTGAGACAACATGAACGTACTGAATAAATGGTGAGATCTTGCCTTTCGCTTTCACAGTTCCGTTCGATTATGGCTTGCTCATTTAGATCAATGATTCAAATGGAGATTTGGGAATGACTCACACCTAATCTCTGTTCCATACGGACGCACACGCTACTGTCTTTCCCCCAATATACCAGAATAAATGAGATTTGAATTGATCTCCTAATGCCATGCCAGGTGAGTCAAGGTTGACAGGGTCCATTGGCTACACTGAAGAAGCAGAAAGCAGCTGCGTCCAGCCTGGGTCCCATGGTGCAATGGCCAGCACTCTGGGCTTTGAATCCAGTGATCCGAGTTCGAGTCTCGGTGGGGCCTTCGTCTTAAATCATGCTAGATTCTGTGTGAAGAGACCAGCCGTTCTTCCCCTGAGAGCAAAGGGAAGTGTCTTTGCTGCTTTGCCCGTTTGGTTCAATTATGCTGCTTCTTCTTGCTCCGATCACCTCAAGCTACCATTCACTTCTGTCTGTCAGCTGTATCATACACAAACTGAAAATATGTCTCTAAGATTGTACAGGAAGATGAGGTCCCATGGTGTAACTGTCAGCACTCTGAATCCAGTAATCCAAGTTCAAATCTGGGTTGGACATGCCACCTGGAAGATTACTTACTGCACTCTGCATGCAAGGAACGACAGTTGTCGCCTTAACAACATAGGCTTATGTCTTCTTGCCTGTGTACCCGTTATTTTCTGGATTGTCTTGCTTCCTCTGGCTCCATTCATCTAAACCTAGAGAACGCTAACATTCCTGCAGCTTGAGTTTGGCGGCTTTATTTGGTTCACGGCTAAAAGCCACAGCACACTCCCCGTCGGGGAATCGAACCCCGGTCTCCCGCGTGACAGGCGGGGATACTCACCACTATACTAACGAGGAGACGGACAAATAACGCACCTGATCAAACGTTTCCCGTGGCTGTGGTAAAGATACGTGCTCCTCACATTGCATTGTGTTTGATGCTGTGATAGCGACATGACGGCAAACGATATTAATTAAACTTTACTCAGTGGAAGCGTCTCTATTGAGACAACATGAACGTACTGAATAAATGGTGAGATCTTGCCTTTCGCTTTCACAGTTCCGTTCGATTATGGCTTGCTCATTTAGATCAATGATTCAAATGGAGATTTGGGAATGATTCACACCTAATCTCTGTTCCATACGAACGCACACGCTACTGTCTTTCCCCCAATATACCAGAATAAATGAGATTTGAATTGATCTCCTAATGCCATGCCAGGTGAGTCAAGGTTGACAGGGTCCATTGGCTACACTGAAGAAGCAGAAAGCAGCTGCGTCCAGCCTGGGTCCCATGGTGCAATGGTCAGCACTCTGGGCTTTGAATCCAGTGATCCGAGTTCGAGTCTCGGTGGGGCCTTCGTCTTGAAACATGCTAGATTCTGTGTGAAGAGACCAGCCGTTCTTCGCCTGAGAGCAAAGGGAAGTGTCTTTGCTGCTTTGCCCGTTTGGTTCAATTATGCTGCTTCTTCTTGCTCCGATCACCTCAGGCTACCATTCACTTCTGTCTGTCAGCTGTATCATACACAAACTGAAAATATGTCTCTAAGATTGTACAGGAAGATGAGGTCCCATGCTGTAACGGTCAGCACTCTGAATCCAGTAATCCAAGTTCAAATCTCGGTTGGACATGCCACCTGGAAGATTACTTACTGCACTCTGCATGCAAGGAACGACAGTTGTCGCCTTAACAACATAGGCTTATGTCTTCTTGCCGGTGTACCCGTTATTTTCTGGATTGTCTTGCTTCCTCTGGCTCCATTCATCTAAACCTAGAGAACGCTAATATTCCTGCAGCTTGAGTTTGGCGGCTTTATTTGGTTCACGGCTAAAAGCCACAGCACACTCCCCGTCGGGGAATCGAACCCCGGTCTCCCGCGTGACAGGCGGGGATACTCACCACTATACTAACGAGGAGACGGACAAATAACGCACCTGATCAAACGTTTCCCGTGGCTGTGGTAAAGATACGTGCTCCTCACATTGCATTGTGTTTGATGCTGTGATAGCGACATGACGGCAAACGATATTAATTAAACTTTACTCAGTGGAAGCGTCTCTATTGAGACAACATGAACATACTGAATAAATGGTGAGATCTTGCCTTTCGCTTTCACAGTTCCGTTCGATTATGGCTTGCTCATTTAGATCAATGATTCAAATGGAGATTTGGGAATGATTCACACCTAATCTCTGTTCCATACGGACGCACACGCTACTGTCTTTCCCCCAATATACCAGAATAAATGAGATTTGAATTGATCTCCTAATGCCATGCCAGGTGAGTCAAGGTTGACAGGGTCCATTGGCTACACTGAAGAAGCAGAAAGCAGCTGCGTCCAGCCTGGGTCCCATGGTGCAATGGTCAGCACTCTGGGCTTTGAATCCAGTGATCCAAGTTCGAGTCTCGTTGGGGCCTTCGTCTTGAAACATGCTAGATTCTGTGTGAAGAGACCAGCCGTTCTTCGCCTGAGAGCAAAGGGAAGTGTCTTTGCTGCTTTGCCCGTTTGGTTCAATTATGCTGCTTCTTCTTGCTCCGATCACCTCAGGCTACCATTCACTTCTGTCTGTCAGCTGTATCATACACAAACTGAAAATATGTCTCTAAGATTGTACAGGAAGATGAGGTCCCATGGTGTAACGGTCAGCACTCTGAATCCAGTAATCCAAGTTCAAATCTCGGTTGGACATGCCACCTGGAAGATTACTTACTGCACTCTGCATGCAAGGAACGACAGTTGTCGCCTTAACAACATAGGCTTATGTCTTCTTGCCGGTGTACCCGTTATTTTCTGGATTGTCTTGCTTCCTCTGGCTCCATTCATCTAAACCTCGAGAACGCTAATATTCCTGCAGCTTGAGTTTGGCGGCTTTATTTGGTTCACGGCTAAAAGCCACAGCGCACTCCCCGTCGGGGAATCGAACCCCGGTCTCCCGCGTGACAGGCGGGGATACTCACCACTATACTAACGAGGAGACAGACAAATAACGCACCTGATCAAACGTTTCCCGTGGCTGTGGTAAAGATACGTGCTCCTCACATTGCATTGTGTTTGATGCTGTGATAACGACATGACGGCAAACGATATTAATTAAACTTTACTCAGTGGAAGCGTCTCTATTGAGACAACATGAACGTACTGAATAAATGGTGAGATCTTGCCTTTCGCTTTCACAGTTCCGTTCGATTATGGCTTGCTCATTTAGATCAATGATTCAAATGGAGATTTGGGAATGACTCACACCTAATCTCTGTTCCATACGGACGCACACGCTACTGTCTTTCCCCCAATATACCAGAATAACTGAGATTTGAATTGATCTCCTAATGCCATGCCAGGTGAGTCAAGGTTGACAGGGTCCATTGGCTACACTGAAGAAGCAGAAAGCAGCTGCGTCCAGCCTGGGTCCCATGGTGCAATGGCCAGCACTCTGGGCTTTGAATCCAGTGATCCGAGTTTGAGTCTCGGTGGGGCCTTCGTCTTAAAACATGCTAGATTCTGTGTGAAGAGACCAGCCGTTCTTCCCCTGAGAGCAAAGGGAAGTGTCTTTGCTGCTTTGCCCGTTTGGTTCAATTATGCTGCTTCTTCTTGCTCCGATCACCTCAAGCTACCATTCACTTCTGTCTGTCAACTGTATCATACACAAACTGAAAATATGTCTCTAAGATTGTACAGGAAGATGAGGTCCCATGGTGTAACGGTCAGCACTCTGAATCCAGTAATCCAAGTTCAAATCTCGGTTGGACATGCCACCTGGAAGATTACTTACTGCACTCTGCATGCAAGGAACGACAGTTGTCGCCTTAACAACATAGGCTTATGTCTTCTTGCCTGTGTACCCATTATTTTCTGGATTGTCTTGCTTCCTCTGGCTCCATTCATCTAAACCTAGAGAACGCTAATATTCCTGCAGCTTGAGTTTGGCGGCTTTATTTGGTTCACGGCTAAAAGCAACAGCACACTCCCCGTCGGGGAATCGAACCCCGGTCTCCCGCGTGACAGGCGGGGATACTCACCACTATACTAACGAGGAGACGGACAAATAACGCACCTGATCAAACGTTTCCCGTGGCTGTGGTAAAGATACGTGCTCCTCACATTGCATTGTGTTTGATGCTGTGATAGCGACATGACGGCAAACGATATTAATTAAACTTTACTCAGTGGAAGCGTCTCTATTGAGACAACATGAACGTACTGAATAAATGGTGAGATCTTGCCTTTCGCTTTCACAGTTCCGTTCGATTATGGCTTGCTCATTTAGATCAATGATTCAAATGGAGATTTGGGAATGATTCACACCTAATCTCTGTTCCATACGGACGCACACGCTACTGTCTTTCCCCCAATATACCAGAATAAATGAGATTTGAATTGATCTCCTAATGCCATGCCAGGTGAGTCAAGGTTGACAGGGTCCATTGGCTACACTGAAGAAGCAGAAAGCAGCTGCGTCCAGCCTGGGTCCCATGGTGCAATGGTCAGCACTCTGGGCTTTGAATCCAGTGATCCGAGTTCGAGTCTCGGTGGGGCCTTCGTCTTGAAACATGCTAGATTCTGTGTGAAGAGACCAGCCGTTCTTCGCCTGAGAGCAAAGGGAAGTGTCTTTGCTGCTTTGCCCGTTTGGTTCAATTATGCTGCTTCTTCTTGCTCCGATCACCTCAAGCTACCATTCACTTCTGTCTGTCAACTGTATCATACACAAACTGAAAATATGTCTCTAAGATTGTACAGGAAGATGAGGTCCCATGGTGTAACGGTCAGCACTCTGAATCCAGTAATCCAAGTTCAAATCTCGGTTGGACATGCCACCTGGAAGATTACTTACTGCACTCTGCATGCAAGGAACGACAGTTGTCGCCTTAACAACATAGGCTTATGTCTTCTTGCCTGTGTACCCGTTATTTTCTGGATTGTCTTGCTTCCTCTGGCTCCATTCATCTAAACCTAGAGAACGCTAATATTCCTGCAGCTTGAGTTTGGCGGCTTTATTCGGTTCACGGCTAAAAGCCACAGCACACTCCCCGTCGGGGAATCGAACCCCGGTCTCCCGCGTGACAGGCGGGGATACTCACCACTATACTAACGAGGAGACGGACAAATAACGCACCTGATCAAACGTTTCCCGTGGCTGTGGTAAAGATACGTGCTCCTCACATTGCATTGTGTTTGATGCTGTGATAGCGACATGACGGCAAACGATATTAATTAAACTTTACTCAGTGGAAGCGTCTCTATTGAGACAACATGAACGTACTGAATAAATGGTGAGATCTTGCCTTTCGCTTTCACAGTTCCGTTCGATTATGGCTTGCTCATTTAGATCAATGATTCAAATGGAGATTTGGGAATGATTCACACCTAATCTCTGTTCCATACGGACGCACACGCTACTGTCTTTCCCCCAATATACCAGAATAAATGAGATTTGAATTGATCTCCTAATGCCATGCCAGGTGAGTCAAGGTTGACAGGGTCCATTGGCTACACTGAAGAAGCAGAAAGCAGCTGCGTCCAGCCTGGGTCCCATGGTGCAATGGTCAGCACTCTGGGCTTTGAATCCAGTGATCCGAGTTCGAGTCTCGGTGGGGCCTTCGTCTTGAAACATGCTAGATTCTGTGTGAAGAGACCAGCCGTTCTTCGCCTGAGAGCAAAGGGAAGTGTCTTTGCTGCTTTGCCCGTTTGGTTCAATTATGCTGCTTCTTCTTGCTCCAATCACCTCAGGCTACCATTCACCTCTGTCTGTCAGCTGTATCATACACAAACTGAAAATATGTCTCTAAGATTGTACAGGAAGATGAGGTCCCATGCTGTAACGGTCAGCACTCTGAATCCAGTAATCCAAGTTTAAATCTCGGTTGGACATGCCACCTGGAAGATTACTTACTGCACTCTGCATGCAAGGAACGACAGTTGTCGCCTTAACAACATAGGCTTATGTCTTCTTGCCGGTGTACCCGTTATTTTCTGGATTGTCTTGCTTCCTCTGGCTCCATTCATCTAAACCTCGAGAACGCTAATATTCCTGCAGCTTGAGTTTGGCGGCTTTATTTGGTTCACGGCTAAAAGCAACAGCACACTCCCCGTCGGGGAATCGAACCCCGGTCTCCCGCGTGACAGGCGGGGATACTCACCACTATACTAACGAGGAGACGGACAAATAACGCACCTGATCAAACGTTTCCCGTGGCTGTGGTAAAGATATGTGCTCCTCACATTCCATTGTGTTTGATGCTGTGATAGCGACATGACGGCAAACGATATTAATTAAACTTTACTCAGTGGAAGCGTCTCTATTGAGACAACATGAATGTACTGAATAAATGGTGAGATCTTGCCTTTCGCTTTCACAGTTCCGTTCGATTATGGCTTGCTCATTTAGATCAATGATTCAAATGGAGATTTGGGAATGACTCACACCTAATCTCTGTTCCATACGGACGCACACGCTACTGTCTTTCCCCCAATATACCAGAATAAATGAGATTTGAATTGATCTCCTAATGCCATGCCAGGTGAGTCAAGGTTGACAGGGTCCATTGGCTACACTGAAGAAGCAGAAAGCAGCTGCGTCCAGCCTGGGTCCCATGGTGCAATGGTCAGCACTCTGGGCTTTGAATCCAGTGATCCGAGTTCGAGTCTCGGTGGGGCCTTCGTCTTAAAACATGCTAGATTCTGTGTGAAGAGACCAGCCGTTCTTCGCCTGAGAGCAAAGGGAAGTGTCTTTGCTGCTTTGCCCGTTTGGTTCAATTATGCTGCTTCTTCTTGCTCCGATCACCTCAGGCTACCATTCACTTCTGTCTGTCAGCTGTATCATACACAAACTGAAAATATGTCTCTAAGATTGTACAGGAAGATGAGGTCCCATGCTGTAACGGTCAGCACTCTGAATCCAGTAATCCAAGTTCAAATCTCGGTTGGACATGCCACCTGGAAGATTACTTACTGCACTCTGCATGCAAGGAACGACAGTTGTCGCCTTAACAACATAGGCTTATGTCTTCTTGCCGGTGTACCCGTTATTTTCTGGATTGTCTTGCTTCCTCTGGCTCCATTCATCTAAACCTAGAGAACGCTAATATTCCTGCAGCTTGAGTTTGGCGGCTTTATTTGGTTCACGGCTAAAAGCCACAGCAGACTCCCCGTCGGGGAATCGAACCCCGGTCTCCCGCGTGACAGGCGGGGATACTCACCACTATACTAACGAGGAGACGGACAAATAACGCACCTGATCAAACGTTTCCCGTGGCTGTGGTAAAGATACGTGCTCCTCACATTGCATTGTGTTTGATGCTGTGATAGCGACATGACGGCAAACGATATTAATTAAACTTTACTCAGTGGAAGCGTCTCTATTGAGACAACATGAACATACTGAATAAATGGTGAGATCTTGCCTTTCGCTTTCACAGTTCCGTTCGATTATGGCTTGCTCATTTAGATCAATGATTCAAATGGAGATTTGGGAATGATTCACACCTAATCTCTGTTCCATACGGACGCACACGCTACTGTCTTTCCCCCAATATACCAGAATAAATGAGATTTGAATTGATCTCCTAATGCCATGCCAGGTGAGTCAAGGTTGACAGGGTCCATTGGCTACACTGAAGAAGCAGAAAGCAGCTGCGTCCAGCCTGGGTCCCATGGTGCAATGGTCAGCACTCTGGGCTTTGAATCCAGTGATCCAAGTTCGAGTCTCGGTGGGGCCTTCGTCTTGAAACATGCTAGATTCTGTGTGAAGAGACCAGCCGTTCTTCGCCTGAGAGCAAAGGGAAGTGTCTTTGCTGCTTTGCCCGTTTGGTTCAATTATGCTGCTTCTTCTTGCTCCGATCACCTCAGGCTACCATTCACTTCTGTCTGTAAGCTGTATCATACACAAACTGAAAATATGTCTCTAAGATTGTACAGGAAGATGAGGTCCCATGGTGTAACGGTCAGCACTCTGAATCCAGTAATCCAAGTTCAAATCTCGGTTGGACATGCCACCTGGAAGATTACTTACTGCACTCTGCATGCAAGGAACGACAGTTGTCGCCTTAACAACATAGGCTTATGTCTTCTTGCCGGTGTACCCGTTATTTTCTGGATTGTCTTGCTTCCTCTGGCTCCATTCATCTAAACCTCGAGAACGCTAATATTCCTGCAGCTTGAGTTTGGCGGCTTTATTTGGTTCACGGCTAAAAGCAACAGCACACTCCCCGTCGGGGAATCGAACCCCGGTCTCCCGCGTGACAGGCGGGGATACTCACCACTATACTAACGAGGAGACGGACAAATAACGCACCTGATCAAACGTTTCCCGTGGCTGTGGTAAAGATATGTGCTCCTCACATTCCATTGTGTTTGATGCTGTGATAGCGACATGACGGCAAACGATATTAATTAAACTTTACTCAGTGGAAGCGTCTCTATTGAGACAACATGAATGTACTGAATAAATGGTGAGATCTTGCCTTTCGCTTTCACAGTTCCGTTCGATTATGGCTTGCTCATTTAGATCAATGATTCAAATGGAGATTTGGGAATGACTCACACCTAATCTCTGTTCCATACGGACGCACACGCTACTGTCTTTCCCCCAATATACCAGAATAAATGAGATTTGAATTGATCTCCTAATGCCATGCCAGGTGAGTCAAGGTTGACAGGGTCCATTGGCTACACTGAAGAAGCAGAAAGCAGCTGCGTCCAGCCTGGGTCCCATGGTGCAATGGCCAGCACTCTGGGCTTTGAATCCAGAGATCCGAGTTCGAGTCTCGGTGGGGCCTTCGTCTTAAAACATGCTAGATTCTGTGTGAAGAGACCAGCTGTTCTTCCCCTGAGAGGAAAGGGAAGTTTCTTTGCTGCTTTGCCCCGTTTGGTTCAATTATGCTGCTTCTTCTTGCTCCGATCACCTCAAGCTACCATTCACCTCTGTGTGTCAGCTGTATCATACACAAACTGAAAATATGTCTCTAAGATTGTACAGGAAGATGAGGTCCCATGGTGTAACGGTCAGCACTCTGAATCCAGTAATCCAAGTTCAATTCTCGGTTGGACATGCCACCTGGAAGATTACTTACTGCACTCTGCATGCAAGGAACGACAGTTGTCGCCTTAACAACAAAGGCTTATGTCTTCTTGCCTGTGTACCCGTTATTTTCTGGATTGTCTTGCTTCCTCTAGCTCCATTCATCTAAACCTAGAGAACGCTAATATTCCTGCAGCTTGAGTTTGGCGGCTTTATTTGGTTCACGGCTAAAAGCCACAGCACACTCCCCGTCAGGGAATCGAACCCCGGTCTCCCGCGTGACAGGCGGGGATACTCACCACTATACTAACGAGGAGACGGACAAATAACGCACCTGATCAAACGTTTCCCGTGGCTGTGGTAAAGATACGTGCTCCTCACATTGCATTGTGTTTGATGCTGTGATAGCGACATGACGGCAAACGATATTAATTAAACTTTACTCAGTGGAAGCGTCTCTATTGAGACAACATGAACGTACTGAATAAATGGTGAGATCTTGCCTTTCGCTTTCACAGTTCCGTTCGATTATGGCTTGCTCATTTAGATCAATGATTCAAATGGAGATTTGGGAATGACTCACACCTAATCTCTGTTCCATACGGACGCACACGCTACTGTCTTTCCCCCAATATACCAGAATAAATGAGATTTGAATTGATCTCCTAATGCCATGCCAGGTGAGTCAAGGTTGACAGGGTCCATTGGCTACACTGAAGAAGCAGAAAGCAGCTGCGTCCAGCCTGGGTCCCATGGTGCAATGGCCAGCACTCTGGGCTTTGAATCCAGTGATCCGAGTTCGAGTCTCGGTGGGGCCTTCGTCTTAAATCATGCTAGATTCTGTGTGAAGAGACCAGCCGTTCTTCCCCTGAGAGCAAAGGGAAGTGTCTTTGCTGCTTTGCCCGTTTGGTTCAATTATGCTGCTTCTTCTTGCTCCGATCACCTCAAGCTACCATTCACTTCTGTCTGTCAGCTGTATCATACACAAACTGAAAATATGTCTCTAAGATTGTACAGGAAGATGAGGTCCCATGGTGTAACGGTCAGCACTCTGAATCCAGTAATCCAAGTTCAAATCTCGGTTGGACATGCCACCTGGAAGATTACTTACTGCACTCTGCATGCAAGGAACGACAGTTGTCGCCTTAACAACATAGGCTTATGTCTTCTTGCCGGTGTACCCGTTATTTTCTGGATTGTCTTGCTTCCTCTGGCTGCATTCATCTAAACCTCGAGAACGCTAATATTCCTGCAGCTTGAGTTTGGCGGCTTTATTTGGTTCACGGCTAAAAGCAACAGCACACTCCCCGTCGGGAAATCGAACCCCGGTCTCCCGCGTGACAGGCGGGGATACTCACCACTATACTAACGAGGAGACGGACAAATAACGCACCTGATCAAACGTTTCCCGTGGCTGTGGTAAAGATACGTGCTCCTCACATTCCATTGTGTTTGATGCTGTGATAGCGACATGACGGCAAACGATATTAATTAAACTTTACTCAGTGGAAGCGTCTCTATTGAGACAACATGAACGTACTGAATAAATGGTGAGATCTTGCCTTTCGCTTTCAAAGTTCCGTTCGATTATGGCTTGCTCATTTAGATCAATGATTCAAATGGAGATTTGGGAATGACTCACACCTAATCTCTGTTCCATACGGACGCACACGCTACTGTCTTTCCCCCAATATACCAGAATAAATGAGATTTGAATTGATCTCCTAATGCCATGCCAGGTGAGTCAAGGTTGACAGGGTCCATTGGCTACACTGAAGGAGCAGAAAGCAGCTGCGTCCAGCCTGGGTCCCTTGGTGCAATGGCCAGCACTCTGGGCTTTGAATCCAGTGATCCGAGTTCGAGTCTCGGTGGGGCCTTCATCTTAAAACATGCTAGATTCTGTGTGAAGAGACCAGCCGTTCTTCCCCTGAGAGCAAAGGGAAGTGTCTTTGCTGCTTTGCCCGTTTGGTTCAATTGTGCTGCTTCTTCTTGCTCCGATCACCTCAAGCTACCATTCACTTCTGTCTGTCAGCTGTATCATACACAAACTGAAAATATGTCTCTAAGATTGTACAGGAAGATGAGGTCCCATGGTGTAACGGTCAGCACTCTGAATCCAGTAATCCAAGTTCAAATCTCGGTTGGACATGCCACCTGGAAGATTACTTACTGCACTCTGCATGCAAGGAACGACAGTTGTCGCCTTAACAACATAGGCTTATGTCTTCTTGCCTGTGTACCCGTTATTTTATGGATTGTCTTGCTTCCTCTGGCTCCATTCATCTAAACCTCGAGAACGCTAATATTCCTGCAGCTTGAGTTTGGCGGCTTTATTTGGTTCACGGCTAAAAGCAACAGCACACTCCCCGTCGGGGAATCGAACCCCGGTCTCCCGCGTGACAGGCGGGGATACTCACCACTATACTAACGAGGAGACGGACAAATAACGCACCTGATCAAACGTTTCCCGTGGCTGTGGTAAAGATATGTGCTCCTCACATTCCATTGTGTTTGATGCTGTGATAGCGACATGACGGCAAACGATATTAATTAAACTTCACTCAGTGGAAGCGTCTCTATTGAGACAACATGAATGTACTGAATAAATGGTGAGATCTTGCCTTTCGCTTTCACAGTTCCGTTCGATTATGGCTTGCTCATTTAGATCAATGATTCAAATGGAGATTTGGGAATGACTCACACCTAATCTCTGTTCCATACGGACGCACACGCTACTGTCTTTCCCCCAATATACCAGAATAAATGAGATTTGAATTGATCTCCTAATGCCATGCCAGGTGAGTCAAGGTTGACAGGGTCCATTGGCTACACTGAAGAAGCAGAAAGCAGCTGCGTCCAGCCTGGGTCCCATGGTGCAATGGCCAGCACTCTGGGCTTTGAATCCAGAGATCCGAGTTCAAGTCTCGGTGGGGCCTTCGTCTTAAAACATGCTAGATTCTGTGTGAAGAGACCAGCTGTTCTTCCCCTGAGAGCAAAGGGCAGTTTCTTTGCTGCTTTGCCCGTTTGGTTCAATTATGCTGCTTCTTCTTGCTCCGATCACCTCAAGCTACCATTCACTTATGTCTGTCAGCTGTATCATACACAAACTGAAAATATGTCTCTAAGATTGTACAGGAAGATGAGGTCCCATGGTGTAACGGTCAGCACTCTGAATCCAGTAATCCAAGTTCAAATCTCGGCTGGACATGCCACCTGGAAGATTACTTACTGCACTCTGCATGCAAGGAACGACAGTTGTCGCCTTAACAACAAAGGTTTATGTCTTCTTGCCTGTGTACCCGTTATTTTCTGGATTGTCTTGCTTCCGCTAGCTCCATTCATCTAAACCTAGAGAACGCTAATATTCCTGCAGCTTGAGTTTGGCGGCTTTATTTGGTTCACGGCTAAAAGCCACAGCACACTCCCCGTCGGGGAATCGAACCCCGGTCTCCCGCGTGACAGGCGGGGATACTCACCACTATACTAACGAGGAGACGGACAAATAACGCACCTGATCAAACGTTTCCCGTGGCTGTGGTAAAGATACGTGCTCCTCACATTGCATTGTGTTTGATGCTGTGATAGCGACATGACGGCAAACGATATTAATTAAACTTTACTCAGTGGAAGCGTCTCTATTGAGACAACATGAACGTACTGAATAAATGGTGAGATCTTGCCTTTCGCTTTCACAGTTCCGTTCGATTATGGCTTGCTCATTTAGATCAATGATTCAAATGGAGATTTGGGAATGACTCACACCTAATCTCTGTTCCATACGGACGCACACGCTACTGTCTTTCCCCCAATATACCAGAATAAATGAGATTTGAATTGATCTCCTAATGCCATGCCAGGTGAGTCAAGGTTGACAGGGTCCATTGGCTACACTGAAGAAGCAGAAAGCAGCTGCGTTCAGCCTGGGTACCATGGTGCAATGGCCAGCACTCTGGGCTTTGAATCCAGTGATCCGAGTTCGAGTCTCGGTGGGGCCTTCGTCTTAAATCATGCTAGATTCTGTGTGAAGAGACCAGCCGTTCTTCCCCTGAGAGCAAAGGGAAGTGTCTTTGCTGCTTTGCCCGTTTGGTTCAATTATGCTGCTTCTTCTTGCTCCGATCACCTCAAGCTACCATTCACTTCTGTCTGTCAGCTGTATCATACACAAACTGAAAATATGTCTCTAAGATTGTACAGGAAGATGAGGTCCCATGGTGTAACGGTCAGCACTCTGAATCCAGTAATCCAAGTTCAAATCTCGGTTGGACATGCCACCTGGAAGATTACTTACTGCACTCTGCATGCAAGGAACGACAGTTGTCGCCTTAACAACATAGGCTTATGTCTTCTCGCCGGTGTACCCGTTATTTTCTGGATTGTCTTGCTTCCTCTGGCTCCATTCATCTAAACCTCGAGAACGCTAATATTCCTGCAGCTTGAGTTTGGCGGCTTTATTTGGTTCACGGCTAAAAGCAACAGCACACTCCCCGTCGGGAAATCGAAACCCGGTCTCCCGTGTGACAGGCGGGGATACTCACCACTATACTAACGAGGAGACGGACAAATAACGCACCTGATCAAACGTTTCCCGTGGCTGTGGTAAAGATACGTGCTCCTCACATTCCATTGTGTTTGATGCTGTGATAGCGACATGACGGCAAACGATATTAATTAAACTTTACTCAGTGGAAGCATCTCTATTGAGACAACATGAACGTACTGAATAAATGGTGAGATCTTGCCTTTCGCTTTCAAAGTTCCGTTCGATTATGGCTTGCTCATTTAGATCAATGATTCAAATGGAGATTTGGGAATGACTCACACCTAATCTCTGTTCCATACGGACGCACACGCTACTGTCTTTCCCCCAATATACCAGAATAAATGAGATTTGAATTGATCTCCTAATGCCATGCCAGGTGAGTCAAGGTTGACAGGGTCCATTGGCTACACTGAAGGAGCAGAAAGCAACTGCGTCCAGCCTGGGTCCCTTGGTGCAATGGCCAGCACTCTGGGCTTTGAATCCAGTGATCCGAGTTCGAGTCTCGGTGGGGCCTTCATCTTAAAACATGCTAGATTCTGTGTGAAGAGACCAGCCGTTCTTCCCCTGAGAGCAAAGGGAAGTGTCTTTGCTGCTTTGCCCGTTTGGTTCAATTGTGCTGCTTCTTCTTGCTCCGATCACCTCAAGCTACCATTCACTTCTGTCTGTCAGCTGTATCATACACAAACTGAAAATATGTCTCTAAGATTGTACAGGAAGATGAGGTCCCATGGTGTAACGGTCAGCACTCTGAATCCAGTAATCCAAGTTCAAATCTCGGTTGGACATGCCACCTGGAAGATTACTTACTGCACTCTGCATGCAAGGAACGACAGTTGTCGCCTTAACAACATAGGCTTATGTCTTCTTGCCTGTGTACCCGTTATTTTCTGGATTGTCTTGCTTCCTCTGGCTCCATTCATCTAAACCTCGAGAACGCTAATATTCCTGCAGCTTGAGTTTGGCGGCTTTATTTGGTTCACGGCTAAAAGCAACAGCACACTCCCCGTCGGGGAATCGAACCCCGGTCTCCCGCGTGACAGGCGGGGATACTCACCACTATACTAACGAGGAGACGGACAAATAACGCACCTGATCAAATGTTTCCCGTGGCTGTGGTAAAGATATGTGCTCCTCACATTCCATTGTGTTTGATGCTGTGATAGCGACATGACGGCAAATGATATTAATTAAACTTCACTCAGTGGAAGCGTCTCTATTGAGACAACATGAATGTACTGAATAAATGGTGAGATCTTGCCTTTCGCTTTCACAGTTCCGTTCGATTATGGCTTGCTCATTTAGATCAATGATTCAAATGGAGATTTGGGAATGACTCACACCTAATCTCTGTTCCATACGGACGCACACGCTACTGTCTTTCCCCCAATATACCAGAATAAATGAGATTTGAATTGATCTCCTAATGCCATGCCAGGTGAGTCAAGGTTGACAGGGTCCATTGGCTACACTGAAGAAGCAGAAAGCAGCTGCGTCCAGCCTGGGTCCCATGGTGCAATGGCCAGCACTCTGGGCTTTGAATCCAGTGATCCGAGTTCGAGTCTCGGTAGGGCCTTCGTCTTAAAACATGCTAGATTCTGTGTGAAGAGACCAGCCGTTCTTCCCCTGAGAGCAAAGGGAAGTGTCTTTGCTGCTTTGCCCGTTTGGTTCAATTATGCTGCTTCTTCTTGCTCCGATCACCTCAAGCTACCATTCACTTCTGTCTGTCAGCTGTATCATACACAAACTGAAAATATGTCTCTAAGATTGTACAGGAAGATGAGGTCCCATGGTGTAACGGTCAGCACTCTGAATCCAGTAATCCAAGTTCAATTCTCGGTTGGACATGCCACCTGGAAGATTACTTACTGCACTCTGCATGCAAGGAACGACAGTTGTCGCCTTAACAACAAAGGCTTATGTCTTCTTGCCTGTGTACCCGTTATTTTCTGGATTGTCTTGCTTCCTCTAGCTCCATTCATCTAAACCTAGAGAACGCTAATATTCCTGCAGCTTGAGTTTGGCGGCTTTATTTGGTTCACGGCTAAAAGCCACAGCACACTCCCCGTCGGGGAATCGAACCCCGGTCTCCCGCGTGACAGGCGGGGATACTCACCACTATACTAACTAGGAGACGGACAAATAACGCACCTGATCAAACGTTTCCCGTGGCTGTGGTAAAGATACGTGCTCCTCACATTGCATTGTGTTTGATGCTGTGATAGCGACATGACGGCAAACGATATTAATTAAACTTTACTCAGTGGAAGCGTCTCTATTGAGACAACATGAACGTACTGAATAAATGGTGAGATCTTGCCTTTCGCTTTCACAGTTCCGTTCGATTATGGCTTGCTCATTTAGATCAATGATTCAAATGGAGATTTGGGAATGACTCACACCTAATCTCTGTTCCATACGGACGCACACGCTACTGTCTTTCCCCCAATATACCAGAATAAATGAGATTTGAATTGATCTCCTAATGCCATGCCAGGTGAGTCAAGGTTGACAGGGTCCATTGGCTACACTGAAGGAGCAGAAAGCAGCTGCGTCCAGCCTGGGTCCCTTGGTGCAATGGCCAGCACTCTGGGCTTTGAATCCAGTGATCCGAGTTCGAGTCTCGGTGGGGCCTTCATCTTAAAACATGCTAGATTCTGTGTGAAGAGACCAGCCATTCTTCCCCTGAGAGCAAAGGGAAGTGTCTTTGCTGCTTTGCCCGTTTAGTTTAATTGTGCTGCTTCTTCTTGCTCCGATCACCTCAAGCTACCATTCACTTCTGTCTGTCAGCTGTATCATACACAAACTGAAAATATGTCTCTATGATTGTACAGGAAGATGAGGTCCCATGGTGTAACAGTCAGCACTCTGAATTCAGTAATCCAAGTTCAAATGTCGGTTGGACATGCCACCTGGAAGATTACTTACTGCACTCTGCATGCAAGGAACGACAGTTGTTGCCTTAACAACATAGGCTTATGTCTTCTTGCCGGTGTACCCGTTATTTTCTGGATTGTCTTGCTTCCTCTGGCTGCATTCATCTAAACCTCGAGAACGCTAATATTCCTGCAGCTTGAGTTTGGCGGCTTTATTTGGTTCACGGCTAAAAGCAACAGCACACTCCCCGTCGGGGAATCGAACCCCGGTCTCCCGCGTGACAGGCGGGGATACTCACCACTATACTAACGAGGAGACGGACAAATAACGCACCTGATCAAACGTTTCCCGTGGCTGTGGTAAAGATACGTGCTCCTCACATTGCATTGTGTTTGATGCTGTGATAGCGACATGACGGCAAACGATATTAATTAAACTTTACTCAGTGGAAGCGTCTCTATTGAGACAACATGAACGTACTGAATAAATGGTGAGATCTTGCCTTTCGCTTTCACAGTTCCGTTCGATTATGGCTTGCTCATTTAGATCAATGATTCAAATGGAGATTTGGGAATGACTCACACCTAATCTCTGTTCCATACGGACGCACACGCTACTGTCTTTCCCCCAATATACCAGAATAAATGAGATTTGAATTGATCTCCTAATGCCATGCCAGGTGAGTCAAGGTTGACAGGGTCCATTGGCTACACTGAAGAAGCAGAAAGCAGCTGCGTCCAGCCTGGCTCCCATGGTGCAATGGCCAGCACTCTGGGCTTTGAATCCAGTGATCCGAGTTCGAGTCTCGGTGGGGCCTTCGTCTTAAATCATGCTAGATTCTGTGTGAAGAGACCAGCCGTTCTTCCCCTGAGAGCAAAGGGAAGTGTCTTTGCTGCTTTGCCCGTTTGGTTCAATTATGCTGCTTCTTCTTGCTCCGATCACCTCAAGCTACCATTCACTTCTGTCTGTCAGCTGTATCATACACAAACTGAAAATATGTCTCTAAGATTGTACAGGAAGATGAGGTCCCATGGAGTAACGGTCAGCACTCTGAATCCAGTAATCCAAGTTCAAATCTCGGTTGGACATGCCACCTGGAAGATTACTTACTGCACTCTGCATGCAAGGAACGACAGTTGTCGCCTTAACAACAAAGGTTTATGTCTTCTTGCCTGTGTACCCGTTATTTTCTGGATTGTCTTGCTTCCTCTGGCTCCATTCATCTAAACCTAGAGAACGCTAATATTGCTGCAGCTTGAGTTTGGCGGCTTTATTTGGTTCATGGCTAAAAGCCACAGCACACTCCCCGTCGGGGAATCGAACCCCGGTCTCCCGCGTGATAGGCGGGGATACTCACCACTATACTAACGAGGAGACGGACAAATAACGCACCTGATCAAACGTTTCCCGTGGCTGTGGTAAAGATACGTGCTCCTCACATTGCATTGTGTTTGATGCTGTGATAGCGACATGACGGCAAACGATATTAATTAAACTTTACTCAGTGGAAGCGTCTCTATTGAGACAACATGAACGTACTGAATAAATGGTGAGATCTTGCCTTTCGCTTTCACAGTTCCGTTCGATTATGGCTTGCTCATTTAGATCAATGATTTAAATGGAGATTTGGGAATGACTCACACCTAATCTCTGTTCCATACGGACGCACACGCTACTGTCTTTCCCCCAATATACCAGAATAAATGAGATTTGAATTGTTCTCCTAATGCCATGCCAGGTGAGTCAAGGTTGACAGGGTCCATTGGCTACACTGAAGAAGCAGAAAGCAGCTGCGTCTAGCCTGGGTCCCATGGTGCAATGGCCAGCACTCTGGGCTTTGAATCCAGAGATCCGAGTTTGAGTCTCGGTGGGGCCTTCGTCTTAAAACATGCTAGATTCTGTGTGAAGAGACCAGCCGTTCTTCCCCTGAGAGCAAAGGGAAGTGTCTTTGCTGCTTTGCCCGTTTGGTTCAATTATGCTGCTTCTTCTTGCTCCGATCACCTCAAGCTACCATTCACCTCTGTCTGTCAGCTGTATCATACACAAACTGAAAATATGTCTCTAAGATTGTACAGGAAGATGAGGTCCCATGGTGTAACGGTCAGCACTCTGAATCCAGTAATCCAAGTTCAATTCTCGGTTGGACATGCCACCTGGAAGATTACTTACTGCACTCTGCATGCAAGGAACGACAGTTGTCGCCTTAACAACATAGGCTTATGTCTTCTTGCCTGTGTACCCGTTATTTTCTGGATTGTCTTGCTTCCTCTGGCTCCATTCATCTAAACCTAGAGAACGCTAATATTCCTGCAGCTTGAGTTTGGCGGCTTTATTTGGTTCACGGCTAAAAGCCACAGCACACTCCCCGTCGGGGAATTGAACCCCGGTCTCCCGCGTGACAGGCGGGGATACTCACCACTATACTAACGAGGAGACGGACAAATAACGCACCTGATCAAACGTTTCCCGTGGCTGTGGTAAAGATACGTGCTCCTCACATTCCATTGTGTTTGATGCTGTGATAGCGACATGACGGCAACCGATATTAATTAAACTTTACTCAGTGGAAGCGTCTCTATTGAGAAAACATGAACGTACTGAATAAATGGTGAGATCTTGCCTTTCGCTTTCACAGTTCCGTTCGATTATGGCTTGCTCATTTAGATCAATGATTCAAATGGAGATTTGGGAATGACTCACACCTAATCTCTGTTCCATACGGACGCACACGCTACTGTCTTTCCCCCAATATACCAGAATAAATGAGATTTGAATTGTTCTCCTAATGCCATGCCAGGTGAGTCAAGGTTGACAGGGTCCATTGGCTACACTGAAGAAGCAGAAAGCAGCTGCGTCCAGCCTGGGTCCCATGGTGCAATGGCCAGCACTCTGGGCTTTGAATCCAGAGATCCGAGTTTGAGTCTCGGTGGGGCCTTCGTCTTAAAACATGCTAGATTCTGTGTGAAGAGACCAGCTGTTCTTCCCCTGAGAGCAAAGGGAAGTGTCTTTGCTGCTTTGCCCGTTTGGTTCAATTATGCTGCTTCTTCTTGCTCCGATCACCTCAAGCTACCATTCACCTCTGTCTGTCAGCTGTATCATACACAAACTGAAAATATGTCTCTAAGATTGTACAGGAAGATGAGGTCCCATGGTGTAACGGTCAGCACTCTGAATCCAGTAATCCAAGTTCAATTCTCGGTTGGACATGCCACCTGGAAGATTACTTACTGCACTCTGCATGCAAGGAACGACAGTTGTCGCCTTAACAACATTGGCTTATGTCTTCTTGCCTGTGTACCCGTTATTTTCTGGATTGTCTTGCTTCCTCTGGCTCCATTCATCTAAACCTAGAGAACGCTAATATTCCTGCAGCTTGAGTTTGGCGGCTTTATTTGGTTCACGGCTAAAAGCCACAGCACACTCCCCGTCGGGGAATCGAACCCCGGTCTCCCGCGTGACAGGCGGGGATACTCACCACTATACTAACGAGGAGATGGACAAATAACGCACCTGATCAAACGTTTCCCGTGGCTGTGGTAAAGATACGTGCTCCTCACATTCCATTGTGTTTGATGCTGTGATAGCGACATGACGGCAACCGATATTAATTAAACTTTACTCAGTGGAAGCGTCTCTATTGAGAAAACATTAACGTACTGAATAAATGGTGAGATCTTGCCTTTCGCTTTCACAGTTCCGTTCGATTATGGCTTGCTCATTTAGATCAATGATTCAAATGGAGATTTGGGAATGACTCACACCTAATCTCTGTTCCATACGGACGCACACGCTACTCTCTTTCCCCCAATATACCAGAATAAATGAGATTTGAATTGATCTCCTAATGCCATGCCAGGTGAGTCAAGGTTGACAGGGTCCATTGGCTACTCTGAAAAAGCAGAAAGCAGCTGCGTCCAGCCTGGGTCCCATGGTGCAATGGCCAGCACTCTGGGCTTTGAATCCAGTGATCCGAGTTCGAGTCTCGGTGGGGCCATCGTCTTAAAACATGGTAGATTCTGTGTGAAGAGACCAGCCGTTCTTCCCCTGAGAGCAAAGGGAAGTGTCTTTGCTGCTTTGCCCGTTTGGTTCAATTATGCTGCTTCTTCTTGCTCCGATCACCTCAAGCTACCATTCACTTCTGTCTGTCAGCTGTATCATACACAAACTGAAAATATGTCTCTAAGATTGTACAGGAAGATGAGGTCCCATGGTGTAACGGTCAGCACTCTGAATCCAGTAATCCAAGTTCAAATCTCGGTTGGACATGCCACCTGGAAGATTACTTACTGCACTCTGCATGCAAGGAACGACAGTTGTCGCCTTAACAACATAGGCTTATGTCTTCTTGCCTGTGTACACATTATTTTCTGGATTGTCTTGCTTCCTCTGGCTCCATTCATCTACACCTAGAGAACGCTAATATTCCTGCAGCTTGAGTTTGGCGGCTTTATTTGGTTCACGGCTAAAAGCCACAGCACACTCCCCGTCGGGGAATCGAACCCCGGTCTCCCGCGTGACAGGCGGGGATACTCACCACTATACTAACGAAGAGACGGACAAATAACGCACCTGATCAAACATTTCCCGTGGCTGTGGTAAAGATACGTGCTCCTCACATTGCATTGTGTTTGATGCTGTGATAGCGACATGACGGCAAACGATATTAATTAAACTTTACTCAGTGTAAGCGTCTCTATTGAGACAACATGAACGTACTGAATAAATGGTGAGATCTTGCCTTTCGCTTTCACAGTTCCGTTCGATTATGGCTTGCTCATTTAGATCAATGATTTAAATGGAGATTTGGGAATGACTCACACCTAATCTCTGTTCCATACGGACGCACACGCTACTGTCTTTCCCCTAATATACCAGAATAAATGAGATTTGAATTGTTCTCCTAATGCCATGCCAGGTGAGTCAAGGTTGACAGGGTCCATTGGCTACACTGAAGAAGCAGAAAGCAGCTGCGTCCAGCCTGGGTCCCATGGTGCAATGGCCAGCACTCTGGGCTTTGAATCCAGTGATCCGAGTTCGAGTCTCGGTGGGGCCTTCGTCTTAAAACATGCTAGATTCTGTGTGAAGAGACCAGCCGTTCTTCCCCTGAGAGCAAAGGGAAGTGTCTTTGCTGCTTTGCCCGTTTGGTTCAATTATGCTGTTTCTTCTTGCTCCGATCACCTCAAGCTACCATTCACTTCTGTCTGTCAGCTGTATCATACACAAACTGAAAATATGTCTCTAAGATTGTACAGGAAGATGAGGTCCCATGGTGTAACGGTCAGCACTCTGAATCCAGTAATCCAAGTTCAATTCTCGGTTGGACATGCCACCTGGAAGATTACTTACTGCACTCTGCATGCAAGGAACGACAGTTGTCGCCTTAACAACAAAGGCTTATGTCTTCTTGCCTGTTTACCCGTTATTTTCTGGATTGTCTTGCTTCCTCTGGCTCCATTCATCTAAACCTAGAGAACGCTAATATTCCTGCAGCTTGAGTTTGGCGGCTTTATTTGGTTCACGGCTAAAAGCCACAGCACACTCCCCGTCGGGGAATCGAACCCCGGTCTCCCGCGTGACAGGCGGGGATACTCACCACTATACTAACGAGGTGACGGACAAACAACGCGCCTGATCAAACGTTTCCCGTGGCTGTGGTAAAGATACGTGCTCCTCACATTGCATTGTGTATGATACTGTGATAGTGACATGACGGCAAACGATATTAATTAAACTTTACTCAGTGGAAGCGTCTCTATTGAGACAACATGAACGTACTGAATAAATGGTGAGAACTTGCCTTTCGCTTTCACAGTTCCGTTCGATTATGGCTTGCTCATTTAGATCAATGATTTAAATGGAGATTTGGGAATGACTCACACCTAATCTCTGTTCCATACGGACGCACACGCTACTGTCTTTCCCCCAATATACCAGAATAAATGAGATTTGAATTGTTCTCCTAATGCCATGCCAGGTGAGTCAAGGTTGACAGGGTCCATTGGCTACACTGAAGAAGCAGAAAGCAGCTGCGTCCAGCCTGGGTCCCATGGTGCAATGGCCAGCACTCTGGGCTTTGAATCCAGTGATCCGAGTTCGAGTCTCGGTGGGGCCTTCGTCTTAAAACATGCTAGATTCTGTGTGAAGAGACCAGCCGTTCTTCCCGTGAGAGCAAAGGGAAGTGTCTTTGCTGCTTTGCCCGTTTGGTTCAATTATGCTGCTTCTTCTTGCTCCGATCACCTCAAGCTACCATTCACTTCTGTCTGTCAGCTGTATCATACACAAACTGAAAATATGTCTCTAATATTGTACAGGAAGATGAGGTCCCATGGTGTAACGGTCAGCACTCTGAATCCAGTAATCCAAGTTCAAATCTCGGTTGGACATGCCACCTGGAAGATTACTTACTGCACTCTGCATGCAAGGAACGACAGTTGTCGCCTTAACAACATAGGCTTATGTCTTCTTGCCTGTTTACCCGTTATTTTCTGGATTGTCTTGCTTCCTCTGGCTCCATTCATCTAAACCTAGAGAACGCTAATATTCCTGCAGCTTGAGTTTGGCGGCTTTATTTGGTTCACGGCTAAAAGCCACAGCACACTCCCCGTCGGGGAATCGAACCCCGGTCTCCCGCGTGACAGGCGGGGATACTCACCACTAAACTAACGAGGAGACGGACAAACAATGCACCTGATCAAACGTTTCCCGTGGCTGTGGTAAAGATACGTGCTCCTCACATTGCATTGTGTTTGATGCTGTGATAGCAACATGACGGCAAACGATATTAATTAAACTTTACTCAGTGGAAGCGTCTCTATTGAGACAACATGAACGTACTGAATAAATGGTGAGATCTTGCCTTTCGCTTTCACAGTTCCGTTCGATTATGGCTTGCTCATTTAGATCAATGATTCAAATGGAGATTTGGGAATGACTCACACCTAATCTCTGTTCCATACGGACACACACGCTACTCTCTTTCCCCCAATATACCAGAATAAATGAGATTTGAATTGATCTCCTAATGCCATGCCAGGTGAGTCAAGGTTGACAGGGTCCATTGGCTACACTGAAGAAGCAGAAAGCAGCTGCGTCCAGCCTGGGTCCCATGGTGCAATGGCCAGCACTCTGGGCTTTGAATCCAGTGATCCGAGTTCGAGTCTCGGTGGGGCCTTCGTCTTAAAACATGCTAGATTCTGTGTGAAGAGACCAGCCGTTCTTCCCCTGAGAGCAACGGGAAGTGTCTTTGCTGCTTTGCCCGTTTGGTTCAATTATGCTGCTTCTTCTTGCTTCGATCACCTCAAGCTACCATTCACTTCTGTCTGTCAGCTGTATCATACACAAACTGAAAATATGTCTCTAAGATTGTACAGGAAGATGAGGTCCCATGGTGTAACGGTCAGCACTCTGAATCCAATAATCCAAGTTCAAATCTCGGTTGGACATGCCACCTGGAAGATTACTTACTGCACTCTGCATTCAAGGAACGACAGTTGTCGCCTTAACAACAAAGGCTTATGTCTTCTTGCCTGTGTACCCGTTATTTTCTGGATTGTCTTGCTTCCTCTGGCTCCATTCATCTAAACCTAGAGAACGCTAATATTCCTGCAGCTTGAGTTTGGCGGCTTTATTTGGTTCACGGCTAAAAGCCACAGCACACTCCCCGTCGGGGAATCGAACCCCGGTCTCCCGCGTGACAGGCGGGGATACTCACCACTATACTAACGAGGAGACGGACAAACCAGGCGCCTGATCAAACGTTTCCCGTGGCTGTGGTAAAGATACGTGCTCCTCACATTGCATTGTGTTTGATGCTGTGATAGCGACATGACGGCAAACGATATTAATTAAACTTTACTCAGTGGAAGCGTCTCTATTGAGACAACATGAACGTACTGAATAAATGGTGAGATCTTGCCTTTCGCTTTCACAGTTCCGTTCGATTATGGCTTGCTCATTTAGATCAATGATTCAAATGGAGATTTGGGAATGACTCACACCTAATCTCTGTTCCATACGGACACACACGCTACTCTCTTTCCCCCAATATACCAGAATAAATGAGATTTGAATTGATCTCCTAATGCCATGCCAGGTGAGTCAAGGTTGACAGGGTCCATTGGCTACACTGAAGAAGCAGAAAGCAGCTGCGTCCAGCCTGGGTCCCATGGTGCAATGGCCAGCACTCTGGGCTTTGAATCCAGTGATCCGAGTTCGAGTCTCGGTGGGGCCTTCGTCTTAAAACATGCTAGATTCTGTGTGAAGAGACCAGCCGTTCTTCCCCTGAGAGCAAAGGGAAGTGTCTTTGCTGCTTTGCCCGTTTGGTTCAATTATGCTGCTTCTTCTTGCTCCGATCACCTCAAGCTACCATTCACTTCTGTCTGTCAGCTGTATCATACACAAACTGAAAATATGTCTCTAAGATTGTACAGGAAGATGAGGTCTCATGGTGTAACGGTCAGCACTCTGAATCCTGTAATCCAAGTTCAAATCTCGGTTGGACATGCCACCTGGAAGATTACTTACTGCACTCTGCATGCAAGGAACGACAGTTGACGCCTTAACAACATAGGCTTATGTCTTCTTGCCTGTGTACCCGTTATTTTCTGGATTGTCTTGCTTCCTCTGGCTCCATTCATCTAAACCTAGAGAACGCTAATATTCCTGCAGCTTGAGTTTGGCGGCTTTATTTGGTTCATGGCTAAAAGCCACAGCGCACTCCCCGTCGGGGAATCGAACCCCGGTCTCCCGCGTGATAGGCGGGGATACTCACCACTATACTAACGAGGAGACGGACAAATAACGCACCTGATCAAACGTTTCCCGTGGCTGTGGTAAAGATACGTGCTCCTCACATTGCATTGTGTTTGATGCTGTGATAGCGACATGACGGCAAACGATATTAATTAAACTTTACTCATTGGAAGCGTCTCTATTGAGACAACATAAACGTACTGAATAAATGGTGAGATCTTGCCTTTCGCTTTCACAGTTCCGTTCGATTATGGCTTGCTCATTTAGATCAATGATTCAAATGGAGATTTGGGAATGACTCACACCTAATCTCTGTTCCATACGGACACACACGCTACTGTCTTTCCCCCAATATACCAGAATAAATGAGATTTGAATTGATCTCCTAATGCCATGCCAGGTGAGTCAAGGTTGACAGGGTCCATTGGCTACACTGAAGAAGCAGAAAGCAGCTGCGTCCAGCCTGGGTCCCATGGTGCAATGGCCAGCACTCTGGGCTTTGAATCCAGTGATCCGAGTTCGAGTCTCGGTGGGGCCTTCGTCTTAAAACATGCTAGATTCTGTGTGAAGTGACCAGCCGTTCTTCGCCTGAGAGCAAAGGGAAGTGTCTTTGCTGCTTTGCCCGTTTGGTTCAATTATGCTGCTTCTTCTTGCTCCGATCACCTCAAGCTACCATTCACTTCTGTCTGTCAGCTGTATCATACACAAACTGAAAATATGTCTCTAAGATTGTACAGGAAGATGAGGTCTCATGGTGTAACGGTCAGCACTCTGAATCCAGTAATCCAAGTTCAAATCTCGGTTGGACATGCCACCTGGAAGATTACTTACTGCACTCTGCATGCAAGGAACGACAGTTGTCGCCTTAACAACATAGGCTTATGTCTTCTTGCCTGTGTACCCGTTATTTTCTGGATTGTCTTGCTTCCTCTGGCTCCATTCATCTAAACCTAGAGAACGCTAATATTCCTGCAGCTTGAGTTTGGCGGCTTTATTTGGTTCACGGCTAAAAGCCACAGCACACTCCCCGTCGGGGAATCGAACCCCGGTCTCCCGCGTGACAGGCGGGGATACTCACCACTATACTAACGAGGAGACGGACAAATAACGCACCTGATCAAACGTTTCCCGTGGCTGTGGTAAAGATACGTGCTCCTCACATTGCATTGTGTTTGATGCTGTGATAGCGACATGACGGCAAACGATATTAATTAAACTTTACTCATTGGAAGCGTCTCTATTGAGACAACATGAACGTACTGAATAAATGGTGAGATCTTGCCTTTCGCTTTCACAGTTCCGTTCGATTATGGCTTGCTCATTTAGATCAATGATTCAAATGGAGATTTGGGAATGACTCACACCTAATCTCTGTTCCATACGGACACACACGCTACTGTCTTTCCCCCAATATACCAGAATAAATGAGATTTGAATTGATCTCCTAATGCCATGCCAGGTGAGTCAAGGTTGACAGGGTCCATTGGCTACACTGAAGAAGCAGAAAGCAGCTGCGTCCAGCCTGGGTCCCATGGTGCAATGGCCAGCACTCTGGGCTTTGAATCCAGTGATCCGAGTTCGAGTCTCGGTGGGGCCTTCGTCTTAAAACATGCTAGATTCTGTGTGAAGAGACCAGCCGTTCTTCGCCTGAGAGCAAAGGGAAGTGTCTTTGCTGCTTTGCCCGTTTGGTTTAATTATGCTGCTTCTTCTTGCTCCGATCACCTCAAGCTACCATTCACTTCTGTCTGTCAGCTGTATCATACACAAACTGAAAATATGTCTCTAAGATTGTACAGGAAGATGAGGTCCCATGGTGTAACGGTCAGCACTCTGAATCCAGTAATCCAAGTTCAAATCTCGGTTGGACATGCCACCTGGAAGATTACTTACTGCATTCTGCATGCAAGGAACGACAGTTGTCGCCTTAACAACATAGGCTTATGTCTTCTTGCCTGTGTACCCGTTATTTTCTGGATTGTCTTGCTTCCTCTGGCTCCATTCATCTAAACCTAGAGAACGCTAATATTCCTGCAGCTTGAGTTTGGCGGCTTTATTTGGTTCACGGCTAAAAGCCACAGCACACTCCCCGTCGGGGAATCGAACCCCGGTCTCCCGCGTGACAGGCAGGGATACTCACCACTATACTAACGAGGAGACGGCCAAACAATGCACCTGATCAAACATTTCCCGTGGCTGTGGTAAAGATACGTGCTCCTCACATTGCATTGTGTTTGATGCTGTGATAGCGACATGACGGCAAACCATATTAATTAAACTTTACTCAGTGGAAGCATCTCTATTGAGACAACATGAACGTACTGAATAAATGGTGAGATCTTGCCTTTCGCTTTCACAGTTCCGTTCGATTATGGCTTGCTCATTTAGATCAATGATTCAAATGGAGATTTGGGAATGAGTCACACCTAATCTCTGTTCCATACGGACACACACGCTACTCTCTTTCCCCCAATATACCAGAATAAATGAGATTTGAATTGATCTCCTAATGCCATGCCAGGTGAGTCAAGGTTGACAGGGTCCATTGGCTACACTGAAGAAGCAGAAAGCAGCTGCGTCCAGCCTGGGTCCCTTGGTGCAATGGCCAGCACTCTGGGCTTTGAATCCAGTGATCCGAGTTCGAGTCTCGGTGGGGCCTTCGTCTTAAAACATGCTAGATTCTGTGTGAAGAGACCAGCCGTTCTTCCCCTGAGAGCAAAGGGAAGTGTCTTTGCTGCTTTGCCCGTTTGGTTCAATTATGCTGCTTCTTCTTGCTCCGATCACCTCAAGCTACCATTCACTTCTGTCTGTCAGCTGTATCATACACAAACTGAAAATATGTCTCTAAGATTGTACAGGAAGATGAGGTCCCATGGTGTAACGGTCAGCACTCTGAATCCAGTAATCCAAGTTCAAATCTCGGTTGGACATGCCACCTGGAAGATTACTTACTGCACTCTGCATGCAAGGAACGACAGTTGTCACCTTAACAACATAGGCTTATGTCTTCTTGCCTGTGTACCCGTTATTTTCTGGATTGTCTTGCTTCCTCTGGCTCCATTCATCTAAACCTAGAGAACGCTAATATTCCTGCAGCTTGAGTTTGGCGGCTTTATTTGGTTCACGGCTAAAAGCCACAGCACACTCCCCGTCGGGGAATCGAACCCCGGTCTCCCGCGTGACAGGCGGGGATACTCACCACTATACTAACGAGGAGACGGACAAACAATGCACCTGATCAAACGTTTCCCGTGGCTGTGGTAAAGATACGTGCTCCTCACATTGCATTGTGTTTGATGCTGTGATAGCGACATGACGGCAAACGATATTAATTAAACTTTACTCAGTGGAAGCATCTCTATTGAGACAACATGAACGTACTGAATAAATGGTGAGATCTTGCCTTTCGCTTTCACAGTTCCGTTCGATTATGGCTTGCTCATTTAGATCAATGATTCAAATGGAGATTTGGGAATGACTCACACCTAATCTCTGTTCCATACGGACACACACGCTACTGTCTTTCCCCCAATATACCAGAATAAATGAGATTTGAATTGATCTCCTAATGCCATGCCAGGTGAGTCAAGGTTGACAGGGTCCATTGGCTACACTGAAGAAGCAGAAAGCAGCTGCGTCCAGCCTGGGTCCCATGGTGCAATGGCCAGCACTCTGGGCTTTGAATCCAGTGATCCGAGTTCGAGTCTCGGTGGGGCCTTTCGTCTTAAAACATGCTAGATTCTGTGTGAAGAGACCAGCCGTTCTTCCCCTGAGAGCAAAGGGAAGTGTCTTTGCTGCTTTGCCCGTTTGGTTCAATTATGCTGCTTCTTCTTGCTCCGATCACCTCAAGCTACCATTCACTTCTGTCTGTCAGCTGTATCATACACAAACTGAAAATATGTCTCTAAGATTGTACAGGAAGATGAGGTCTCATGGTGTAACGGTCAGCACTCTGAATCCAGTAATCCAAGTTCAAATCTCGGTTGGACATGCCACCTGGAAGATTACTTACTGCACTCTGCATGCAAGGAACGAAAGTTGTCGCCTTAACAACATAGGCTTATGTCTTCTTGCCTGTGTACCCGTTATTTTCTGGATTGTCTTGCTTCCTCTGGCTCCATTCATCTAAACCTAGAGAACGCTAATATTCCTGCAGCTTGAGTTTGGCGGCTTTATTTGGTTCACGGCTAAAAGCCACAGCACACTCCCCGTCGGGGAATCGAACCCCGGTCTCCCGCGTGACAGGCGGGGATACTCACAACTATACTAACGAGGAGACGGACAAATAACGCACCTGATCAAACGTTTCCCGTGGCTGTGGTAAAGATACGTGCTCCTCACATTGCATTGTGTTTGATGCTGTGATAGCGACATGACGGCAAACGATATTAATTAAACTTTACTCAGTGGAAGCGTCTCTATTGAGACTACATGAACGTACTGAATAAATGGTGAGATCTTGCCTTTCGCTTTCACAGTTACGTTCGATTATGGCTTGCTCATTTAGATCAATGATTCAAATGGAGATTTGGGAATGACTCACACCTAATCTCTGTTCCATACGGACACACACGCTACTGTCTTTCCCCCAATATACCAGAATAAATGAGATTTGAATTGATCTCCTAATGCCATGCCAGGTGAGTCAAGGTTGACAGGGTCCATTGGCTACACTGAAGAAGCAGAAAGCAGCTGCGTCCAGCCTGGGTCCCATGGTGCAATGGCCAGCACTCTGGGCTTTGAATCCAGTGATCCGAGTTCGAGTCTCGGTGGGGCCTTCATCTTAAAACATGCTAGATTCTGTGTGAAGAGACCAGCCGTTCTTCCCCTGAGAGCAAAGGGAAGTGTCTTTGCTGCTTTGCCCGTTTGGTTCAATTATGCTGCTTCTTCTTGCTCCGATCACCTCAAGCTACCATTCACTTCTGTCTGTCAGCTGTATCATACACAAACTGAAAATATGTCTCTAAGATTGTACAGGAAGATGAGGTCCCATGGTGTAACGGTCAGCACTCTGAATCCAGTAATCCAAGTTCAAATCTCGGTTGGACATGCCACCTGGAAGATTACTTACTGCACTCTGCATGCAAGGAACGACAGTTGTCGCCTTAACAACATAGGCTTATGTCTTCTTGCCTGTGTACCCGTTATTTTCTGGATTGTCTTGCTTCCTCTGGCTCCATTCATCTAAACCTAGAGAACGCTAATATTCCTGCAGCTTGAGTTTGGCGGCTTTCTTTGGTTCACGGCTAAAAGCCACAGCACACTCCCCGTCGGGGAATCGAACCCCAGTCTCCCGCATGACAGGCGGGGATACTCACCACTATACTAACGAGGAGACGGACAAATAACGCACCTGATCAAACGTTTCCCGTGGCTGTGGTAAAGATACGTGCTCCTCACATTGCATTGTGTTTGATGCTGTGATAGCGACATGACGGCAAACGATATTAATTAAACTTTACTCAGTGGAAGCGTCTCTATTGAGAAAACATGAACGTACTGAATAAATGGTGAGATCTTGCCTTTCGCTTTCACAGTTCCGTTCGATTATGGCTTGCTCATTTAGATCAATGATTCAAATGGAGATTTGGGAATGACTCACACCTAATCTCTGTTCCATACGGACGCACACGCTACTGTCTTTCCCCCAATATACCAGAATAAATGAGATTTGAATTGATCTCTTAGTGCCATGCCAGGTGAGTCAAGGTTGACAGGGTCCATTGGCTACACTGAAGAAGCAGAAAGCAGCTGCGTCCAGCCTGGGTCCCATGGTGCAATGGCCAGCACTCTGGGCTTTGAATCCAGTGATCTGAGTTCGAGTCTCGGTGGGGCCTTCGTCTTAAAACATGCTAGATTCTGTGTGAAGAGACCAGCCGTTCTTCCCCTGAGAGCAAAGGGAAGTGTCTTTGCTGCTTTGCCCATTTGGTTCAATTATGCTGCTTCTTCTTGCTCCGATCACCTCAAGCTACCATTCACTTCTGTCTGTCAGCTGTATCATACACAAACTGAAAATATGTCTCTAAGATTGTACAGGAAGATGAGGTCCCATGGTGTAACGGTCAGCACTCTGAATCCAGTACTCCAAGTTCAAATCTCGGTTGGACATGCCACCTGGAAGATTACTTACTGCACTCTGCATGCAAAGAACGACAGTTGTCGCCTTAACAACATAGGCTTATGTCTTCTTGCCTGTGTACCCATTATTTTCTGGATTGTCTTGCTTCCTCTGGCTCCATTCATCTAAACCTAGAGAACGCTAATATTGCTGCAGCTTGAGTTTGGCGGCTTTATTTGGTTCACGGCTAAAAGCCACAGCACACTCCCCGTCGGGGAATCGAACCCCTGGCTCCCGCGTGACAGGCGGGGATACTCACCACTATACTAACGAGGAGACGGACAAACAATGCACCTGATCAAACGTTTCCCGTGGCTGTGGTAAAGATACGTGCTCCTCACATTGCATTGTGTTTGATGCTGTGATAGCGACATGACGGCAAACGATATTAATTAAACTTTACTCAGTGGAAGCATCACTATTGAGACAACATGAACGTACTGAATAAATGGTGAGATCTTGCCTTTCGCTTTCACAGTTCCGTTCGATTATGGCTTGCTCATTTAGATCAATGATTCAAATGGAGATTTGGGAATGACTCACACCTAATCTCTGTTCCATACGGACACACACGCTACTCTCTTTCCCCCAATATACCAGAATAAATGAGATTTGAATTGATCTCCTAATGCCATGCCAGGTGAGTCAAGGTTGACAGGGTCCATTGGCTACACTGAAGAAGTAGAAAGCAGCTGCGTCCAGCCTGGGTCCCATGGTGCAATGGCCAGCACTCTGGGCTTTGAATCCAGTGATCCGAGTTCGAGTCTCGGTGGGGCCTTCGTCTTAAAACATGCTAGATTCTGTGTGAAGAGACCAGCCGTTCTTCCCCTGAGAGCAAAGGGAAGTGTCTTTGCTGCTTTGCCCGTTTGGTTCAATTATGCTGCTTCTTCTTGCTCCGATCACCTCAAGCTACCATTCACTTCTGTCTGTCAGCTGTATCATACACAAACTGAAAATATGTCTCTAAGATTGTACAGGAAGATGAGGTCCCATGGTGTAACGGTCAGCACTCTGAATCCAGTAATCCAAGTTCAAATCTCGGTTGGACATGCCACCTGGAAGATTACTTACTGCACTCTGCATGCAAGGAACGACAGTTGTCGCCTTAACAACATAGGCTTATGTCTTCTTGCCTGTGTACCCGTTATTTTCTGGATTGTCTTGCTTCCTCTGGCTCCATTCATCTAAACCTAGAGAACGCTAATATTCCTGCAGCTTGAGTTTGGCGGCTTTATTTGGTTCACGACTAAAAGCCACAGCACACTCCCCGTCGGGGAATCGAACCCCGGTCACCCGCATGACAGGCGGGGATACTCACCACTATACTAACGAGGAGACGGACAAATAACGCACCTGATCAAACGTTTCCCGTGGCTGTGGTAAAGATACGTGCTCCTCACATTGCATTGTGTTTGATGCTGTGATAGCGACATGACGGCAAACGATATTAATTAAACTTTACTCAGTGGAAGCGTCTCTATTGAGACAACATGAACGTACTGAATAAATGGTGAGATCTTGCCTTTCGCTTTCACAGTTCCGTTCGATTATGGCTTGCTCATTTAGATCAATGATTCAAATGGAGATTTGGAAATGACTCACAACTAATCTCTGTTCCATACGGACGCACACGCTACTCTCTTTCCCCCAATATACCAGAATAAATGAGATTTGAATTGATCTCCTAATGCCATGCCAGGTGAGTCAAGGTTGACAGGGTCCATTGGCTACAATGAAGAAGCAGAAAGCAGCTGCGTCCAGCCTGGGTCCCATGGTGCAATGGCCAGCACTCTGGGCTTTGAATCCAGTGATCCGAGTTCGAGTCTCGGTGGGGCCTTCGTCTTAAAACATGCTAGATTCTGTGTGAAGAGACCAGCTGTTCTTCCCCTGAGAGCAAAGGGAAGTGTCTTTGCTGCTTTGCCCGTTTGGTTCAATTATGCTGCTTCTTCTTGCTCCGATCACCTCAAGCTACCATTCACTTATGTCTGTCAGCTGTATCATACACAAACTGAAATTATGTCTCTAAGATTGTACAGGAAGATGAGGTCCCATGGTGTAACGGTCAGCACTCTGAATCCAGTAATCCAAGTTCAAATCTCGGTTGGTCATGCCACCTGGAAGATTACTTACTGCACTCTGCATGCAAGGAACGACAGTTGTCGCCTTAACAACACAGGCTTATGTCTTCTTGCCTGTGTACCCGTTATTTTCTGGATTGTCTTGCTTCCTCTGGCTCCATTCATCTAAACCTAGAGAACGCTAATATTCCTGCAGCTTGAGTTTGGCGGCTTTATTTGGTTCATGGCTAAAAGCAATAGCACACTCCCCGTCGGGGAATCGAACCCCGGTCTCCCGCGTGACAGGCGGGGATACTCACCACTATACTAACGAGGAGACGGACAAATAACGCACCTGATCAAACGTTTCCCGTGGCTGTGGTAAAGATACGTGCTCCTCACATTCCATTGTGTTTGATGCTGTGATAGCAACATGACGGCAAACGATATTAATTAAACTTTACTCAGTGGAAGCGTCTCTATTGAGACAACATGAACATACTGAATAAATGGTGAGATCTTGCCTTTCGCTTTCACAGTTCCGTTCGATTATGGCTTGCTCATTTAGATCAATGATTCAAATGGAGATTTGGGAATGACTCACACCTAATCTCTGTTCCATACGGACGCACACGCTACTGTCTTTCCCCCAATATACCAGAATAAATGAGATTTGAATTGATCTCCTAGTGCCATTCCAGGTGAGTCAAGGTTGACAGGGTCCATTGGCTACACTGAAGAAGCAGAAAGCAGCTGCGTCCAGCCTGGGTCCCATGGTGCAATGGCCAGCACTCTGGGCTTTGAATCCAGTGATCCGAGTTCGAGTCTCGGTGGGGCCTTCGTCTTAAAACATGCTAGATTCTGTGTGAAGAGACCAGCCGTTCTTCCCCTGAGAGCAAAGGGAAGTGTCTTTGCTGCTTTGCCCGTTTGGTTCAATTATGCTGCTTCTTCTTGCTCCGATCACCTCAAGCTACCATTCACTTCTGTCTATCAGCTGTATCATACACAAACTGAAAATATGTCTCTAAGATTGTACAGGAAGATGAGGTCCCATGGTGTAACGGTCAGCACTCTGAATCCAGTAATCCAAGTTCAAATCTCGGTTGGACATGCCACCTGGAAGATTACTTACTGCACTCTGCATGCAAGGAACGACAGTTGTCGCCTTAACAACATAGGCTTATGTCTTCTTGCCTGTGTACCCGTTATTTTCTGGATTGTCTTGCTTCCTCTGGCTCCATTCATCTAAACCTAGAGAACGCTAATATTCCTGCAGCTTGAGTTTGGCGGCTTTATTTGGTTCACGGCTAAAAGCAACAGCACACTCCCTGTCGGGGAATCGAACCCCGGTCTCCCGCATGACAGGCGGGGATACTCACCACTATACTAACGAGGAGACGGACAAATAACGCACCTGATCAAACGTTTCCTGTGTCTGTGGTAAAGATACGTGCTCCTCACATTGCATTGTGTTTGATGCTGTGATAGCGACATGACGGCAAACCATATTAATTAAACTTTACTCAGTGGAAGCGTCTCTATTGAGACAACATGAACGTACTGAATAAATGGTGAGATCTTGCCTTTCGCTTTCACAGTTCCGTTCGATTATGGCTTGCTCATTTAGATCAATGATTCAAATGGAGATTTGGGAATGACTCACACCTAATCTCTGTTCCATACGGACGCACACGCTACTGTCTTTCCCCCAATATACCAGAATAAATGAGATTTGAATTGATCTCCTAGTGCCATGCCAGGTGAGTCAAGGTTGACAGGGTCCATTGGCTACAATGAAGAAGCAGAAAGCAGCTGCGTCCAGCCTGGGTCCCATGGTGCAATGGCCAGCACTCTGGGCTTTGAATCCAGTGATCTGAGTTCGAGTCTCGGTGGGGCCTTCGTCTTAAAACATGCTAGATTCTGTGTGAAGAGACCAGCTGTTCTTCCCCTGAGAGCAAAGGGAAGTTTCTTTGCTGCTTTGCCCGTTTGGTTCAATTATGCTGCTTCTTCTTGCTCCGATCACCTCAAGCTACCATTCACTTCTGTCTGTCAGCTGTATCATACACAAACTGAAAATATGTCTCTAAGATTGTACAGGAAGATGAGGTCCCATGGTGTAACGGTCAGCACTCTGAATCCAGTAATCCAAGTTCAAATCTCGGTTGGACATGCCACCTGGAAGATTACTTACTGCACTCTGCATGCAAGGAACGACAGTTGTCGCCTTAACAACATAGGCTTATATCTTCTTGCCTGTGTACCCGTTATTTTCTGGATTGACTTGCTTCCTCTGGCTCCATTCATCTAAACCTAGAGAACGCTAATATTCCTGCAGCTTGAGTTTGGCGGCTTTATTTGGTTCACGGCTAAAAGCAACAGCACACTCTCCATCGGGGAATCGAACCCCGGTCTCCTGCGTGACAGGCGGGGATACTCACCACTATACTAACGAGGAGACGGACAAATAACGCACCTGATCAAACGTTTCCCGTGGCTGTGGTAAAGATACGTGCTCCTCACATTCCATTGTGTTTGATGCTGTGATAGCGACATGACGGCAAACGATATTAATTAAACTTTACTCAGTGGAAGCGTCTCTATTGAGACAACATGAACGTACTGAATAAATGGTGAGATCTTGCCTTTCGCTTTCACAGTTCCGTTCGATTATGGCTTGCTCATTTAGATCAATGATTCAAATGGAGATTTGGGAATGACTCACACCTAATCTCTGTTCCATACGGACGCACACGCTACTGTCTTTCCCCCAATATACCAGAATAAATGAGATTTGAATTGATCTCCTAGTGCCATTCCAGGTGAGTCAAGGTTGACAGGGTCCATTGGCTACACTGAAGAAGCAGAAAGCAGCTGCGTCCAGCCTGGGTCCCATGGTGCAATGGCCAGCACTCTGGGCTTTGAATCCAGTGATCTGAGTTCGAGTCTCGGTGGGGCCTTCGTCTTAAAACATGCTAGATTCTGTGTGAAGAGACCAGCCGTTCTTTCCCTGAGAGCAAAGGGAAGTGTCTTTGCTGCTTTGCCCATTTGGTTCAATTATGCTGCTTCTTCTTGCTCCGATCACCTCAAGCTACCATTCACTTCTGTCTGTCAGCTGTATCATACACAAACTGAAAATATGTCTCTAAGATTGTACAGGAAGATGAGGTCCCATGGTGTAACGGTCAGCACTCTGAATCCAGTACTCCAAGTTCAAATCTCGGTTGGACATGCCACCTGGAAGATTACTTACTGCACTCTGCATGCAAAGAACGACAGTTGTCGCCTTAACAACATAGGCTTATGTCTTCTTGCCTGTGTACCCGTTATTTTCTGGATTGTCTTGCTTCCTCTGGCTCCATTCATCTAAACCTAGAGAACGCTAATATTGCTGCAGCTTGAGTTTGGCGGCTTTATTTGGTTCACGGCTAAAAGCCACAGCACACTCCCCGTCGGGGAATCGAACCCCTGGCTCCCGCGTGACAGGCGGGGATACTCACCACTATACTAACGAGGAGACGGACAAACAATGCACCTGATCAAACGTTTCCCGTGGCTGTGGTAAAGATACGTGCTCCTCACATTGCATTGTGTTTGATGCTGTGATAGCGACATGACGGCAAACGATATTAATTAAACTTTACTCAGTGGAAGCATCACTATTGAGACAACATGAACGTACTGAATAAATGGTGAGATCTTGCCTTTCGCTTTCACAGTTCCGTTCGATTATGGCTTGCTCATTTAGATCAATGATTCAAATGGAGATTTGGGAATGACTCACACCTAATCTCTGTTCCATACGGACACACACGCTACTCTCTTTCCCCCAATATACCAGAATAAATGAGATTTGAATTGATCTCCTAATGCCATGCCAGGTGAGTCAAGGTTGACAGGGTCCATTGGCTACACTGAAGAAGTAGAAAGCAGCTGCGTCCAGCCTGGGTCCCATGGTGCAATGGCCAGCACTCTGGGCTTTGAATCCAGTGATCCGAGTTCGAGTCTCGGTGGGGCCTTCGTCTTAAAACATGCTAGATTCTGTGTGAAGAGACCAGCCGTTCTTTCCCTGAGAGCAAAGGGAAGTGTCTTTGCTGCTTTGCCCATTTGGTTCAATTATGCTGCTTCTTCTTGCTCCGATCACCTCAAGCTACCATTCACTTCTGTCTGTCAGCTGTATCATACACAAACTGAAAATATGTCTCTAAGATTGTACAGGAAGATGAGGTCCCATGGTGTAACGGTCAGCACTCTGAATCCAGTACTCCAAGTTCAAATCTCGGTTGGACATGCCACCTGGAAGATTACTTACTGCACTCTGCATGCAAAGAACGACAGTTGTCGCCTTAACAACATAGGCTTATGTCTTCTTGCCTGTGTACCCGTTATTTTCTGGATTGTCTTGCTTCCTCTGGCTCCATTCATCTAAACCTAGAGAACGCTAATATTGCTGCAGCTTGAGTTTGGCGGCTTTATTTGGTTCACGGCTAAAAGCCACAGCACACTCCCCGTCGGGGAATCGAACCCCTGGCTCCCGCGTGACAGGCGGGGATACTCACCACTATACTAACGAGGAGACGGACAAACAATGCACCTGATCAAACGTTTCCCGTGGCTGTGGTAAAGATACGTGCTCCTCACATTGCATTGTGTTTGATGCTGTGATAGCGACATGACGGCAAACGATATTAATTAAACTTTACTCAGTGGAAGCATCACTATTGAGACAACATGAACGTACTGAATAAATGGTGAGATCTTGCCTTTCGCTTTCACAGTTCCGTTCGATTATGGCTTGCTCATTTAGATCAATGATTCAAATGGAGATTTGGGAATGACTCACACCTAATCTCTGTTCCATACGGACACACACGCTACTCTCTTTCCCCCAATATACCAGAATAAATGAGATTTGAATTGTTCTCCTAATGCCATGCCAGGTGAGTCAAGGTTGACAGGGTCCATTGGCTACACTGAAGAAGTAGAAAGCAGCTGCGTCCAGCCTGGGTCCCATGGTGCAATGGCCAGCACTCTGGGCTTTGAATCCAGTGATCCGAGTTCGAGTCTCGGTGGGGCCTTCGTCTTAAAACATGCTAGATTCTGTGTGAAGAGACCAGCCGTTCTTCCCCTGAGAGCAAAGGGAAGTGTCTTTGCTGCTTTGCCCGTTTGGTTCAATTATGCTGCTTCTTCTTGCTCCGATCACCTCAAGCTACCATTCACTTCTGTCTGTCAGCTGTATCATACACAAACTGAAAATATGTCTCTAAGATTGTACAGGAAGATGAGGTCCCATGGTGTAACGGTCAGCACTCTGAATCCAGTAATCCAAGTTCAAATCTCGGTTGGACATGCCACCTGGAAGATTACTTACACTACTCTGCATGCAAGGAACGACAGTTGTCGCCTTAACAACATAGGCTTATGTCTTCTTGCCTGTGTACCCGTTATTTTCTGGATTGTCTTGCTTCCTCTGGCTCCATTCATCTAAACCTAGAGAACGCTAATATTCCTGCAGCTTGAGTTTGGCGGCTTTATTTGGTTCACGACTAAAAGCCACAGCACACTCCCCGTCGGGGAATCGAACCCCGGTCACCCGCATGACAGGCGGGGATACTCACCACTATACTAACGAGGAGACGGACAAATAACGCACCTGATCAAACGTTTCCCGTGGCTGTGGTAAAGATACGTGCTCCTCACATTGCATTGTGTTTGATGCTGTGATAGCGACATGACGGCAAACGATATTAATTAAACTTTACTCAGTGGAAGCGTCTCTATTGAGACAACATGAACGTACTGAATAAATGGTGAGATCTTGCCTTTCGCTTTCACAGTTCCGTTCGATTATGGCTTGCTCATTTAGATCAATGATTCAAATGGAGATTTGGAAATGACTCACAACTAATCTCTGTTCCATACGGACGCACACGCTACTCTCTTTCCCCCAATATACCAGAATAAATGAGATTTGAATTGATCTCCTAATGCCATGCCAGGTGAGTCAAGGTTGACAGGGTCCATTGGCTACAATGAAGAAGCAGAAAGCAGCTGCGTCCAGCCTGGGTCCCATGGTGCAATGGCCAGCACTCTGGGCTTTGAATCCAGTGATCCGAGTTCGAGTCTCGGTGGGGCCTTCGTCTTAAAACATGCTAGATTCTGTGTGAAGAGACCAGCTGTTCTTCCCCTGAGAGCAAAGGGAAGTGTCTTTGCTGCTTTGCCCGTTTGGTTCAATTATGCTGCTTCTTCTTGCTCCGATCACCTCAAGCTACCATTCACTTATGTCTGTCAGCTGTATCATACACAAACTGAAATTATGTCTCTAAGATTGTACAGGAAGATGAGGTCCCATGGTGTAACGGTCAGCACTCTGAATCCAGTAATCCAAGTTCAAATCTCGGTTGGTCATGCCACCTGGAAGATTACTTACTGCACTCTGCATGCAAGGAACGACAGTTGTCGCCTAAACAACACAGGCTTATGTCTTCTTGCCTGTGTACCCGTTATTTTCTGGATTGTCTTGCTTCCTCTGGCTCCATTCATCTAAACCTAGAGAACGCTAATATTCCTGCAGCTTGAGTTTGGCGGCTTTCTTTGGTTCACGGCTAAAAGCCACAGCACACTCCCCGTCGGGGAATCGAACCCCAGTCTCCCGCATGACAGGCGGGGATACTCACCACTATACTAACGAGGAGACGGACAAATAACGCACCTGATCAAACGTTTCCCGTGGCTGTGGTAAAGATACGTGCTCCTCACATTGCATTGTGTTTGATGCTGTGATAGCGACATGACGGCAAACGATATTAATTAAACTTTACTCAGTGGAAGCGTCTCTATTGAGAAAACATGAACGTACTGAATAAATGGTGAGATCTTGCCTTTCGCTTTCACAGTTCCGTTCGATTATGGCTTGCTCATTTAGATCAATGATTCAAATGGAGATTTGGGAATGACTCACACCTAATCTCTGTTCCATACGGACGCACACGCTACTGTCTTTCCCCCAATATACCAGAATAAATGAGATTTGAATTGATCTCTTAGTGCCATGCCAGGTGAGTCAAGGTTGACAGGGTCCATTGGCTACACTGAAGAAGCAGAAAGCAGCTGCGTCCAGCCTGGGTCCCATGGTGCAATGGCCAGCACTCTGGGCTTTGAATCCAGTGATCTGAGTTCGAGTCTCGGTGGGGCCTTCGTCTTAAAACATGCTAGATTCTGTGTGAAGAGACCAGCCGTTCTTCCCCTGAGAGCAAAGGGAAGTGTCTTTGCTGCTTTGCCCATTTGGTTCAATTATGCTGCTTCTTCTTGCTCCGATCACCTCAAGCTACCATTCACTTCTGTCTGTCAGCTGTATCATACACAAACTGAAAATATGTCTCTAAGATTGTACAGGAAGATGAGGTCCCATGGTGTAACGGTCAGCACTCTGAATCCAGTACTCCAAGTTCAAATCTCGGTTGGACATGCCACCTGGAAGATTACTTACTGCACTCTGCATGCAAAGAACGACAGTTGTCGCCTTAACAACATAGGCTTATGTCTTCTTGCCTGTGTACCCGTTATTTTCTGGATTGTCTTGCTTCCTCTGGCTCCATTCATCTAAACCTAGAGAACGCTAATATTGCTGCAGCTTGAGTTTGGCGGCTTTATTTGGTTCACGGCTAAAAGCCACAGCACACTCCCCGTCGGGGAATCGAACCCCTGGCTCCCGCGTGACAGGCGGGGATACTCACCACTATACTAACGAGGAGACGGACAAACAATGCACCTGATCAAACGTTTCCCGTGGCTGTGGTAAAGATACGTGCTCCTCACATTGCATTGTGTTTGATGCTGTGATAGCGACATGACGGCAAACGATATTAATTAAACTTTACTCAGTGGAAGCGTCTCTATTGAGACAACATGAACGTACTGAATAAATGGTGAGATCTTGCCTTTCGCTTTCACAGTTCCGTTCGATTATGGCTTGCTCATTTAGATCAATGATTCAAATGGAGATTTGGGAATGACTCACACCTAATCTCTGTTCCATACGGACACACACGCTACTCTCTTTCCCCCAATATACCAGAATAAATGAGATTTGAATTGATCTCCTAATGCCATGCCAGGTGAGTCAAGGTTGACAGGGTCCATTGGCTACACTGAAGAAGTAGAAAGCAGCTGCGTCCAGCCTGGGTCCCATGGTGCAATGGCCAGCACTCTGGGCTTTGAATCCAGTGATCCGAGTTCGAGTCTCGGTGGGGCCTTCGTCTTAAAACATGCTAGATTCTGTGTGAAGAGACCAGCTGTTCTTCCCCTGAGAGCAAAGGGAAGTGTCTTTGCTGCTTTGCCCGTTTGGTTCAATTATGCTGCTTCTTCTTGCTCCGATCACCTCAAGCTACCATTCACTTATGTCTGTCAGCTGTATCATACACAAACTGAAATTATGTCTCTAAGATTGTACAGGAAGATGAGGTCCCATGGTGTAACGGTCAGCACTCTGAATCCAGTAATCCAAGTTCAAATCTCGGTTGGTCATGCCACCTGGAAGATTACTTACTGCACTCTGCATGCAAGGAACGACAGTTGTCGCCTAAACAACACAGGCTTATGTCTTCTTGCCTGTGTACCCGTTATTTTCTGGATTGTCTTGCTTCCTCTGGCTCCATTCATCTAAACCTAGAGAACGCTAATATTCCTGCAGCTTGAGTTTGGCGGCTTTATTTGGTTCATGGCTAAAAGCAATAGCACACTCCCCGTCGGGGAATCGAACCCCGGTCTCCCGCGTGACAGGCGGGGATACTCACCACTATACTAACGAGGAGACGGACAAATAACGCACCTGATCAAACGTTTCCCGTGGCTGTGGTAAAGATACGTGCTCCTCACATTCCATTGTGTTTGATGCTGTGATAGCAACATGACGGCAAACGATATTAATTAAACTTTACTCAGTGGAAGCGTCTCTATTGAGACAACATGAACATACTGAATAAATGGTGAGATCTTGCCTTTCGCTTTCACAGTTCCGTTCGATTATGGCTTGCTCATTTAGATCAATGATTCAAATGGAGATTTGGGAATGACTCACACCTAATCTCTGTTCCATACGGACGCACACGCTACTGTCTTTCCCCCAATATACCAGAATAAATGAGATTTGAATTGATCTCCTAGTGCCATTCCAGGTGAGTCAAGGTTGACAGGGTCCATTGGCTACACTGAAGAAGCAGAAAGCAGCTGCGTCCAGCCTGGGTCCCATGGTGCAATGGCCAGCACTCTGGGCTTTGAATCCAGTGATCCGAGTTCGAGTCTCGGTGGGGCCTTCGTCTTAAAACATGCTAGATTCTGTGTGAAGAGACCAGCCGTTCTTCCCCTGAGAGCAAAGGGAAGTGTCTTTGCTGCTTTGCCCGTTTGGTTCAATTATGCTGCTTCTTCTTGCTCCGATCACCTCAAGCTACCATTCACTTCTGTCTATCAGCTGTATCATACACAAACTGAAAATATGTCTCTAAGATTGTACAGGAAGATGAGGTCCCATGGTGTAACGGTCAGCACTCTGAATCCAGTAATCCAAGTTCAAATCTCGGTTGGACATGCCACCTGGAAGATTACTTACTGCACTCTGCATGCAAGGAACGACAGTTGTCGCCTTAACAACATAGGCTTATGTCTTCTTGCCTGTGTACCCGTTATTTTCTGGATTGTCTTGCTTCCTCTGGCTCCATTCATCTAAACCTAGAGAACGCTAATATTCCTGCAGCTTGAGTTTGGCGGCTTTATTTGGTTCACGGCTAAAAGCAACAGCACACTCCCTGTCGGGGAATCGAACCCCGGTCTCCCGCATGACAGGCGGGGATACTCACCACTATACTAACGAGGAGACGGACAAATAACGCACCTGATCAAACGTTTCCCGTGTCTGTGGTAAAGATACGTGCTCCTCACATTGCATTGTGTTTGATGCTGTGATAGCGACATGACGGCAAACCATATTAATTAAACTTTACTCAGTGGAAGCGTCTCTATTGAGACAACATGAACGTACTGAATAAATGGTGAGATCTTGCCTTTCGCTTTCACAGTTCCGTTCGATTATGGCTTGCTCATTTAGATCAATGATTCAAATGGAGATTTGGGAATGACTCACACCTAATCTCTGTTCCATACGGACGCACACGCTACTGTCTTTCCCCCAATATACCAGAATAAATGAGATTTGAATTGATCTCCTAGTGCCATGCCAGGTGAGTCAAGGTTGACAGGGTCCATTGGCTACAATGAAGAAGCAGAAAGCAGCTGCGTCCAGCCTGGGTCCCATGGTGCAATGGCCAGCACTCTGGGCTTTGAATCCAGTGATCTGAGTTCGAGTCTCGGTGGGGCCTTCGTCTTAAAACATGCTAGATTCTGTGTGAAGAGACCAGCTGTTCTTCCCCTGAGAGCAAAGGGAAGTTTCTTTGCTGCTTTGCCCGTTTGGTTCAATTATGCTGCTTCTTCTTGCTCCGATCACCTCAAGCTACCATTCACTTCTGTCTGTCAGCTGTATCATACACAAACTGAAAATATGTCTCTAAGATTGTACAGGAAGATGAGGTCCCATGGTGTAACGGTCAGCACTCTGAATCCAGTAATCCAAGTTCAAATCTCGGTTGGACATGCCACCTGGAAGATTACTTACTGCACTCTGCATGCAAGGAACGACAGTTGTCGCCTTAACAACATAGGCTTATATCTTCTTGCCTGTGTACCCGTTATTTTCTGGATTGTCTTGCTTCCTCTGGCTCCATTCATCTAAACCTAGAGAACGCTAATATTCCTGCAGCTTGAGTTTGGCGGCTTTATTTGGTTCACGGCTAAAAGCAACAGCACACTCTCCATCGGGGAATCGAACCCCGGTCTCCTGCGTGACAGGCGGGGATACTCACCACTATACTAACGAGGAGACGGACAAATAACGCACCTGATCAAACGTTTCCCGTGGCTGTGGTAAAGATACGTGCTCCTCACATTCCATTGTGTTTGATGCTGTGATAGCGACATGACGGCAAACGATATTAATTAAACTTTACTCAGTGGAAGCGTCTCTATTGAGACAACATGAACGTACTGAATAAATGGTGAGATCTTTCCTTTCGCTTTCACAGTTCCGTTCGATTATGGCTTGCTCATTTAGATCAATGATTCAAATGGAGATTTGGGAATGACTCACACCTAATCTCTGTTCCATACGGACGCACACGCTACTGTCTTTCCCCCAATATACCAGAATAAATGAGATTTGAATTGATCTCCTAGTGCCATTCCAGGTGAGTCAAGGTTGACAGGGTCCATTGGCTACACTGAAGAAGCAGAAAGCAGCTGCGTCCAGCCTGGGTCCCATGGTGCAATGGGCAGCACTCTGGGCTTTGAATCCAGTGATCCGAGTTCGAGTCTTGGTGGGGCCTTCGTCTTAAAACATGGTAGATTCTGTGTGAAGAGACCAGCCGTTCTTCCCCTAAGAGCAAAGGGAAGTGTCTTTGCTGCTTTGCCTGTTTGGTTCAATTATGCTGCTTCTTCTTGCTCCGATCACCTCAAGCTACCATTCACTTCTGTCTATCAGCTGTATCATACACAAACTGAAAATATGTCTCTAAGATTGTACAGGAAGATGAGGTCCCATGGTGTAACGGTCAGCACTCTGAATCCAGTAATCCAAGTTCAAATCTCGGTTGGACATGCCACCTGGAAGATTACTTACTGCACTCTGCATGCAAGGAACGACAGTTGTCGCCTTAACAACATAGGCTTATATCTTCTTGCCTGTGTACCCGTTATTTTCTGGATTGTCTTGCTTCCTCTGGCTCCATTCATCTAAACCTAGAGAACGCTAATATTCCTGCAGTTTGAGTTTGGCGGCTTTATTTGGTTCACGGCTAAAAGCAACAGCACACTCCGCGTCGGGGAATCGAACCCCGGTCTCCCGCGTGACAGGCGGGGATACTCACCACTATACTAACGAGGAGACGGACAAATAACGCACCTGATCAAACGTTTCCCGTGGCTGTGGTAAAGATACGTGCTCCTCACATTCCATTGTGTTTGATGCTGTGATAGCGACATGACGGCAAACGATATTAATTAAACTTTACTCAGTGGAAGCGTCTCTATTGAGACAACATGAACGTACTGAATAAATGGTGAGATCTTGCCTTTCGCTTTCACAGTTCCGTTCGATTATGGCTTGCTCATTTAGATCAATGATTCAAATGGAGATTTGGGAATGACTCACACCTAATCTCTGTTCCATACGGACGCACACGCTACTGTCTTTCCCCCAATATACCAGAATAAATGAGATTTGAATTGATCTCCTAGTGCCATTCCAGGTGAGTCAAGGTTGACAGGGTCCATTGGCTACACTGAAGAAGCAGAAAGCAGCTGCGTCCAGCCTGGGTCCCATGGTGCAATGGCCAGCACTCTGGGCTTTGAATCCAGTGATCCGAGTTCGAGTCTCGGTGGGGCCTTCGTCTTAAAACATGGTAGATTCTGTGTGAAGAGACCAGCCGTTCTTCCCCTGAGAGCAAAGGGAAGTTTCTTTGCTGCTTTGCCCGTTTGGTTCAATTATGCTGCTTCTTCTTGCTCCGATCACCTCAAGCTACCATTCACTTATGTCTGTCAGCTGTATCATACACAAACTGAAAATATGTCTCTAAGATTGTACAGGAAGATGAGGTCCCATGGTGTAACGGTCAGCACTCTGAATCCAGTAATCCAAGTTCAAATCTCGGTTGGACATGCCACCTGGAAGATTACTTACTGCACTCTGCATGCAAGGAACGACAGTTGTCGCCTTAACAACATAGGCTTATATGTTCTTGCCTGTGTACCCGTTATTTTCTGGATTGTCTTGCTTCCTCTGGCTCCATTCATCTAAACCTAGAGAACGCTAATATTCCTGCAGCTTGAGTTTGGCGGCTTTATTTGGTTCACGGCTAAAAGCAACAGCACACTCCCCGTCGGGGAATCGAACCCCGGTCTCCCGCGTGATAGGCGGGGATACTCACCACTATACTAACGAGGAGACAGACAAACAACGCACCAGATCAAACGTTTCCCGTGGCTGTGGTAAAGATACGTGCTCCTCACATTGCATTGTGTTTGATGCTGTGATAGCGACATGACGGCAAACGATATTGATTAAACTTTACTCAGTGGAAGCGTCTCTATTGAGACAACATGAACATACTGAATAAATGGTGAGATCTTGCCTTTCGCTTTCACAGTTCCGTTCGATTATGGCTTGCTCATTTAGATCAATGATTCAAATGGAGATTTGGGAATGACTCACACCTAATCTCTGTTCCATACGGACGCACACGCTACTCTCTTTCCCCCAATATACCAGAATAAATGAGATTTGAATTGATCTCCTAATGCCATGCCAGGTGAGTCAAGGTTGACAGGGTCCATTGGCTACAATGAAGAAGCAGAAAGCAGCTGCGTCCAGCCTGGGTCCCATGGTGCAATGGCCAGCACTCTGGGCTTTGAATCCAGTGATCTGAGTTCGAGTCTCGGTGGGGCCTTCGTCTTAAAACATGCTAGATTCTGTGTGAAGAGACCAGCTGTTCTTCCCCTGAGAGCAAAGGGAAGTTTCTTTGCTGCTTTGCCCGTTTGGTTCAATTATGCTGCTTCTTCTTGCTCCGATCACCTCAAGCTACCATTCACTTATGTCTGTCAGCTGTATCATACACAAACTGAAAATATGTCTCTAAGATTGTACAGGAAGATGAGGTCCCATGGTGTAACGGTCAGCACTCTGAATCCAGTAATCCAAGTTCAAATCTCGGTTGGTCATGCCACCTGGAAGATTACTTACTGCACTCTGCATGCAAGGAACGACAGTTGTCGCCTTAACAACATAAGCTTATGTCTTCTTGCCTGTGTACCCGTTATTTTCTGGATTGTCTTGCTTCCTCTGGCTCCATTCATCTAAACCTAGAGAACGCTAATATTCCTGCAGCTTGAGTTTGGCGGCTTTATTTGGTTCACGGCTAAAAGCAACAGCACACTCCCCGTCGGGGAATCGAACCCCGGTCTCCCGCGTGACAGGCGGGGATACTCACCACAATACTAACGAGGAGACAGACAAACAACGCACCTGATCAAACGTTTCCCGTGGCTGTGGTAAAGATACGTGCTCCTCACATTCCATTGTGTTTGATGCTGTGATAGCGACATGACGGCAAACGATATTAATTAAACTTTACTCAGTGGAAGCGTCTCTATTGAGACAACATGAACGTACTGAATAAATGGTGAGATCTTGCCTTTCGCTTTCACAGTTCCGTTCGATTATGGCTTGCTCATTTAGATCAATGATTCAAATGGAGATTTGGGAATGACTCACACCTAATCTCTGTTCCATACGGACGCACACGCTATTCTCTTTCCCCCAATATACCAGAATAAATGAGATTTTAATTGATCTCCTAATGCCATGCCAGGTGAGTCAAGGTTGACAGGGTCCATTGGCTACAATGAAGAAGCAGAAAGCAGCTGCGTCCAGCCTGGGTCCCATGGTGCAATGGCCAGCACTCTGGGCTTTGAATCCAGTGATCCGAGTTCGAGTCTCGGTGGGGCCTTCGTCTTAAAACATGCTAGATTCTGTGTGAAGAGACCAGCTGTTCTTCCCCTGAGAGCAAAGGGCAGTTTCTTTGCTGCTTTGCCCGTTTGGTTCAATTATGCTGCTTCTTCTTGCTCCGATCACCTCAAGCTACCATTCACTTATGTCTGTCAGCTGTATCATACACAAACTGAAAATATGTCTCTAAGATTGTACAGGAAGATGAGGTCCCATGGTGTAACGGTCAGCACTCTGAATCCAGTAATCCAAGTTCAAATCTCGGTTGGACATGCCACCTGGAAGATTACTTACTGCACTCTGCATGCAAGGAACGACAGTTGTCGCCTTAACAACATAGGCTTATGTCTTCTTGCCTGTGTACCCGTTATTTTCTGGATTGTCTTGCTTCCTCTGGCTCCATTCATCTAAACCTAGAGAACGCTAATATTCCTGCAGCTTGAGTTTGGCGGCTTTATTTGGTTCACGGCTAAAAGCAACAGCACACTCCCTGTCGGGGAATCGAACCCCGGTCTCCCGCATGACAGGCGGGGATACTCACCACTATACTAACGAGGAGACGGACAAACAACGCACCTGATCAAACGTTTCCCGTGGCTGTGGTAAAGATACGTGCTCCTCACATTGCATTGTGTTTGATGCTGTGATAGCGACATGACGGCAAACGATATTGATTAAACTTTACTCAGTGGAAGCGTCTCTATTGAGACAACATGAACATACTGAATAAATGGTGAGATCTTGCCTTTCGCTTTCACAGTTCCGTTCGATTATGGCTTGCTCATTTAGATCAATGATTCAAATGGAGATTTGGGAATGACTCACACCTAATCTCTGTTCCATACGGACGCACACGCTACTCTCTTTCCCCCAATATACCAGAATAAATGAGATTTGAATTGATCTCCTAATGCCATGCCAGGTGAGTCAAGGTTGACAGGGTCCATTGGCTACAATGAAGAAGCAGAAAGCAGCTGCGTCCAGCCTGGGTCCCATGGTGCAATGGCCAGCACTCTGGGCTTTGAATCCAGTGATCTGAGTTCGAGTCTCGGTGGGGCCTTCGTCTTAAAACATGCTAGATTCTGTGTGAAGAGACCAGCTGTTCTTCCCCTGAGAGCAAAGGGAAGTTTCTTTGCTGCTTTGCCCGTTTGGTTCAATTATGCTGCTTCTTCTTGCTCCGATCACCTCAAGCTACCATTCACTTATGTCTGTCAGCTGTATCATACACAAACTGAAAATATGTCTCTAAGATTGTACAGGAAGATGAGGTCCCATGGTGTAACGGTCAGCACTCTGAATCCAGTAATCCAGGTTCAAATCTCGGTTGGTCATGCCACCTGGAAGATTACTTACTGCACTCTGCATGCAAGGAACGACAGTTGTCGCCTTAACAACATAAGCTTATGTCTTCTTGCCTGTGTACCCGTTATTTTCTGGATTGTCTTGCTTCCTCTGGCTCCATTCATCTAAACCTAGAGAACGCTAATATTCCTGCAGCTTGAGTTTGGCGGCTTTATTTGGTTCACGGCTAAAAGCAACAGCACACTCCCCGTCGGGGAATCGAACCCCGGTCTCCCGCGTGACAGGCGGGGATACTCACCACAATACTAACGAGGAGACAGACAAACAACGCACCTGATCAAACGTTTCCCGTGGCTGTGGTAAAGATACGTGCTCCTCACATTCCATTGTGTTTGATGCTGTGATAGCGACATGACGGCAAACGATATTAATTAAACTTTACTCAGTGGAAGCGTCTCTATTGAGACAACATGAACGTACTGAATAAATGGTGAGATCTTGCCTTTCGCTTTCACAGTTCCGTTCGATTATGGCTTGCTCATTTAGATCAATGATTCAAATGGAGATTTGGGAATGACTCACACCTAATCTCTGTTCCATACGGACGCACACGCTACTGTCTTTCCCCCAATATACCAGAATAAATGAGATTTGAATTGATCTCCTAGTGCCATGCCAGGTGAGTCAAGGTTGACAGGGTCCATTGGCTACAATGAAGAAGCAGAAAGCAGCTGCGTCCAGCCTGGGTCCCATGGTGCAATGGCCAGCACTCTGGGCTTTGAATCCAGTGATCTGAGTTCGAGTCTCGGTGGGGCCTTCGTCTTAAAACATGCTAGATTCTGTGTGAAGAGACCAGCTGTTCTTCCCCTGAGAGCAAAGGGAAGTTTCTTTGCTGCTTTGCCCGTTTGGTTCAATTATGCTGCTTCTTCTTGCTCCGATCACCTCAAGCTACCATTCACTTCTGACTGTCAGCTGTATCATACACAAACTGAAAATATGTCTCTAAGATTGTACAGGAAGATGAGGTCCCATGGTGTAACGGTCAGCACTCTGAATCCAGTAATCCAAGTTCAAATCTCGGTTGGTCATGCCACCTGGAAGATTACTTACTGCACTCTGCATGCAAGGAACGACAGTTGTCGCCTTAACAACATAGGCTTATGTCTTCTTGCCTGTGTACCCGTTATTTTCTGGATTGTCTTGCTTCCTCTGGCTCCATTCATCTAAACCTAGAGAACGCTAATATTCCTGCAGCTTGAGTTTGGCGGCTTTATTTGGTTCACGGCTAAAAGCAACAGCACACTCCCCGTCGGGGAATCGAACCCCGGTCTCCCGCGTGACAGGCGGGGATACTCACCACTATACTAACGAGGAGACGGACAAATAACGCACCTGATCAAACGTTTCCCGTGGCTGTGGTAAAGATATGTGCTCCTCGCATTGCATTGTGTTTGATGCTGTGATAGCGACATGACGGCAAACGATATTAATTAAACTTTACTCAGTGGAAGCGTCTCTATTGAGACAACATGAACGTACTGAATAAATGGTGAGATCTTGCCTTTCGCTTTCACAGTTCCGTTCGATTATGGCTTGCTCATTTAGATCAATGATTCAAATGGAGATTTGGGAATGACTCACACCTAATCTCTGTTCCATACGGACGCACACGCTACTGTCTTTCCCCCAATATACCAGAATAAATGAGATTTGAATTGATCTCCTAGTGCCATGCCAGGTGAGTCAAGGTTGACAGGGTCCATTGGCTACAATGAAGAAGCAGAAAGCAGCTGCGTCCAGCCTGGGTCCCATGGTGCAATGGCCAGCACTCTGGGCTTTGAATCCAGTGATCTGAGTTCGAGTCTCGGTGGGGCCTTCGTCTTAAAACATGCTAGATTCTGTGTGAAGAGACCAGCCATTCTTCCCCTGAGAGCAAAGGGAAGTGTCTTTGCTGCTTTGCCTGTTTGGTTCAATTATGCTGCTTCTTCTTGCTCCGATCACCTCAAGCTACCATTCACTTCTGTCTGTCAACTGTATCATACACAAACTGAAAATATGTCTCTAAGATTGTACAGGAAGATGAGGTCCCATGGTGTAACGGTCAGCACTCTGAATCCAGTAATCCAAGTTCAAATCTCGGTTGGACATGCCACCTGGAAGATTACTTACTGCACTCTGCATGCAAGGAACGACAGTTGTCGCCTTAACAACATAGGCTTATATCTTCTTGCCTGTGTACCCGTTATTTTCTGGATTGTCTTGCTTCCTCTGGCTCCATTCATCTAAACCTAGAGAACGCTAATATTCCTGCAGTTTGAGTTTGGCGGCTTTATTTGGTTCACGGCTAAAAGCAACAGCACACTCCCCGTCGGGGAATCGAACCCCGGTCTCCCGCGTGACAGGCGGGGATACTCACCACTATACTAACGAGGAGACGGACCAATAACGCACCTGATCAAACGTTTCCCGTGGCTGTGGTAAAGATACGTGCTCCTCACATTCCATTGTGTTTGATGCTGTGATAGCGACATGACGGCAAACGATATTAATTAAACTTTACTCAGTGGAAGCGTCTCTATTGAGACAACATGAACGTACTGAATAAATGGTGAGATCTTGCCTTTCGCTTTCACAGTTCCGTTCGATTATGGCTTGCTCATTTAGATCAATGATTCAAATGGAGATTTTGGAATGACTCACACCTAATCTCTGTTCCATACGGACGCACACGCTACTGTCTTTCCCCCAATATACCAGAATAAATGAGATTTGAATTGATCTCCTAGTGCCATTCCAGGTGAGTCAAGGTTGACAGGGTCCATTGCCTACACTGAAGAAGCAGAAAGCAGCTGCGTCCAGCCTGGGTCCCATGGTGCAATGGCCAGCACTCTGGGCTTTGAATCCAGTGATCCGAGTTCGAGTCTCGGTGGGGCCTTCGTCTTAAAACATGGTAGATTCTGTGTGAAGAGACCAGCCGTTCTTACCCTGAGAGCAAAGGGAAGTGTCTTTGCTGCTTTGCCCGTTTGGTTCAGTTATGCTGCTTCTTCTTGCTCCGATCACCTCAAGCTACCATTCACTTCTGTCTGTCAGCTGTATCATACACAAACTGAAAATATGTCTCTAAGATTGTACAGGAAGATGAGGTCCCATGGTGTAACGGTCAGCACTCTGAATCCAGTAATCCAAGTTCAAATCTCGGTTGGTCATGCCACCTGGAAGATTACTTACTGCACTCTGCATGCAAGGAACGACAGTTGTCGCCTTAACAACATAAGCTTATGTCTTCTTGCCTGTGTACCCGTTATTTTCTGGATTGTCTTGCTTCCTCTGGCTCCATTCATCTAAACCTAGAGAACGCTAATATTCCTGCAGCTTGAGTTTGGCGGCTTTATTTGGTTCACGGCTAAAAGCAACAGCACACTCCCCGTCGGGGAATCGAACCCCGGTCTCCCGCGTGACAGGCGGGGATACTCACCACAATACTAACGAGGAGACAGACAAACAACGCACCTGATCAAACGTTTCCCGTGGCTGTGGTAAAGATACGTGCTCCTCACATTCCATTGTGTTTGATGCTGTGATAGCGACATGACGGCAAACGATATTAATTAAACTTTACTCAGTGGAAGCGTCTCTATTGAGACAACATGAACGTACTGAATAAATGGTGAGATCTTGCCTTTCGCTTTCACAGTTCCGTTCGATTATGGCTTGCTCATTTAGATCAATGATTCAAATGGAGATTTGGGAATGACTCACACCTAATCTCTGTTCCATACGGACGCACACGCTATTCTCTTTCCCCCAATATACCAGAATAAATGAGATTTTAATTGATCTCCTAATGCCATGCCAGGTGAGTCAAGGTTGACAGGGTCCATTGGCTACAATGAAGAAGCAGAAAGCAGCTGCGTCCAGCCTGGGTCCCATGGTGCAATGGCCAGCACTCTGGGCTTTGAATCCAGTGATCCGAGTTCGAGTCTCGGTGGGGCCTTCGTCTTAAAACATGCTAGATTCTGTGTGAAGAGACCAGCTGTTCTTCCCCTGAGAGCAAAGGGCAGTTTCTTTGCTGCTTTGCCCGTTTGGTTCAATTATGCTGCTTCTTCTTGCTCCGATCACCTCAAGCTACCATTCACTTATGTCTGTCAGCTGTATCATACACAAACTGAAAATATGTCTCTAAGATTGTACAGGAAGATGAGGTCCCATGGTGTAACGGTCAGCACTCTGAATCCAGTAATCCAAGTTCAAATCTCGGTTGGACATGCCACCTGGAAGATTACTTACTGCACTCTGCATGCAAGGAACGACAGTTGTCGCCTTAACAACATAAGCTTATGTCTTCTTGCCTGTGTACCCGTTATTTTCTGGATTGTCTTGCTTCCTCTGGCTCCATTCATCTAAACCTAGAGAACGCTAATATTCCTGCAGCTTGAGTTTGGCGGCTTTATTTGGTTCACGGCTAAAAGCAACAGCACACTCCCCGTCGGGGAATCGAACCCCGGTCTCCCGCGTGACAGGCGGGGATACTCACCACAATACTAACGAGGAGACAGACAAACAACGCACCTGATCAAACGTTTCCCGTGGCTGTGGTAAAGATACGTGCTCCTCACATTCCATTGTGTTTGATGCTGTGATAGCGACATGACGGCAAACGATATTAATTAAACTTTACTCAGTGGAAGCGTCTCTATTGAGACAACATGAACGTACTGAATAAATGGTGAGATCTTGCCTTTCGCTTTCACAGTTCCGTTCGATTATGGCTTGCTCATTTAGATCAATGATTCAAATGGAGATTTGGGAATGACTCACACCTAATCTCTGTTCCATACGGACGCACACGCTATTCTCTTTCCCCCAATATACCAGAATAAATGAGATTTTAATTGATCTCCTAATGCCATGCCAGGTGAGTCAAGGTTGACAGGGTCCATTGGCTACAATGAAGAAGCAGAAAGCAGCTGCGTCCAGCCTGGGTCCCATGGTGCAATGGCCAGCACTCTGGGCTTTGAATCCAGTGATTCGAGTTCGAGTCTCGGTGGGGCCTTCGTCTTAAAACATGCTAGATTCTGTGTGAAGAGACCAGCTGTTCTTCCCCTGAGAGCAAAGGGCAGTTTCTTTGCTGCTTTGCCCGTTTGGTTCAATTATGCTGCTTCTTCTTGCTCCGATCACCTCAAGCTACCATTCACTTATGTCTGTCAGCTGTATCATACACAAACTGAAAATATGTCTCTAAGATTGTACAGGAAGATGAGGTCCCATGGTGTAACGGTCAGCACTCTGAATCCAGTAATCCAAGTTCAAATCTCGGTTGGACATGCCACCTGGAAGATTACTTACTGCACTCTGCATGCAAGGAACGACAGTTGTCGCCTTAACAACATAGGCTTATGTCTTCTTGCCTGTGTACCCGTTATTTTCTGGATTGTCTTGCTTCCTCTGGCTCCATTCATCTAAACCTAGAGAACGCTAATATTCCTGCAGCTTGAGTTTGGCGGCTTTATTTGGTTCACGGCTAAAAGCAACAGCACACTCCCTGTCGGGGAATCGAACCCCGGTCTCCCGCATGACAGGCGGGGATACTCACCACTATACTAACGAGGAGACGGACAAACAACGCACCTGATCAAACGTTTCCCGTGGCTGTGGTAAAGATACGTGCTCCTCACATTGCATTGTGTTTGATGCTGTGATAGCGACATGACGGCAAACGATATTGATTAAACTTTACTCAGTGGAAGCGTCTCTATTGAGACAACATGAACATACTGAATAAATGGTGAGATCTTGCCTTTCGCTTTCACAGTTCCGTTCGATTATGGCTTGCTCATTTAGATCAATGATTCAAATGGAGATTTGGGAATGACTCACACCTAATCTCTGTTCCATACGGACGCACACGCTACTCTCTTTCCCCCAATATACCAGAATAAATGAGATTTGAATTGATCTCCTAATGCCATGCCAGGTGAGTCAAGGTTGACAGGGTCCATTGGCTACAATGAAGAAGCAGAAAGCAGCTGCGTCCAGCCTGGGTCCCATGGTGCAATGGCCAGCACTCTGGGCTTTGAATCCAGTGATCTGAGTTCGAGTCTCGGTGGGGCCTTCGTCTTAAAACATGCTAGATTCTGTGTGAAGAGATCAGCTGTTCTTCCCCTGAGAGCAAAGGGAAGTTTCTTTGCTGCTTTGCCCGTTTGGTTCAATTATGCTGCTTCTTCTTGCTCCGATCACCTCAAGCTACCATTCACTTATGTCTGTCAGCTGTATCATACACAAACTGAAAATATGTCTCTAAGATTGTACAGGAAGATGAGGTCCCATGGTGTAACGGTCAGCACTCTGAATCCAGTAATCCAAGTTCAAATCTCGGTTGGTCATGCCACCTGGAAGATTACTTACTGCACTCTGCATGCAAGGAACGACAGTTGTCGCCTTAACAACATAAGCTTATGTCTTCTTGCCTGTGTACCCGTTATTTTCTGGATTGTCTTGCTTCCTCTGGCTCCATTCATCTAAACCTAGAGAACGCTAATATTCCTGCAGCTTGAGTTTGGCGGCTTTATTTGGTTCACGGCTAAAAGCAACAGCACACTCCCCGTCGGGGAATCGAACCCCGGTCTCCCGCGTGACAGGCGGGGATACTCACCACAATACTAACGAGGAGACAGACAAACAACGCACCTGATCAAACGTTTCCCGTGGCTGTGGTAAAGATACGTGCTCCTCACATTCCATTGTGTTTGATGCTGTGATAGCGACATGACGGCAAACGATATTAATTAAACTTTACTCAGTGGAAGCGTCTCTATTGAGACAACATGAACGTACTGAATAAATGGTGAGATCTTGCCTTTCGCTTTCACAGTTCCGTTCGATTATGGCTTGCTCATTTAGATCAATGATTCAAATGGAGATTTGGGAATGACTCACACCTAATCTCTGTTCCATACGGACGCACACGCTACTCTCTTTCCCCCAATATACCAGAATAAATGAGATTTGAATTGATCTCCTAATGCCATGCCAGGTGAGTCAAGGTTGACAGGGTCCATTGGCTACAATGAAGAAGCAGAAAGCAGCTGCGTCCAGCCTGGGTCCCATGGTGCAATGGCCAGCACTCTGGGCTTTGAATCCAGTGATCTGAGTTCGAGTCTCGGTGGGGCCTTCGTCTTAAAACATGCTAGATTCTGTGTGAAGAGACCAGCTGTTCTTCCCCTGAGAGCAAAGGGAAGTTTCTTTGCTGCTTTGCCCGTTTGGTTCAATTATGCTGCTTCTTCTTGCTCCGATCACCTCAAGCTACCATTCACTTATGTCTGTCAGCTGTATCATACACAAACTGAAAATATGTCTCTAAGATTGTACAGGAAGATGAGGTCCCATGGTGTAACGGTCAGCACTCTGAATCCAGTAATCCAAGTTCAAATCTCGGTTGGTCATGCCACCTGGAAGATTACTTACTGCACTCTGCATGCAAGGAACGACAGTTGTCGCCTTAACAACATAAGCTTATGTCTTCTTGCCTGTGTACCCGTTATTTTCTGGATTGTCTTGCTTCCTCTGGCTCCATTCATCTAAACCTAGAGAACGCTAATATTCCTGCAGCTTGAGTTTGGCGGCTTTATTTGGTTCACGGCTAAAAGCAACAGCACACTCCCCGTCGGGGAATCGAACCCCGGTCTCCCGCGTGACAGGCGGGGATACTCACCACAATACTAACGAGGAGACAGACAAACAACGCACCTGATCAAACGTTTCCCGTGGCTGTGGTAAAGATACGTGCTCCTCACATTCCATTGTGTTTGATGCTGTGATAGCGACATGACGGCAAACGATATTAATTAAACTTTACTCAGTGGAAGCGTCTCTATTGAGACAACATGAACGTACTGAATAAATGGTGAGATCTTGCCTTTCGCTTTCACAGTTCCGTTCGATTATGGCTTGCTCATTTAGATCAATGATTCAAATGGAGATTTGGGAATGACTCACACCTAATCTCTGTTCCATACGGACGCACACGCTATTCTCTTTCCCCCAATATACCAGAATAAATGAGATTTTAATTGATCTCCTAATGCCATGCCAGGTGAGTCAAGGTTGACAGGGTCCATTGGCTACAATGAAGAAGCAGAAAGCAGCTGCGTCCAGCCTGGGTCCCATGGTGCAATGGCCAGCACTCTGGGCTTTGAATCCAGTGATCCGAGTTCGAGTCTCGGTGGGGCCTTCGTCTTAAAACATGCTAGATTCTGTGTGAAGAGACCAGCTGTTCTTCCCCTGAGAGCAAAGGGCAGTTTCTTTGCTGCTTTGCCCGTTTGGTTCAATTATGCTGCTTCTTCTTGCTCCGATCACCTCAAGCTACCATTCACTTATGTCTGTCAGCTGTATCATACACAAACTGAAAATATGTCTCTAAGATTGTACAGGAAGATGAGGTCCCATGGTGTAACGGTCAGCACTCTGAATCCAGTAATCCAAGTTCAAATCTCGGTTGGACATGCCACCTGGAAGATTACTTACTGCACTCTGCATGCAAGGAACGACAGTTGTCGCCTTAACAACATAGGCTTATATCTTCTTGCCTGTGTACCCGTTATTTTCTGGATTGTCTTGCTTCCTCTGGCTCCATTCATCTAAACCTAGAGAACGCTAATATTCCTGCAGTTTGAGTTTGGCGGCTTTATTTGGTTCACGGCTAAAAGCAACAGCACACTCCCCGTCGGGGAATCGAACCCCGGTCTCCCGCGTGACAGGCGGGGATACTCACCACTATACTAACGAGGAGACGGACCAATAACGCACCTGATCAAACGTTTCCCGTGGCTGTGGTAAAGATACGTGCTCCTCACATTGCATTGTGTTTGATGCTGTGATAGCGACATGACGGCAAACGATATTAATTAAACTTTACTCAGTGGAAGCGTCTCTATTGAGACAACATGAACGTACTGAATAAATGGTGAGATCTTGCCTTTCGCTTTCACAGTTCCGTTCGATTATGGCTTGCTCATTTAGATCAATGATTCAAATGGAGATTTGGGAATGACTCACACCTAATCTCTGTTCCATACGGACGCACACGCTACTCTCTTTCCCCCAATATACCAGAATAAATGAGATTTGAATTGATCTCCTAATGCCATGCCAGGTGAGTCAAGGTTGACAGGGTCCATTGGCTACAATGAAGAAGCAGAAAGCAGCTGCGTCCAGCCTGGGTCCCATGGTGCAATGGCCAGCACTCTGGGCTTTGAATCCAGTGATCCGAGTTCGAGTCTCGGTGGGGCCTTCGTCTTAAAACATGCTAGATTCTGTGTGAAGAGACCAGCCGTTCTTCCCCTGAGAGCAAAGGGAAGTGTCTTTGCTGCTTTGCCCGTTTGGTTCAATTATGCTGCTTCTTCTTGCTCCGATCACCTCAAGCTACCATTCACTTCTGTCTGTCAGCTGTATCATACACAAACTGAAAATATGTCTCTAAGATTGTACAGGAAGATGAGGTCCCATGGTGTAACGGTCAGCACTCTGAATCCAGTAATCCAAGTTCAAATCTCGGTTGGTCATGCCACCTGGAAGATTACTTACTGCACTCTGCATGCAAGGAACGACAGTTGTCGCCTTAACAACATAAGCTTATGTCTTCTTGCCTGTGTACCCGTTATTTTCTGGATTGTCTTGCTTCCTCTGGCTCCATTCATCTAAACCTAGAGAACGCTAATATTCCTGCAGCTTGAGTTTGGCGGCTTTATTTGGTTCACGGCTAAAAGCAACAGCACACTCCCCGTCGGGGAATCGAACCCCGGTCTCCCGCGTGACAGGCGGGGATACTCACCACAATACTAACGAGGAGACAGACAAACAACGCACCTGATCAAACGTTTCCCGTGGCTGTGGTAAAGATACGTGCTCCTCACATTCCATTGTGTTTGATGCTGTGATAGCGACATGACGGCAAACGATATTAATTAAACTTTACTCAGTGGAAGCGTCTCTATTGAGACAACATGAACGTACTGAATAAATGGTGAGATCTTGCCTTTCGCTTTCACAGTTCCGTTCGATTATGGCTTGCTCATTTAGATCAATGATTCAAATGGAGATTTGGGAATGACTCACACCTAATCTCTGTTCCATACGGACGCACACGCTATTCTCTTTCCCCCAATATACCAGAATAAATGAGATTTTAATTGATCTCCTAATGCCATGCCAGGTGAGTCAAGGTTGACAGGGTCCATTGGCTACAATGAAGAAGCAGAAAGCAGCTGCGTCCAGCCTGGGTCCCATGGTGCAATGGCCAGCACTCTGGGCTTTGAATCCAGTGATCCGAGTTCGAGTCTCGGTGGGGCCTTCGTCTTAAAACATGCTAGATTCTGTGTGAAGAGACCAGCTGTTCTTCCCCTGAGAGCAAAGGGCAGTTTCTTTGCTGCTTTGCCCGTTTGGTTCAATTATGCTGCTTCTTCTTGCTCCGATCACCTCAAGCTACCATTCACTTATGTCTGTCAGCTGTATCATACACAAACTGAAAATATGTCTCTAAGATTGTACAGGAAGATGAGGTCCCATGGTGTAACGGTCAGCACTCTGAATCCAGTAATCCAAGTTCAAATCTCGGTTGGACATGCCACCTGGAAGATTACTTACTGCACTCTGCATGCAAGGAACGACAGTTGTCGCCTTAACAACATAGGCTTATATCTTCTTGCCTGTGTACCCGTTATTTTCTGGATTGTCTTGCTTCCTCTGGCTCCATTCATCTAAACCTAGAGAACGCTAATATTCCTGCAGTTTGAGTTTGGCGGCTTTATTTGGTTAACGGCTAAAAGCAACAGCACACTCCCCGTCGGGGAATCGAACCCCGGTCTCCCGCGTGACAGGCGGGGATACTCACCACTATACTAACGAGGAGACGGACCAATAACGCACCTGATCAAACGTTTCCCGTGGCTGTGGTAAAGATACGTGCTCCTCACATTCCATTGTGTTTGATGCTGTGATAGCGACATGACGGCAAACGATATTAATTAAACTTTACTCAGTGGAAGCGTCTCTATTGAGACAACATGAACGTACTGAATAAATGGTGAGATCTTGCCTTTCGCTTTCACAGTTCCGTTCGATTATGGCTTGCTCATTTAGATCAATGATTCAAATGGAGATTTGGGAATGACTCACACCTAATCTCTGTTCCATACGGACGCACACGCTACTGTCTTTCCCCCAATATACCAGAATAAATGAGATTTGAATTGATCTCCTAGTGCCATTCCAGGTGAGTCAAGGTTGACAGGGTCCATTGCCTACACTGAAGAAGCAGAAAGCAGCTGCGTCCAGCCTGGGTCCCATGGTGCAATGGCCAGCACTCTGGGCTTTGAATCCAGTGATCCGAGTTCGAGTCTCGGTGGGGCCTTCGTCTTAAAACATGGTAGATTCTGTGTGAAGAGACCAGCCGTTCTTACCCTGAGAGCAAAGGGAAGTGTCTTTGCTGCTTTGCCCGTTTGGTTCAGTTATGCTGCTTCTTCTTGCTCCGATCACCTCAAGCTACCATTCACTTATGTCTGTCAGCTGTATCATACACAAACTGAAAATATGTCTCTAAGATTGTACAGGAAGATGAGGTCCCATGGTGTAACGGTCAGCACTCTGAATCCAGTAATCCAAGTTCAAATCTCGGTTGGACATGCCACCTGGAAGATTACTTACTGCACTCTGCATGCAAGGAACGACAGTTGTCGCCTTAACAACATAGGCTTATGTCTTCTTGCCTGTGTACCCGTTATTTTCTGGATTGTCTTGCTTCCTCTGGCTCCATTCATCTAAACCTAGAGAACGCTAATATTCCTGCAGCTTGAGTTTGGCGGCTTTATTTGGTTCACGGCTAAAAGCAACAGCACACTCCCCGTCGGGGAATCGAACCCCGGTCTCCCGCGTGACAGGCGGGGATACTCACCACTATACTAACGAGGAGACAGACAAACAACGCACCTGATCAAACGTTTCCCGTGGCTGTGGTAAAGATACGTGCTCCTCACATTCCATTGTGTTTGATGCTGTGATAGCGACATGACGGCAAACGATATTAATTAAACTTTACTCAGTGGAAGCGTCTCTATTGAGACAACATGAACGTACTGAATAAATGGTGAGATCTTGCCTTTCGCTTTCACAGTTCCGTTCGATTATGGCTTGCTCATTTAGATCAATGATTCAAATGGAGATTTGGGAATGACTCACACCTAATCTCTGTTCCATACGGACGCACACGCTACTCTCTTTCCCCCAATATACCAGAATAAATGAGATTTGAATTGATCTCCTAATGCCATGGCAGGTGAGTCAAGGTTGACAGGGTCCATTGGCTACAATGAAGAAGCAGAAAGCAGCTGCGTCCAGCCTGGGTCCCATGGTGCAATGGCCAGCACTCTGGGCTTTGAATCCAGTGATCCGAGTTCGAGTCTCGGTGGGGCCTTCGTCTTAAAACATGCTAGATTCTGTGTGAAGAGACCAGCCGTTCTTCCCCTGAGAGCAAAGGGAAGTGTCTTTGCTGCTTTGCCCGTTTGGTTCAATTATGCTGCTTCTTCTTGCTCCGATCACCTCAAGCTACCATTCACTTCTGTCTGTCAGCTGTATCATACACAAACTGAAAATATGTCTCTAAGATTGTACAGGAAGATGAGGTCCCATGGTGTAACGGTCAGCACTCTGAATCCAGTAATCCAAGTTCAAATCTCGGTTGGACATGCCACCTGGAAGATTACTTACTGCACTCTGCATGCAAGGAACGACAGTTGTCGCCTTAACAACATAGGCTTATATGTTCTTGCCTGTGTACCCGTTATTTTCTGGATTGTCTTGCTTCCTCTGGCTCCATTCATCTAAACCTAGAGAACGCTAATATTCCTGCAGCTTGAGTTTGGCGGCTTTATTTGGTTCACGGCTAAAAGCAACAGCACACTCCCCGTCGGGGAATCGAACCCCGGTCTCCCGCGTGACAGGCGGGGATACTCACCACTATACTAACGAGGAGACAGACAAACAACGTACCTGATCAAACGTTTCCCGTGGCTGTGGTAAAGATACGTGCTCCTCACATTGCATTGTGTTTGATGCTGTGATAGCGACATGACGGCAAACGATATTGATTAAACTTTACTCAGTGGAAGCGTCTCTATTGAGACAACATGAACATACTGAATAAATGGTGAGATCTTGCCTTTCGCTTTCACAGTTCCGTTCGATTATGGCTTGCTCATTTAGATCAATGATTCAAATGGAGATTTGGGAATGACTCACACCTAATCTCTGTTCCATACGGACGCACACGCTACTCTCTTTCCCCCAATATACCAGAATAAATGAGATTTGAATTGATCTCCTAATGCCATGCCAGGTGAGTCAAGGTTGACAGGGTCCATTGGCTACAATGAAGAAGCAGAAAGCAGCTGCGTCCAGCCTGGGTCCCATGGTGCAATGGCCAGCACTCTGGGCTTTGAATCCAGTGATCTGAGTTCGAGTCTCGGTGGGGCCTTCGTCTTAAAACATGCTAGATTCTGTGTGAAGAGACCAGCTGTTCTTCCCCTGAGAGCAAAGGGAAGTTTCTTTGCTGCTTTGCCCGTTTGGTTCAATTATGCTGCTTCTTCTTGCTCCGATCACCTCAAGCTACCATTCACTTATGTCTGTCAGCTGTATCATACACAAACTGAAAATATGTCTCTAAGATTGTACAGGAAGATGAGGTCCCATGGTGTAACGGTCAGCACTCTGAATCCAGTAATCCAAGTTCAAATCTCGGTTGGTCATGCCACCTGGAAGATTACTTACTGCACTCTGCATGCAAGGAACGACAGTTGTCGCCTTAACAACATAGGCTTATGTCTTCTTGCCTGTGTACCCGTTATTTTCTGGATTGTCTTGCTTCCTCTGGCTCCATTCATCTAAACCTAGAGAACGCTAATATTCCTGCAGCTTGAGTTTGGCGGCTTTATTTGGTTCACGGCTAAAAGCAACAGCACACTCCCCGTCGGGGAATCGAACCCCGGTCTCCCGTGTGACAGGCGGGGATACTCACCACTATACTAACGCAGAGACAGACAAACAACGCACCTGATCAAACGTTTCCCGTGGCTGTGGTAAAGATTCGTGCTCCTCACATTGCATTGTGTTTGATGCTGTGATAGCGACATGACGGCAAACGATATTAATTAAACTTTACTCAGTGGAAGCGTCTCTATTGAGACAACATGAACGTACTGAATAAATGGTGAGATCTTGCCTTTCGCTTTCACAGTTCCGTTCGATTATGGCTTGCTCATTTAGATCAATGATTCAAATGGAGATTTGGGAATGACTCACACCTAATCTCTGTTCCATACGGACGCACACGCTACTGTCTTTCCCCCAATATACCAGAATAAATGAGATTTGAATTGATCTGCTAGTGCCATTCCAGGTGAGTCAAGGTTGACAGGGTCCATTGGCTACACTGAAGAAGCAGAAAGCAGCTGCGTCCAGCCTGGGTCCCATGGTGCAATGGCCAGCACTCTGGGCTTTGAATCCAGTGATCCGAGTTCGAGTCTCAGTGGGGCCTTCGTCTTAAAACATGGTAGATTCTGTGTGAAGAGACCAGCCGTTCTTACCCTGAGAGCAAAGGGAAGTGTCTTTGCTGCTTTGCCCGTTTGGTTCAGTTATGCTGCTTCTTCTTGCTCCGATCACCTCAAGCTACCATTCACTTCTGTCTGTCAGCTGTATCATACACAAACTGAAAATATGTCTCTAAGATTGTACAGGAAGATGAGGTCCCATGGTGTAACGGTCAGCACTCTGAATCCAGTAATCCAAGTTCAAATCTCGGTTGGACATGCCACCTGGAAGATTACTTACTGCACTCTGCATGCAAGGAACGACAGTTGTCGCCTTAACAACATAGGCTTATGTCTTCTTGCCTGTGTACCCGTTATTTTCTGGATTGTCTTGCTTCCTCTGGCTCCATTCATCTAAACCTAGAGAACGCTAATATTCCTGCAGCTTGAGTTTGGCGGCTTTATTTGGTTCACGGCTAAAAGCAACAGCACACTCCCCGTCGGGGAATCGAACCCCGGTCTCCCGCGTGACAGGCGGGGATACTCACCACTATACTAACGAGGAGACAGACAAACAACGCACCTGATCAAACGTTTCCCGTGGCTGTGGTAAAGATACGTGCTCCTCACATTGCATTGTGTTTGATGCTGTGATAGCGACATGACGGCAAACGATATTAATTAAACTTTACTCAGTGGAAGCGTCTCTATTGAGACAACATGAACGTACTGAATAAATGGTGAGATCTTGCCTTTCGCTTTCACAGTTCCGTTCGATTATGGCTTGCTCATTTAGATCAATGATTCAAATGGAGATTTGGGAATGACTCACACCTAATCTCTGTTCCATACGGACGCACACGCTACTCTCTTTCCCCCAATATACCAGAATAAATGAGATTTGAATTGATCTCCTAATGCCATGCCAGGTGAGTCAAGGTTGACAGGGTCCATTGGCTACAATGAAGGAGCAGAAAGCAGCTGCGTCCAGCCTGGGTCCCATGGTGCAATGGCCAGCACTCTGGGCTTTGAATCCAGTGATCTGAGTTCGAGTCTCGGTGGGGCCTTCGTCTTAAAACATGCTAGATTCTGTGTGAAGAGACCAGCTGTTCTTCCCCTGAGAGCAAAGGGAAGTGTCTTTGCTGCTTTGCCCGTTTGGTTCAATTATGCTGCTTCTTCTTGCTCCGATCACCTCAAGCTACCATTCACTTATGTCTGTCAGCTGTATCATACACAAACTGAAAATATGTCTCTAAGATTGTACAGGAAGATGAGGTCCCATGGTGTAACGGTCAGCACTCTGAATCCAGTAATCCAAGTTCAAATCTCGGTTGGTCATGCCACCTGGAAGATTACTTACTGCACTCTGCATGCAAGGAACGACAGTTGTCGCCTTAACAACATAGACTTATGTCTTCTTGCCTGTGTACCCGTTATTTTCTGGATTGTCTTGCTTCCTCTGGCTCCATTCATCTAAACCTAGAGAATGCTAATATTCCTGCAGCTTGAGTTTGGCGGCTTTATTTGGTTCACGGCTAAAAGCAACAGCACACTCCCCGTCGGGGAATCGAACCCCGGTCTCCCGCGTGACAGGCGGGGATACTCACCACTATACTAACGAGGAGACAGACAAACAACGCACCTGATCAAACGTTTCCCGTGGCTGTGGTAAAGATACGTGCTCCTCACATTCCATTGTGTTTGATGCTGTGATAGCGACATGACGGCAAACGATATTAATTAAACTTTACTCAGTGGAAGCGTCTCTATTGAGACAACATGAACGTACTGAATAAATGGTGAGATCTTGCCTTTCGCTTTCACAGTTCCGTTCGATTATGGCTTGCTCATTTAGATCAATGATTCAAATGGAGATTTGGGAATGACTCACACCTAATCTCTGTTCCATACGGACGCACACGCTACTCTCTTTCCCCCAATATACCAGAATAAATGAGATTTGAATTGATCTCCTAATGCCATGCCAGGTGAGTCAAGGTTGACAGGGTCCATTGGCTACAATGAAGAAGCAGAAAGCAGCTGCGTCCAGCCTGGGTCCCATGGTGCAATGGCCAGCACTCTGGGCTTTGAATCCAGTGATCCGAGTTCGAGTCTCGGTGGGGCCTTCGTCTTAAAACATGCTAGATTCTGTGTGAAGAGACCAGCTGTTCTTCCCCTGAGAGCAAAGGGAAGTTTCTTTGCTGCTTTGCCCGTTTGGTTCAATTATGCTGCTTCTTCTTGCTCCGATCACCTCAAGCTACCATTCACTTATGTCTGTCAGCTGTATCATACACAAACTGAAAATATGTCTCTAAGATTGTACAGGAAGATGAGGTCCCATGGTGTAACGGTCAGCACTCTGAATCCAGTAATCCAAGTTCAAATCTCGGTTGGTCATGCCACCTGGAAGATTACTTACTGCACTCTGCATGCAAGGAACGACAGTTGTCGCCTTAACAACATAGGCTTATGTCATCTTGCCTGTGTACCCGTTATTTTCTGGATTGTATTGCTAGCTCTGGCTGCATTCATCTAAACCTAGAGAACGCTAATATTCCTGCAGCTTGAGTTTGGCGGCTTTATTTGGTTCACGGCTAAAAGCAACAGCACACTCCCCGTCGGGGAATGGAACCCCGGTCTCCCGCATGACAGGCGGGGATACTCACCACTATACTAACGAGGAGACAGACAAACAACGCACCTGATCAAACGTTTCCCGTGGCTGTGGTAAAGATACGTGCTCCTCACATTGCATTGTGTTTGATGCTGTGATAGCGACATGACGGCAAACGATATTAATTAAACTTTACTCAGTGGAAGCGTCTCTATTGAGACAACATGAACGTACTGAATAAATGGTGAGATCTTGCCTTTCGCTTTCACAGTTCCGTTCGATTATGGCTTGCTCATTTAGATCAATGATTCAAATGGAGATTTGGGAATGACTCACACCTAATCTCTGTTCCATACGGACGCACACGCTACTCTCTTTCCCCCAATATACCAGAATAAATGAGATTTGAATTGATCTCCTAATGCCATGCCAGGTGAGTCAAGGTTGACAGGGTCCATTGGCTACAATGAAGAAGCAGAAAGCAGCTGCGTCCAGCCTGGGTCCCATGGTGCAATGGCCAGCACTCTGGGCTTTGAATCCAGTGATCCGAGTTCGAGTCTCGGTGGGGCCTTCGTCTTAAAACATGCTAGATTCTGTGTGAAGAGACCAGCCGTTCTTCCCCTGAGAGCAAAGGGAAGTTTCTTTGCTGCTTTGCCCGTTTGGTTCAATTATGCTGCTTCTTCTTGCTCCGATCACCTCAAGCTACCATTCACTTATGTCTGTCAGCTGTATCATACACAAACTGAAAATATGTCTCTAAGATTGTACAGGAAGATGAGGTCCCATGGTGTAACGGTCAGCACTCTGAATCCAGTAATCCAAGTTCAAATCTCGGTTGGTCATGCCACCTGGAAGATTACTTACTGCACTCTGCATGCAAGGAACGACAGTTGTCGCCTTAACAACATAGGCTTATGTCTTCTTGCCTGTGTACCCGTTATTTTCTGGATTGTCTTGCTTCCTCTGGCTCCATTCATCTAAACCTAGAGAACGCTAATATTCCTGCAGCTTGAGTTTGGCGGCTTTATTTGGTTCACGGCTAAAAGCAACAGCACACTCCCCGTCGGGGAATCGAACCCCGGTCTCCCGCGTGACAGGCCGGGATACTCACCACTATACTAACGAGGAGACAGACAAACCACGCACCTGATCAAACGTTTCCAGTGGCTGTGGTAAAGATACGTGCTCCTCACATTCCATTGTGTTTGATGCTGTGATAGCGACATGACGGCAAACGATATTAATTAGTCTTTACTCAGTGGAAGCGTCTCTATTGAGACAACATGAACGTACTGAATAAATGGTGAGATCTTGCCTTTCGCTTTCACAGTTCCGTTCGATTATGGCTTGCTCATTTAGATCAATGATTCAAATGGAGATTTGGGAATGACTCACACCTAATCTCTGTTCCATACGGACGCACACGCTACTCTCTTTCCCCCAATATACCAGAATAAATGAGATTTTAATTGATCTCCTAATGCCATGCCAGGTGAGTCAAGGTTGACAGGGTCCATTGGCTACAATGAAGAAGCAGAAAGCAGCTGCGTCCAGCCTGGGTCCCATGGTGCAATGGCCAGCACTCTGGGCTTTGAATCCAGTGATCCGAGTTCGAGTCTCGGTGGGGCCTTCGTCTTAAAACATGCTAGATTCTGTGTGAAGAGACCAGCCATTCTTCCCCTGAGAGCAAAGGGAAGTTTCTTTGCTGCTTTGCCCGTTTGGTTCAATTATGCTGCTTCTTCTTGCTCCGATCACCTCAAGCTACCATTCACTTATGTCTGTCAGCTGTATCATACACAAACTGAAAATATGTCTCTAAGATTGTACAGGAAGATGAGGTCCCATGGTGTAACGGTCAGCACTCTGAATCCAGTAATCCAAGTTCAAATCTCGGTTGGTCATGCCACCTGGAAGATTACTTACTGCACTCTGCATGCAAGGAACGACAGTTGTCGCCTTAACAACATAGGCTTATGTCTTCTTGCCTGTGTACCCGTTATTTTCTGGATTGTCTTGCTTCCTCAGGCTCCATTCATCTAAACCTAGAGAACGCTAATATTCCTGCAGCTTGAGTTTGGCGGCTTTATTTGGTTCACGGCTAAAAGCAACAGCACACTCCCCGTCGGGGAATGGAACCCCGGTCTCCCGCATGACAGGCGGGGATACTCACCACTATACTAACGAGGAGACAGACAAACAACGCACCTGATCAAACGTTTCCCGTGGCTGTGGTAAAGATACGTGCTCCTCACATTCCATTGTGTTTGATGCTGTGATAGCGACATGACGGCAAACGATATTAATTAAACTTTACTCAGTGGAAGCGTCTCTATTGAGACAACATGAACGTACTGAATAAATGGTGAGATCTTGCCTTTCGCTTTCACAGTTCCGTTCGATTATGGCTTGCTCATTTAGATCAATGATTCAAATGGAGATTTGGGAATGACTCCCACCTAATCTCTGTTCCATACGGACGCACACGCTACTCTCTTTCCCCCAATATACCAGAATAAATGAGATTTTAATTGATCTCCTAATGCCATGCCAGGTGAGTCAAGGTTGACAGGGTCCATTGGCTACAATGAAGAAGCAGAAAGCAGCTGCGTCCAGCCTGGGTCCCATGGTGCAATGGCCAGCACTCTGGGTTTGAATCCAGTGATCCGAGTTCGAGTCTCGGTGGGGCCTTCGTCTTAAAACATGCTAGATTCTGTGTGAAGAGACCAGCTGTTCTTCCCCTGAGAGCAAAGGGCAGTTTCTTTGCTGCTTTGCCCGTTTGGTTCAATTATGCTGCTTCTTCTTGCTCCGATCACCTCAAGCTACCATTCACTTATGTCTGTCAGCTGTATCATACACAAACTGAAAATATGTCTCTAAGATTGTACAGGAAGATGAGGTCCCATGGTGTAACGGTCAGTACTCTGAATCCAGTAATCCAAGTTCAAATCTCGGTTGGTCATGCCACCTGGAAGATTACTTACTGCACTCTGCATGCAAGGAACGACAGTTGTCGCCTTAACAACATAGGCTTATGTCATCTTGCCTGTGTACCCGTTATTTTCTGGATTGTCTTGCTTCCTCTGGCTCCATTCATCTAAACCTAGAGAACGCTAATATTCCTGCAGCTTGAGTTTGGCGGCTTTATTTGGTTCACGGCTAAAAGCAACAGCATACTCCCCGTCGGGGAATGGAACCCCGGTCTCCCGCATGACAGGCGGGGATACTCACCACTATACTAACGAGGAGACAGACAAACAACGCACCTGATCAAACGTTTCCCGTGGCTGTGGTAAAGATACGTGCTCCTCACATTGCATTGTGTTTGATGCTGTGATAGCGACATGACGGCAAACGATATTAATTAAACTTTACTCAGTGGAAGCGTCTCTATTGAGACAACATGAACGTACTGAATAAATGGTGAGATCTTGCCTTTCGCTTTCACAGTTCCGTTCGATTATGGCTTGCTCATTTAGATCAATGATTCAAATGGAGATTTGGGAATGACTCACACCTAATCTCTGTTCCATACGGACGCACACGCTACTCTCTTTCCCCCAATATACCAGAATAAATGAGATTTGAATTGATCTCCTAATGCCATGCCAGGTGAGTCAAGGTTGACAGGGTCCATTGGCTACAATGAAGAAGCAGAAAGCAGCTGCGTCCAGCCTGGGTCCCATGGTGCAATGGCCTGCACTCTGGGCTTTGAATCCAGTGATCCGAGTTCGAGTCTCGGTGGGGCCTTCGTCTTAAAACATGCTAGATTCTGTGTGAAGAGACCAGCCGTTCTTCCCCTGAGAGCAAAGGGAAGTTTCTTTGCTGCTTTGCCCGTTTGGTTCAATTATGCTGCTTCTTCTTGCTCCGATCACCTCAAGCTACCATTCACTTATGTCTGTCAGCTGTATCATACACAAACTGAAAATATGTCTCTAAGATTGTACAGGAAGATGAGGTCCCATGGTGTAACGGTCAGCACTCTGAATCCAGTAATCCAAGTTCAAATCTCGGTTGGTCATGCCACCTGGAAGATTACTTACTGCACTCTGCATGCAAGGAACGACAGTTGTCGCCTTAACAACATAGGCTTATGTCTTCTTGCCTGTGTACCCGTTATTTTCTGGATTGTCTTGCTTCCTCTGGCTCCATTCATCTAAACCTAGAGAACGCTAATATTCCTGCAGCTTGAGTTTGGCGGCTTTATTTGGTTCACGGCTAAAAGCAACAGCACACTCCCCGTCGGGGAATGGAACCCCGGTCTCCCGCATGACAGGCGGGGATACTCACCACTATACTAACGAGGAGACAGACAAACAACGCACCTGATCAAACGTTTCCCGTGGCTGTGGTAAAGATACGTGCTCCTCACATTCCATTGTGTTTGATGCTGTGATAGCGACATGACGGCAAACGATATTAATTAAACTTTACTCAGTGGAAGCGTCTCTATTGAGACAACATGAACGTACTGAATAAATGGTGAGATCTTGCCTTTCGCTTTCACAGTTCCGTTCGATTATGGCTTGCTCATTTAGATCAATGATTCAAATGGAGATTTGGGAATGACTCCCACCTAATCTCTGTTCCATACGGACGCACACGCTACTCTCTTTCCCCCAATATACCAGAATAAATGAGATTTTAATTGATCTCCTAATGCCATGCCAGGTGAGTCAAGGTTGACAGGGTCCATTGGCTACAATGAAGAAGCAGAAAGCAGCTGCGTCCAGCCTGGGTCCCATGGTGCAATGGCCAGCACTCTGGGTTTGAATCCAGTGATCCGAGTTCGAGTCTCGGTGGGGCCTTCGTCTTAAAACATGCTAGATTCTGTGTGAAGAGACCAGCTGTTCTTCCCCTGAGAGCAAAGGGCAGTTTCTTTGCTGCTTTGCCCGTTTGGTTCAATTATGCTGCTTCTTCTTGCTCCGATCACCTCAAGCTACCATTCACTTATGTCTGTCAGCTGTATCATACACAAACTGAAAATATGTCTCTAAGATTGTACAGGAAGATGAGGTCCCATGGTGTAACGGTCAGTACTCTGAATCCAGTAATCCAAGTTCAAATCTCGGTTGGTCATGCCACCTGGAAGATTACTTACTGCACTCTGCATGCAAGGAACGACAGTTGTCGCCTTAACAACATAGGCTTATGTCATCTTGCCTGTGTACCCGTTATTTTCTGGATTGTCTTGCTTCCTCTGGCTCCATTCATCTAAACCTAGAGAACGCTAATATTCCTGCAGCTTGAGTTTGGCGGCTTTATTTGGTTCACGGCTAAAAGCAACAGCATACTCCCCGTCGGGGAATGGAACCCCGGTCTCCCGCATGACAGGCGGGGATACTCACCACTATACTAACGAGGAGACAGACAAACAACGCACCTGATCAAACGTTTCCCGTGGCTGTGGTAAAGATACGTGCTCCTCACATTGCATTGTGTTTGATGCTGTGATAGCGACATGACGGCAAACGATATTAATTAAACTTTACTCAGTGGAAGCGTCTCTATTGAGACAACATGAACGTACTGAATAAATGGTGAGATCTTGCCTTTCGCTTTCACAGTTCCGTTCGATTATGGCTTGCTCATTTAGATCAATGATTCAAATGGAGATTTGGGAATGACTCACACCTAATCTCTGTTCCATACGGACGCACACGCTACTCTCTTTCCCCCAATATACCAGAATAAATGAGATTTGAATTGATCTCCTAATGCCATGCCAGGTGAGTCAAGGTTGACAGGGTCCATTGGCTACAATGAAGAAGCAGAAAGCAGCTGCGTCCAGCCTGGGTCCCATGGTGCAATGGCCTGCACTCTGGGCTTTGAATCCAGTGATCCGAGTTCGAGTCTCGGTGGGGCCTTCGTCTTAAAACATGCTAGATTCTGTGTGAAGAGACCAGCCGTTCTTCCCCTGAGAGCAAAGGGAAGTTTCTTTGCTGCTTTGCCCGTTTGGTTCAATTATGCTGCTTCTTCTTGCTCCGATCACCTCAAGCTACCATTCACTTATGTCTGTCAGCTGTATCATACACAAACTGAAAATATGTCTCTAAGATTGTACAGGAAGATGAGGTCCCATGGTGTAACGGTCAGCACTCTGAATCCAGTAATCCAAGTTCAAATCTCGGTTGGTCATGCCACCTGGAAGATTACTTACTGCACTCTGCATGCAAGGAACGACAGTTGTCGCCTTAACAACATAGGCTTATGTCTTCTTGCCTGTGTACCCGTTATTTTCTGGATTGTCTTGCTTCCTCTGGCTCCATTCATCTAAACCTAGAGAACGCTAATATTCCTGCAGCTTGAGTTTGGCGGCTTTATTTGGTTCACGGCTAAAAGCAACAGCACACTCCCCGTCGGGGAATCGAACCCCGGTCTCCCGCGTGACAGGCGGGGATACTCACCACTATACTAACGAGGAGACAGACAAACCACGCACCTGATCAAACGTTTCCCGTAGCTGTGGTAAAGATACGTGCTTCTCACATTCCATTGTGTTTGATGCTGTGATAGCGACATGACGGCAAACGATATTAATTAGTCTTTACTCAGTGGAAGCGTCTCTATTGAGACAACATGAACGTACTGAATAAATGGTGAGATCTTGCCTTTCGCTTTCACAGTTCCGTTCGATTATGGCTTGCTCATTTAGATCAATGATTCAAATGGAGATTTGGGAATGACTCACACCTAATCTCTGTTCCATACGGACGCACACGCTACTCTCTTTCCCCCAATATACCAGAATAAATGAGATTTTAATTGATCTCCTAATGCCATGCCAGGTGAGTCAAGGTTGACAGGGTCCATTGGCTACAATGAAGAAGCAGAAAGCAGCTGCGTCCAGCCTGGGTCCCATGGTGCAATGGCCAGCACTCTGGGCTTTGAATCCAGTGATCCGAGTTCGAGTCTCGGTGGGGCCTTCGTCTTAAAACATGCTAGATTCTGTGTGAAGAGACCAGCCGTTCTTCCCCTGAGAGCAAAGGGCAGTTTCTTTGCTGCTTTGCCCGTTTGGTTCAATTATGCTGCTTCTTCTTGCTCCGATCACCTCAAGCTACCATTCACTTATGTCTGTCAGCTGTATCATACACAAACTGAAAATATGTCTCTAAGATTGTACAAGAAGATGAGGTCCCATGGTGTAACGGTCAGCACTCTGAATCCAGTAATCCAAGTTCAAATCTCGGTTGGTCATGCCACCTGGAAGATTACTTACTGCACTCTGCATGCAAGGAACGACAGTTGTCGCCTTAACAACATAGGCTTATGTCATCTTGCCTGTGTACCCGTTATTTTCTGGATTGTCTTGCTTCCTCTGGCTCCATTCATCTAAACCTAGAGAACGCTAATATTCCTGCAGCTTGAGTTTGGCGGCTTTATTTGGTTCACGGCTAAAAGGAACAGCACACTCCCCGTCGGGGAATCGAACCCCGGTCTCCCGCGTGACAGGCGGGGATACTCACCACTATACTAACGAGGAGACGGACAAACAACGCACCTGATCAAACTTTTCCCGTGGCTGTGGTAAAGATACGTGCTCCTCACATTCCATTGTGTTTGATGCTGTGATAGCGACATGACGGCAAACGATATTAATTAAACTTTACTCAGTGGAAGCGTCTCTATTGAGACAACATGAACGTACTGAATAAATGGTGAGATCTTGCCTTTCGCTTTCACAGTTCCGTTCGATTATGGCTTGCTCATTTAGATCAATGATTCAAATGGAGATTTGGGAATGACTCACACCTAATCTCTGTTCCATACGGACGCACACGCTACTCTCTTTCCCCCAATATACCAGAATAAATGAGATTTGAATTGATCTCCTAATGCCATGCCAGGTGAGTCAAGGTTGACAGGGTCCATTGGCTACACTGAAGAAGCAGAAAGCAGCTGCGTCCAGCCTGGGTCCCATGGTGCAATGGCCAGCACTCTGGGCTTTGAATCCAGTGATCCGAGTTCGAGTCTCGGTGGGGCCTTCGTCTTAAAACATGCTAGATTCTGTGTGAAGAGACCAGCCGTTCTTCCCCTGAGAGCAAAGGGAAGTTTCTTTGCTGCTTTGCCTGTTTGGTTCAATTATGCTGCTTCTTCTTGCTCCGATCACCTCAAGCTACCATTCACTTCTGTCTGTCAGCTGTATCATACACAAACTGAAAATATGTCTCTAAGATGTCTTTCGCGTGTAAGGCGAATGTGATAACCACTACACTATGGAAACAACTGACAAGCTTCCCTTTCTTTAACCAAAGGGAATTTTATGCAATCTGCTAATTCTCAGCGGCTCATGAAAAACCAGCAGCTGGCCTCCTTTGCAATGCAGTCATGCCCACATGCTAGCATTAGTTCTTATTTCAGACGACTTTAGTCAAGCACCTGGAAACTGACGTCATCCCAATCAAATCACTTCCTCATACTACACAAGATTCAGAAACACAAAGCAACTGCTGTTTTCATAGCCGAACAATTCACAAGAGAATTCTCACTACCGTAATAGTATTGGCAAGGTATCGTTGAATTTCAAAGGGATCAATGATTTCACACTCAACTTCTGCAAGATCTCTGCTCCGGACAACCGCTAAGAAGCATCAACATCGTGATGATTGAACATGAAAATCAAGGCGCTTGCTTGCATATTTTCTAATAAACAACTATTCAGAAAGTGAAAAGTGACACTTTGTGGAATGTCACGCATTGGCTCGGCGTGTGAGACTAAGGAATAAGGGCAACTTGGTTTCACTGGTGTGTTGGCTTTGAAGCTTGGGCTAAAAGCAGAGAAATAGCATGTTTCCACTCGGTTTCGAACCGAGGACCTTTCGCGTGTAAGGCGAACGTGATAACCACTACTCTATGGAAACAACTGACAAGCTTCCCTTTCTTTACCCAAAGGGAATTTTATGCAATCTGCTAATTCTTAGCGGCTCATGAAAAACCAGCAGCTGGCCTCCTTTGCAATGCAGTCATGCCCACATGCTAGCATTAGTTCTTATTTCAGACGACTTTAGTCAAGCACCTGGAAACTGACTTCATCCCAATCAAATCACTTCCTCATACTACACAAGATTCAGAAACACAAAGCAACTGCTGTTTTCATAGCCGAACAATTCACAAGAGAATTCTCACTACCGTAATAGTATTGGCAAGGTATCGTTGAATTTCAAAGGGATCAATGATTTCACACTCAACTTCTGCAAGATCTCTGCTCCGGACAACCGCTAAGAAGCATCAACATCGTGATGATTGAACATGAAAATCAAGGCGCTTGCTTGCATATTTTCTAATAAACAACTATTCAGAAAGTGAAAAGTGACACTTTGTGGAATGTCACGCATTGGCTCGGCGTGTGAGACTAAGGAATAAGGGCAACTTGGTTTCACTGGTGTGTTGGCTTTGAAGCTTGGGCTAAAAGCAGAGAAATAGCATGTTTCCACTCGGTTTCGAACCGAGGACCTTTGGCGTGTAAGGCGAACGTGATAACCACTACACTATGGAAACAACTGACAAGCTTCCCTTTCTTTAACCAAAGGGAATTTTATGCAATCTGCTAATTCTCAGCGGCTCATGAAAAACCAGCAGCTGGCCTCCTTTGCAATGCAGTCATGCCCACATGCTAGCATTAGTTCTTATTTCAGACGACTTTAGTCAAGCACCTGGAAACTGACTTCATCCCAATCAAATCACTTCCTCATACTACACAAGATTCAGAAACACAAAGCAACTGCTGTTTTCATAGCCGAACAATTCACAAGAGAATTCTCACTACCGTAATAGTATTGGCAAGGTATCGTTGAATTTCAAAGGGATCAATGATTTCACACTCAACTTCTGCAAGATCTCTGCTCCGGACAACCGCTAAGAAGCATCAACATCGTGATGATTGAACATGAAAATCAAGGCGCTTGCTTGCATATTTTCTAATAAACAACTATTCAGAAAGTGAAAAGTGACACTTTGTGGAATGTCACGCATTGGCTCGGCGTGTGAGACTAAGGAATAAGGGCAACTTGGTTTCACTGGTGTGTTGGCTTTGAAGCTTGGGCTAAAAGCAGAGAAATAGCATGTTTCCACTCGAGGACCTTTCGCGTGTAAGGCGAACGTGATAACCACTACACTATGGAAACAACTGACAAGCTTCCCTTTCTTTAACCAAAGGGAATTTTATGCAATCTGCTAATTCTCAGCGGCTCATGAAAAACCAGCAGCTGGCCTCCTTTGCAATGCAGTCATGCCCACATGCTAGCATTAGTTCTTATTTCAGACGACTTTAGTCAAGCACCTGGAAACTGACTTCATCCCAATCAAATCACTTCCTCATACTACACAAGATTCAGAAACACAAAGCAACTGCTGTTTTCATAGCCGAACAATTCACAAGAGAATTCTCACTACCGTAATAGTATTGGCAAGGTATCGTTGAATTTCAAAGGGATCAATGATTTCACACTCAACTTCTGCAAGATCTCTGCTCCGGACAACCGCTAAGAAGCATCAACATCGTGATGATTGAACATGAAAATCAAGGCGCTTGCTTGCATATTTTCTAATAAACAACTATTCAGAAAGTGAAAAGTGACACTTTGTGGAATGTCACGCATTGGCTCGGTGTGTTAGACTAAGGAATAAGGGCAACTTGGTTTCAGTGGTGTGTTGGCTTTGAAGCTTGGGCTAAAAGCAGAGAAATAGCATGTTTCCCCTCGTTTTCGAACCAAGAACCTTTCGCGTGTAAGACGAACGTGATAACCACTACACTATGGAAACAACTGACAAGCTTCCCTTTCTTTAAGCAAAGGGAATTTTATGCAATCTGCTAATTCTCAGCGGCTCATGAAAAACCAGCAGCTGGCCTCCTTTGCAATGCAGTCATGCCCACATGCTAGCATTAGTTCTTATTTCAGACGACTTTAGTCAAGCACCTGGAAACTGACTTCATCCCAATCAAATCAATTCCTCATACTACACAAGATTCAGAAACACAAAGCAACTGCTGTTTTCATAGCTGAACAATTCACAAGAGAATTCTCACTACCGTAATAGTATTGGCAAGGTATCGTTGAATTTCAAAGGGATCAATGATTTCACACTCAACTTCTGCAAGATCTCTGCTCCGGACAACCGCTAAGAAGCATCAACATCGTGATGATTGAACATGAAAATCAAGGCGCTTGCTTGCATATTTTCTAATAAACAACTATTCAGAAAGTGAAAAGTGACACTTTGTGGAATGTCACGCATTGGCTCGGTGTGTTAGACTAAGGAATAAGGGCAACATGGTTTCACTGGTGTGTCAGCTTTGAAGTTTGGGCTAAAAGCAGAGAAATAGCATGTTTCCACTCGGTTTCGAACCGAGGACCTTTCGCGTGTAAGGCAAACGAGATAACCACTACACTATGGAAACAACTGACAAGCTTCCCTTTCTTTAATCAAAGGGAATTTTATGCAATCTGCTAATTCTCAGCGGCTCATGAAAAACCAGCAGCTGGCCTCCTTTGCAATGCAGTCATGCCCACATGCTAGCATTAGTTCTTATTTCAGACGACTTTAGTCAAGCACCTGGAAACTGACTTCATCCCAATCAAATCACTTCCTCATACTACACAAGATTCAGAAACACAAAGCAACTGCTGTTTTCATAGCCGAACAATTCACAAGAGAATTCTCACTACCGTAATAGTATTGGCAAGGTATCGTTGAATTTCAAAGAGATCAATGATTTCACACTCAACTTCTGCAAGATCTCTGCTCCGGACAACCGCTAAGAAGCATCAACATCGTGATGATTGAACATGAAAATCAAGGCGCTTGCTTGCATATTTTCTAATAAACAACTATTCAGAAAGTGAAAAGCGACACTTTGTGGAATGTCACGCATTGGCTCGGTGTGTTAGACTAAGGAATAAGGGCAACTTGGTTTCACTGGTGTGTTGGCTTTGAAGCTTGGGCTAAAAGCAGAGAAATAGCATGTTTCCCCTCGTTTTCGAACCAAGAACCTTTCGCGTGTAAGACGAACGTGATAACCACTACACTATGGAAACAACTGACAAGCTTCCCTTTCTTTAAGCAAAGGGAATTTTATGCAATCTGCTAATTCTCAGCGGCTCATGAAAAACCAGCAGCTGGCCTCCTTTGCAATGCAGTCATGCCCACATGCTAGCATTAGTTCTTATTTCAGACGACTTTAGTCAAGCACCTGGAAACTGACTTCATCCCAATCAAATCAATTCCTCATACTACACAAGATTCAGAAACACAAAGCAACTGCTGTTTTCATAGCTGAACAATTCACAAGAGAATTCTCACTACCGTAATAGTATTGGCAAGGTATCGTTGAATTTCAAAGGGATCAATGATTTCACACTCAACTTCTGCAAGATCTCTGCTCCGGACAACCGCTAAGAAGCATCAACATCGTGATGATTGAACATGAAAATCAAGGCGCTTGCTTGCATATTTTCTAATAAACAACTATTCAGAAAGTGAAAAGTGACACTTTGTGGAATGTCACGCATTGGCTCGGTGTGTTAGACTAAGGAATAAGGGCAACATGGTTTCACTGGTGTGTTGGCTTTGAAGTTTGGGCTAAAAGCAGAGAAATAGCATGTTTCCACTCGGTTTCGAACCGAGGACCTTTCGCGTGTAAGGCAAACGAGATAACCACTACACTATGGAAACAACTGACAAGCTTCCCTTTCTTTAATCAAAGGGAATTTTATGCAATCTGCTAATTCTCAGCGGCTCATGAAAAACCAGCAGCTGGCCTCCTTTGCAATGCAGTCATGCCCACATGCTAGCATTAGTTCTTATTTCAGACGACTTTAGTCAAGCACCTGGAAACTGACTTCATCCCAATCAAATCACTTCCTCATACTACACAAGATTCAGAAACACAAAGCAACTGCTGTTTTCATAGCCGAACAATTCACAAGAGAATTCTCACTACCGTAATAGTATTGGCAAGGTATCGTTGAATTTCAAAGGGATCAATGATTTCACACTCAACTTCTGCAAGATCTCTGCTCCGGACAACCGCTAAGAAGCATCAACATCGTGATGATTGAACATGAAAATCAAGGCGCTTGCTTGCATATTTTCTAATAAACAACTATTCAGAAAGTGAAAAGTGACACTTTGTGGAATGTCACGCATTGGCTCGGTGTGTGAGACTAAGAAATAAGGGCAACTTGGTTTCACTGGTGTGTCGGCTTTGAAGCTTGGGCTAAAAGCAGAGAAATAGCATGTTTCCACTCGGTTTCGAACCGAGGACTTTTCGCGTGTAAGGCGAACGTGATAACCACTACACTATGGAAACAACTGACAAGCTTCCCTTTCTTTAACCAAAGGGAATTTTATGCAATCTGCTAATTCTCAGCGGCTCATGAAAAACCAGCACCTGGCCTCCTTTGCAATGCAGTCATGCCCACATGCTAGCATTAGTTCTTATTTCAGACGACTTTAGTCAAGCACCTGGAAACTGACTTCATCCCAATCAAATCACTTCCTCATACTACACAAGATTCAGAAACACAAAGCAACTGCTGTTTTCATAGCCGAACAATTCACAAGAGAATTCTCACTACCGTAATAGTATTGGCAAGGTATCGTTGAATTTCAAAGGGATCAATGATTTCACACTCAACTTCTGCAAGATCTCTGCTCCGGACAACCGCTAAGAAGCATCAACATCGTGATGATTGAACATGAAAATCAAGGCGCTTGCTTGCATATTTTCTAATAAACAACTATTCAGAAAGTGAAAAGTGACACTTTGTGGAATGTCACGCATTGGCTCGGTGTGTTAGACTAAGGAATAAGGGCAACTTGGTTTCACTGGTGTGTCGGCTTTGAAGCTTGGGCTAAAAGCAGAGAAACAGCATGTTTCCACTCGGTTTCGAACCGAGGACCTTTCGCGTGTAAGGCTAACGTGATAACCACTACACTATGGAAACAACTGACAAGCTTCCCTTTCTTTAACCAAAGGGAATTTTATGCAATCTGCTAATTCTCAGCGGCTCATGAAAAACCAGCAGCTGGCCTCCTTTGCAATGCAGTCATGCCCACATGCTAGCATTAGTTCTTATTTCAGACGACTTTAGTCAAGCACCTGGAAACTGACTTCATCCCAATCAAATCACTTCCTCATACTACACAAGATTCAGAAACACAAAGCAACTGCTGTTTTCATAGCCGAACAATTCACAAGAGAATTCTCACTACTGTAATAGTATTGGCAAGGTATCGTTGAATTTCAAAGGGATCAATGATTTCACACTCAACTTCTGCAAGATCTCTGCTCCGGACAACCGCTAAGAAGCATCAACATCGTGATGATTGAACATGAAAATCAAGGCGCTTGCTTGCATATTTTCTAATAAACAACTATTCAGAAAGTGAAAAGTGACACTTTGTGGAATGTCACGCATTGGCTCGGTGTGTTAGACTAAGGAATAAGGGCAACTTGGTTTCACTGGTGTGTCGGCTTTGAAGCTTGGGCTAAAAGCAGAGAAATAGCATGTTTCCACTCAGTTTCGAACCGAGGACCTTTCGCGTGTAAGGCGAACGTGATAACCACTACACTATGGAAACAACTGACAAGCTTCCCTTTCTTTAAGCAAAGGGAATTTTATGCAATCTGCTAATTCTCAGCGGCTCATGAAAAACCAGCAGCTGGCCTCCTTTGCAATGCAGTCATGCCCACATGCTAGCATTAGTTCTTATTTCAGACGACTTTAGTCAAGCACCTGGAAACTGACTTCATCCCAATCAAATCACTTCCTCATACTACACAAGATTCAGAAACACAAAGCAACTGCTGTTTTCATAGCCGAACAATTCACAAGAGAATTCTCACTACCGTAATAGTATTGGCAAGGTATCGTTGAATTTCAAAGGGATCAATGATTTCACACTCAACTTCTGCAAGATCTCTGCTCCGGACAACCGCTAAGAAGCATCAACATCGTGATGATTGAACATGAAAATCAAGGCGCTTGCTTGCATATTTTCTAATAAACAACTATTCAGAAAGTGAAAAGTGACACTTTGTGGAATGTCACGCATTGGCTCGGCGTGTGAGACTAAGGAATAAGGGCAACTTGGTTTCACTGGTGTGTTGGCTTTGAAGCTTGGGCTAAAAGCAGAGAAACAGCATGTTTCCACTCGGTTTCGAACCGAGGACCTTTCGCGTGTAAGGCGAACGTGATAACCACTACACTATGGAAACAACTGACAAGCTTCCTTTTCTTTAACCAAAGGGAATTTTATGCAATCTGCTAATTCTCAGCGGCTCATGAAAAACCAGCAGCTGGCCTCCTTTGGAATGCAGTCATGCCCACATGCTAGCATTAGTTCTTATTTCAGACGACTTTAGTCAAGCACCTGGAAACTGACTTCATCCCAATCAAATCACTTCCTCATACTACACAAGATTCAGAAACACAAAGCAACTGTTGTTTTCATAGCCGAACAATTCACAAGAGAATTCTCACTACCGTAATAATATTGGCAAGGTATCGTTGAATTTCAAAGGGATCAATGATTTCACACTCAACTTCTGCAAGATCTCTGCTCCGGACAACCGCTAAGAAGCATGAACATCGTGATGATTGAACATGAAAATCAAGGCGCTTGCTTGCATATTTTCTAATAAACAACTATTCAGAAAGTGAAAAGTGACACTTTGTGGAATGTCACGCATTGGCTCGGCGTGTGAGACTAAGGAATAAGGGCAACTTGGTTTCACTGGTGTGTTGGCTTTGAAGCTTGGGCTAAAAGCAGAGAAATAGCATGTTTCCACTCGCTTTCGAACTGAGGACCTTTCACGTGTAAGGCAAACGTGATAACCACTACACTATGGAAACAACTGACAAGCTTCCCTTTCTTTAACCAAAGGGAATTTTATGCAATCTGCTAATTCTCAGCGGCTCATGAAAAACCAGCAGCTGGCCTCCTTTGCAATGCAGTCATGCCCACATGCTAGCATTAGTTCTTATTTCAGACGACTTTAGTCAAGCACCTGGAAACTGACTTCATCCCAATCAAATCACTTCCTCATACTACACAAGATTCAGAAACACAAAGCAACTGCTGTTTTCATAGCCGAACAATTCACAAGAGAATTCTCACTACCGTAATAGTATTGGCAAGGTATCGTTGAATTTCAAAGGGATCAATGATTTCACACTCAACTTCTGCAAGATCTCTGCTCCGGACAACCGCTAAGAAGCATGAACATCGTGATGATTGAACATGAAAATCAAGGCGCTTGCTTGCATATTTTCTAATAAACAACTATTCAGAAAGTGAAAAGCGACACTTTGTGGAATGTCACGCATTGGCTCGGCGTGTGAGACTAAGGAATAAGGGCAACTTGGTTTCACTGGTGTGTCGGCTTTGAAGCTTGGGCTAAAAGCAGAGAAATTGCATGTTTCCACTTGGTTTCGAACCGAGGACCTTTCGTGTGTAAGGCGAACGTGATAACCACTACACTATGGAACTGACAAGCTTCCCTTTCTTTAACCAAAGGGAATTTTATGCAATCTGCTAATTCTCAGCGGCTCATGAAAAACCAGCAGCTGGCCTCCTTTGCAATGCAGTCATGCCCACATGCTAGCATTAGTTCTTATTTCAGACGACTTTAGTCAAGCACCTGGAAACTGACTTCATCCCAATCAAATCACTTCCTTATACTACACAAGATTCAGAAACACAAAGCAACTGCTGTTTTCATAGCCGAACAATTCACAAGAGAATTCTCACTACCGTAATAGTATTGGCAAGGTATCGTTGAATTTCAAAGAGATCAATGATTTCACACTCAACTTCTGCAAGATCTCTGCTCCGGACAACCGCTAAGAAGCATCAACATCGTGATGATTGAACATGAAAATCAAGGCGCTTGCTTGCATATTTTCTAATGAACAACTATTCAGAAAGTGAAAAGTGACACTTTGTGGAATGTCACGCATTGGCTCGGCGTGTGAGACTAAGGAATAAGGGCAACTTGGTTTCACTGGTGTGTCAGCTTTGAAGCTTGGGCTAAAAGCAGAGAAATAGCATGTTTCCACTCAGTTTCGAACCGAGGACCTTTCGCGTGTAAGGCGAACGTGATAACCACTACACTATGGAAACAACTGACAAGCTTCCCTTTCTTTATCCAAAGGGAATTTTATGCAATCTGCTAATTCTCAGCGGCTCATGAAAAACCAGCAGCTGGCCTCCTTTGCAATGCAGTCATGCCCACATGCTAGCATTAGTTCTTATTTCAGACGACTTTAGTCAAGCACCTGGAAACTGACTTCATCCCAATCAAATCACTTCCTCATACTACACAAGATTCAGAAACACAAAGCAACTGCTGTTTTCATAGCCGAACAATTCACAAGAGAATTCTCACTACCGTAATAGTATTGGCAAGGTATCGTTGAATTTCAAAGAGATCAATGATTTCACACTCAACTTCTGCAAGATCTCTGCTCCGGACAACCGCTAAGAAGCATCAACATCGTGATGATTGAACATGAAAATCAAGGCGCTTGCTTGCATATTTTCTAATGAACAACTATTCAGAAAGTGAAAAGTGACACTTTGTGGAATGTCACGCATTGGCTCGGCGTGTGAGACTAAGGAATAAGGGCAACTTGGTTTCACTGGTGTGTCAGCTTTGAAGCTTGGGCTAAAAGCAGAGCAATAGCATGTTTCCACTCAGTTTCGAACCGAGGACCTTTCGCGTGTAAGGCGAACGTGATAACCACTACACTATGGAAACAACTGACAAGCTTCCCTTTCTTTAACCAAAGGGAATTTTATGCAATCTGCTAATTCTCAGCGGCTCATGAAAAACCAGCAGCTGGCCTCCTTTGCAATGCAGTCATGCCCACATGCTAGCATTAGTTCTTATTTCAGACGACTTTAGTCAAGCACCTGGAAACTGACTTCATCCCAATCAAATCACTTCCTCATACTACACAAGATTCAGAAACACAAAGCAACTGTTGTTTTCATAGCCGAACAATTCACAAGAGAATTCTCACTACCGTAATAGTATTGGCAAGGTATCGTTGAATTTCAAAGGGATCAATGATTTCACACTCAACTTCTGCAAGATCTCTGCTCCGGACAACCGCTAAGAAGCATGAACATCGTGATGATTGAACATGAAAATCAAGGCGCTTGCTTACATATTTTCTAATAAACAACTATTCAGAAAGTGAAAAGTGACACTTTGTGGAATGTCACGCATTGGCTCGGCGTGTGAGACTAAGGAATAAGGGCAACTTGGTTTCACTGGTGTGTTGGCTTTGAAGCTTGGGCTAAAAGCAGAGTAATAGCATGTTTCCACTCGCTTTCGAACCGAGGACCTTTCACGTGTAAGGCGAACGTGATAACCACTACACTATGGAAACAACTGACAAGCTTCCCTTTCTTTAACCAAAGGGAATTTTATGCAATCTGCTAATTCTCAGCGGCTCATGAAAAACCAGCAGCTGGCCTCCTTTGCAATGCAGTCATGCCCACATGCTAGCATTAGTTCTTATTTCAGACGACTTTAGTCAAGCACCTGGAAACTGACTTCATCCCAATCAAATCACTTCCTCATACTACACAAGATTCAGAAACACAAAGCAACTGCTGTTTTCATAGCCGAACAATTCACAAGAGAATTCTCACTACCGTAATAGTATTGGCAAGGTATCGTTGAATTTCAAAGGGATCAATGATTTCACACTCAACTTCTGCAAGATCTCTGCTCCGGACAACCGCTAAGAAGCATCAACATCGTGATGATTGAACATGAAAATCAAGGCGCTTGCTTGCATATTTTCTAATAAACAACTATTCAGAAAGTGAAAAGTGACACTTTGTGGAATGTCACGCATTGGCTCGGCGAGTGAGACTAAGGAATAAGGGCAACTTGGTTTCACTGGTGTGTCGGCTTTGAAGCTTGGGCTAAAAGCAGAGAAATAGCATGTTTCCACTCGGTTTCGAACCGAGGACCTTTCGCGTGTAAGGCGAACGTGATAACCACTACACTATGGAAACATCTGACAAGCTTCCCTTTCTTTAACCAAAGGGAATTTTATGCAATCTGCTAATTCTCAGCGGCTCATGAAAAACCAGCAGCTGGCCTCCTTTGCAATGCAGTCATGCCCACATGCTAGCATTAGTTCTTATTTCAGACGACTTTAGTCAAGCACCTGGAAACTGACTTCATCCCAATCAAATCACTTCCTCATACTACACAAGATTCAGAAACACAAAGCAACTGCTGTTTTCATAGCCGAACAATTCACAAGAGAATTCTCACTACCGTAATAGTATTGGCAAGGTATCGTTGAATTTCAAAGGGATCAATGATTTCACACTCAACTTCTGCAAGATCTCTGCTCCGGACAACCGCTAAGAAGCATCAACATCGTGATGATTGAACATGAAAATCAAGGCGCTTGCTTGCATATTTTCTAATAAACAACTATTCAGAAAGTGAAAAGTGACACTTTGTGGAATGTCACGCATTGGCTCGGCGTGTGAGACTAAGGAATAAGGGCAACTTAGTTTCACTGGTGTGTTGGCTTTGAAGCTTGGGCTAAAAGCAGAGAAATAGCATGTTTCCACTCGGTTTCGAACCGAGGACCTTTCGCGTGTAAGGCGAACGTGATAACCACTACACTATGGAAACAACTGACAAGCTTCCCTTTCTTTAACCAAAGGCAATTTTATGCAATCTGCTAATTCTCAGCGGCTCATGAAAAACCAGCAGCTGGCCTCCTTTGCAATGCAGTCATGCCCACATGCTAGCATTAGTTCTTATTTCAGACGACTTTAGTCAAGCACCTGGAAACTGACGTCATCCCAATCAAATCACTTCCTCATACTACACAAGATTCAGAAACACAAAGCAACTGCTGTTTTCATAGCCGAACAATTCACAAGAGAATTCTCACTACCGTAATAGTATTGGCAAGGTATCGTTGAATTTCAAAGGGATCAATGATTTCACACTCAACTTCTGCAAGATCTCTGCTCCGGACAACCGCTAAGAAGCATCAACATCGTGATGATTGAACATGAAAATCAAGGCGCTTGCTTGCATATTGTTAGGTTGAAGAAACTGTTATTAATCATTTTGTTATCACTCCTGTATGATCAGCAATGAATGTAAATATGTATATATATTATTTTGTTTTCCCCTAGCCTCATACTTTAGATTATATTAATAATAGCATTCCCACCTTAGCAAAACCAGAACTTTCTCTCACCTCCCTATTCTGCATGACTCTTGCGCCTCCCACTGACTATAAATAAAGGAGTCAAGGGGAACCACCCTTTGTAACACATTCTGCTGTAGTTTGCATTGCAGAGAGTGTGGGTACCCTTGCAAGTAAAACTGTAACCTGTGTGTGTCTCATAAATGTGGAGTTGGGGTGGAAACGCCGGGCGCTTTCCCCAACATAGAATTTGGTCCTTCGAGCCGGATCCGAGGAACCCCGAAGACGTCTCCAGTACGCCGAGAGAAGCGACACCGAAGTCTGTCGACAGCCACTCGAAGTCGGGTGCAAGAAAGACCTGTGATGTGAATTCGTCATCAGGCCGGTGGTTAGAACTGCGCTCGACGTCTGGTGATGTCTGAAGGACCTCGGTGACGGAACAGAGAGCACACTATACAGGTGAGAAACACGGCACCTAAGTGAATAGGTGGCCAAGTGAGAGATACGGCACCTAAATAAGTAGGTGGCCAAGACATGCATGTGGTTGAGGTTAGCCGAAATTAACCGGGAGAGAAAGTAGGCGTTATTGGAAATATATATATTGATGTATGTGGATGTGTTTTTATAGGTTTTAGATTAACCTACACGATCCACCCTAAAAGCAACAACATACTGGTGACTGAAGGATAAAGGACGGGTTTCATCCCTGAAAACTAACACCGCTGCTCTAATAGTGAACAGTAGAAGGCCGTGTTGGTGTCCTCCTGAGGTCTCATGCCAGGGACTTGCTTTTAGGATTTTTTTATTTTTTGTAGTGTATTCAATAAAAGGTAACAATGGGAAAAAATCAGAGTAAACAAATCAAATTAGAGGGAGATGAGAAGTTTATGGAAGGATATAAACCAGGATCAGGACAAATAAGTAGTCAGAGATGGAGGAAAAAACATGGGTTTGAAGGAAAACTCCATACTCCAGACATATTAAAGTTACAGGGAAACTTAAAACTGGAGATGTTACAGACTACCAATAATAAAAAAGGCCAAGATAGAAAAAAGGAATACGTTTTCTCTGATGCATGGTTAGAACAGAGTAAACTAAGAGATAATAAGAGACAACAGAAAAAGGGAAATAAGGAGAAAAACCTGCAGGTGGCTTTAATCACACTAGACGAAGAAACGGCAGCAAGACCTTCTGCCCCTCCAGCTCCTCCACCGCCCCCACAAATTCCGGTGCCTGCACCGGCGCTGGTTCCAGCCACAGATAGACAAGAAGCAGGGGGGGGGGTGGAACCATCTCGCATGTTAACTCGAGGGTCTGATCCCTCTCTATATCCTGTAAAAGATTTGGCCACAGCTAAAGTACAATGGCATCCAAAAAATAACACAGAACAAGAGGAGGTAGATTGGCAGTGTCCCCTCGTAGAAGTGGCAAATCCAAATCGAGGCCCAAATAATGCAGGACCCGAAACTATGTTAGTATATAGACCCTGGACCGCTGAGGATAGAACAGCGGCTTTAAAAGGAATACCCCCGGTTGAAGAAGGGGTACCCGAGTTTTGGACTGCCATCCTAGAATTACAAAGTAGTTTTCATTTGAACGGCAGGGAAATGTACCGATGCCTAAGACAGTTGTTTACCCATAAATGGGGACGTGTGGCAGGCGACTTCACTGGACACGGTGCCAATAATGATGAAGTCTTAGCACATAACTCACAGGAACTCATTCAAGCATTACAACACCTGCGAGAGAGGATAGACACAGTCTTCGTGAGACGCGCAGATTATGGGCGAATAGCGCAGTGCAAACAAAAAGATGGAGAGGAACCTGAGGATTTTATGGATAGGATGCGAGTGGTGTTCAGGGGAAATTCAGGAATTCCTCACGACGAGGAAGACGGAGGAGTGTATCAGCAACAATTAAAACGAGCTTTTGTCGCAGGCCTAAAGCCTGAATTGCGAAAATATCTCGACAAACATTGGGTACATCAGAATACTGGCTCAGCCCAACAAGCCTTAGAATATGCCCAACACGCACAGAAAGCGCAGAAACAGCAAAAGACAGATACAATATTCAGCGCCTCTGACGTGGTAGCGCTAGTGCAAACGAACCCTCGGGGACGCGGGGGATTCAGAGGTAGAGGAAGAGGAAGATTTAGAGGCCGAGGAAGATTTAGAAATAAACAAACAGGAGGGTTTTCACAGGAAACAGAGTGTTGGACATGCGGGAAACCTGGACATTTAAGCAGGGACTGCAGGTCAGGGAAGCGACCATTTAATCCAAACTCCACCGAAAATGACCAATGACCCTCCTCGGAGACCCCTGTTGCCGACACTATCCGAGGTGAAACAGAGGTCATTTTAAGGGAAGAAACGGAGGTTACCTTACAAGACCTCCTGGATGAGGAAATAGATTTGCAAGCAGTATGTCAGCTATTAGCAGAAAGGCAGTGGGGAACTTTGCCAAGTCGGAAATTAATCATAAATGGCAAAGTATACGAATGCCTGTGTGATACTGGAGCCTGTAGGACTGTCCTAACCTCCAGTCCTCCTGAAGTCACATACTCCTCATCTGTCATAAATATAAAAACAGCAGGAGGCCAAACAGACAGTCATCAGCTAACAAACCCAGTTGCAGTAAAAGATAAGGAAACTGGGATTGAATGTCAAGCACAAGTGTTAATAAGCCCTTCTTGCCCTGTCAATCTGTTAGGCCGTGACCTTATGGTACAGATGGGCATTAGTGTAGTTGCCACAAACTCTGGCATGAAAGCAATCATAAATGAGGAAGCCTATGTTGTGCAAGGAACCGGAGCACCACAATATTACTGGTCACTGGACCTAGGGGGAACTGCACAGACACGAGAATTGTTGCGAAAAACTAGAGAAAAGCAGTCCCCTAAACAAACCCAGTTCATGCCTGACGATGCCTTACACGTCACTATGTGGTACAAAGGCACCCCAGGACCAGATTATGCCTATGACAAAACGTTTCATGCCCTCCAAGACACTTGTATTACCTTACAACATTTGTATGTTAACTCCACTACTGGCTTTTCTGCTGCCTCAGTCATCTTATCTAATAAACAACAGGCTGTGTTCAGAGGGGAAACACCTCACGTATCTCTATCAAAATCACCTCAGATGCAGTGGAGGGATGTAGAGATGTTCTTACGAGATTCCATGCACAGTTACAATGACTACCAACCCGTACCTGGCTCCTGTTGGAGCTATGACAAAAAACACAATGTGTGGCGGTTCCCTTTGGGATGGAGAGTTCAAACCACTCTCACCACACACTTGCAGGACCCAACCTGACAAATTTTTTCTGTTCTGGAGGGGGGATCATGTCCAGATCTAGATCGCCTCCCGGAAGGGTTGTGGTCGTCCTCCCCCACTGATGTAGGACTGGTAAAGGGGTTCCCACCATACAAAGTAATTGTGAAATCAGAACACCGCCCGGTAGTTAGACAATACCCGTTAAAACCTGAGGCAGAGAAAGGTATAGCCCCTGTAGTGCAGGATATGTTGGCATCAGGAATATTGCGAGAGGCTCCTGAGGCCACTTGCAATACTCCTATCTTCCCTGTCCAGAAGGGACATACAGGGAAATGGTGCATGGTGCAGGATTTAAGACCAGTTAATAACATAGTGCAACACGCAGCACCAGACGTGCCCAACCCACACTTATTGCTCAACTCATTAACCCCTGATAAAAGTTACTTCTCAGTAGTTGATCTCAGTAATGCATTTTTCAGAAAGTCCACATGTATATACCATGGCCCTTAGATATTCTATGAGTACCTGTAAAATACCATCCCATAGTCAAGTGCTACTGTATGTAGATGATATATTAATTGCTTCAGATACAAAACAGCATTGTAAGGAAGCCACACTGTTGGTGTTACAGCATTTATATGATACAGGACATAAAGCATCAAAACAAAAATTACAATATTGCAGGGAGGAAGTTATATATCTTGGACATAAACTCTCCCAACAAGGTCGATCATTATTAGAAACTAGAAAACAGGCAATACAAGAGGCACCAAAGCCAAAGACTAAACAGCAAATGATGTCCTTCTTAGGACTTTGTAATTATTGCAGAGAATGGCTACCTGATTATGCCGCACTCGTTCAACCTCTGCAAACCTTAATTTATGGGAAAGACATGGCCTTAAAAGATAAAATTCAGTGGACAAAAGAAGGAGAATTGGCATTCACAAACTTAAAAATGATGCTCAGATATTTTACAGACCCCAATATCAGATTCAATGGTTGTTTATGTAGATGGATCAGCATCAAAAAAATGATATGGGAAAAAATAAGGTCGGGTATGCTGTAGTTACGTCCACTGAAGTGTTAGAGGCCAATGCACTCCCACCTGCTTGTTCAGCACAAGCGGCTGAACTCTATGCTGTAATTAGGGCATGCGAGCTATTCAAAAATAAGTCACTTACTATATACACTGATAGTCAATATGTGTTTGGAGCTGTTCATCACCATGCAAGAGCGTGGAAAAATAGAGGTTTTAAAACATCGCAGGGAACGTCTCTAACTCACACAAACTTACTACTTAGATTATTAGATGTTGTACAATTACCGACTCGCCTTGCACTGTGCAAATGTAAAGCACACCAAACCGATGCTTCCACAATAGCTAAAGGAAACAACTTTGCAGATAAAACTGCCAAAGAAGCGGCCCTGAAACAGCCCACCTTATCAGTGGCAGACATTCTTTTCATAGATAGTGATGTGCTGTGTGATGCACAGATTCATGCTCCTAAAACAGAAATACAGAGTTGGATCAAGAGAGGAGCAATACAGCAAGGGAAAGTTTACTATATGAATGACAAGCCCATCCTACCAAAAAACTTATACAAAACAGCTGCCTTAGTGAGCCATGGAAATACTCATGTCTCAACAGGAGGGATGGTACATATTATCCAGCAATACTTTTATGCTATAAATTTTTCTGATTATGCAAAGCAATTTTGTAGAACATGCTTAATTTGCTGTAAACATAATGCACAGGGTAACATGAGACCAAAACGTGGCCAGTTCCCTGTAGCTGAGTACCCGTTTCAAGTTGTACATATGGATTTTATTGAATTATCTTGGTCACAAGGGAAGAAGTACTGTCTAGTCATTATAGACACCTTTTCTAAGTGGGTAGAAATATACCCTGTAAAGCACTGTGATGCAATGACTGTTGCAAAATGTTTGGTAGGCCATTATTTCCCTACCTATGGCATACCTCATATTATAAGATCAGACAATGGGACTCATTTTGTAAATCAGACCATGTCCCTTTGTTCACAAGCATTAGGTTTTACGCTTAAGAATCATTGTGCTTATCACCCTCAGAGTGCAGGCTTAGTGGAGAGAACTAACGGCACTATTAAAACAAGGCTCAGAAAAACAATGGAAGAGACAAAAAGGCCGTGGCCAGAATGTTTGTCTCTAGTAAAATTGTGGATGAGAATAACTCCCATTCCTGCAGGATTAACACCTTTTGAGATAGTGTACGGAAGGCCGTTTCCTCTAGCAACCGAAATGAGTGATATAGGGAAAGCGGACAGAGAAAATACATTGGCTAATTGGATGCGAAAGTTGCTATCATCACAACAAAAACATAGCCCCAGTAGTCTGCCAGTAAATTCTGTTTCTAACCAACAGGATAACTTGCAGCCAGGGGATTGGATCCTGGTCAAGGTCCTGTTGCGGAAGGAGTGGAGCACACCCCGGTGGGACGGTCCTTATCAAGTCCTCCTCACAACACCAACAGCTGTGAAAATAGCAGAACGACCTTCCTGGATACACAAAAGTCACTGTAAACCCATCAAGCCCTTATCAGAGGCCTCAGCGACAGAGTAGCAGTGGAAGTCCGCTACAAAGGCACAGTAACCAATAGGGTGCTGCTGTCTCAACCCGGTGAAGAAAACAACTGAACTGCACTCTATTAGGATGGCTCTGACGGGGTGGGGATGTGGTAAGGTGACTCTAGGGGTCATTCTTGTTGTTGGACTTGTATGGTTGTCCTTGCTCCCACTAGCTCCATTGCAACACCTACGGCGATGGACCCATGACGACTTCCATCTGCGCCCGTTGCCTGCTGACCACTCACACCCGTTCATGAAGAACTACTGGTATCGATATGTACATGACACTGTAACAGCAAAAAATGTGACTTACAAAAAGTGATGACCATGGACAGTCAACCGCAGTCCTCCTGGCTGGACTGGTTTGTTACAGGAACATGGTGGTCCATACTGATGAAAATGTGCCTACCTTTTGTTTTGTTTTTTATTTTGTTTTTCTGTTGTTTTATAACTGTTATACCATGTTTGAAAATGTTTATTAATCAAGCTCTTAATGCTGCTTTTCGGACACACAGTACAATGTTTCTCTCCCTTACTCAGAATATGGAGACAGAGCCTGTTTCCAGCGATAGCGATGAAGAAGACATGTAATTCATAATGACGGCTGAGCCGAAAGCACCCGTGCAGGGCTCGGACCTGAAGTAACGGAATTAGATGTTTTTCTATGATAAACAGGAGGAACGACTCCTGATGGTTTTCTGTACTCCACAGTTAGGATGATGATGATGTGATCTAAATGACAGTTGTACTGGAAATGCTTTTGCAACTTGTACAATACTGATGTTTTTGATCATACTGTCATGATAAACAGGAGGGACTGTTAGGTTGAAGAAACTGTTATTAATCATTTTGTTATCACTCCTGTATGATCAGCAATGAATGTAAATATGTATATATATTATTTTGTTTTCCCCTAGCCTCATACTTTAGATTATATTAATAATAGCATTCCCACCTTAGCAAAACCAGAACTTTCTCTCACCTCCCTATTCTGCATGACTCTTGCGCCTCCCACTGACTATAAATAAAGGAGTCAAGGGGAACCACCCTTTGTAACACATTCTGCTGTAGTTTGCATTGCAGAGAGTGTGGGTACCCTTGCAAGTAAAACTGTAACCTGTGTGTGTCTCATAAATGTGGAGTTGGGGTGGAAACGCCGGGCGCTTTCCCCAACACATATTTTCTAATAAACAACTATTCAGAAAGTGAAAAGTGACACTTTGTGGAATGTCACGCATTGGCTCGGCGTGTGACACTAAGGAATAAGGGCAACTTGGTTTCACTGGTGTGTCGGCTTTGAAGCTTGGGCTAAAAGCAGAGAAATAGCATGTTTCCACTCGGTCTCGAACCGAGGACCTTTCGCGTGTAAGGCGAACGTGATAACCACTACATTATGAAAACAACTGACAAGCTTCCCTTTCTTTAACCAAAGGGAATTTTATGCAATCTGCTAATTCTCAGCGGCTCATGAAAAACCAGCAGCTGGCCTCCTTTGCAATGCAGTCATGCCCACATGCTAGCATTAGTTCTTATTTCAGACGACTTTAGTCAAGCACCTGGAAACTGACTTCATCCCAATCAAATCACTTCCTCATACTACACAAGATTCAGAAACACAAAGCAACTGCTGTTTTCATAGCCGAACAATTCACAAGAGAATTCTCACTACTGTAATAGTATTGGCAAGGTATCGTTGAATTTCAAAGGGATCAATGATTTCAAACTCAACTTCTGCAAGATCTCTGCTCCGGACAACCGCTAAGAAGCATCAACATCGTGATGATTGAACATGAAAATCAAGGCGCTTGCTTGCATATTTTCTAATAAACAACTATTCAGAAAGTGAAAAGTGACACTTTGTGGAATGTCACGCATTGGCTCGGCGTGTGAGACTAAGGAATAAGGGCAACTTGGTTTCACTGGTGTGTTGGCTTTGAAGCTTGGGCTAAAAGCAGAGAAATAGCATGTTTCCACTCGGTTTCGAACCGAGGACCTTTGGCGTGTAAGGCGAACGTGATAACCACTACACTATGGAAACAACTGACAAGCTTCCCTTTCTTTAACCAAAGGGAATTTTATGCAATCTGCTAATTCTCAGCGGCTCATGAAAAACCAGCAGCTGGCCTCCTTTGCAATGCAGTCATGCCCACATGCTAGCATTAGTTCTTATTTCAGACGACTTTAGTCAAGCACCTGGAAATTGACTTCATCCCAATCAAATCACTTCCTCATACTACACAAGATTCAGAAACACAAAGCAACTGCTGTTTTCATAGCCGAACAATTCACAAGAGAATTCTCACTACCATAATAGTATTGGCAAGGTATCGTTGAATTTCAAAGGGATCAATGATTTCACACTCAACTTCTGCAAGATCTCTGCTCCGGACAACCGCTAAGAAGCATCAACATCGTGATGATTGAACATGAAAATCATGGCGCTTGCTTGCATATTTTCTAATAAACAACTATTCAGAAAGTGAAAAGTGACACTTTGTGGAATGTCACGCATTGGCTCGGTGTGTGAGACTAAGAAATAAGGGCAACTTAGTTTCACTGGTGTGTTGGCTTTGAAGCTTGGGCTAAAAGCAGAGAAATAGCATGTTTCCACTCGGTTTCGAACCGAGGACTTTTCGCGTGTAGGGCGAACGTGATAACCACTACACTATGGAAACAACTGACAAGCTTCCCTTTCTTTAACCAAAGGGAATTTCATGCAATCTGCTAATTCTCAGCGGCTCATGAAAAACCAGCAGCTGGCCTCCTTTGCAATGCAGTCATGCCCACATGCTAGCATTAGTTCTTATTTCAGACGACTTTAGTCAAGCACCTGGAAACTGACGTCATCCCAATCAAATCACTTCCTCATACTACACAAGATTCAGAAACACAAAGCAACTGCTGTTTTCATAGCCGAACAATTCACAAGAGAATTCTCACTACCGTAATAGTATTGGCAAGGTATCGTTGAATTTCAAAGGGATCAATGATTTCACACTCAACTTCTGCAAGATCTCTGCTCCGGACAACCGCTAAGAAGCATCAACATCGTGATGATTGAACATGAAAATCAAGGCGCTTGCTTGCATATTTTCTAATAAACAACTATTCAGAAAGTGAAAAGTGACACTTTGTGGAATGTCATGCATTGGCTCGGCGTGTGACACTAAGGAATAAGGGCAACTTGGTTTCACTGGTGTGTCGGCTTTGAAGCTTGGGCTAAAAGCAGAGAAATAGCATGTTTCCACTCGGTCTCGAACCGAGGACCTTTCGCGTGTAAGGCGAACGTGATAACCACTACACTATGGAAACAACTGACAAGCTTCCCTTTCTTTAACCAAAGGGAATTTTATGCAATCTGCTAATTCTCAGCGGCTCATGAAAAACCAGCAGCTGGCCTCCTTTGCAATGCAGTCATGCCCACATGCTAGCATTAGTTCTTATTTCAGACGACTTTAGTCAAGCACCTGGAAACTGACTTCATCCCAATCAAATCACTTCCTCATACTACACAAGATTCAGAAACACAAAGCAACTGTTGTTTTCATAGCCGAACAATTCACAAGAGAATTCTCACTACCGTAATAATATTGGCAAGGTATCGTTGAATTTCAAAGGGATCAATGATTTCACACTCAACTTCTGCAAGATCTCTGCTCCGGACAACCGCTAAGAAGCATCAACATCGTGATGATTGAACATGAAAATCAAGGCGCTTGCTTGCATATTTTCTAATAAACAACTATTCAGAAAGTGAAAAGTGACACTTTGTGGAATGTCACGCATTGGCTCGGCGAGTGAGACTAAGGAATAAGGGCAACTTGGTTTCACTGGTGTGTCGGCTTTGAAGCTTGGGCTAAAAGCAGAGAAATCGCATGTTTCCACTCGGTCTCGAACCGAGGACCTTTCGCGTGTAAGGCGAACGTGATAACCACTACACTATGGAAACAACTGACAAGCTTCCCTTTCTTTAAGCAAAGGGAATTTTATGCAATCTGCTAATTCTCAGCGACTCATGAAAAACCAGCAGCTGGCCTCCTTTGCAATGCAGTCATGCCCACATGCTAGCATTAGTTCTTATTTCAGACGACTTTAGTCAAGCACCTGGAAACTGACTTCATCCCAATCAAATCACTTCCTCATACTACACAAGATTCAGAAACACAAAGCAACTGCTGTTTTCATAGCCGAACAATTCACAAGAGAATTCTCACTACCGTAATAGTATTGGCAAGGTATCGTTGAATTTCAAAGGGATCAATGATTTCACACTCAACTTCTGCAAGATCTCTGCTCCGGACAACCGCTAAGAAGCATCAACATCGTGATGATTGAACATGAAAATCAAGGCGCTTGCTTGCATATTTTCTAATAAACAACTATTCAGAAAGTGAAAAGTGACACTTTGTGGAATGTCACGCATTGGCTCGGCGTGTGAGACTAAGGAATAAGGGCAACTTGGTTTCACTGGTGTGTTGGCTTTGAAGCTTGGGCTAAAAGCAGAGAAATAGCATGTTTCCACTCAGTTTCGAACCGAGTACCTTTCGCGAGTAAGGCGAACGTGATAACCACTACACTATGGAAACAACTGACAAGCTTCCCTTTCTTTAACCAAAGGGAATTTTATGCAATCTGCTAATTCTCAGCGGCTCATGAAAAACCAGCAGCTGGCCTCCTTTGCAATGCAGTCATGCCCACATGCTAGCATTAGTTCTTATTTCAGACGACTTTAGTCAAGCACCTGGAAACTGACTTCATCCCAATCAAATCACTTCCTCATACTACACAAGATTCAGAAACACAAAGCAACTGCTGTTTTCATAGCCGAACAATTCACAAGAGAATTCTCACTACCGTAATAGTATTGGCAAGGTATCGTTGAATTTCAAAGGGATCAATGATTTCACACTCAACTTCTGCAAGATCTCTGCTCCGGACAACCGCTAAGAAGCATCAACATCGTGATGATTGAACATGAAAATCAAGGCGCTTGCTTGCATATTTTCTAATAAACAACTATTCAGAAAGTGAAAAGTGACACTTTGTGGAATGTCACGCATTGGCTCGGTGTGTGAGACTAAGAAATAAGGGCAACTTAGTTTCACTGGTGTGTTGGCTTTGAAGCTTGGGCTAAAAGCAGAAAAATAGCATGTTTCCACTCGGTTTCGAACCGAGGACCTTTCGCGTGTAGGGCGAACGTGATAACCACTACACTATGGAAACAACTGACAAGCTTCCCTTTCTTTAACCAAAGGGAATTTTATGCAATATGCTAATTCTCAGCGGCTCATGAAAAACCAGCAGCTGGCCTCCTTTGCAATGCAGTCATGCCCACATGCTAGCATTAGTTCTTATTTCAGACGACTTTAGTCAAGCACCTGGAAACTGACGTCATCCCAATCAAATCACTTCCTCATACTACACAAGATTCAGAAACACAAAGCAACTGTTGTTTTCATAGCCGAACAATTCACAAGAGAATTCTCACTACCGTAATAATATTGGCAAGGTATCGTTGAATTTCAAAGGGATCAATGATTTCACACTCAACTTCTGCAAGATCTCTGCTCCGGACAACCGCTAAGAAGCATCAACATCGTGATGATTGAATATGAAAATCAAGGCGCTTGCTTGCATATTTTCTAATAAACAACTATTCAGAAAGTGAAAAGTGACACTTTGTGGAATGTCACGCATTAGCTCGGCGAGTGAGACTAAGGAATAAGGGCAACTTGGTTTCACTGGTGTGTCGGCTTTGAAGCTTGGGCTAAAAGCAGAGAAATAGCATGTTTCCACTCGGTTTCGAACCGAGGACCTTTCGCGTGTAAGGCGAACGTGATAACCACTACACTATGGAAACAACTAAAAGCTTCCCTTTCTTTAACCAATGGGAATTTTATGCAATCTGCTAATTCTCAGCGGCTCATGAAAAACCAGCAGCTGGCCTCCTTTGCAATGCAGTCATGCCCACATGCTAGCATTAGTTCTTATTTAAGACGACTTTAGTCAAGCACCTAGAAACTGACTTCATCCCAATCAAATCACTTCCTCATACTACACAAGATTCAGAAACACAAAGCAACTGCTGTTTTCATAGCCGAACAATTCACAAGAGAATTCTCACTACCGTAATAGTATTGGCAAGGTATCGTTGAATTTCAAAGGGATCAATGATTTCACACTCAACTTCTGCAAGATCTCTGCTCCGGACAAGCGCTAAGAAGCATCAACATCGTGATGATTGAACATGAAAATCAAGGCGCTTGCTTGCATATTTTCTAATAAACAACTATTCAGAAAGTGAAAAGTGACACTTTGTGGAATGTCACGCATTGGCTCGGCGTGTGAGACTAAGGAATAAGGGCAACTTGGTTTCACTGGTGTGTTGGCTTTGAAGCTTGGGCTAAAAGCAGAGAAATAGCATGTTTCCACTTAGTTTCGAACCGAGGACCTTTGGCGTGTAAGGCGAACGTGATAACCACTACACTATGGAAACAACTGACAAGCTTCCCTTTCTTTAACCAAAGGGAATTTTATGCAATCTGCTAATTCTCAGCGGCTCATGAAAAACCAGCAGCTGGCCTCCTTTGCAATGCAGTCATGCCCACATGCTAGCATTAGTTCTTATTTCAGACGACTTTAGTCAAGCACCTGGAAACTGACTTCATCCCAATCAAATCACTTCCTCATACTACACAAGATTCAGAAACACAAAGCAACTGCTGTTTTCATAGCCGAACAATTCACAAGAGAATTCTCACTACCGTAATAGTATTGGCAAGGTATCGTTGAATTTCAAAGGGATCAATGATTTCACACTCAACTTCTGCAAGATCTCTGCTCCGGACAACCGCTAAGAAGCATCAACATCGTGATGATTGAACATGAAAATCAAGGCGCTTGCTTGCATATTTTTTAATAAACAACTATTCAGAAAGTGAAAAGTGACACTTTGTGGAATATCACGCATTGGCTCGGTGTGTGAGACTAAGGAATAAGGGCAACTTGGTTTCACTGGTGTGTTGGCTTTGAAGTTTGGGCTAAAAGCAGAGAAATAGCATGTTTCCACTCGGTTTCGAACCGAGGACCTTTCGCGTGTAAGGCGAACGTGATAACCACTACACTATGGAAACAACTGACAAGCTTCCCTTTCTTTAACCAAAGGGAATTTTATGCAATCTGCTAATTCTCAGCGGCTCATGAAAAACCAGCAGCTGGCCTCCTTTGCAATGCAGTCATGCCCACATGCTAGCATTAGTTCTTATTTCAGACGACTTTAGTCAAGCACCTGGAAACTGACTTCATCCCAATCAAATCAATTCCTCATACTACACAAGATTCAGAAACACAAAGCAACTGCTGTTTTCATAGCTGAACAATTCACAAGAGAATTCTCAGTACCGTAATAGTATTGGCAAGGTATCGTTGACTTTCAAAGGGATCAATGATTTCACACTCAACTTCTGCAAGATCTCTGCTCCGGACAACCGCTAAGAAGCATCAACATCGTGATGATTGAACATGAAAATCAAGGCGCTTGCTTGCATATTTTCTAATAAACAACTATTCAGAAAGTGAAAAGTGACACTTTGTGGAATATCACGCATTGGCTCGGTGTGTGAGACTAAGGAATAAGGGCAACTTGGTTTCACTGGTGTGTTGGCTTTGAAGTTTGGGCTAAAAGCAGAGAAATAGCATGTTTCCACTCGGTTTCGAACCGAGGACCTTTCGCGTGTAAGGCGAACGTGATAACCACTACACTATGGAAACAACTGACAAGCTTCCCGGTCTTTAATCAAAGGGAATTTTATGCAATCTGCTAATTCTCAGCGGCTCATGAAAAACCAGCAGCTGGCCTCCTTTGCAATGCAGTCATGCCCACATGCTAGCATTAGTTCTTATTTCAGACGACTTTAGTCAAGCACCTGGAAACTGACTTCATCCCAATCAAATCACTTCCTCATACTACACAAGATTCAGAAACACAAAGCAACTGCTGTTTTCATAGCCGAACAATTCACAAGAGAATTCTCACTACCGTAATAGTATTGGCAAGGTATCGTTGAATTTCAAAGGGATCAATGATTTCACACTCAACTTCTGCAAGATCTCTGCTCCGGACAACCGCTAAGAAGCATCAACATCGTGATGATTGAACATGAAAATCAAGGCGCTTGCTTGCATATTTTTTAATAAACAACTATTCAGAAAGTGAAAAGTGACACTTTGTGGAATGTCACGCATTGGCTCGGTGTGTGAGACTGAGAAATAAGGGCAACTTAGTTTCACTGGAGTGTTAGCTTTGAAGCTTGGGCTAAAAGCAGAGAAATAGCATGTTTCCACTCGGTTTCGAACCGAGGACCTTTCGCATGTAAGGCGAACGTGATAACCACTACACTATGGAAACAACTGACAAGCTTCCCTTTCTTTAACCAAAGGGAATTTTATGCAATCTGCTAATTCTCAGCGGCTCATGAAAAACCAGCAGCTGGCCTCCTTTGCAATGCAGTCATGCCCACATGCTAGCATTAGTTCTTATTTCAGACGACTTTAGTCAAGCACCTGGAAACTGACTTCATCCCAATCAAATCAATTCCTCATACTACACAAGATTCAGAAACACAAAGCAACTGCTGTTTTCATAGCTGAACAATTCACAAGAGAATTCTCACTACCGTAATAGTATTGGCAAGGTATCGTTGAATTTCAAAGGGATCAATGATTTCACACTCAACTTCTGCAAGATCTCTGCTCCGGACAACCGCTAAGAAGCATCAACATCGTGATGATTGAACATGAAAATCAAGGCGCTTGCTTGCATATTTTCTAATAAACAACTATTCAGAAAGTGAAAAGTGACACTTTGTGGAATATCACGCATTGGCTCGGTGTGTGAGACTAAGGAATAAGGGCAACTTGGTTTCACTGGTGTGTTGGCTTTGAAGTTTGGGCTAAAAGCAGAGAAATAGCATGTTTCCACTCGGTTTCGAACCGAGGACCTTTCGCGTGTAAGGCGAACGTGATAACCACTACACTATGGAAACAACTGACAAGCTTCCCTTTCTTTAACCAAAGGGAATTTTATGCAATCTGCTAATTCTCAGCGGCTCATGAAAAACCAGCAGCTGGCCTCCTTTGCAATGCAGTCATGCCCACATGCTAGCATTAGTTCTTATTTCAGACGACTTTAGTCAAGCACCTGGAAACTGACTTCATCCCAATCAAATCAATTCCTCATACTACACAAGATTCAGAAACACAAAGCAACTGCTGTTTTCATAGCTGAACAATTCACAAGAGAATTCTCAGTACCGTAATAGTATTGGCAAGGTATCGTTGACTTTCAAAGGGATCAATGATTTCACACTCAACTTCTGCAAGATCTCTGCTCCGGACAACCGCTAAGAAGCATCAACATCGTGATGATTGAACATGAAAATCAAGGCGCTTGCTTGCATATTTTCTAATAAACAACTATTCAGAAAGTGAAAAGTGACACTTTGTGGAATATCACGCATTGGCTCGGTGTGTGAGACTAAGGAATAAGGGCAACTTGGTTTCACTGGTGTGTTGGCTTTGAAGTTTGGGCTAAAAGCAGAGAAATAGCATGTTTCCACTCGGTTTCGAACCGAGGACCTTTCGCGTGTAAGGCGAACGTGATAACCACTACACTATGGAAACAACTGACAAGCTTCCCGGTCTTTAATCAAAGGGAATTTTATGCAATCTGCTAATTCTCAGCGGCTCATGAAAAACCAGCAGCTGGCCTCCTTTGCAATGCAGTCATGCCCACATGCTAGCATTAGTTCTTATTTCAGACGACTTTAGTCAAGCACCTGGAAACTGACTTCATCCCAATCAAATCACTTCCTCATACTACACAAGATTCAGAAACACAAAGCAACTGCTGTTTTCATAGCCGAACAATTCACAAGAGAATTCTCACTACCGTAATAGTATTGGCAAGGTATCGTTGAATTTCAAAGGGATCAATGATTTCACACTCAACTTCTGCAAGATCTCTGCTCCGGACAACCGCTAAGAAGCATCAACATCGTGATGATTGAACATGAAAATCAAGGCGCTTGCTTGCATATTTTCTAATAAACAACTATTCAGAAAGTGAAAAGTGACACTTTGTGGAATGTCACGCATTGGCTCGGCGTGTGACACTAAGGAATAAGGGCAACTTGGTTTCACTGGTGTGTCGGCTTTGAAGCTTGGGCTAAAAGCAGAGAAATAGCATGTTTCCACTCGGTCTCGAACCGAGGACCTTTCGCGTGTAAGGCGAACGTTATAACCACTACACTATGGAAACAACTGACAAGCTTCCCTTTCTTTAAGCAAAGGGAATTTTATGCAATCTGCTAATTCTCAGCGGCTCATGAAAAACCAGCAGCTGGCCTCCTTTGCAATGCAGTCATGCCCACATGCTAGCATTAGTTCTTATTTCAGACGACTTTAGTCAAGCACCTGGAAACTGACTTCATCCCAATCAAATCAATTCCTCATACTACACAAGATTCAGAAACACAAAGCAACTGCTGTTTTCATAGCTGAACAATTCACAAGAGAATTCTCAGTACCGTAATAGTATTGGCAAGGTATCGTTGACTTTCAAAGGGATCAATGATTTCACACTCAACTTCTGCAAGATCTCTGCTCCGGACAACCGCTAAGAAGCATCAACATCGTGATGATTGAACATGAAAATCAAGGCGCTTGCTTGCATATTTTCTAATAAACAACTATTCAGAAAGTGAAAAGTGACACTTTGTGGAATATCACGCATTGGCTCGGTGTGTGAGACTAAGGAATAAGGGCAACTTGGTTTCACTGGTGTGTTGGCTTTGAAGTTTGGGCTAAAAGCAGAGAAATAGCATGTTTCCACTCGGTTTCGAACCGAGGACCTTTCGCGTGTAAGGCGAACGTGATAACCACTACACTATGGAAACAACTGACAAGCTTCCCGGTCTTTAATCAAAGGGAATTTTATGCAATCTGCTAATTCTCAGCGGCTCATGAAAAACCAGCAGCTGGCCTCCTTTGCAATGCAGTCATGCCCACATGCTAGCATTAGTTCTTATTTCAGACGACTTTAGTCAAGCACCTGGAAACTGACTTCATCCCAATCAAATCACTTCCTCATACTACACAAGATTCAGAAACACAAAGCAACTGCTGTTTTCATAGCCGAACAATTCACAAGAGAATTCTCACTACCGTAATAGTATTGGCAAGGTATCGTTGAATTTCAAAGGGATCAATGATTTCACACTCAACTTCTGCAAGATCTCTGCTCCGGACAACCGCTAAGAAGCATCAACATCGTGATGATTGAACATGAAAATCAAGGCGCTTGCTTGCATATTTTCTAATAAACAACTATTCAGAAAGTGAAAAGTGACACTTTGTGGAATGTCACGCATTGGCTCGGCGTGTGACACTAAGGAATAAGGGCAACTTGGTTTCACTGGTGTGTCGGCTTTGAAGCTTGGGCTAAAAGCAGAGAAATAGCATGTTTCCACTCGGTCTCGAACCGAGGACCTTTCGCGTGTAAGGCGAACGTTATAACCACTACACTATGGAAACAACTGACAAGCTTCCCTTTCTTTAAGCAAAGGGAATTTTATGCAATCTGCTAATTCTCAGCGGCTCATGAAAAACCAGCAGCTGGCCTCCTTTGCAATGCAGTCATGCCCACATGCTAGCATTAGTTCTTATTTCAGACGACTTTAGTCAAGCACCTGGAAACTGACTTCATCCCAATCAAATCACTTCCTCATACTACACAAGATTCAGAAACACAAAGCAACTGTTGTTTTCATAGCCGAACAATTCACAAGAGAATTCTCACTACCGTAATAATATTGGCAAGGTATCGTTGAATTTCAAAGGGATCAATGATTTCACACTCAACTTCTGCAAGATCTCTGCTCCGGACAACCGCTAAGAAGCATCAACATCGTGATGATTGAATATGAAAATCAAGGCGCTTGCTTGCATATTTTCTAATAAACAACTATTCAGAAAGTGAAAAGTGACACTTTGTGGAATGTCACGCATTAGCTCGGCGAGTGAGACTAAGGAATAAGGGCAACTTGGTTTCACTGGTGTGTCGGCTTTGAAGCTTGGGCTAAAAGCAGAGAAATAGCATGTTTCCACTCGGTTTCGAACCGAGGACCTTTCGCGTGTAAGGCGAACGTGATAACCACTACACTATGGAAACAACTGACAAGCTTCCCTTTCTTTAACCAATGGGAATTTTATGCAATCTGCTAATTCTCAGCGGCTCATGAAAAACCAGCAGCTGGCCTCCTTTGCAATGCAGTCATGCCCACATGCTAGCATTAGTTCTTATTTAAGACGACTTTAGTCAAGCACCTAGAAACTGACTTCATCCCAATCAAATCACTTCCTCATACTACACAAGATTCAGAAACACAAAGCAACTGCTGTTTTCATAGCCGAACAATTCACAAGAGAATTCTCACTACCGTAATAGTATTGGCAAGGTATCGTTGAATTTCAAAGGGATCAATGATTTCACACTCAACTTCTGCAAGATCTCTGCTCCGGACAACCGCTAAGAAGCATCAACATCGTGATGATTGAACATGAAAATCAAGGCGCTTGCTTGCATATTTTCTAATAAACAACTATTCAGAAAGTGAAAAGTGACACTTTGTGGAATGTCACGCATTGGCTCGGTGTGTGAGACTGAGAAATAAGGGCAACTTAGTTTCACTGGAGTGTTAGCTTTGAAGCTTGGGCTAAAAGCAGAGAAATAGCATGTTTCCACTCGGTTTCGAACCGAGGACCTTTCGCGTGTAAGGCGAACGTGATAACCACTACACTATAGAAACAACTGACAAGCTTCCCTTTCTTTAACCAAAGGGAATTTTATGCAATCTGCTAATTCTCAGCGGCTCATGAAAAACCAGCAGCTGGCCTCCTTTGCAATGCAGTCATGCCCACATGCTAGCATTAGTTCTTATTTCAGACGACTTTAGTCAAGCACCTGGAAACTGACTTCATCCCAATCAAATCAATTCCTCATACTACACAAGATTCAGAAACACAAAGCAACTGCTGTTTTCATAGCTGAACAATTCACAAGAGAATTCTCAGTACCGTAATAGTATTGGCAAGGTATCGTTGACTTTCAAAGGGATCAATGATTTCACACTCAACTTCTGCAAGATCTCTGCTCCGGACAACCGCTAAGAAGCATCAACATCGTGATGATTGAACATAAAAATCAAGGCGCTTGCTTGCATATTTTCTAATAAACAACTATTCAGAAAGTGAAAAGTGACACTTTGTGGAATGTCACGCATTGGCTCGGCGTGTGAGACTAAGGAATAAGGGCAACTTGGTTTCACTGGTGTGTTGGCTTTGAAGCTTGGGCTAAAAGCAGAGAAATAGCATGTTTCCACTTAGTTTCAAACCGAGGACCTTTGGCGTGTAAGGCGAACGTGATAACCACTACACTATGGAAACAACTGACAAGCTTCCCTTTCTTTAACCAAAGGGAATTTTATGCAATCTGCTAATTCTCAGCGGCTCATGAAAAACCAGCAGCTGGCCTCCTTTGCAATGCAGTCATGCCCACATGCTAGCATTAGTTCTTATTTCAGACGACTTTAGTCAAGCACCTGGAAACTGACTTCATCCCAATCAAATCACTTCCTCATACTACACAAGATTCAGAAACACAAAGCAACTGCTGTTTTCATAGCCGAACAATTCACAAGAGAATTCTCACTACCGTAATAGTATTGGCAAGGTATCGTTGAATTTCAAAGGGATCAATGATTTCACACTCAACTTCTGCAAGATCTCTGCTCCGGACAACCGCTAAGAAGCATCAACATCGTGATGATTGAACATGAAAATCAAGGCGCTTGCTTGCATATTTTCTAATAAACAACTATTCAGAAAGTGAAAAGTGACACTTTGTGGAATGTCACGCATTGGCTCGGCGTGTGAGACTAAGGAATAAGGGCAACTTGGTTTCACTGGTGTGTTGGCTTTGAAGCTTGGGCTAAAAGCAGAGAAATAGCATGTTTCCACTCGGTTTCGAACCGAGGACCTTTCGCGTGTAAGGCAAACGTGATAACCACTACACTATGGAAACAACTGACAAGCTTCCCTTTCTTTAAGCAAAGGGAATTTTATGCAATCTGCTAATTCTCAGCGGCTCATGAAAAACCAGCAGCTGGCCTCCTTTGCAATGCAGTCATGCCCACATGCTAGCATTAGTTCTTATTTCAGACGACTTTAGTCAAGCACCTGGAAACTGACTTCATCCCAATCAAATCACTTCCTCATACTACACAAGATTCAGAAACACAAAGCAACTGCTGTTTTCATAGCCGAACAATTCACAAGAGAATTCTCACTACCGTAATAGTATTGGCAAGGTATCGTTGAATTTCAAAGGGATCAATGATTTCACACTCAACTTCTGCAAGATCTCTGCTCCGGACAACCGCTAAGAAGCATCAACATCGTGATTATTGAACATGAAAATCAAGGCGCTTGCTTGCATATTTTCTAATAAACAACTATTCAGAAAGTGAAAAGTGACACTTTGTGGAATGTCACGCATTGGCTCGGTGTGTGAGACTGAGAAATAAGGGCAACTTAGTTTCACTGGTGTGTTGGCTTTGAAGCTTGGGCTAAAAGCAGAGAAATAGCATGTTTCCACTCGGTTTCGAACCGAGGACCTTTCGCGTGTAAGGCTAACGTGATAACCACTACACTATGGAAACAACTGACAAGCTTCCCTTTCTTTAAGCAAAGGGAATTTTATGCAATCTGCTAATTCTCAGCGGCTCATGAAAAACCAGCAGCTGGCCTCCTTTGCAATGCAGTCATGCCCACATGCTAGCATTAGTTCTTATTTCAGACGACTTTAGTCAAGCACCTGGAAACTGACTTCATCCCAATCAAATCACTTCCTCATACTACACAAGATTCAGAAACACAAAGCAACTGCTGTTTTCATAGCCGAACAATTCACAAGAGAATTCTCACTACCGTAATAGTATTGGCAAGGTATCGTTGAATTTCAAAGGGATCAATGATTTCACACTCAACTTCTGCAAGATCTCTGCTCCGGACAACTGCTAAGAAGCATCAACATCGTGATGATTGAACATGAAAATCAAGGCGCTTGCGTGCATATTTTCTAATAAACAACTATTCAGAAAGTGAAAAGTGACACTTTGTGGAATGTCACGCATTGGCTCGGCGTGTGAGACTAAGGAATAAGGGCAACTTGGTTTCACTGGTGTGTTGGCTTTGAAGCTTGGGCTAAAAGCAGAGAAATAGCATGTTTCCACTTAGTTTCGAACCGAGGACCTTTGGCGTGTAAGGCGAACGTGATAACCACTACACTATGGAAACAACTGACAAGCTTCCCTTTCTTTAACCAAAGGGAATTTTATGCAATCTGCTAATTCTCAGCGGCTCATGAAAAACCAGCAGCTGGCCTCCTTTGCAATGCAGTCATGCCCACATGCTAGCATTAGTTCTTATTTCAGACGACTTTAGTCAAGCACCTGGAAACTGACTTCATCCCAATCAAATCACTTCCTCATACTACACAAGATTCAGAAACACAAAGCAACTGCTGTTTTCATAGCCGAACAATTCACAAGAGAATTCTCACTACCGTAATAGTATTGGCAAGGTATCGTTGAATTTCAAAGGGATCAATGATTTCACACTCAACTTCTGCAAGATCTCTGCTCCGGACAACCGCTAAGAAGCATCAACATCGTGATGATTGAACATGAAAATCAAGGCGCTTGCTTGCATATTTTCTAATAAACAACTATTCAGAAAGTGAAAAGTGACACTTTGTGGAATGTCACGCATTGGCTCGGCGTGTGAGACTAAGGAATAAGGGCAACTTGGTTTCACTGGTGTGTTGGCTTTGAAGCTTGGGCTAAAAGCAGAGAAATAGCATGTTTCCACTCGGTTTCGAACCGAGGACCTTTCGCGTGTAAGGCGAACGTGATAACCACTACACTATGGAAACAACTGACAAGCTTCCCTTTCTTTAAGCAAAGGGAATTTTATGCAATCTGCTAATTCTCAGCGGCTCATGAAAAACCAGCAGCTGGCCTCCTTTGCAATGCAGTCATGCCCACATGCTAGCATTAGTTCTTATTTCAGACGACTTTAGTCAAGCACCTGGAAACTGACTTCATCCCAATCAAATCACTTCCTCATACTACACAAGATTCAGAAACACAAAGCAACTGCTGTTTTCATAGCCGAACAATTCACAAGAGAATTCTCACTACCGTAATAGTATTGGCAAGGTATCGTTGAATTTCAAAGGGATCAATGATTTCACACTCAACTTCTGCAAGATCTCTGCTCCGGACAACCGCTAAGAAGCATCAACATCGTGATGATTGAACATGAAAATCAAGGCGCTTGCTTGCATATTTTCTAATAAACAACTATTCAGAAAGTGAAAAGTGACACTTTGTGGAATGTCACGCATTGGCTCGGTGTGTGAGACTGAGAAATAAGGGCAACTTAGTTTCACTGGTGTGTTGGCTTTGAAGCTTGGGCTAAAAGCAGAGAAATAGCATGTTTACACTCGGTTTCGAACCAAGGACCTTTCGCGTGTAAGGCGAACGTGATAACCACTACACTATGGAAACAACAGACAAGCTTCCCTTTCTTTAACAAAAGGGAATTTTATGCAATCTGCTAATTCTCAGCGGCTCATGAAAAACCAGCAGCTGGCCTCCTTTGCAATGCAGTCATGCCCACATGCTAGCATTAGTTCTTATTTCAGACGACTTTAGTCAAGCACCTGGAAACTGACTTCATCCCAATCAAATCACTTCCTCATACTACACAAGATTCAGAAACACAAAGCAACTGCTGTTTTCATAGCCGAACAATTCACAAGAGAATTCTCACTACCGTAATAGTATTGGCAAGGTATCGTTGAATTTCAAAGGGATCAATGATTTCACACTCAACTTCTGCAAGATCTCTGCTCCGGACAACCGCTAAGAAGCATCAACATCGTGATGATTGAACATGAAAATCAAGGCACTTGCTTGCATATTTTCTAATAAACAACTATTCAGAAAGTGAAAAGTGACACTTTGTGGAATGTCACGCATTGGCTCGGTGTGTGAGACTAAGGAATAAGGGCAACTTGGTTTCACTGGTGTGTCGACTTTGAAGTTTGGGCTAAAAGCAGAGAAATAGCATGTTTCCACTCGGTTTCGAACCGAGGACCTTTGGCGTGTAAGGCGAACGTGATAACCACTACACTATGGAAACAACTGACAAACTTCCCGGGCTTTAATCAAAGGGAATTTTATGCAATCTGCTAATTCTCAGCGGCTCATGAAAAACCAGCACCTGGCCTCCTTTGCAATGCAGTCATGCCCACATGCTAGCATTAGTTCTTATTTCAGACGACTTTAGTCAAGCACCTGGAAACTGACTTCATCCCAATCAAATCACTTCCTCATACTACACAAGATTCAGAAACACAAAGCAACTGCTGTTTTCATAGCCGAACAATTCACAAGAGAATTCTCACTACCGTAATAGTATTGGCAAGGTATCGTTGAATTTCAAAGGGATCAATGATTTCACACTCAACTTCTGCAAGATCTCTGCTCCGGACAACCGCTAAGAAGCATCAACATCGTGATGATTGAACATGAAAATCAAGGCACTTGCTTGCATATTTTCTAATAAACAACTATTCAGAAAGTGAAAAGTGACACTTTGTGGAATGTCACGCATTGGCTCGGTGTGTGAGACTAAGGAATAAGGGCAACTTGGTTTCACTGGTGTGTTGACTTTGAAGTTTGGGCTAAAAGCAGAGAAATAGCATGTTTCCACTCGGTTTCGAACCGAGGACCTTTGGCGTGTAAGGCGAACGTGATAACCACTACACTATGGAAACAACTGACAAACTTCCCGGGCTTTAATCAAAGGGAATTTTATGCAATCTGCTAATTCTCAGCGGCTCATGAAAAACCAGCACCTGGCCTCCTTTGCAATGCAGTCATGCCCACATGCTAGCATTAGTTCTTATTTCAGACGACTTTAGTCAAGCACCTAGAAACTGACTTCATCCCAATCAAATCACTTCCTCATACTACACAAGATTCAGAAACACAAAGCAACTGCTGTTTTCATAGCCGAACAATTCACAAGAGAATTCTCACTACCGTAATAGTATTGGCAAGGTATCGTTGAATTTCAAAGGGATCAATGATTTCACACTCAACTTCTGCAAGATCTCTGCTCCGGACAACCGCTAAGAAGCATCAACATCGTGATGATTGAACATGAAAATCAAGGCGCTTGCTTGCATATTTTCTAATAAACAACTATTCAGAAAGTGAAAAGTGACACTTTGTGGAATGTCACGCATTGGCTCGGCGTGTGAGACTAAGGAATAAGGGCAACTTGGTTTCACTGGTGTGTCGGCTTTGAAGCTTGGGCTAAAAGCAGAGAAATAGCATGTTTCCACTCGGTTTCGAACCGAGGACCTTTCGCGTGTAAGGCGAACGTGATAACCACTACACTATGGAAACAACTGACAAGCTTCCCTTTCTTTAAGCAAAGGGAATTTTATGCAATCTGCTAATTCTCAGCGGCTCATGAAAAACCAGCAGCTGGCCTCCTTTGCAATGCAGTCATGCCCACATGCTAGCATTAATTCCTATTTCAGACGACTTTAGTCAAGCACCTAGAAACTGACTTCATCCCAATCAAATCACTTCCTCATACTACACAAGATTCAGAAACACAAAGCAACTGCTGTTTTCATAGCCGAACAATTCACAAGAGAATTCTCACTACCGTAATAGTATTGGCAAGGTATCGTTGAATTTCAAAGGGATCAATGATTTCACACTCAACTTCTGCAAGATCTCTGCTCCGGACAACCGCTAAGAAGCATCAACATCGTGATGATTGAACATGAAAATCAAGGCGCTTGCTTGCATATTTTCTAATAAACAACTATTCAGAAAGTGAAAAGTGACACTTTGTGGAATGTCACGCATTGGCTCGGTGTGTGAGACTGAGAAATAAGGGCAACTTAGTTTCACTGGTGTGTTGGCTTTGAAGCTTGGGCTAAAAGCAGAGAAATAGCATGTTTCCACTCGGTTTCGAACCGAGGACCTTTCGCGTGTAAGGCTAACGTGATAACCACTACACTATGGAAACAACTGACAAACTTCCCTTTCTTTAAGCAAAGGGAATTTTATGCAATCTGCTAATTCTCAGCGGCTCATGAAAAACCAGCAGCTGGCCTCCTTTGCAATGCAGTCATGCCCACATGCTAGCATTAGTTCTTATTTCAGACGACTTTAGTCAAGCACCTGGAAACTGACTTCATCCCAATCAAATCACTTCCTCATACTACACAAGATTCAGAAACACAAAGCAACTGCTGTTTTCATAGCCGAACAATTCACAAGAGAATTCTCACTACCGTAATAGTATTGGCAAGGTATCGTTGAATTTCAAAGGGATCAATGATTTCACACTCAACTTCTGCAAGATCTCTGCTCCGGACAACCGCTAAGAAGCATCAACATCGTGATGATTGAACATGAAAATCAAGGCGCTTGCTTGCATATTTTCTAATAAACAACTATTCAGAAAGTGAAAAGTGACACTTTGTGGAATGTCACGCATTGGCTCGGTGTGTGAGACTAAGGAATAAGGGCAACTTGGTTTCACTGGTGTGTTGACTTTGAAGTTTGGGCTAAAAGCAGAGAAATAGCATGTTTCCACTCGGTTTCGAACCGAGGACCTTTCGCGTGTAAGGCAAACGTGATAACCACTACACTATGGAAACAACTGACAAACTTCCCGGTCTTTAATCAAAGGGAATTTTATGCAATCTGCTAATTCTCAGCGGCTCATGAAAAACCAGCACCTGGCCTCCTTTGCAATGCAGTCATGCCCACATGCTAGCATTAGTTCTTATTTCAGACGACTTTAGTCAAGCACCTAGAAACTGACTTCATCCCAATCAAATCACTTCCTCATACTACACAAGATTCAGAAACACAAAGCAACTGCTGTTTTCATAGCCGAACAATTCACAAGAGAATTCTCACTACCGTAATAGTATTGGCAAGGTATCGTTGAATTTCAAAGGGATCAATGATTTCACACTCAACTTCTGCAAGATCTCTGCTCCGGACAACCGCTAAGAAGCATCAACATCGTGATGATTGAACATGAAAATCAAGGCGCTTGCTTGCATATTTTCTAATAAACAACTATTCAGAAAGTGAAAAGTGACACTTTGTGGAATGTCACGCATTGGCTCGGCGTGTGAGACTAAGGAATAAGGGCAACTTGGTTTCACTGGTGTGTCGGCTTTGAAGCTTGGGCTAAAAGCAGAGAAATAGCATGTTTCCACTCGGTTTCGAACCGAGGACCTTTCGCGTGTAAGGCGAACGTGATAACCACTACACTATGGAAACAACTGACAAGCTTCCCTTTCTTTAACCAAAGGGAATTTTATGCAATCTGCTAATTCTCAGCGGCTCATGAAAAACCAGCAGCTGGCCTCCTTTGCAATGCAGTCATGCCCACATGCTAGCATTAGTTCCTATTTCAGACGACTTTAGTCAAGCACCTAGAAACTGACTTCATCCCAATCAAATCACTTCCTCATACTACACAAGATTCAGAAACACAAAGCAACTGCTGTTTTCATAGCCGAACAATTCACAAGAGAATTCTCACTACCGTAATAGTATTGGCAAGGTATCGTTGAATTTCAAAGGGATCAATGATTTCACACTCAACTTCTGCAAGATCTCTGCTCCGGACAACCGCTAAGAAGCATCAACATCGTGATGATTGAACATGAAAATCAAGGCGCTTGCTTGCATATTTTCTAATAAACAACTATTCAGAAAGTGAAAAGTGACACTTTGTGGAATGTCACGCATTGGCTCGGCGTGTGAGACTAAGGAATAAGGGCAACTTGGTTTCACTGGTGTGTTGGCTTTGAAGCTTGGGCTAAAAGCAGAGAAAAAGCATGTTTCCACTTAGTTTCGAACCGAGGACCTTTGGCGTGTAAGGCGAACGTGATAACCACTACACTATGGAAACAACTGACAAGCTTCCCTTTCTTTAACCAAAGGGAATTTTATGCAATCTGCTAATTCTCAGCGGCTCATGAAAAACCAGCAGCTGGCCTCCTTTGCAATGCAGTCATGCCCACATGCTAGCATTAGTTCTTATTTCAGACGACTTTAGTCAAGCACCTGGAAACTGACTTCATCCCAATCAAATCACTTCCTCATACTACACAAGATTCAGAAACACAAAGCAACTGTTGTTTTCATAGCCGAACAATTCACAAGAGAATTCTCACTACCGTAATAATATTGGCAAGGTATCGTTGAATTTCAAAGGGATCAATGATTTCACACTCAACTTCTGCAAGATCTCTGCTCCGGACAACCGCTAAGAAGCATCAACATCGTGATGATTGAACATGAAAATCAAGGCGCTTGCTTGCATATTTTCTAATAAACAACTATTCAGAAAGTGAAAAGTGACACTTTGTGGAATGTCACGCATTAGCTCGGCGAGTGAGACTAAGGAATAAGGGCAACTTGGTTTCACTGGTGTGTCGGCTTTGAAGCTTGGGCTAAAAGCAGAGAAATAGCATGTTTCCACTGGGTTTCGAACCGAGGACCTTTCGCGTGTAAGGCGAACGTGATAACCACTACACTATGGAAACAACTGACAAGCTTCCCTTTCTTTAACCAAAGGGAATTTTATGCAATCTGCTAATTCTCAGCGGCTCATGAAAAACCAGCAGCTGGCCTCCTTTGCAATGCAGTCATGCCCACATGCTAGCATTAGTTCCTATTTCAGACGACTTTAGTCAAGCACCTAGAAACTGACTTCATCCCAATCAAATCACTTCCTCATACTACACAAGATTCAGAAACACAAAGCAACTGCTGTTTTCATAGCCGAACAATTCACAAGAGAATTCTCACTACCGTAATAGTATTGGCAAGGTATCGTTGAATTTCAAAGGGATCAATGATTTCACACTCAACTTCTGCAAGATCTCTGCTCCGGACAACCGCTAAGAAGCATCAACATCGTGATGATTGAACATGAAAATCAAGGCGCTTGCTTGCATATTTTCTAATAAACAACTATTCAGAAAGTGAAAAGTGACACTTTGTGGAATGTCACGCATTGGCTCGGTGTGTGAGACTGAGAAATAAGGGCAACTTAGTTTCACTGGTGTGTTGGCTTTGAAGCTTGGGCTAAAAGCAGAGAAATAGCATGTTTCCACTCGGTTTCGAACCGAGGACCTTTCGCGTGTAAGGCTAACGTGATAACCACTACACTATGGAAACAACTGACAAACTTCCCTTTCTTTAAGCAAAGGGAATTTTATGCAATCTGCTAATTCTCAGCGGCTCATGAAAAACCAGCAGCTGGCCTCCTTTGCAATGCAGTCATGCCCACATGCTAGCATTAGTTCTTATTTCAGACGACTTTAGTCAAGCACCTGGAAACTGACTTCATCCCAATCAAATCACTTCCTCATACTACACAAGATTCAGAAACACAAAGCAACTGCTGTTTTCATAGCCGAACAATTCACAAGAGAATTCTCACTACCGTAATAGTATTGGCAAGGTATCGTTGAATTTCAAAGGGATCAATGATTTCACACTCAACTTCTGCAAGATCTCTGCTCCGGACAACTGCTAAGAAGCATCAACATCGTGATGATTGAACATGAAAATCAAGGCGCTTGCTTGCATATTTTCTAATAAACAACTATTCAGAAAGTGAAAAGTGACACTTTGTGGAATGTCACGCATTGGCTCGGCGTGTGAGACTAAGGAATAAGGGCAACTTGGTTTCACTGGTGTGTTGGCTTTGAAGCTTGGGCTAAAAGCAGAGAAATAGCATGTTTCCACTTAGTTTCGAACCGAGGACCTTTCGCGTGTAAGGCGAACGTGATAACCACTACACTATGGAAACAACTGACAAGCTTCCCTTTCTTTAACCAAAGGGAATTTTATGCAACCTGCTAATTCTCAGCGGCTTATGAAAAACCAGCAGCTGTCCTCCTTTGCAATGCAGTCATGTCCACATGCTAGCATTAGTTCTTATTTCAGACGACTTTAGTCAAGCACCTGGAAACTGACTTCATCCCAATCAAATCACTTCCTCATACTACACAAGATTCAGAAACACAAAGCAACTGCTGTTTTCATAGCCGAACAATTCACAAGAGAATTCTCACTACCGTAATAGTATTGGCAAGGTATCGTTGAATTTCAAAGGGATCAATGATTTCACACTCAACTTCTGCAAGATCTCTGCTCCGGACAACCGCTAAGAAGCATCAACATCGTGATGATTGAACATGAAAATCAAGGCGCTTCCTTGCATATTTTCTAATAAACAACTATTCAGAAAGTGAAAAGTGACACTTTGTGGAATGTCACGCATTGGCTCGGCGTGTGAGACTAAGGAATAAGGGCAACTTGGTTTCACTGGTGTGTCGGCTTTGAGGCTTGGGCTAAAAGCAGAGAAATAGCATGTTTCCACTCGGTTTTGAACCGAGGACCTTTCGCGTGTAAGGCGAACGTGATAACCACTACACTATGGAAACAACTGACAAGTTTCCCTTTCTTTAACCAAAGGGAATTTTATGCAATCTGCTAATTCTCAGCGGCTCATGAAAAACCAGCAGCTGGCCTCCTTTGCAATGCAGTGATGCCCACATGCTAGCATTAGTTCTTATTTCAGACGACTTTAGTCAAGCACCTGGAAACTGACTTCATCCCAATCAAATCAATTCCTCATACTACACAAGATTCAGAAACACAAAGCAACTGCTGTTTTCATAGCTGAACAATTCACAAGAGAATTCTCACTACCGTAATAGTATTGGCAAGGTATCGTTGAATTTCAAAGGGATCAATGATTTCACACTCAACTTCTGCAAGATCTCTGCTCCGGACAACCGCTAAGAAGCATCAACATCGTGATGATTGAACATGAAAATCAAGGCGCTTCCTTGCATATTTTCTAATAAACAACTATTCAGAAAGTGAAAAGTGACACTTTGTGGAATGTCACGCATTGGCTCGGCGTGTGAGACTAAGGAATAAGGGCAACTTGGTTTCACTGGTGTGTCGGCTTTGAGGCTTGGGCTAAAAGCAGAGAAATAGCATGTTTCCACTCGGTTTTGAACCGAGGACCTTTCGCGTGTAAGGCGAACGTGATAACCACTACACTATGGAAACAACTGACAAGTTTCCCTTTCTTTAACCAAAGGGAATTTTATGCAATCTGCTAATTCTCAGCGGCTCATGAAAAACCAGCAGCTGGCCTCCTTTGCAATGCAGTCATGCCCACATGCTAGCATTAGTTCTTATTTCAGACGACTTTAGTCAAGCACCTGGAAACTGACTTCATCCCAATCAAATCAATTCCTCATACTACACAAGATTCAGAAACACAAAGCAACTGCTGTTTTCATAGCTGAACAATTCACAAGAGAATTCTCACTACCGTAATAGTATTGGCAAGGTATCGTTGAATTTCAAAGGGATCAATGATTTCACACTCAACTTCTGCAAGATCTCTGCTCCGGACAACCGCTAAGAAGCATCAACATCGTGATGATTGAACATGAAAATCAAGGCGCTTGCTTGCATATTTTCTAATAAACAACTATTCAGAAAGTGAAAAGTGACACTTTGTGGAATATCACGCATTGGCTCGGTGTGTGAGACTAAGGAATAAGGGCAACTTGGTTTCACTGGTGTGTTGGCTTTGAAGTTTGGGCTAAAAGCAGAGAAATAGCATGTTTCCACTCGGTTTCGAACCGAGGACCTTTCGCGTGTAAGGCGAACGTGATAACCACTACACTATGGAAACAACTGACAAGCTTCCCTTTCTTTAACCAAAGGGAATTTTATGCAATCTGCTAATTCTCAGCGGCTCATGAAAAACCAGCAGCTGGCCTCCTTTGCAATGCAGTCATGCCCACATGCTAGCATTAGTTCTTATTTCAGACGACTTTAGTCAAGCACCTGGAAACTGACTTCATCCCAATCAAATCAATTCCTCATACTACACAAGATTCAGAAACACAAAGCAACTGCTGTTTTCATAGCCGAACAATTCACAAGAGAATTCTCACTACCGTAATAGTATTGGCAAGGTATCGTTGAATTTCAAAGGGATCAATGATTTCACACTCAACTTATGCAAGATCTCTGCTCCGGACAACCGCTAAGAAGCATCAACATCGTGATGATTGAACATGAAAATCAAGGCGCTTGCTTGCATATTTTCTAATAAACAACTATTCAGAAAGTGAAAAGTGACACTTTGTGGAATGTCACGCATTGGCTCGGTGTGTGAGACTAAGGAATAAGGGCAACTTGGTTTCACTGGTGTGTCGGCTTTGAAGCTTGGGCTAAAAGCAGAGAAATAGCATGTTTCCACTCGGTTTCGAACCGAGGACCTTTCGCGTGTAAGGCGAACGTGATAACCACTACACTATGGAAACAACTGACAAGCTTCCCTTTCTTTAAGCAAAGGGAATTTTATGCAATCTGCTAATTCTCAGCGGCTCATGAAAAACCAGCAGCTGGCCTCCTTTGCAATGCAGTCATGCCCACATGCTAGCATTAGTTCTTATTTCAGACGACTTTAGTCAAGCACCTGGAAACTGACTTCATCCCAATCAAATCACTTCCTCATACTACACAAGATTCAGAAACACAAAGCAACTGCTGTTTTCATAGCCGAACAATTCACAAGAGAATTCTCACTACCGTAATAGTATTGGCAAGGTATCGTTGAATTTCAAAGGGATCAATGATTTCACACTCAACTTATGCAAGATCTCTGCTCCGGACAACCGCTAAGAAGCATCAACATCGTGATGATTGAACATGAAAATCAAGGCGCTTGCTTGCATATTTTCTAATAAACAACTATTCAGAAAGTGAAAAGTGACACTTTGTGGAATGTCACGCATTGGCTCGGCGTGTGAGACTAAGGAATAAGGGCAACTTGGTTTCACTGGTGTGTCGGCTTTGAAGCTTGGGCTAAAAGCAGAGAAATAGCATGTTTCCACTCGGTTTCGAACCGAGGACCTTTCGCGTGTAAGGCGAACGTGATAACCACTACACTATGGAAACAACTGACAAGCTTCCCTTTCTTTAAGCAAAGGGAATTTCATGCAATCTGCTAATTCTCAGCGGCTCATGAAAAACCAGCAGCTGGCCTCCTTTGCAATGCAGTCATGCCCACATGCTAGCATTAGTTCTTATTTCAGACAACTTTAGTCAAGCACCTGGAAACTGACTTCATCCCAATCAAATCACTTCCTCATACTACACAAGATTCAGAAACACAAAGCAACTGCTGTTTTCATAGCCGAACAATTCACAAGAGAATTCTCACTACCGTAATATTATTGGCAAGGTATCGTTGAATTTCAAAGGGATCAATGATTTCACACTCAACTTCTGCAAGATCTCTGCTCCGGACAACCGCTAAGAAGCATCAACATCGTGATGATTGAACATGAAAATCAAGGCGCTTGCTTGCATATTTTCTAATAAACAACTATTCAGAAAGTGAAAAGTGACACTTTGTGGAATGTCACGCATTGGCTCGGTGTGTGAGACTAAGAAATAAGGGCAACTTGGTTTCACTGGTGTGTCGGCTTTGAAGCTTGGGCTAAAAGCAGAGAAATAGCATGTTTCCACTCGGTTTCGAACCGAGGACTTTTCGCGTGTAAGGCGAACGTGATAACCACTACACTATGGAAACAACTGACAAGCTTCCCTTTCTTTAACCAAAGGGAATTTTATGCAATCTGCTAATTCTCAGCGGCTCATGAAAAACCAGCAGCTGGCCTCCTTTGCAATGCAGTCATGCCCACATGCTAGCATTAGTTCTTATTTCAGACGACTTTAGTCAAGCACCTGGAAACTGACTTCATCCCAATCAAATCACTTCCTCATACTACACAAGATTCAGAAACACAAAGCAACTGCTGTTTTCATAGCTGAACAATTCACAAGAGAATTCTCACTACCGTAATAGTATTGGCAAGGTATCGTTGAATTTCAAAGGGATCAATGATTTCACACTCAACTTCTGCAAGATCTCTGCTCCGGACAACCGCTAAGAAGCATCAACATCGTGATGATTGAACATGAAAATCAAGGCGCTTGCTTGCATATTTTCTAATAAACAACTATTCAGAAAGTGAAAAGTGACACTTTGTGGAATGTCACGCATTGACTCGGCGTGTGAGACTAAGGAATAAGGGCAACTTGGTTTCACTGGTGTGTCGGCTTTGAAGCTTGGGCTAAAAGCAGAAAAATAGCATGTTTCCACTCAGTTTCGAACCGAGGACCTTTTGCGTATAAGGCGAACGTGATAACCACTACACTATGGAAACAACTGACAAGCTTCCCTTTCTTTAACCAAAGGGAATTTTATGCAACCTGCTAATTCTCAGCGGCTTATGAAAAACCAGCAGCTGGCCTCCTTTGCAATGCAGTCATGCCCACATGCTAGCATTAGTTCTTATTTCAGACGACTTTAGTCAAGCACCTGGAAACTGACTTCATCCCAATCAAATCACTTCCTCATACTACACAAGATTCAGAAACACAAAGCAACTGCTGTTTTCATAGCCGAACAATTCACAAGAGAATTCTCACTACCGTAATAGTATTGGCAAGGTATCGTTGAATTTCAAAGGGATCAATGATTTCACACTCAACTTCTGCAAGATCTCTGCTCCGGACAACCGCTAAGAAGCATCAACATCGTGATGATTGAACATGAAAATCAAGGCGCTTGCTTGCATATTTTCTAATAAACAACTATTCAGAAAGTGAAAAGTGACACTTTGTGGAATGTCACGCATTGGCTCGGCGTGTGAGACTAAGGAATAAGGGCAACTTGGTTTCACTGGTGTGTCGGCTTTGAAGCTTGGGCTAAAAGCAGAGAAATAGCATGTTTCCACTCGGTTTCGAACCGAGGACTTTTCGCGTGTAAGGCGAACGTGATAACCACTACACTATGGAAACAACTGACAAGCTTCCCTTTCTTTAACCAAAGGGAATTTTATGCAATCTGCTAATTCTCAGCAGCTCATGAAAAACCAGCAGCTGGCCTCCTTTGCAATGCAGTCATGCCCACATGCTAGCATTAGTTCTTATTTCAGACGACTTTAGTCAAGCACCTGGAAACTGACTTCATCCCAATCAAATCAATTCCTCATACTACACAAGATTCAGAAACACAAAGCAACTGCTGTTTTCATAGCTGAACAATTCACAAGAGAATTCTCACTACCGTAATAGTATTGGCAAGGTATCGTTGAATTTCAAAGGGATCAATGATTTCACACTCAACTTCTGCAAGATCTCTGCTCCGGACAACCGCTAAGAAGCATCAACATCGTGATGATTGAACATGAAAATCAAGGCGCTTGCTTGCATATTTTCTAATAAACAACTATTCAGAAAGTGAAAAGTGACACTTTGTGGAATGTCACGCATTGACTCGGCGTGTGAGACTAAGGAATAAGGGCAACTTGGTTTCACTGGTGTGTCGGCTTTGAAGCTTGGGCTAAAAGCAGAGAAATAGCATGCTTCCACTCAGTTTCGAACCGAGGACCTTTTGCGTATAAGGCGAACGTGATAACCACTACACTATGGAAACAACTGACAAGCTTCCCTTTCTTTAACCAAAGGGAATTTTATGCAACCTGCTAATTCTCAGCGGCTTATGAAAAACCAGCAGCTGGCCTCCTTTGCAATGCAGTCATGCCCACATGCTAGCATTAGTTCTTATTTCAGACGACTTTAGTCAAGCACCTGGAAACTGACTTCATCCCAATCAAATCACTTCCTCATACTACACAAGATTCAGAAACACAAAGCAACTGCTGTTTTCATAGCCGAACAATTCACAAGAGAATTCTCACTACCGTAATAGTATTGGCAAGGTATCGTTGAATTTCAAAGGGATCAATGATTTCACACTCAACTTCTGCAAGATCTCTGCTCCGGACAACCGCTAAGAAGCATCAACATCGTGATGATTGAACATGAAAATCAAGGCGCTTGCTTGCATATTTTCTAATAAACAACTATTCAGAAAGTGAAAAGTGACACTTTGTGGAATGTCACGCATTGGCTCGGCGTGTGAGACTAAGGAATAAGGGCAACTTGGTTTCACTGGTGTGTCGGCTTTGAAGCTTGGGCTAAAAGCAGAGAAATAGCATGTTTCCACTCGGTTTCGAACCGAGGACTTTTCGCGTGTAAGGCGAACGTGATAACCACTACACTATGGAAACAACTGACAAGCTTCCCTTTCTTTAACCAAAGGGAATTTTATGCAATCTGCTAATTCTCAGCAGCTCATGAAAAACCAGCAGCTGGCCTCCTTTGCAATGCAGTCATGCCCACATGCTAGCATTAGTTCTTATTTCAGACGACTTTAGTCAAGCACCTGGAAACTGACTTCATCCCAATCAAATCAATTCCTCATACTACACAAGATTCAGAAACACAAAGCAACTGCTGTTTTCATAGCTGAACAATTCACAAGAGAATTCTCACTACCGTAATAGTATTGGCAAGGTATCGTTGAATTTCAAAGGGATCAATGATTTCACACTCAACTTCTGCAAGATCTCTGCTCCGGACAACCGCTAAGAAGCATCAACATCGTGATGATTGAACATGAAAATCAAGGCGCTTGCTTGCATATTTTCTAATAAACAACTATTCAGAAAGTGAAAAGTGACACTTTGTGGAATGTCACGCATTGACTCGGCGTGTGAGACTAAGGAATAAGGGCAACTTGGTTTCACTGGTGTGTCGGCTTTGAAGCTTGGGCTAAAAGCAGAGAAATAGCATGTTTCCACTCGGTTTCGAACCGAGGACCTTTTGCGTATAAGGCGAACGTGATAACCACTACACTATGGAAACAACTGACAAGCTTCCCTTTCTTTAACCAAAGGGAATTTTATGCAACCTGCTAATTCTCAGCGGCTTATGAAAAACCAGCAGCTGGCCTCCTTTGCAATGCAGTCATGCCCACATGCTAGCATTAGTTCTTATTTCAGACGACTTTAGTCAAGCACCTGGAAACTGACTTCATCCCAATCAAATCACTTCCTCATACTACACAAGATTCAGAAACACAAAGCAACTGCTGTTTTCATAGCCGAACAATTCACAAGAGAATTCTCACTACCGTAATAGTATTGGCAAGGTATCGTTGAATTTCAAAGGGATCAATGATTTCACACTCAACTTCTGCAAGATCTCTGCTCCGGACAACCGCTAAGAAGCATCAACATCGTGATGATTGAACATGAAAATCAAGGCGCTTGCTTGCATATTTTCTAATAAACAACTATTCAGAAAGTGAAAAGTGACACTTTGTGGAATGTCACGCATTGGCTCGGCGTGTGAGACTAAGGAATAAGGGCAACTTGGTTTCACTGGTGTGTCGGCTTTGAAGCTTGGGCTAAAAGCAGAGAAATAGCATGTTTCCACTCGGTTTCGAACCGAGGACTTTTCGCGTGTAAGGCGAACGTGATAACCACTACACTATGGAAACAACTGACAAGCTTCCCTTTCTTTAAGCAAAGGGAATTTTATGCAATCTGCTAATTCTCAGCGGCTCATGAAAAACCAGCAGCTGGCCTCCTTTGCAATGCAGTCATGCCCACATGCTAGCATTAGTTCTTATTTCAGACGACTTTAGTCAAGCACCTGGAAACTGACTTCATCCCAATCAAATCAATTCCTCATACTACACAAGATTCAGAAACACAAAGCAACTGCTGTTTTCATAGCCGAACAATTCACAAGAGAATTCTCACTACCGTAATAGTATTGGCAAGGTATCGTTGAATTTCAAAGGGATCAATGATTTCACACTCAACTTCTGCAAGATCTCTGCTCCGGACAACCGCTAAGAAGCATCAACATCGTGATGATTGAACATGAAAATCAAGGCGCTTCCTTGCATATTTTCTAATAAACAACTATTCAGAAAGTGAAAAGTGACACTTTGTGGAATGTCACGCATTGGCTCGGTGTGTGAGACTAAGAAATAAGGGCAACTTGGTTTCACTGGTGTGTCGGCTTTGAAGCTTGGGCTAAAAGCAGAGAAATAGCATGTTTCCACTCGGTTTCGAACCGAGGACTTTTCGCGTGTAAGGCGAACGTGATAACCACTACACTATGGAAACAACTGACAAGCTTCCCTTTCTTTAACCAAAGGGAATTTTATGCAATCTGCTAATTCTCAGCGGCTCATGAAAAACCAGCAGCTGGCCTCCTTTGCAATGCAGTCATGCCCACATGCTAGCATTAGTTCTTATTTCAGACGACTTTAGTCAAGCACCTGGAAACTGACTTCATCCCAATCAAATCACTTCCTCATACTACACAAGATTCAGAAACACAAAGCAACTGCTGTTTTCATAGCTGAACAATTCACAAGAGAATTCTCACTACCGTAATAGTATTGGCAAGGTATCGTTGAATTTCAAAGGGATCAATGATTTCACACTCAACTTCTGCAAGATCTCTGCTCCGGACAACCACTAAGAAGCATCAACATCGTGATGATTGAACATGAAAATCAAGGCGCTTGCTTGCATATTTTCTAATAAACAACTATTCAGAAAGTGAAAAGTGACACTTTGTGGAATGTCACGCATTGGCTCGGCGTGTGAGACTAAGGAATAAGGGCAACTTGGTTTCACTGGTGTGTCGGCTTTGAAGCTTGGGCTAAAAGCAGAGAAATAGCATGTTTCCACTCAGTTTCGAACCGAGGACCTTTTGCGTATAAGGCGAACGTGATAACCACTACACTATGGAAACAACTGACAAGCTTCCCTTTCTTTAACCAAAGGGAATTTTATGCAACCTGCTAATTCTCAGCGGCTTATGAAAAACCAGCAGCTGGCCTCCTTTGCAATGCAGTCATGCCCACATGCTAGCATTAGTTCTTATTTCAGACGACTTTAGTCAAGCACCTGGAAACTGACTTCATCCCAATCAAATCACTTCCTCATACTACACAAGATTCAGAAACACAAAGCAACTGCTGTTTTCATAGCCGAACAATTCACAAGAGAATTCTCACTACCGTAATAGTATTGGCAAGGTATCGTTGAATTTCAAAGGGATCAATGATTTCACACTCAACTTCTGCAAGATCTCTGCTCCGGACAACCGCTAAGAAGCATCAACATCGTGATGATTGAACATGAAAATCAAGGCGCTTGCTTGCATATTTTCTAATAAACAACTATTCAGAAAGTGAAAAGTGACACTTTGTGGAATGTCACGCATTGGCTCGGCGTGTGAGACTAAGGAATAAGGGCAACTTGGTTTCACTGGTGTGTCGGCTTTGAAGCTTGGGCTAAAAGCAGAGAAATAGCATGTTTCCACTCGGTTTCGAACCGAGGACCTTTCGCGTGTAAGGCGAACGTGATAACCACTACACTATGGAAACAACTGACAAGCTTCCCTTTCTTTAAGCAAAGGGAATTTTATGCAATCTGCTAATTCTCAGCGGCTCATGAAAAACCAGCAGCTGGCCTCCTTTGCAATGCAGTCATGCCCACATGCTAGCATTAGTTCTTATTTCAGACGACTTTAGTCAAGCACCTGGAAACTGACTTCATCCCAATCAAATCACTTCCTCATACTACACAAGATTCAGAAACACAAAGCAACTGCTGTTTTCATAGCCGAACAATTCACAAGAGAATTCTCACTACCGTAATAGTATTGGCAAGGTATCGTTGAATTTCAAAGGGATCAATGATTTCACACTCAACTTCTGCAAGATCTCTGCTCCGGACAACTGCTAAGAAGCATCAACATCGTGATGATTGAACATGAAAATCAAGGCGCTTGCTTGCATATTTTCTAATAAACAACTATTCAGAAAGTGAAAAGTGACACTTTGTGGAATGTCACGCATTGGCTCGGCGTGTGAGACTAAGGAATAAGGGCAACTTGGTTTCACTGGTGTGTCGGCTTTGAAGCTTGGGCTAAAAGCAGAGAAATAGCATGTTTCCACTCGGTTTCGAACCGAGGACCTTTCGCGTGTAAGGCGAACGTGATAACCACTACACTATGGAAACAACTGACAAGCTTCCCTTTCTTTAACCAAAGGGAATTTTATGCAATCTGCTAATTCTCAGCGGCTCATGAAAAACCAGCAGCTGGCCTCCTTTGCAATGCAGTCATGCCCACATGCTAGCATTAGTTCTTATTTCAGACGACTTTAGTCAAGCACCTGGAAACTGACTTCATCCCAATCAAATCACTTCCTCATACTACACAAGATTCAGAAACACAAAGCAACTGCTGTTTTCATAGCTGAACAATTCACAAGAGAATTCTCACTACCGTAATAGTATTGGCAAGGTATCGTTGAATTTCAAAGGGATCAATGATTTCACACTCAACTTCTGCAAGATCTCTGCTCCGGACAACCGCTAAGAAGCATCAACATCGTGATGATTGAACATGAAAATCAAGGCGCTTGCTTGCATATTTTCTAATAAACAACTATTCAGAAAGTGAAAAGTGACACTTTGTGGAATGTCACGCATTGGCTCGGCGTGTGAGACTAAGGAATAAGGGCAACTTGGTTTCACTGGTGTGTCGGCTTTGAAGCTTGGGCTAAAAGCAGAGAAATAGCATGTTTCCACTCAGTTTCGAACCGAGGACCTTTTGCGTATAAGGCGAACGTGATAACCACTACACTATGGAAACAACTGACAAGCTTCCCTTTCTTTAACCAAAGGGAATTTTATGCAACCTGCTAATTCTCAGCGGCTTATGAAAAACCAGCAGCTGGCCTCCTTTGCAATGCAGTCATGCCCACATGCTAGCATTAGTTCTTATTTCAGACGACTTTAGTCAAGCACCTGGAAACTGACTTCATCCCAATCAAATCACTTCCTCATACTACACAAGATTCAGAAACACAAAGCAACTGCTGTTTTCATAGCCGAACAATTCACAAGAGAATTCTCACTACCGTAATAGTATTGGCAAGGTATCGTTGAATTTCAAAGGGATCAATGATTTCACACTCAACTTCTGCAAGATCTCTGCTCCGGACAACCGCTAAGAAGCATCAACATCGTGATGATTGAACATGAAAATCAAGGCGCTTGCTTGCATATTTTCTAATAAACAACTATTCAGAAAGTGAAAAGTGACACTTTGTGGAATGTCACGCATTGGCTCGGCGTGTGAGACTAAGGAATAAGGGCAACTTGGTTTCACTGGTGTGTCGGCTTTGAAGCTTGGGCTAAAAGCAGAGAAATAGCATGTTTCCACTCGGTTTCGAACCGAGGACCTTTCGCGTGTAAGGCGAACGTGATAACCACTACACTATGGAAACAACTGACAAGCTTCCCTTTCTTTAAGCAAAGGGAATTTTATGCAATCTGCTAATTCTCAGCGGCTCATGAAAAACCAGCAGCTGGCCTCCTTTGCAATGCAGTCATGCCCACATGCTAGCATTAGTTCTTATTTCAGACGACTTTAGTCAAGCACCTGGAAACTGACTTCATCCCAATCAAATCACTTCCTCATACTACACAAGATTCAGAAACACAAAGCAACTGCTGTTTTCATAGCCGAACAATTCACAAGAGAATTCTCACTACCGTAATAGTATTGGCAAGGTATCGTTGAATTTCAAAGGGATCAATGATTTCACACTCAACTTCTGCAAGATCTCTGCTCCGGACAACTGCTAAGAAGCATCAACATTGTGATGATTGAACATGAAAATCAAGGCGCTTGCTTGCATATTTTCTAATAAACAACTATTCAGAAAGTGAAAAGTGACACTTTGTGGAATGTCACGCATTGGCTCCGCGTGTGAGACTAAGGAATAAGGGCAACTTGGTTTCACTGGTGTGTCGGCTTTGAAGCTTGGGCTAAAAGCAGAGAAATAGCATGTTTCCACTCGGTTTCGAACCGAGGACCTTTCGCGTGTAAGGCGCATGTGATAACCACTACACTATGGAAACAACTGACAAGCTTCCCTTTCTTTAACCAAAGGGAATTTTATGCAACCTGCTAATTCTCAGCGGCTTATGAAAAACCAGCAGCTGGCCTCCTTTGCAATGCAGTCATGCCCACATGCTAGCATTAGTTCTTATTTCAGACGACTTTAGTCAAGCACCTGGAAACTGACTTCATCCCAATCAAATCACTTACTCATACTACACAAGATTCAGAAACACAAATCAACTGCTGTTTTCATAGCCGAACAATTCACAAGAGAATTCTCACTACCGTAATAGTATTGGCAAGGTATCGTTGAATTTCAAAGGGATCAATGATTTCACACTCAACTTCTGCAAGATCTCTGCTCCGGACAACCGCTAAGAAGCATCAACATCGTGATGATTGAACATGAAAATCAAGGCGCTTGCTTGCATATTTTCTAATAAACAACTATTCAGAAAGTGAAAAGTGACACTTTGTGGAATGTCACGCATTGGCTCGGCGTGTGAGACTAAGGAATAAGGGCAACTTGGTTTCACTGGTGTGTCGGCTTTGAAGCTTGGGCTAAAAGCAGAGAAATAGCATGCTTCCACTCGGTTTCGAACCGAGGACCTTTCGCGTGTAAGGCGAACATGATAACCACTACACTATGGAAACAACTGACAAGCTTCCCTTTCTTTAAGCAAAGGGAATTTTATGCAATCTGCTAATTCTCAGCGGCTCATGAAAAACCAGCAGCTGGCCTCCTTTGCAATGCAGTCATGCCCACATGCTAGCATTAGTTCTTATTTCAGACGACTTTAGTCAAGCACCTGGAAACTGACTTCATCCCAATCAAATCACTTCCTCATACTACACAAGATTCAGAAACACAAAGCAACTGCTGTTTTCATAGCCGAACAATTCACAAGAGAATTCTCACTACCGTAATAGTATTGGCAAGGTATCGTTGAATTTCAAAGGGATCAATGATTTCACACTCAACTTCTGCAAGATCTCTGCTCCGGACAACTGCTAAGAAGCATCAACATCGTGATGATTGAACATGAAAATCAAGGCGCTTGCTTGCATATTTTCTAATAAACAACTATTCAGAAAGTGAAAAGTGACACTTTGTGGAATGTCACGCATTGGCTCGGCGTGTGAGACTAAGGAATAAGGGCAACTTGGTTTCACTGGTGTGTCGGCTTTGAAGCTTGGGCTAAAAGCAGAGAAATAGCATGTTTCCACTCGGTTTCGAACCGAGGACCTTTCGCGTGTAAGGCGAACGTGATAACCACTACACTATGGAAACAACTGACAAGCTTCCCTTTCTTTAAGCAAAGGGAATTTTATGCAATCTGCTAATTCTCAGCGGCTCATGAAAAACCAGCAGCTGGCCTCCTTTGCAATGCAGTCATGCCCACATGCTAGCATTAGTTCTTATTTCAGACGACTTTAGTCAAGCACCTGGAAACTGACTTCATCCCAATCAAATCACTTCCTCATACTACACAAGATTCAGAAACACAAAGCAACTGCTGTTTTCATAGCCGAACAATTCACAAGAGAATTCTCACTACCGTAATAGTATTGGCAAGGTATCGTTGAATTTCAAAGGGATCAATGATTTCACACTCAACTTCTGCAAGATCTCTGCTCCGGACAACTGCTAAGAAGCATCAACATCGTGATGATTGAACATGAAAATCAAGGCGCTTGCTTGCATATTTTCTAATAAACAACTATTCAGAAAGTGAAAAGTGACACTTTGTGGAATGTCACGCATTGGCTCGGCGTGTGAGACTAAGGAATAAGGGCAACTTGGTTTCACTGGTGTGTCGGCTTTGAAGCTTGGGCTAAAAGCAGAGAAATAGCATGTTTCCACTCGGTTTCGAACCGAGGACCTTTCGCGTGTAAGGCGAACGTGATAACCACTACACTATAGAAACAACTGACAAGCTTCCCTTTCTTTAAGCAAAGGGAATTTCATGCAATCTGCTAATTCTCAGCGGCTCATGAAAAACCAGCAGCTGGCCTCCTTTGCAATGCAGTCATGCCCACATGCTAGCATTAGTTCTTATTTCAGACAACTTTAGTCAAGCACCTGGAAACTGACTTCATCCCAATCAAATCACTTCCTCATACTACACAAGATTCAGAAACACAAAGCAACTGCTGTTTTCATAGCCGAACAATTCACAAGAGAATTCTCACTACCGTAATATTATTGGCAAGGTATCGTTGAATTTCAAAGGGATCAATGATTTCACACTCAACTTCTGCAAGATCTCTGCTCCGGACAACCGCTAAGAAGCATCAACATCGTGATGATTGAACATGAGAATCAAGGCGCTTGCTTGCATATTTTCTAATAAACAACTATTCAGAAAGTGAAAAGTGACACTTTGTGGAATGTCACGCATTGGCTCGGTGTGTGAGACTGAGAAATAAGGGCAACTTAGTTTCACTGGTGTGTTGGCTTTGAAGCTTGGGCTAAAAGCAGAGGAATAGCATGTTTCCACTCGGTTTCGAACCGAGGACCTTTCGCGTGTAAGGCGAACGTGATAACCACTACACTATGGAAACAACTGACAAACTTCCCGGTCTTTAATCAAAGGGAATTTTATGCAATCTGCTAAATCTCAGCGGCTCATGAAAAACCAGCAGCTGGCCTCCTTTGCAATGCAGTCATGCCCACATGCTAGCATTAGTTCTTATTTCAGACGACTTTAGTCAAGCACCTGGAAACTGACTTCATCCCAATCAAATCACTTCCTCATACTACGCAAGATTCAGAAACACAAAGCAACTGCTGTTTTCATAGCCGAACAATTCACAAGAGAATTCTCACTACCGTAATAGTATTGGCAAGGTATCGTTGAATTTCAAAGGGATCAATGATTTCACACTCAACTTCTGCAAGATCTCTGCTCCGGACAACCGCTAAGAAGCATCAACATCGTGCTGATTGAACATGAAAATCAAGGCGCTTGCTTGCATATTTTCTAATAAACAACTATTCAGAAAGTGAAAAGTGACACTTTGTGGAATGTCACGCATTGGCTCGGCGTGTTTGACTAAGGAATAAGGGCAACTTGGTTTCACTGGTGTGTCGGCTTTGAAGCTTGGGCTAAAAGCAGAGAAATAGCATGTTTCCACTCGGTTTCGAACCGAGGACCTTTCGCGTGTAAGGCGAACGTGATAACCACTACACTATGGAAACAACTGACAAGCTTCCCTTTCTTTAAGCAAAGGGAATTTTATGCAATCTGCTAATTCTCAGCGGCTCATGAAAAACCAGCAGCTGGCCTCCTTTGCAATGCAGTCATGCCCACATGCTAGCATTAGTTCTTATTTCAGACGACTTTAGTCAAGCACCTGGAAACTGACTTCATCCCAATCAAATCACTTCCTCATACTACACAAGATTCAGAAACACAAAGCAACTGCTGTTTTCATAGCCGAACAATTCACAAGAGAATTCTCACTACCGTAATAGTATTGGCAAGGTATCGTTGAATTTCAAAGGGATCAATGATTTCACACTCAACTTCTGCAAGATCTCTGCTCCGGACAACTGCTAAGAAGCATCAACATTGTGATGATTGAACATGAAAATCAAGGCGCTTGCTTGCATATTTTCTAATAAACAACTATTCAGAAAGTGAAAAGTGACACTTTGTGGAATGTCACGCATTGGCTCCGCGTGTGAGACTAAGGAATAAGGGCAACTTGGTTTCACTGGTGTGTCGGCTTTGAAGCTTGGGCTAAAAGCAGAGAAATAGCATGTTTCCACTCGGTTTCGAACCGAGGACCTTTCGCGTGTAAGGCGCATGTGATAACCACTACACTATGGAAACAACTGACAAGCTTCCCTTTCTTTAACCAAAGGGAATTTTATGCAACCTGCTAATTCTCAGCGGCTTATGAAAAACCAGCAGCTGGCCTCCTTTGCAATGCAGTCATGCCCACATGCTAGCATTAGTTCTTATTTCAGACGACTTTAGTCAAGCACCTGGAAACTGACTTCATCCCAATCAAATCACTTACTCATACTACACAAGATTCAGAAACACAAATCAACTGCTGTTTTCATAGCCGAACAATTCACAAGAGAATTCTCACTACCGTAATAGTATTGGCAAGGTATCGTTGAATTTCAAAGGGATCAATGATTTCACACTCAACTTCTGCAAGATCTCTGCTCCGGACAACCGCTAAGAAGCATCAACATCGTGATGATTGAACATGAAAATCAAGGCGCTTGCTTGCATATTTTCTAATAAACAACTATTCAGAAAGTGAAAAGTGACACTTTGTGGAATGTCACGCATTGGCTCGGCGTGTGAGACTAAGGAATAAGGGCAACTTGGTTTCACTGGTGTGTCGGCTTTGAAGCTTGGGCTAAAAGCAGAGAAATAGCATGCTTCCACTCGGTTTCGAACCGAGGACCTTTCGCGTGTAAGGCGAACATGATAACCACTACACTATGGAAACAACTGACAAGCTTCCCTTTCTTTAAGCAAAGGGAATTTTATGCAATCTGCTAATTCTCAGCGGCTCATGAAAAACCAGCAGCTGGCCTCCTTTGCAATGCAGTCATGCCCACATGCTAGCATTAGTTCTTATTTCAGACGACTTTAGTCAAGCACCTGGAAACTGACTTCATCCCAATCAAATCACTTCCTCATACTACACAAGATTCAGAAACACAAAGCAACTGCTGTTTTCATAGCCGAACAATTCACAAGAGAATTCTCACTACCGTAATAGTATTGGCAAGGTATCGTTGAATTTCAAAGGGATCAATGATTTCACACTCAACTTCTGCAAGATCTCTGCTCCGGACAACTGCTAAGAAGCATCAACATCGTGATGATTGAACATGAAAATCAAGGCGCTTGCTTGCATATTTTCTAATAAACAACTATTCAGAAAGTGAAAAGTGACACTTTGTGGAATGTCACGCATTGGCTCGGCGTGTGAGACTAAGGAATAAGGGCAACTTGGTTTCACTGGTGTGTCGGCTTTGAAGCTTGGGCTAAAAGCAGAGAAATAGCATGTTTCCACTCGGTTTCGAACCGAGGACCTTTCGCGTGTAAGGCGAACGTGATAACCACTACACTATGGAAACAACTGACAAGCTTCCCTTTCTTTAAGCAAAGGGAATTTTATGCAATCTGCTAATTCTCAGCGGCTCATGAAAAACCAGCAGCTGGCCTCCTTTGCAATGCAGTCATGCCCACATGCTAGCATTAGTTCTTATTTCAGACGACTTTAGTCAAGCACCTGGAAACTGACTTCATCCCAATCAAATCACTTCCTCATACTACACAAGATTCAGAAACACAAAGCAACTGCTGTTTTCATAGCCGAACAATTCACAAGAGAATTCTCACTACCGTAATAGTATTGGCAAGGTATCGTTGAATTTCAAAGGGATCAATGATTTCACACTCAACTTCTGCAAGATCTCTGCTCCGGACAACTGCTAAGAAGCATCAACATCGTGATGATTGAACATGAAAATCAAGGCGCTTGCTTGCATATTTTCTAATAAACAACTATTCAGAAAGTGAAAAGTGACACTTTGTGGAATGTCACGCATTGGCTCGGCGTGTGAGACTAAGGAATAAGGGCAACTTGGTTTCACTGGTGTGTCGGCTTTGAAGCTTGGGCTAAAAGCAGAGAAATAGCATGTTTCCACTCGGTTTCGAACCGAGGACCTTTCGCGTGTAAGGCGAACGTGATAACCACTACACTATAGAAACAACTGACAAGCTTCCCTTTCTTTAAGCAAAGGGAATTTCATGCAATCTGCTAATTCTCAGCGGCTCATGAAAAACCAGCAGCTGGCCTCCTTTGCAATGCAGTCATGCCCACATGCTAGCATTAGTTCTTATTTCAGACAACTTTAGTCAAGCACCTGGAAACTGACTTCATCCCAATCAAATCACTTCCTCATACTACACAAGATTCAGAAACACAAAGCAACTGCTGTTTTCATAGCCGAACAATTCACAAGAGAATTCTCACTACCGTAATATTATTGGCAAGGTATCGTTGAATTTCAAAGGGATCAATGATTTCACACTCAACTTCTGCAAGATCTCTGCTCCGGACAACCGCTAAGAAGCATCAACATCGTGATGATTGAACATGAGAATCAAGGCGCTTGCTTGCATATTTTCTAATAAACAACTATTCAGAAAGTGAAAAGTGACACTTTGTGGAATGTCACGCATTGGCTCGGTGTGTGAGACTGAGAAATAAGGGCAACTTAGTTTCACTGGTGTGTTGGCTTTGAAGCTTGGGCTAAAAGCAGAGGAATAGCATGTTTCCACTCGGTTTCGAACCGAGGACCTTTCGCGTGTAAGGCGCATGTGATAACCACTACACTATGGAAACAACTGACAAGCTTCCCTTTCTTTAACCAAAGGGAATTTTATGCAACCTGCTAATTCTCAGCGGCTTATGAAAAACCAGCAGCTGGCCTCCTTTGCAATGCAGTCATGCCCACATGCTAGCATTAGTTCTTATTTCAGACGACTTTAGTCAAGCACCTGGAAACTGACTTCATCCCAATCAAATCACTTACTCATACTACACAAGATTCAGAAACACAAATCAACTGCTGTTTTCATAGCCGAACAATTCACAAGAGAATTCTCACTACCGTAATAGTATTGGCAAGGTATCGTTGAATTTCAAAGGGATCAATGATTTCACACTCAACTTCTGCAAGATCTCTGCTCCGGACAACCGCTAAGAAGCATCAACATCGTGATGATTGAACATGAAAATCAAGGCGCTTGCTTGCATATTTTCTAATAAACAACTATTCAGAAAGTGAAAAGTGACACTTTGTGGAATGTCACGCATTGGCTCGGCGTGTGAGACTAAGGAATAAGGGCAACTTGGTTTCACTGGTGTGTCGGCTTTGAAGCTTGGGCTAAAAGCAGAGAAATAGCATGCTTCCACTCGGTTTCGAACCGAGGACCTTTCGCGTGTAAGGCGAACATGATAACCACTACACTATGGAAACAACTGACAAGCTTCCCTTTCTTTAAGCAAAGGGAATTTTATGCAATCTGCTAATTCTCAGCGGCTCATGAAAAACCAGCAGCTGGCCTCCTTTGCAATGCAGTCATGCCCACATGCTAGCATTAGTTCTTATTTCAGACGACTTTAGTCAAGCACCTGGAAACTGACTTCATCCCAATCAAATCACTTCCTCATACTACACAAGATTCAGAAACACAAAGCAACTGCTGTTTTCATAGCCGAACAATTCACAAGAGAATTCTCACTACCGTAATAGTATTGGCAAGGTATCGTTGAATTTCAAAGGGATCAATGATTTCACACTCAACTTCTGCAAGATCTCTGCTCCGGACAACTGCTAAGAAGCATCAACATCGTGATGATTGAACATGAAAATCAAGGCGCTTGCTTGCATATTTTCTAATAAACAACTATTCAGAAAGTGAAAAGTGACACTTTGTGGAATGTCACGCATTGGCTCGGCGTGTGAGACTAAGGAATAAGGGCAACTTGGTTTCACTGGTGTGTCGGCTTTGAAGCTTGGGCTAAAAGCAGAGAAATAGCATGTTTCCACTCGGTTTCGAACCGAGGACCTTTCGCGTGTAAGGCGAACGTGATAACCACTACACTATGGAAACAACTGACAAGCTTCCCTTTCTTTAAGCAAAGGGAATTTTATGCAATCTGCTAATTCTCAGCGGCTCATGAAAAACCAGCAGCTGGCCTCCTTTGCAATGCAGTCATGCCCACATGCTAGCATTAGTTCTTATTTCAGACGACTTTAGTCAAGCACCTGGAAACTGACTTCATCCCAATCAAATCACTTCCTCATACTACACAAGATTCAGAAACACAAAGCAACTGCTGTTTTCATAGCCGAACAATTCACAAGAGAATTCTCACTACCGTAATAGTATTGGCAAGGTATCGTTGAATTTCAAAGGGATCAATGATTTCACACTCAACTTCTGCAAGATCTCTGCTCCGGACAACTGCTAAGAAGCATCAACATCGTGATGATTGAACATGAAAATCAAGGCGCTTGCTTGCATATTTTCTAATAAACAACTATTCAGAAAGTGAAAAGTGACACTTTGTGGAATGTCACGCATTGGCTCGGCGTGTGAGACTAAGGAATAAGGGCAACTTGGTTTCACTGGTGTGTCGGCTTTGAAGCTTGGGCTAAAAGCAGAGAAATAGCATGTTTCCACTCGGTTTCGAACCGAGGACCTTTCGCGTGTAAGGCGAACGTGATAACCACTACACTATAGAAACAACTGACAAGCTTCCCTTTCTTTAAGCAAAGGGAATTTCATGCAATCTGCTAATTCTCAGCGGCTCATGAAAAACCAGCAGCTGGCCTCCTTTGCAATGCAGTCATGCCCACATGCTAGCATTAGTTCTTATTTCAGACAACTTTAGTCAAGCACCTGGAAACTGACTTCATCCCAATCAAATCACTTCCTCATACTACACAAGATTCAGAAACACAAAGCAACTGCTGTTTTCATAGCCGAACAATTCACAAGAGAATTCTCACTACCGTAATATTATTGGCAAGGTATCGTTGAATTTCAAAGGGATCAATGATTTCACACTCAACTTCTGCAAGATCTCTGCTCCGGACAACCGCTAAGAAGCATCAACATCGTGATGATTGAACATGAGAATCAAGGCGCTTGCTTGCATATTTTCTAATAAACAACTATTCAGAAAGTGAAAAGTGACACTTTGTGGAATGTCACGCATTGGCTCGGTGTGTGAGACTGAGAAATAAGGGCAACTTAGTTTCACTGGTGTGTTGGCTTTGAAGCTTGGGCTAAAAGCAGAGGAATAGCATGTTTCCACTCGGTTTCGAACCGAGGACCTTTCGCGTGTAAGGCGAACGTGATAACCACTACACTATGGAAACAACTGACAAACTTCCCGGTCTTTAATCAAAGGGAATTTTATGCAATCTGCTAAATCTCAGCGGCTCATGAAAAACCAGCAGCTGGCCTCCTTTGCAATGCAGTCATGCCCACATGCTAGCATTAGTTCTTATTTCAGACGACTTTAGTCAAGCACCTGGAAACTGACTTCATCCCAATCAAATCACTTCCTCATACTACGCAAGATTCAGAAACACAAAGCAACTGCTGTTTTCATAGCCGAACAATTCACAAGAGAATTCTCACTACCGTAATAGTATTGGCAAGGTATCGTTGAATTTCAAAGGGATCAATGATTTCACACTCAACTTCTGCAAGATCTCTGCTCCGGACAACCGCTAAGAAGCATCAACATCGTGCTGATTGAACATGAAAATCAAGGCGCTTGCTTGCATATTTTCTAATAAACAACTATTCAGAAAGTGAAAAGTGACACTTTGTGGAATGTCACGCATTGGCTCGGCGTGTTTGACTAAGGAATAAGGGCAACTTGGTTTCACTGGTGTGTCGGCTTTGAAGCTTGGGCTAAAAGCAGAGAAATAGCATGTTTCCACTCGGTTTCGAACCGAGGACCTTTTGCGTATAAGGCGAACGTGATAACCACTACACTATGGAAACAACTGACAAGCTTCCCTTTCTTTAACCAAAGGGAATTTTATGCAATCTGCTAATTCTCAGCGGCTCATGAAAAACCAGCAGCTGGCCTCCTTTGCAATGCAGTCATGCCCACATGCTAGCATTAGTTCTTATTTCAGACGACTTTAGTCAAGCACCTGGAAACTGACTTCATCCCAATCAAATCACTTCCTCATACTACACAAGATTCAGAAACACAAAGCAACTGCTGTTTTCATAGCTGAACAATTCACAAGAGAATTCTCACTACCGTAATAGTATTGGCAAGGTATCGTTGAATTTCAAAGGGATCAATGATTTCACACTCAACTTCTGCAAGATCTCTGCTCCGGACAACCGCTAAGAAGCATCAACATCGTGATGATTGAACATGAGAATCAAGGCGCTTGCTTGCATATTTTCTAATAAACAACTATTCAGAAAGTGAAAAGTGACACTTTGTGGAATGTCACGCATTGGCTCGGTGTGTGAGACTGAGAAATAAGGGCAACTTAGTTTCACTGGTGTGTTGGCTTTGAAGCTTGGGCTAAAAGCAGAGAAATAGCATGTTTCCACTCGGTTTCGAACCGAGGACCTTTCGCATGTAAGGCAAACGTGATAACCACTACACTATGGAAACAACTGACAAGCTTCCCTTTCTTTAACCAAAGGGAATTTTATGCAATCTGCTAATTCTCAGCGGCTCATGAAAAACCAGCAGCTGGCCTCCTTTGCAATGCAGTCATGCCCACATGCTAGCATTAGTTCTTATTTCAGACGACTTTAGTCAAGCACCTGGAAACTGACTTCATCCCAATCAAATCACTTCCTCATACTACACAAGATTCAGAAACACAAAGCAACTGCTGTTTTCATAGCTGAACAATTCACAAGAGAATTCTCACTACCGTAATAGTATTGGCAAGGTATCGTTGAATTTCAAAGGGATCAATGATTTCACACTCAACTTCTGCAAGATCTCTGCTCCGGACAACCGCTAAGAAGCATCAACATCGTGATGATTGAACATGAAAATCAAGGCGCTTGCTTGCATATTTTCTAATAAACAACTATTCAGAAAGTGAAAAGTGACACTTTGTGGAATGTCACGCATTGGCTCGGCGTGTGAGACTAAGGAATAAGGGCAACTTGGTTTCACTGGTGTGTCGGCTTTGAAGCTTGGGCTAAAAGCAGAGAAATAGCATGTTTCCACTCGGTTTCGAACCGAGGACTTTTCGCGTGTAAGGCGAACGTGATAACCACTACACTATGGAAACAACTGACAAGCTTCCCTTTCTTTAACCAAAGGGAATTTTATGCAATCTGCTAATTCTCAGCGGCTCATGAAAAACCAGCAGCTGGCCTCCTTTGCAATGCAGTCATGCCCACATGCTAGCATTAGTTCTTATTTCAGACGACTTTAGTCAAGCACCTGGAAACTGACTTCATCCCAATCAAATCACTTCCTCATACTACACAAGATTCAGAAACACAAAGCAACTGCTGTTTTCATAGCCGAACAATTCACAAGAGAATTCTCACTACCGTAATAGTATTGGCAAGGTATCGTTGAATTTCAAAGGGATCAATGATTTCACACTCAACTTCTGCAAGATCTCTGCTCCGGACAACCGCTAAGAAGCATCAACATCGTGATGATTGAACATGAAAATCAAGGTGCTTGCTTGCATATTTTCTAATAAACAACTATTCAGAAAGTGAAAAGTGACACTTTGTGGAATGTCACGCATTGGCTCGGCGTGTGAGACTAAGGAATAAGGGCAACTTGGTTTCACTGGTGTGTCGGCTTTGAAGCTTGGGCTAAAAGCAGAGAAATAGCATGTTTCCACTCGGTTTCGAACCGAGGACCTTTCGCGTGTAAGGCGAACGTGATAACCACTACACTATGGAAACAACTGACAAGCTTCCCTTTCTTTAAGCAAAGGGAATTTCATGCAATCTGCTAATTCTCAGCGGCTCATGAAAAACCAGCAGCTGGCCTCCTTTGCAATGCAGTCATGCCCACATGCTAGCATTAGTTCTTATTTCAGACAACTTTAGTCAAGCACCTGGAAACTGACTTCATCCCAATCAAATCACTTCCTCATACTACACAAGATTCAGAAACACAAAGCAACTGCTGTTTTCATAGCCGAACAATTCACAAGAGAATTCTCACTACCGTAATAGTATTGGCAAGGTATCGTTGAATTTCAAAGGGATCAATGATTTCACACTCAACTTCTGCAAGATCTCTGCTCCGGACAACCGCTAAGAAGCATCAACATCGTGATGATTGAACATGAGAATCAAGGCGCTTGCTTGCATATTTTCTAATAAACAACTATTCAGAAAGTGAAAAGTGACACTTTGTGGAATGTCACGCATTGGCTCGGCGTGTTTGACTAAGGAATAAGGGCAACTTGGTTTCACTGGTGTGTCGGCTTTGAAGCTTGGGCTAAAAGCAGAGAAATAGCATGTTTCCACTCGGTTTCGAACCGAGGACCTTTCGCGTGTAAGGCGAACGTGATAACCACTACACTATGGAAACAACTGACAAACTTCCCGGTCTTTAATCAAAGAGAATTTTATGCAATCTGCTAAATCTCAGCGGCTCATGAAAAACCAGCAGCTGGCCTCCTTTGCAATGCAGTCATGCCCACATGCTAGCATTAGTTCTTATTTCAGACGACTTTAGTCAAGCACCTGGAAACTGACTTCATCCCAATCAAATCACTTCCTCATACTACACAAGATTCAGAAACACAAAGCAACTGCTGTTTTCATAGCCGAACAATTCACAAGAGAATTCTCACTACCGTAATAGTATTGGCAAGGTATCGTTGAATTTCAAAGGGATCAATGATTTCACACTCAACTTCTGCAAGATCTCTGCTCCGGACAACCGCTAAGAAGCATCAACATCGTGCTGATTGAACATGAAAATCAAGGCGCTTGCTTGCATATTTTCTAATAAACAACTATTCAGAAAGTGAAAAGTGACACTTTGTGGAATGTCACGCATTGGCTCGGCGTGTTTGACTAAGGAATAAGGGCAACTTGGTTTCACTGGTGTGTCGGCTTTGAAGCTTGGGCTAAAAGCAGAGAAATAGCATGTTTCCACTCGGTTTCGAACCGAGGACCTTTTGCGTATAAGGCGAACGTGATAACCACTACACTATGGAAACAACTGACAAGCTTCCCTTTCTTTAACCAAAGGGAATTTTATGCAACCTGCTAATTCTCAGCGGCTTATGAAAAACCAGCAGCTGGCCTCCTTTGCAATGCAGTCATGCCCACATGCTAGCATTAGTTCTTATTTCAGACGACTTTAGTCAAGCACCTGGAAACTGACTTCATCCCAATCAAATCACTTCCTCATACTACACAAGATTCAGAAACACAAAGCAACTGCTGTTTTCATAGCCGAACAATTCACAAGAGAATTCTCACTACCGTAATAGTATTGGCAAGGTATCGTTGAATTTCAAAGGGATCAATGATTTCACACTCAACTTCTGCAAGATCTCTGCTCCGGACAACCGCTAAGAAGCATCAACATCGTGATGATTGAACATGAAAATCAAGGCGCTTGCTTGAATATTTTCTAATAAACAACTATTCAGAAAGTGAAAAGTGACACTTTGTGGAATGTCACGCATTGGCTCGGCGTGTGAGACTAAGGAATAAGGGCAACTTGGTTTCACTGGTGTGTCGGCTTTGAAGCTTGGGCTAAAAGCAGAGAAATAGCATGCTTCCACTCGGTTTCGAACCGAGGACCTTTCGCGTGTAAGGCGAACGTGATAACCACTACACTATGGAAACAACTGACAAGCTTCCCTTTCTTTAACCAAAGGGAATTTTATGCAATCTGCTAATTCTCAGCGGCTCATGAAAAACCAGCAGCTGGCCTCCTTTGCAATGCAGTCATGCCCACATGCTAGCATTAGTTCTTATTTCAGACGACTTTAGTCAAGCACCTGGAAACTGACTTCATCCCAATCAAATCACTTCCTCATACTACACAAGATTCAGAAACACAAAGCAACTGCTGTTTTCATAGCCGAACAATTCACAAGAGAATTCTCACTACCGTAATAGTATTGGCAAGGTATCGTTGAATTTCAAAGGGATCAATGATTTCACACTCAACTTCTGCAAGATCTCTGCTCCGGACAACTGCTAAGAAGCATCAACATCGTGATGATTGAACATGAAAATCAAGGCGCTTGCTTGCATATTTTCTAATAAACAACTATTCAGAAAGTGAAAAGTGACACTTTGTGGAATGTCACGCATTGGCTCGGCGTGTGAGACTAAGGAATAAGGGCAACTTGGTTTCACTGGTGTGTCGGCTTTGAAGCTTGGGCTAAAAGCAGAGAAATAGCATGTTTCCACTCGGTTTCGAACCGAGGACCTTTCGCGTGTAAGGCGAACGTGATAACCACTACACTATAGAAACAACTGACAAGCTTCCCTTTCTTTAAGCAAAGGGAATTTCATGCAATCTGCTAATTCTCAGCGGCTCATGAAAAACCAGCAGCTGGCCTCCTTTGCAATGCAGTCATGCCCACATGCTAGCATTAGTTCTTATTTCAGACAACTTTAGTCAAGCACCTGGAAACTGACTTCATCCCAATCAAATCACTTCCTCATACTACACAAGATTCAGAAACACAAAGCAACTGCTGTTTTCATAGCCGAACAATTCACAAGAGAATTCTCACTACCGTAATATTATTGGCAAGGTATCGTTGAATTTCAAAGGGATCAATGATTTCACACTCAACTTCTGCAAGATCTCTGCTCCGGACAACCGCTAAGAAGCATCAACATCGTGATGATTGAACATGAGAATCAAGGCGCTTGCTTGCATATTTTCTAATAAACAACTATTCAGAAAGTGAAAAGTGACACTTTGTGGAATGTCACGCATTGGCTCGGTGTGTGAGACTGAGAAATAAGGGCAACTTAGTTTCACTGGTGTGTTGGCTTTGAAGCTTGGGCTAAAAGCAGAGGAATAGCATGTTTCCACTCGGTTTCGAACCGAGGACCTTTCGCGTGTAAGGCGAACGTGATAACCACTACACTATGGAAACAACTGACAAACTTCCCGGTCTTTAATCAAAGGGAATTTTATGCAATCTGCTAAATCTCAGCGGCTCATGAAAAACCAGCAGCTGGCCTCCTTTGCAATGCAGTCATGCCCACATGCTAGCATTAGTTCTTATTTCAGACGACTTTAGTCAAGCACCTGGAAACTGACTTCATCCCAATCAAATCACTTCCTCATACTACGCAAGATTCAGAAACACAAAGCAACTGCTGTTTTCATAGCCGAACAATTCACAAGAGAATTCTCACTACCGTAATAGTATTGGCAAGGTATCGTTGAATTTCAAAGGGATCAATGATTTCACACTCAACTTCTGCAAGATCTCTGCTCCGGACAACCGCTAAGAAGCATCAACATCGTGCTGATTGAACATGAAAATCAAGGCGCTTGCTTGCATATTTTCTAATAAACAACTATTCAGAAAGTGAAAAGTGACACTTTGTGGAATGTCACGCATTGGCTCGGCGTGTTTGACTAAGGAATAAGGGCAACTTGGTTTCACTGGTGTGTCGGCTTTGAAGCTTGGGCTAAAAGCAGAGAAATAGCATGTTTCCACTCGGTTTCGAACCGAGGACCTTTTGCGTATAAGGCGAACGTGATAACCACTACACTATGGAAACAACTGACAAGCTTCCCTTTCTTTAACCAAAGGGAATTTTATGCAATCTGCTAATTCTCAGCGGCTCATGAAAAACCAGCAGCTGGCCTCCTTTGCAATGCAGTCATGCCCACATGCTAGCATTAGTTCTTATTTCAGACGACTTTAGTCAAGCACCTGGAAACTGACTTCATCCCAATCAAATCACTTCCTCATACTACACAAGATTCAGAAACACAAAGCAACTGCTGTTTTCATAGCTGAACAATTCACAAGAGAATTCTCACTACCGTAATAGTATTGGCAAGGTATCGTTGAATTTCAAAGGGATCAATGATTTCACACTCAACTTCTGCAAGATCTCTGCTCCGGACAACCGCTAAGAAGCATCAACATCGTGCTGATTGAACATGAAAATCAAGGCGCTTGCTTGCATATTTTCTAATAAACAACTATTCAGAAAGTGAAAAGTGACACTTTGTGGAATGTCACGCATTGGCTCGGCGTGTTTGACTAAGGAATAAGGGCAACTTGGTTTCACTGGTGTGTCGGCTTTGAAGCTTGGGCTAAAAGCAGAGAAATAGCATGTTTCCACTCGGTTTCGAACCGAGGACCTTTTGCGTATAAGGCGAACGTGATAACCACTACACTATGGAAACAACTGACAAGCTTCCCTTTCTTTAACCAAAGGGAATTTTATGCAACCTGCTAATTCTCAGCGGCTTATGAAAAACCAGCAGCTGGCCTCCTTTGCAATGCAGTCATGCCCACATGCTAGCATTAGTTCTTATTTCAGACGACTTTAGTCAAGCACCTGGAAACTGACTTCATCCCAATCAAATCACTTCCTCATACTACACAAGATTCAGAAACACAAAGCAACTGCTGTTTTCATAGCCGAACAATTCACAAGAGAATTCTCACTACCGTAATAGTATTGGCAAGGTATCGTTGAATTTCAAAGGGATCAATGATTTCACACTCAACTTCTGCAAGATCTCTGCTCCGGACAACCGCTAAGAAGCATCAACATCGTGATGATTGAACATGAAAATCAAGGCGCTTGCTTGAATATTTTCTAATAAACAACTATTCAGAAAGTGAAAAGTAACACTTTGTGGAATGTCACGCATTGGCTCGGCGTGTGAGACTAAGGAATAAGGGCAACTTGGTTTCACTGGTGTGTCGGCTTTGAAGCTTGGGCTAAAAGCAGAGAAATAGCATGTTTCCACTCGGTTTCGAACCGAGGACCTTTCGCGTGTAAGGCGAACGTGATAACCACTACACTATGGAAACAACTGACAAGCTTCCCTTTCTTTAAGCAAAGGGAATTTTATGCAATCTGCTAATTCTCAGCGGCTCATGAAAAACCAGCAGCTGGCCTCCTTTGCAATGCAGTCATGCCCACATGCTAGCATTAGTTCTTATTTCAGACGACTTTAGTCAAGCACCTGGAAACTGACTTCATCCCAATCAAATCACTTCCTCATACTACACAAGATTCAGAAACACAAAGCAACTGCTGTTTTCATAGCCGAACAATTCACAAGAGAATTCTCACTACCGTAATAGTATTGGCAAGGTATCGTTGAATTTCAAAGGGATCAATGATTTCACACTCAACTTCTGCAAGATCTCTGCTCCGGACAACTGCTAAGAAGCATCAACATCGTGATGATTGAACATGAAAATCAAGGCGCTTGCTTGCATATTTTCTAATAAACAACTATTCAGAAAGTGAAAAGTGACACTTTGTGGAATGTCACGCATTGGCTCGGCGTGTGAGACTAAGGAATAAGGGCAACTTGGTTTCACTGGTGTGTCGGCTTTGAAGCTTGGGCTAAAAGCAGAGAAATAGCATGTTTCCACTCGGTTTCGAACCGAGGACCTTTCGCGTGTAAGGCGAACGTGATAACCACTACACTATGGAAACAACTGACAAGCTTCCCTTTCTTTAAGCAAAGGGAATTTTATGCAATCTGCTAATTCTCAGCGGCTCATGAAAAACCAGCAGCTGGCCTCCTTTGCAATGCAGTCATGCCCACATGCTAGCATTAGTTCTTATTTCAGACGACTTTAGTCAAGCACCTGGAAACTGACTTCATCCCAATCAAATCACTTCCTCATACTACACAAGATTCAGAAACACAAAGCAACTGCTGTTTTCATAGCCGAACAATTCACAAGAGAATTCTCACTACCGTAATAGTATTGGCAAGGTATCGTTGAATTTCAAAGGGATCAATGATTTCACACTCAACTTCTGCAAGATCTCTGCTCCGGACAACTGCTAAGAAGCATCAACATCGTGATGATTGAACATGAAAATCAAGGCGCTTGCTTGCATATTTTCTAATAAACAACTATTCAGAAAGTGAAAAGTGACACTTTGTGGAATGTCACGCATTGGCTCGGCGTGTGAGACTAAGGAATAAGGGCAACTTGGTTTCACTGGTGTGTCGGCTTTGAAGCTTGGGCTAAAAGCAGAGAAATAGCATGTTTCCACTCGGTTTCGAACCGAGGACCTTTCGCGTGTAAGGCGAACGTGATAACCACTACACTATAGAAACAACTGACAAGCTTCCCTTTCTTTAAGCAAAGGGAATTTCATGCAATCTGCTAATTCTCAGCGGCTCATGAAAAACCAGCAGCTGGCCTCCTTTGCAATGCAGTCATGCCCACATGCTAGCATTAGTTCTTATTTCAGACAACTTTAGTCAAGCACCTGGAAACTGACTTCATCCCAATCAAATCACTTCCTCATACTACACAAGATTCAGAAACACAAAGCAACTGCTGTTTTCATAGCCGAACAATTCACAAGAGAATTCTCACTACCGTAATATTATTGGCAAGGTATCGTTGAATTTCAAAGGGATCAATGATTTCACACTCAACTTCTGCAAGATCTCTGCTCCGGACAACCGCTAAGAAGCATCAACATCGTGATGATTGAACATGAGAATCAAGGCGCTTGCTTGCATATTTTCTAATAAACAACTATTCAGAAAGTGAAAAGTGACACTTTGTGGAATGTCACGCATTGGCTCGGCGTGTGAGACTAAGGAATAAGGGCAACTTAGTTTCACTGGTGTGTTGGCTTTGAAGCTTGGGCTAAAAGCAGAGGAATAGCATGTTTCCACTCGGTTTCGAACCGAGGACCTTTCGCGTGTAAGGCGAACGTGATAACCACTACACTATGGAAACAACTGACAAACTTCTCGGTCTTTAATCAAAGGGAATTTTATGCAATCTGCTAAATCTCAGCGGCTCATGAAAAACCAGCAGCTGGCCTCCTTTGCAATGCAGTCATGCCCACATGCTAGCATTAGTTCTTATTTCAGACGACTTTAGTCAAGCACCTGGAAACTGACTTCATCCCAATCAAATCACTTCCTCATACTACGCAAGATTCAGAAACACAAAGCAACTGCTGTTTTCATAGCCGAACAATTCACAAGAGAATTCTCACTACCGTAATAGTATTGGCAAGGTATCGTTGAATTTCAAAGGGATCAATGATTTCACACTCAACTTCTGCAAGATCTCTGCTCCGGACAACCGCTAAGAAGCATCAACATCGTGCTGATTGAACATGAAAATCAAGGCGCTTGCTTGCATATTTTCTAATAAACAACTATTCAGAAAGTGAAAAGTGACACTTTGTGGAATGTCACGCATTGGCTCGGCGTGTTTGACTAAGGAATAAGGGCAACTTGGTTTCACTGGTGTGTCGGCTTTGAAGCTTGGGCTAAAAGCAGAGAAATAGCATGTTTCCACTCGGTTTCGAACCGAGGACCTTTTGCGTATAAGGCGAACGTGATAACCACTACACTATGGAAACAACTGACAAGCTTCCCTTTCTTTAACCAAAGGGAATTTTATGCAACCTGCTAATTCTCAGCGGCTTATGAAAAACCAGCAGCTGGCCTCCTTTGCAATGCAGTCATGCCCACATGCTAGCATTAGTTCTTATTTCAGACGACTTTAGTCAAGCACCTGGAAACTGACTTCATCCCAATCAAATCACTTCCTCATACTACACAAGATTCAGAAACACAAAGCAACTGCTGTTTTCATAGCTGAACAATTCACAAGAGAATTCTCACTACCGTAATAGTATTGGCAAGGTATCGTTGAATTTCAAAGGGATCAATGATTTCACACTCAACTTCTGCAAGATCTCTGCTCCGGACAACCGCTAAGAAGCATCAACATCGTGCTGATTGAACATGAAAATCAAGGCGCTTGCTTGCATATTTTCTAATAAACAACTATTCAGAAAGTGAAAAGTGACACTTTGTGGAATGTCACGCATTGGCTCGGCGTGTTTGACTAAGGAATAAGGGCAACTTGGTTTCACTGGTGTGTCGGCTTTGAAGCTTGGGCTAAAAGCAGAGAAATAGCATGTTTCCACTCGGTTTCGAACCGAGGACCTTTTGCGTATAAGGCGAACGTGATAACCACTACACTATGGAAACAACTGACAAGCTTCCCTTTCTTTAACCAAAGGGAATTTTATGCAACCTGCTAATTCTCAGCGGCTTATGAAAAACCAGCAGCTGGCCTCCTTTGCAATGCAGTCATGCCCACATGCTAGCATTAGTTCTTATTTCAGACGACTTTAGTCAAGCACCTGGAAACTGACTTCATCCCAATCAAATCACTTCCTCATACTACACAAGATTCAGAAACACAAAGCAACTGCTGTTTTCATAGCCGAACAATTCACAAGAGAATTCTCACTACCGTAATAGTATTGGCAAGGTATCGTTGAATTTCAAAGGGATCAATGATTTCACACTCAACTTCTGCAAGATCTCTGCTCCGGACAACCGCTAAGAAGCATCAACATCGTGATGATTGAACATGAAAATCAAGGCGCTTGCTTGAATATTTTCTAATAAACAACTATTCAGAAAGTGAAAAGTGACACTTTGTGGAATGTCACGCATTGGCTCGGCGTGTGAGACTAAGGAATAAGGGCAACTTGGTTTCACTGGTGTGTCGGCTTTGAAGCTTGGGCTAAAAGCAGAGAAATAGCATGTTTCCACTCGGTTTCGAACCGAGGACCTTTCGCGTGTAAGGCGAACGTGATAACCACTACACTATGGAAACAACTGACAAGCTTCCCTTTCTTTAAGCAAAGGGAATTTTATGCAATCTGCTAATTCTCAGCGGCTCATGAAAAACCAGCAGCTGGCCTCCTTTGCAATGCAGTCATGCCCACATGCTAGCATTAGTTCTTATTTCAGACGACTTTAGACAAGCACCTGGAAACTGACTTCATCCCAATCAAATCACTTCCTCATACTACACAAGATTCAGAAACACAAAGCAACTGCTGTTTTCATAGCCGAACAATTCACAAGAGAATTCTCACTACCGTAATAGTATTGGCAAGGTATCGTTGAATTTCAAAGGGATCAATGATTTCACACTCAACTTCTGCAAGATCTCTGCTCCGGACAACCGCTAAGAAGCATCAACATCGTGATGATTGAACATGAAAATCAAGGCGCTTGCTTGAATATTTTCTAATAAACAACTATTCAGAAAGTGAAAAGTGACACTTTGTGGAATGTCACGCATTGGCTCGGCGTGTGAGACTAAGGAATAAGGGCAACTTGGTTTCACTGGTGTGTCGGCTTTGAAGCTTGGGCTAAAAGCAGAGAAATAGCATGTTTCCACTCGGTTTCCAACCGAGGACCTTTCGCGTGTAAGGCGAACGTGATAACCACTACACTATGGAAACAACTGACAAGCTTCCCTTTCTTTAAGCAAAGGGAATTTTATGCAATCTGCTAATTCTCAGCGGCTCATGAAAAACCAGCAGCTGGCCTCCTTTGCAATGCAGTCATGCCCACATGCTAGCATTAGTTCTTATTTCAGACGACTTTAGTCAAGCACCTGGAAACTGACTTCATCCCAATCAAATCACTTCCTCATACTACACAAGATTCAGAAACACAAAGCAACTGCTGTTTTCATAGCCGAACAATTCACAAGAGAATTCTCACTACCGTAATAGTATTGGCAAGGTATCGTTGAATTTCAAAGGGATCAATGATTTCACACTCAACTTCTGCAAGATCTCTGCTCCGGACAACTGCTAAGAAGCATCAACATCGTGATGATTGAACATGAAAATCAAGGCGCTTGCTTGCATATTTTCTAATAAACAACTATTCAGAAAGTGAAAAGTGACACTTTGTGGAATGTCACGCATTGGCTCGGCGTGTGAGACTAAGGAATAAGGGCAACTTGGTTTCACTGGTGTGTCGGCTTTGAAGCTTGGGCTAAAAGCAGAGAAATAGCATGTTTCCACTCGGTTTCGAACCGAGGACCTTTCGCGTGTAAGGCGAACGTGATAACCACTACACTATAGAAACAACTGACAAGCTTCCCTTTCTTTAAGCAAAGGGAATTTCATGCAATCTGCTAATTCTCAGCGGCTCATGAAAAACCAGCAGCTGGCCTCCTTTGCAATGCAGTCATGCCCACATGCTAGCATTAGTTCTTATTTCAGACAACTTTAGTCAAGCACCTGGAAACTGACTTCATCCCAATCAAATCACTTCCTCATACTACACAAGATTCAGAAACACAAAGCAACTGCTGTTTTCATAGCCGAACAATTCACAAGAGAATTCTCACTACCGTAATATTATTGGCAAGGTATCGTTGAATTTCAAAGGGATCAATGATTTCACACTCAACTTCTGCAAGATCTCTGCTCCGGACAACCGCTAAGAAGCATCAACATCGTGATGATTGAACATGAGAATCAAGGCGCTTGCTTGCATATTTTCTAATAAACAACTATTCAGAAAGTGAAAAGTGACACTTTGTGGAATGTCACGCATTGGCTCGGTGTGTGAGACTGAGAAATAAGGGCAACTTAGTTTCACTGGTGTGTTGGCTTTGAAGCTTGGGCTAAAAGCAGAGGAATAGCATGTTTCCACTCGGTTTCGAACCGAGGACCTTTCGCGTGTAAGGCGAACGTGATAACCACTACACTATGGAAACAACTGACAAACTTCCCGGTCTTTAATCAAAGGGAATTTTATGCAATCTGCTAAATCTCAGCGGCTCATGAAAAACCAGCAGCTGGCCTCCTTTGCAATGCAGTCATGCCCACATGCTAGCATTAGTTCTTATTTCAGACGACTTTAGTCAAGCACCTGGAAACTGACTTCATCCCAATCAAATCACTTCCTCATACTACGCAAGATTCAGAAACACAAAGCAACTGCTGTTTTCATAGCCGAACAATTCACAAGAGAATTCTCACTACCGTAATAGTATTGGCAAGGTATCGTTGAATTTCAAAGGGATCAATGATTTCACACTCAACTTCTGCAAGATCTCTGCTCCGGACAACCGCTAAGAAGCATCAACATCGTGCTGATTGAACATGAAAATCAAGGCGCTTGCTTGCATATTTTCTAATAAACAACTATTCAGAAAGTGAAAAGTGACACTTTGTGGAATGTCACGCATTGGCTCGGCGTGTTTGACTAAGGAATAAGGGCAACTTGGTTTCACTGGTGTGTCGGCTTTGAAGCTTGGGCTAAAAGCAGAGAAATAGCATGTTTCCACTCGGTTTCGAACCGAGGACCTTTTGCGTATAAGGCGAACGTGATAACCACTACACTATGGAAACAACTGACAAGCTTCCCTTTCTTTAACCAAAGGGAATTTTATGCAATCTGCTAATTCTCAGCGGCTCATGAAAAACCAGCAGCTGGCCTCCTTTGCAATGCAGTCATGCCCACATGCTAGCATTAGTTCTTATTTCAGACGACTTTAGTCAAGCACCTGGAAACTGACTTCATCCCAATCAAATCACTTCCTCATACTACACAAGATTCAGAAACACAAAGCAACTGCTGTTTTCATAGCTGAACAATTCACAAGAGAATTCTCACTACCGTAATAGTATTGGCAAGGTATCGTTGAATTTCAAAGGGATCAATGATTTCACACTCAACTTCTGCAAGATCTCTGCTCCGGACAACCGCTAAGAAGCATCAACATCGTGCTGATTGAACATGAAAATCAAGGCGCTTGCTTGCATATTTTCTAATAAACAACTATTCAGAAAGTGAAAAGTGACACTTTGTGGAATGTCACGCATTGGCTCGGCGTGTTTGACTAAGGAATAAGGGCAACTTGGTTTCACTGGTGTGTCGGCTTTGAAGCTTGGGCTAAAAGCAGAGAAATAGCATGTTTCTACTCGGTTTCGAACCGAGGACCTTTTGCGTATAAGGCGAACGTGATAACCACTACACTATGGAAACAACTGACAAGCTTCCCTTTCTTTAACCAAAGGGAATTTTATGCAACCTGCTAATTCTCAGCGGCTTATGAAAAACCAGCAGCTGGCCTCCTTTGCAATGCAGTCATGCCCACATGCTAGCATTAGTTCTTATTTCAGACGACTTTAGTCAAGCACCTGGAAACTGACTTCATCCCAATCAAATCACTTCCTCATACTACACAAGATTCAGAAACACAAAGCAACTGCTGTTTTCATAGCCGAACAATTCACAAGAGAATTCTCACTACCGTAATAGTATTGGCAAGGTATCGTTGAATTTCAAAGGGATCAATGATTTCACACTCAACTTCTGCAAGATCTCTGCTCCGGACAACCGCTAAGAAGCATCAACATCGTGATGATTGAACATGAAAATCAAGGCGCTTGCTTGAATATTTTCTAATAAACAACTATTCAGAAAGTGAAAAGTAACACTTTGTGGAATGTCACGCATTGGCTCGGCGTGTGAGACTAAGGAATAAGGGCAACTTGGTTTCACTGGTGTGTCGGCTTTGAAGCTTGGGCTAAAAGCAGAGAAATAGCATGTTTCCACTCGGTTTCGAACCGAGGACCTTTCGCGTGTAAGGCGAACGTGATAACCACTACACTATGGAAACAACTGACAAGGTTCCCTTTCTTTAAGCAAAGGGAATTTTATGCAATCTGCTAATTCTCAGCGGCTCATGAAAAACCAGCAGCTGGCCTCCTTTGCAATGCAGTCATGCCCACATGCTAGCATTAGTTCTTATTTCAGACAACTTTAGTCAAGCACCTGGAAACTGACTTCATCCCAATCAAATCACTTCCTCATACTACACAAGATTCAGAAACACAAAGCAACTGCTGTTTTCATAGCCGAACAATTCACAAGAGAATTCTCACTACCGTAATATTATTGGCAAGGTATCGTTGAATTTCAAAGGGATCAATGATTTCACACTCAACTTCTGCAAGATCTCTGCTCCGGACAACCGCTAAGAAGCATCAACATCGTGATGATTGAACATGAGAATCAAGGCGCTTGCTTGCATATTTTCTAATAAACAACTATTCAGAAAGTGAAAAGTGACACTTTGTGGAATGTCACGCATTGGCTCGGTGTGTGAGACTGAGAAATAAGGGCAACTTAGTTTCACTGGTGTGTTGGCTTTGAAGCTTGGGCTAAAAGCAGAGGAATAGCATGTTTCCACTCGGTTTCGAACCGAGGACCTTTCGCGTGTAAGGCGAACGTGATAACCACTACACTATGGAAACAACTGACAAACTTCTCGGTCTTTAATCAAAGGGAATTTTATGCAATCTGCTAAATCTCAGCGGCTCATGAAAAACCAGCAGCTGGCCTCCTTTGCAATGCAGTCATGCCCACATGCTAGCATTAGTTCTTATTTCAGACGACTTTAGTCAAGCACCTGGAAACTGACTTCATCCCAATCAAATCAATTCCTCATACTACACAAGATTCAGAAACACAAAGCAACTGCTGTTTTCATAGCTGAACAATTCACAAGAGAATTCTCACTACCGTAATAGTATTGGCAAGGTATCGTTGAATTTCAAAGGGATCAATGATTTCACACTCAACTTCTGCAAGATCTCTGCTCCGGACAACCGCTAAGAAGCATCAACATCGTGCTGATTGAACATGAAAATCAAGGCGCTTGCTTGCATATTTTCTAATAAACAACTATTCAGAAAGTGAAAAGTGACACTTTGTGGAATGTCACGCATTGGCTCGGCGTGTGAGACTAAGGAATAAGGGCAACTTGGTTTCACTGGTGTGTCGGCTTTGAAGCTTGGGCTAAAAGCAGAGAAATAGCATGTTTCCACTCGGTTTCGAACCGAGGACCTTTCGCGTGTAAGGCGAACGTGATAACCACTACACTATGGAAACAACTGACAAGCTTCCCTTTCTTTAACCAAAGGGAATTTTATGCAACCTGCTAATTCTCAGTGGCTCATGAAAAACCAGCAGCTGGCCTCCTTTGCAATGCAGTCATGTCCACATTAGTTCTTATTTCAGACGACTTTAGTCAAGCACCTGGAAACTGACTTCATCCCAATCAAATCACTTCCTCATACTACACAAGATTCAGAAACACAAAGCAACTGCTGCCGACATGAATGAGGGATGTCTGCGAAAGAGGGAGCTCCTCTGTCTCCAGAGAGGGGGCAGGCTTACAGCCTTCCTCAAGGAGAGATTTATACCGAAGAGAGGGGTCTATCTATCTCTGGAGAGTGAGAAAACTACTGAAAGACTCTCACATAATCAGCTGAAACACTCTCATATAAACAACTGAAAATGTATAAATTCACATACACAACTGAAAAGCTCTCACAAACACTAGTGAAACTTTCCACACACAAGTAAGTCCTTTTTTGACACTTTTAGTTCTGTTTTTTTTTGGGCTATGATCTTAAACTTTTAATCAGCTGATGAACAGCCTGTTTGAGTTTAAATGCAGTTTTCAACAAATTGCTCTCTCTCGTTTTTGTCTCTCGCTCCTGTTTCTTCTTTTTGCATTTTGAAGCTCTACTTACAAGCTGGTTATGAGCCACCAGCACTAAATGCGAATGCTTGTAATTTTCCCCCCGCTCTTAAAATTTTTGTTTAGGACTGTATGCGAAAGATTTTCACTTAAACAGTTTTTTTTAAAAACAACTTCATCACTAGACCGATGTCGACTCCACAGTCCACAGGTAGCCTAACAGAAGCATCAGCCTTATGAAGCAGCATTTTGGCCTCAGCAGGGACCATCACAACTTTGTCAGAAGCAACAACAGTCCGGCAGCAACTGATTGTTGAAACTGCAAGTGTGGACATGGTGGACAAGTGCTTTGCGCCTTTCTTTCAGTCGGGCGGCGTAGTAGCGTTCCGCTGCCGGCTGCACCTCCAGCTCCCAGTGGATGCGGTCCCCGTAATCAAGCGGAACAGTGTTTCGGGACGTAGAGTTTAGACAGGAGAAGAAAAACGTAAAATGTAAGTAAATGACATTAACCGTCCTATTGTTAGATTTGGCAGTTTAGGGGAAATTTAAAATAGCCTTAATTTACACCGCTGACTGACTGAGTCTCCCCACTGAATGTTTGCTTATGTGACCTGTCATCAAATCATTGCATGAATACAACTAACCTAAGTTAATCTTATTAAGAAAAAAGAAATTGAAGTTTCCCTTTATTGCATTTTCACAAACTGAGTATCAGTTTCAAAACCAGAAAGTATAGCAACAAAGGATTTATCCAAATGTCTAACATGCTTTCGGCACAGAAAACAGAGACTTGGTCAGCTTTTCACTAGAACTCTTTGGTTTTCCCCTGGAAATTACAGAAGTTTATTTATCGATGTGTCTTTGCAGTTCCATGGCATGTACCCACATAAGCCAGGTGTTATAAACCTGTTATAACTTATGTTAACTTTCCTAGACATCTAACACAGTGTCTGAAGGTGGTGATTATAGTAATTATAACACATTTTGAATACTCATTCCACTGCCTTTATACAATTCAAGTGCATCCATGCTTAATTGATGAATATGAAAAGTAGCAAGTGCTAACTTTTTGAATGCTGAATTGTACTTGGACAGTATTGATGTGCATGATCATATTTGTATGGCTGTTAAAATAAGCCTAGGTTGTAGCATATCTTGTACTGCTTAATTGTCATATATCCTATGAGGTCACTTGTAGTGGAGTTAGAGTCTGAAAATAAACAACACTGATGTCCATGCCATGCTTCACATGTCTACATTGCGTATTTGAACAGAAATTAAGAATCTTGCTGCAAATTATTGCAGGGAGGCCTTTCTGGTAACAGATTATCTCAGAGACAGTAACAAAAGGCATCAGAGTTGCAAGCCAGCCTGGTGGTTAGTGAGGATCAATCCAGAAGTCTGTGGTCTACTTAGATAAGTAATAGTATACAGTGTAATATTAGCATATGGTGTAATAATATAGTGCAACTATATGATATTAATGAAATTATTAGAATTATGGGTCCTCAGCGGCCAGGGCCTCTAACCTACATGTCAGTAATCTAAAATAATCTAAAATTAAAATCAAGAAAAAAAATACTGAAAACGTATCAGCATTGCATCAGGCGCAAAATCCAGTGAATCTGGCTCTGATTGCATAATAATAATATTTTCACTCTCCATGGGAGGAATCAGAGATTATTTCAATGGACAAAGGTTAGAAGAGTTCTACAGGAGACTTACGGGACTGAAGCGCCTCAGTCACTCTGCTGAATCCTCTAAAAAGGACTACAGATTCCATACGTACCATTTCAAATACTTTTCATTGCTCTGTATAATGCACATTCACAGGTAAAGATAAGGTTCACCCAAGAGGTTAAGGGAAGATCAATGGGAGTGTGATCCCAAACGCATTTAGTAAGGTGCCTTTATAAATTAATGTGGGCCATGACAGTAGAGGAGTGCCACGTTGCAATTTGAGATCAATGTTCAACAGTTGAGCAACATCACAGCTTAACAGTTATGTGAGATAGTTTAAAATCATGTGGTCCATATTAACATACAAAAACAAAACAGTATAAACTGAAAACATATACTGGGTGAATTTGTAGGAATTCAATGAAAGGGTTTTTTCTGATTAAATTTTTATATGCATGGTTTCAAAGGCTGCTAGACTTGATGTCCATTTTTAGGTCTATGTGACACTGAGGACGTACGGTGTAGTGGATTGGGCACAAATTGAATCACACATAGTTAACAAGGTCTGGGTGTTAGAAGAGGGGCTTGCCTCCTGACCCAAAATATCGACTCCCTTCTGGATCTCACATGATCATGCCAAACACCTATTACAGACCTTGGTGGCTGTAAATTGCTTTTTGCACAGGTTGTTTTCCCAGCCGAAACCCACTGCTGACTGGGATAAGCTACTGAAAGGCAGGTGGTTACCATGAAACGAGGGATGCTTACAAGAGCAGGAAATGTCATCATGAACAAGCCCAGTATCTTGGCCACTGGTGTATTGCCTTGCCTCAGGATTATAATGTATCATTTGCTGAACTCCAAAGACTAGTGCTGTAATTCACTGTGGTGGTAGTTTTTCCAGGGCCAATAACACCTCCTAGTATACAGTACAGGCCATTGTTGTCTTTATTTTCATGACCATTTTCATGAGAATCTACATTGGTAGATTCTCACTGAAGGCATCAAAACTATGAATGAACATATGTGGAGTTATGTACTTAATAAAAAAAGGTGACATAACTGAAGTTTCTTCAAAATAGCCACCCTTTGCTCTGATTACTGCTTTGCACACTCTTGGCATTCTCTCAATGAGCTTCAAGAGGTAGTCACCTGAAATGGTTTTCCAACAGTCTTGAAGGAGTTCCCAGAGGTGTTTAGCAAGTGTGCAAAGCAATAATCAGAGCAAAGGGTGGTTATTTTGAAGAAACTAGAATATAAAACATGTTTTCAGTTATGTCACCTTTTTTTTGTTAAGTACATAACTCCACATGTGTTCATTCATAGTTTTTATGCCTTCAGTGAGAATATACCAATGTAAATGGTCATGAAAATAAAGAAAACACATTGAATGAGAAGGTGTGTCCAAACTTTTGGCCTGTACTGTATATCTACCATTAGCGTAAAATGAAACACCCTCTCCTCTCTTGGGGGAGGATTCCAATATGGCATCCATACACCAACACATGCAAACCACGTCTTGGAGGCAAGTCAATATGTCTGGAGTCAACTCTGCATCCAGCCACAGCAGCTCTGCTGAACTAAGGTGGTCACAGGTACTGAAAGTAGATGAGGGCCTTGAGCTGCGCTTTTTAATGTAACAAGTGTGGTCTCCATTAACTGGAAAAGTATAACCATAGGGCCAATATAAAACAAATTTAATGACGCCATGTAACCAGCCATAACAAAATCTCAACATTGAACCCATCCCTCCATCTATCCATCCTCTGAACCGCTTGTCCTGTTCAGGGTTGTGGAGGGTCTGGAGCATACCCAAGACACTGAAACAGTTTTCTGAAAATTGGGACCTGGGACTATAAGACATAATAAGGGCAGAGATTCCATTTCATCATTTATTACAACAAATCTAATTAGGCATTGGAATACAGCAACACCGCAAGGCTTACTCAGACGAAGAATGCACCAACACTGACTGTATGTGTATGTATATTTAAATATTTATTAAAATATCAGATCAGTATTCGAAATTGGCAAATATAAATACTAACTGGATCAGATCAGGACATCTCTAAAACCTATATCTGAATGAATAATGCACTGCATTCATGGTGCCCCACACAGTATCCGTACAGTACTGCGCTTTAAGGTTAAAGTAAGGGAGTCACTCAGGTACACGGCTTTCACATCTGGGACTACCCCTGGAACACTTTAATGCAAGATCTTTTATGACAGGTTTCAGTGGATAGATCACTGTTGTCTCCTGCAGGTGAGTGTAAGAGACCCCAGATAAAACGCCTGGAGTTACCAAGCTGCAGTCAGGGCACGTTCAAAAATTAACTTTTGGACTGCAATTACCAAGGCAGGTGTGTAGGAGCTCAAGGGAATTTACTTCCCCCCTTGGATGTTGAACAGATCCTTTGGACACAGTGACTTACAGGATGGAATAAAAAAAAAACTCTACTAGAACTCCTAGGTCATGAAACTGCCAATTTTAGGTATTTTGCTTTACATTTAACATCTTAAATAGAGGATATAATATATAAAAAAACTGCAAACAACTCACAAAAAAAAAAAAAACAGGCAATATTTGATCATGTAGAAATTTCTTGTTTAAAAATTCATTTCAGCACCATTTCAGAAAGTAAAAGATGTTCAGAAAGGCCGATATGAAAACAAACTTTTTTTATGTGGGTGGCAGGGATGGCCAGAGCAGTGGTGAGGATAGTGCAAAATAACACCATGTATGAACAAAACATGCACACTGGCCTGAAAGACAGACTGCTGTTCATCCATATCTGCTTAACGTGAGCGACACTAGCTGGATTCCAGCTTAACATAACAGTAACAAAACACATGAAACCGTTGGCATCGTATGAAAAAAATCTACATGTTTAATATTTAAAGGCGCTGATGGATTTTGAAAAGGACAACAGTCAAAATAAAATATACTGGCATTATATCTCCTTCCCTAACAAACGTCATGAGACTAACATTTCATTACCATCTCGATAACATGTGGCACAGACACCAAAAGATCACTGTTCCTTCTATTTGGATTTTCTTGGGGTTCTTGACACTCAGAAATGCGAGTTAGCCCCCAAAATGCAGAGAGAGTTGCGATATCACCATAAGCAATGACGCAGTGGCAATGCTGCCACCTGAAAGTTTGGTCAGTGGGAGAAAGCAATGAGAATAATGGAGGTGTATGCTTCACACTGCTAATTTTAAAGTGCTGTTATGAAAAAGCCATGAAGACAGAGGCTGCAGCCTGCAGTTCAGAACAGAAAACGTAAGACAGGATCTTTGGGATCCACCTTCCGGCTGGTTCCCATGAAAGCCGTAACATATTTTCTCTGGAACAAAAGCGTACTCCCTACAGAATTATCACAGGGGTTCTGAAAGGGCAATCCAGGCATTGACCTATCAGATTCAGCTGCTGACTCAAAGTATATGTCACTGACTCCATGGATTATACTGAGGTGGAGAACCTGCTGGAATGCTTTCAATCAGGGGAACCCTGATCCATGACGGTAAGCTGTTACCCGTTAGCACTGGAAGCAAGATACTCAACTTGATCGAGTTGTCCTGCAGTTTCACAGCTACCATCAAAACTGAATTATCATGTGACTTACAGAAGTAGCTTCTCATTGGCAGAGACAAAGGAAAATGCTTTCTGCCAGAGAGGTCTAATGAGAGGAGCAGTGGAATGTTCAAGCTAACAAAACATTGCACTTCCGCACGCACCGTAGTACAATGGGTAGGGCCTCAAAATATTGGACAGCTCCTACTCTCAGTCTCCAACGTCGCTATCTTGGTCCCCAATAACCCACAGGAAGTGGAAGCTGAGTGCCAATAGTGCAGTGCCTAGCAGGTCTCCTAGGGCTGTCAGGTAAGGTATGGAGAAGCTGTCAGGGTCCTTGCCGCTACTCCATATGGAATGCACCATGCAGTCTGCGATGCACAGCAGGGTCACAACCTGGGAGGAGGCAATGCGGTTAAAGGCCCAACTAACCAAACCAAAGGCAGACTCACACACAAAGAACTGTGCCTCTGCCATCACCATCTGAGTAAACCCCAAAGTGGAGCACATTTATAGTTCCCCCAAGTTCACTGGTGGGTTACAGGACATCAGCATTCGTTACCAATGCAGATAATGCCACATGCTAAACGTGTAGACATAACAGAATGCAAGAGCTTACCTGCAACAGTGCGGCAGCCAAGTAAACACTTGTGAAAATCGGCGTGAGAGTGGTGTGACCACTCTTCATCAGGTGAATAATGTAGAGAAAGATCAGATGACCTGGAATAAGCAACAGCAGCAGCACCTGTGCCGAGCGGTGATTGGCACCTGGGGGATAGGATGGGGGGGGGGGGGGATTTTCTGTAGGTCACTAGGCTCTGGTGCTGATGGCAGGTGACATCTTGACATTCATCACATTTAGAAACACACAAAGCAGAATACAGAATCAGACCTGTTAGATGAAATTGGGGTATCAGAAGGAGAACATGCAACCTCCACACAGAAAGGAGGCTGGATTCAAATCCCCAACTATGGTGGTTTGAGGCAGCAATGCTCCCCACTGAGTCCAATTGTATATGCGATTATAAATCTTCACTGAAATGAAGCCTGAGGTGCAGCAGCAGTGGCTGCAGGCCCTAACAGTGCTGACGGCTTTGTGGTTACCTGAGCCACAAAAGGTGCGGCAGGGGTAGTAACAGCCCTGCGCCTCCTCCGGCACCTCACCGGGGGCATAGTGGAAGTGCAGGTGGGTAGAGATTCGACTGGACTGGATAGCCACAATATTCCCACCAATACCTAGAAGAGAGTCAGGCTCAACTGGGATCATGTGATTACTGAATATTTAAGATGGGCTATGACAGAAGGTGTTTAAGGATCATTTATTTCACAGCCACAATGACTTCCCCATCATCTAAAGAGCTTAACCCTCTGGGGTCTAGGGGTAGGGAACACACTTTCACAGACTGGGGCATGGTCACACATTTCATTCAATATCATAAACTTAATTCATGGCAAATAAATTATTTGTTATATACAGTCGTCCCTCGCCACTTCGTGCTTCAACTTTCGCGGTTTTTTGTATATTCATTAAAAAGTTGATTGAGAGTGAAAATTATGCATCGTTACACATTAGAAGCATCTTTGCTCTTCGTAATTAAATGTACTATAATAATGACATTTCTAACGTCTAATATGTCTTATTTTCTCTTATTTTGTCTAATATATTGGGTAATACGAGTGTAACTGTCATGACCTGCTTGTAGGATCCCCTTGTGTGCCACACCCCCTTATTAACCACATGTGCTGCCCCAATCCTGACCAGCTGTTTCCTGTCAGTTTGATTCCTCCAGTGTATTTAAGTCCACGTCAGCGTCTGTAACCCCAGGTCTGTCACTGACGTTTTGATGTTACATGTTCCTGTGTCCTGCATTTGGAGTGATTCCAAATAAACCCTTTGATCCTGATTCCTCGTCTCCCCGTTCCTGCTTCCGTGTCCAGCAATCATCCAGTAACGGTGACTAAAGGGTGTTATTTTATGTCTAACAATGTTAAAAACCGTAAATAGATGGTCGTAAACAGGTTTTCTATGCTCTAACTACGAAAATATTCGATTTATAAATAAAGAATCCTACCTCACGGAAATTCACTATCGCGGTAGTCTAGAACCGATTAACCGCGATAAACGAGGGCCGACTAGTATAGACATTGCAAAATGCAGTTTGTAACACTTGCAGAAACATTATAAAAGTACATAGTAAGCAATAGTGGAAGTTTGTTTTGATATCTGACCACCAAAATCTGGGCTACATGAAGATGACTGAATGGCGTAGCTGCAACATTCAGTTGGATAAATAAATAAGGAAGAACCTAACTCATGTCACTATTTCTGGGCTCCTTTCATTGAATATGTAGCAACTTTCATGATGCATGAGCCATTCACACCTGGCTACACCCCCCCCCCTTTTTATGGCGCTGATGGCGGTGTATCTGGATCGCGTTTCACCGTTACATTGTTCAACAAATTACCATGCGAATCCGATTTGAATACACAGAAATGAGGCTATTTAGAATGGGAATAGCGATCTTCAGGTAAGGGCTGCACTACACACCCCCAATGCAGGTTAAATGGATTACTTTTTTGTCAACTTAACTTAATTTTAAAAACTTTAATACTTCTTTTCAAAACATCGATCAGTGTTTTTTTTCATGTTTCTACAATGAGATTTCAGCAAGTTATGAACTGAAATACAGGAGAAAGATACGCGGCATCGTCATTATAGCAAAAGGCAGGTAAAAAAGACCATATCAAATAAGTCTGATGGCAAAACAGAGGCTCAAGATTCTGCTCTCAGGCCATCAGTCTTCTCAACACGGACATGCCCAATGACCAATAACTGCCTACCATGCACACTGTATATAATGACTTCTGCATCATCTTTTTAAACAGCATTATATAGCTTTCATTTAGCATTAGTTTAGTTCATTTAATTTGACATTTATTTATTGACATTCCCTTGAAATTCTCTTTGTTTACTGAAATTCATTTTAAAGTTTCAGGAGCAAGCCAGATTGACGTTGTGCCACTCTGCATTTCACACATCTTGAGAAACTAAAGTTTTGATATATATCTCAATAGCACCAGAACAAAACATGACAATCAGCAGTTAAATTTATAGGATGGCCAGAGCTAACCAGGCTACCTGATACTTGCATTTCTGCTAGCTCCCTCTCTCCAGTCTCATAAACTCCAGAGATTCCCACGGGTCTGGACTGGCCAGCTGCCTCTCCCAGCCCAACGACACACACCCTGCTACTTCACTTACCGTTAATGACGGGGGTGTAGACCACGATCCCAGCCAAGTTTGGATCTGACACCGTTTTGTCCAGGATAAGCCCCCCAATACTGGAAAAGACAAGAAGCAGCAGAAATGTGACCCCTACAGCACCCCTGTAGCTGGGAGTTAAGGGCCTTGCTAGGGACCTCACAGACATGTGACTATTCTACCGAGGCTGAGCCTTGAGCAGGTGGTCTTCCGATCACAGAGTCTTAGTCCACAGAGCAACACACTGCCCCACTACAAACAGATTAACAATCTGAGGGTCTATTTAAATTAACAGCTAGAAGTATGCAGTTCAGTCACTTAAAAGAAAAACACAATGCAGTGATTTTTAAAATTGTGGTTATTAATGAAATACTTGCCATCCCAGAAGAAAACCAAAAACATTCAAGAGAAGCTCAGGCCTGATTTTATGTCAAAACAAAGCAGAGGGAGTGCTTTGGTAAAAAAAGTGAATTGCTTAATATTGATTTTAACAATAGGAGTCCAAATAACAATTGGAATAACAATAGGGCGGGGTTGTAGACTAAAAAAACGAAGATAATGTCATTTCTGAAAAAGCATTTAGAGAGGCTGATACTACAGCAGAAGTACAAGGTGTGGTAAGCAGGGAAAACGCTTTTAATTTGAGGCTGAGACACGTGAAGGGGCCGCCTTCGGCATCACTCTGACACAGTACTTGGCCCATTCCCATGCATGCTCAACACACACAGCCGCACAGTTAACCAGGAAGGAGAGGCAGCCACCTGCTGATGACCATGGCCGTGATCACTGGCTCCCAGCCCGAGTACAGCAGCGTGCGGCTCGCTGGGTGCTTGGAGGAGATGACGATCCACAGTGGCGTCAGGAGCAGGAAGAAGACACACACCACAGCCGCCACGTAGGGATGGGGCTCTGCGGATGCCAACACAGTCACATGTCCTCAGTCACTAAGCATTCATATAAAGGAAAGGCCATGACAGAGCCCCAGTCTCAACATCACCGGCCGATTCAAACGTCAGGCGCCAGTGTGGTGCAGTGCAGCTTTCAGCTGGCTGCCCTCCCTACAGCTATTAGCAGTCTTCTGTCTGCACCTGTAATGCAACTCCGCCTGGTTTTGACAGCTGCTCCTCGATCAGATGTTTGACTTAAGGAGACAGTATTATTTTAAATAACACACCAGTCTAAGTCATCTGCTATTAACAAAATGAATCTAATAAAGGCGCCCTCATTACGAATGAAAACAGAAATTAAACCAGCAGGCACTTTATCTTCATCTGATTGTTACATAATTATTTCATTACTTGTATTACTAGGCTGTCTGGCTGTGCATGCATGTACTATTTTAGATAAGACTTTATTGATCCCACACTGCGGAAATTTACTTGTTGCAACAGCCAGTAAATAAAAAGCAATAGAAAAGAAACAGACCAAATACAATAAATAGTAAAATTAGTGCACACAATTACACATATTGCACAGACCCAAAATACACATACATACAGATCGCACCGAGTGATGTAAATGTTTTGTGCATTTTGTGATGTTTGTCATCTCTGTGGAATATTTCCTGACTATAATCAGTAATTTTCTTAGTAAGTACAGTGTAAGCACCAGCCTCAATGCCCCAGCCACCCCCTCTCTCTCACCCAGGCAGTTGTAGAGGCCCTGACTTATGAAGGCGAGGATGGCCAGTGTGATGAGGTCCCCGAAGCTGGCAGCGATGGGCGTCGCCACATTGTCTGGATTTATGCCCGTCTTCTTGGAACCCACGATCACACCCACCATGATTATGCCTGTGGGAGGGACGCGAAGAGCTCAGCCTTCCAGCTGTGTTTCGCCCGGTGGAGCGAGTCACAGATAGGGAGGGAGAGCTAATTGCATGTGTGGAGACAGGAAAGTACCTTGCAGCAGAGAGGCGATAAAGGCCGTAGCCACACTGCTGGAACACAGCAGCATCACGTGGCTCATCTGGAACTTTCCTTCGGGGATCCAGCCCAAAATGACGGCTGCTACTGCAGCCAAAAAGCCCACCACAGTGGCCTGAACCTGACGCAGAGGCGACGGGGTGGGAAGCAGTGAGTCACATGACCATACTCGCAGACCCACACAGAATTACTTCTTCAGTATCACACAGAGCAAGTTCCAGCTACAGTCACATGGCCTATAGCCACACTATGGCAGCACAGATGCATACTGGGAGAACAGCGCAGCCACCTCCAATAGCTGATCCTGTCACAGTGCAGTGTTCATAATACTCAGCAGCTGACTACACCTGCTCAGCAATTTTCATTACCTGCTTAAGTGCCAGGTTCCCAATGATCAAGTTCCACTTCTCGATGGGGGAGTCCATCTTACCCACGTTTACCTGGGGCAGGGAGAGAGACCTCACAGTCACTGATACAGTGCCAGGTGAGTATTTACCAGAACCTACCACAGACTGAAACACGGTGATGCTGGAAGCATGACTCAGAATGTACAGAATGCTTTGTAATCCTCAAAGAGGAAAACGCCCCCTGTACAGACACACATTCACAGCATAAGTGAGGTCTGCAGAGTGGGTAAATTGAGAGCACAGCCGAACCCTTCACAGAAGCATGACACATCTTGCAGCCATTAGTACACAGAGCTAACACGGCTATCACTTACATCCTAGCATTCAGCTGACAGCTGGAAAAATGGGATCAGTTTTACAACTGGAGCCAAAGAAAAACAATGTGGGTTTTATAAGAAATACCATGATTGTGTACATGGACTGGAATGCCCTGAGATGACACCAAGTCATGTACGAGTAATACAGTGCTTCCAAACCTGGTCCTCAGGTACCCCCAGACAGTCTATGTTTTTGCACCCCCCCCCCCCAGTAGGCAGCTGGGAGGGAGCAAAAATGTGCACTGCAGTCTGGCAGGGAGCTGGGAGGGAGCAAAAATGTGCACTGCAGTCTGGCAGGGAGTTGGGAGGGAGCAAAAATGTGCACCGTCTGAGGGTCCCCTAAGACCAGGCTGGGAAATGCTGATGCAATAAGCACACACGTTTGCTTTTTCTGTACTTGTTCTCAGCCATTACACACAACAGGGTTTCCTTTGGACCCCAGCTTGATCACAGCTGCAGTTTTCTTCAGGACCTCATGCCAATGTTGCTTCTGTGCACAATTCCCGTCCTGCGGATGCTGAAATTGCTGCCTTTTCTTTTTGTTGCCCTTAGCAATTCTTCAGTCCCCAAAGAAAGCACCTATTTCTCCCGCCCATCTCGGTGTCACCTGATTCTGTTTGCAACCTTGCACAGAACACTTCTGTTGTATTGCGTATGTCACTGAGAACCCTTTTATGAAACCCATCCTGAAAAGAACCCATACACATACATATATACACATATTTTTTAAACACCGCCATTTCCAAAATCTTGTTTATTTTGACCAGTTGTATGTCGGAGTTTGGTTTGGGTGGAGAATGAAATAAGAATTGCATTAAAGTGCGAGTTCAAGAGGAGGCCTCGTGTAGCCGGTAGAACCCCAGTATAATATGGAAGCACAGGGAACACGGTCACAAGAACAATGGGAAGAACAATGGCTCAGTACCACATACACTAACATAAGCTAGAGCCTATTTCCTTTAATATTAATTACAAGTAGCATTCTATAGTTTATAATGGATAATTTTTTAAACTTATTTTTGTATTTTTATACATATGACTTATCAAAACTTTTATATATTTTGTGGTAATTTTTGTTCAATGTACTATTTATGACAATGAAATTTTTTAAGCTGCATTATATCATGTTATCTTGGTAAGGACTCTTAAATAACAAATGTCAGGGAAAATCTTTGTTTATGAATTATCTGCCAATATAACAGATTTTTAAATTCTCAGATATCGAAATCAGTACTGCGGTCAGAAAATCCAGTTTCAGTTGGACACTCGTTGAAATCTAGCACAATCAATGACAAATCATGACATTGTCATGTCCAGTGTAAACACCACTCACCAGGGAACTGGGGAATGCACAATGCACAGTAAGAACTTACCAAGCTACATGACACAGGGGGAGATTAGGTTACAGTAAGAGACGTGATAACACATTGTATTACTTATAAGCAAAATAAAGCAGGATCTAGTGACTTAATAATTAATGAAAAAAAAGCGACAGGCAGCATTTCCAGTTCCAGTTAGATGAGTCAGCCGATTCTTAGCTAGCATTATGCTCGTAGCCAGAAATAAGACCTGTAATTTTACTATCTGGCTAATGGCTCGGCTAGCATATAGCTAAGAGAAAGCCACAGATCTATAGAAGTGTACGGTGCATTTTCCCAACATGGTTTTATATCCACTGCACTCTTTCGAGGGAAAGGCTAATACAAATAAAGCCATTGTGAGTAAGCAGCATCACCCTTCAGGACAATGCTCCCATTCACGAGCCATGATCTGATGGACGTGAGGACAGCATGAACTAAATGTAATGGCTGTTCCGGACAACATGCCTTAAGGGTAAATGCTTACGGACTTTTCTAGTGACACACCAGTCATAATATTTCACCAGCATCTGCAAAACACCAAATGATGGAATTTCTCCAGTGAGAACAGTTTCTCGCCCTCCAATACACATTGTACCTCACATGGAACCTGTGTCTTGTGGCGTCACCAGAAAGGTTATGATGCTTATGGTGATATCTGCCTTCTTGCTTTGCAGTTCTCAGTACAAGTACACACCCCAAAAGAGAAATTAACATTGCTAGAAGGAGGGAGTATATAAGGTGACTGTGTGTGTAAGTTTATAAGAAATCTGTTTACGCTTACCGCTGTAGAGAGTCTGGAAGCCAACGTCATCTCCAGGTTTCCCTTTAGACCCAGGAGAGCAGGTACTAGAATGAAGATCTCTGTGACGTTCTGGAAAGCTTCCCAGTGCTGCCAGAGCAAAACACCCATGAGAAAAGGTTTAGACTGCAGTAAAACTGAAAGATAAACTTTCAGAGGGTGTGGCATTCACAGCAGCTAAACTACAAAAACACAACTTTAAAAATCTTTTATCTCGCAAAACAACAGGTGAATCAAAGATTTTAGTCCAATTCCCTCACCTGCACAACATCCAGCACCATGCCGGCTGACACCGTGCCGAACCCAGCCAGAAGAAAAGGCAAGAGGATCTGCAGAGCCATGGCCAGTGGGGACTCCTTCGGCATTCTCCTGGTGGCCATGCCCTGCTCACCATCTCCCTCCTGCTCAGCCTCTCCGCCTTCCTCACCGGACAGCTGGTTTTTGCCCAGCATAGGCGCAGTCTCCGAGCAGCAGCGATCCCCATGCTCAGACAGGCTGCTGGAAGCCCAAGATCCTCTATCTGGGTGGCGCCAGTCCTCCAGGTGGGACAAGTCTGAGCGGAGCCCATTCTGGTGGCAATCTTGCTTCCCCCCCAAGTCGCTCAATGCTAGCCGCTCCTCCTGCAGCTGCGTGTAGCCAGTCGGTACCATGGTCTGCAGCAGGAAGCTGATACGGCCGGGCTGAAGTGGCTCCACTGACAAGCCACGCCAGCCTAACACTTTACTGCTCATATGAGCCACCAGACTAGTGCCCAGGGAATTCATGACAGCGCCCCCTATGCTGTGGATGCTCATGCCGCTGACTGCGAGAAGACAATCTCATCCTCTTCTTTGAGATGGGTAACCAGCAGCAGGCTGAATGGACATGGAACGTGTCTGATTACTCCTGCATGGATGTCTGGGGCTGGCAGTATTGTTTTTACGACATCACACAAGGGAAGACTGCAAAGAAAGAAAAACACACAAACGAATTTTGAAAATCCACAACTCCAAACGCTCAACCCATACAACGATACAAACATCATCATAGTAAAAGATACGTACATAAATACCTTAATACACTTTAGAAACTGGACATATACTCAGCAGATATTTTAAAATAACATAAGTAAATTTTATTTATAAAGCGCTTTTCAAGATCACTTAATGTTCGCTAAAGTGCTGCACAATTCATACCATCAAAACAAATAGGTAAAATGGATTAAAAAGCGACATATATTTTTGGAGAAGGGAGTCAGACAGTCCCAGCACTCTTGGGGGTTAAGGGATTTACTCAAGAGCCCGACAGTGAAATGTCTCTGCTGACACTGGGATTTGAACCGATCACAGGCACAGCATCCTAACTCGCTGAGCCACACCGCCTCCTCTCTTTGTAACGCTAGGTGTAAAGCATATGACGATCTGATTACTTATTTAGCAGGGGTCAGTTTCTCATTTCTTAACTGTTAATATGAACTACTTACTTCGATACATGTGAAACGCAAAAGTCTTATCAACCTAGAGACCGGCGTACAGAAACGTCTGTCCCATGTAGACGGACGGTGCGCTGTCATCAGTGTTATTCTCAAAGCCAAGATTGTGGCGTTACATATCGACCATAAGCTTGCAACTTGTTATTAATCAAATATGTTAGGCTGAAAACACCAAGTAGCAATCTGTAGAGATCCGTCTTTCCCTGATGCCATTTTTTCAGCTACGCAACAGTATGAGGAAACATAGGCATTTCTTACTTGTAGAAAAAAGTCACCGCAGGGGAAAAAAAAACTCTTGGCTCTTGAATATCGAACGTCGTATCACAAGTAAACATGCGGCATATCTTTACGATCACAATTTAATACTGCAGTTAACATAATTAGCCATTCTAGCTCAGGGTAGGCACCGTCACCTTTCCGTGCCACATACTGACGGTATCCGTGGCCAGTGACGTCAATGTCAGCAGGGCCAACGCGCACGCGCAGACACATGTTGGGGTATTTACACACGTTTCCGCATTCTAATAATCAGAATCGGAAAACTTTTATTATCCAAAAGGAAATTGTTTGAAAAGCTCATAATTAATAAAATAAGGTTCAACGTAAGTGATACGTATCACTCTCTCTGCCGTAGGACGTGTAAATGATGTAAATGGATTGCCATCATACATGAGGTGAACAAAATAATTTAAACTGAATGAAAAAAATGTCTAAATCAAACTTACAAGTGCAGTTGCATTCATACATATATTTATTGTATTTGTAGACTATATACACTAAATCAGTGTTTCCCAGTCCTCTGAACACACTGGACAGATACGCATTTTTGCTTTATCCCAGTTGCCAGAACACCTGACCCAAGCAATCAGGAGCTCTAAATACTTCACCTCACCTAATGTTAAACACCCCATTTTTAGCTATAACAGCTGCCAATCTTCAAGGAAGGCTTTCCACAAGATTATGGAGTGTGTCTGTGAGTAGTTTTGCCCATTCATCCAGAAGAGCATTTGTGAAGTCAGGCACTGATGTTGGATGTGAAGGCCTGGTTCATCTAGTTCATCCCAAAGGTAATCAATGAGGTTGAGGTCAGGGCTCTGTGTGAGCCAGTCAAGTTTTTCCACACTAAGCTCATCCAGTCATGTCTTTATGGACCATGCTTTGTCCACTGGGGCACAGTGATGCTGGAACAAAAAAGGGCCTTCCTCAAACAGTTCCCACAAATTTGGAAGAATTGTCCAAATTCTCTTGGTATGCTGAAGCATTAAGAGTGCCCTACATTCGAGCTAAAGGGGCTTAGCCCAACCCCTGAAAAACAACCCCATACATTATCCCTCCTCCCCCAAACATTGTCGACACAATGCAGACAGGCAGGTAATGCTCTCCTGGCATCTGCCAAACCTAGACTTGTCCATCAGACTGTTAGATTTAGAAGCGTGATTCAAACACATTTCCAGTACTCCCAGAGTCCAGTGGCAATGTGCTTTACCACACTCCATCTGACACTTGATATTGAGGTTGGTGATGTGAGGCTTGAGCAGCTGCTCAGCTATGAAAACCCATTCCATTAAGCTCTTGGTGTACAATTTTTGAGCTGGGCTAATGCCAAAGGGAGTTTTGGAATGTGACGGTTATTGAGTCAACAGAGTGTTGGTGACTTTTACGCACTATGCACCTCAGCACATGGCGACCTTACTGTGTTACTTAACAGGTTATGCCACTTTGTAGCTGAGTTTCTGTTGCTCCTAAACACTTCCACTTTGCAAAAATAGCACTTACAGCAATAGCACTTACAGAAATTCTTGTTATTTGTGTTATTTTTTTTTGTTATTTGTTATATAGACCTGTACAATAACACCTGTACTCACAGATGTATAGATAGGTGGGCGCAATTAAGCTTGTACATATACACGCATGCGGCTTCAAATGCTTATTTGCATATCTTTTGTTTTTATCTTCTCTTATTATTGATAATGTTCATATAGCACATTTCAGACATTAAATGCAGCTCAAAGCACTTTACATATAAGATAAAAGTCAAGAAGGGAAAAAGAACAGGCATACAGAATAAGCAATTAGATGTATGGTAACAGATAATGTAAAAAGGACACTATAAAAAGGACAAAACATTCATATGAGATAAAAGTAATAAAAGGTGAAATAAACTAAAAAGGGATACAGATTAGCAACTAGGCAACTAGATAGTTGTTTCATTTGGTCTTTTGTTGGGGGGAAAATAATACAGTTTTGATCTGTATTATTGGTCTGTTATGTGGATGGAAATGTAACTATAGTTGTCTAACCCAAGTGATTTGGGGAGTAATTGATGCCCTTTTGTCTGCTGTTCCTGTTTGGACCATAGGGCTGTATGGTACTTCAGTCCAAATGTGGTGCTGTAGTTTACATAAGATTGGTCTCAGGTCCGGTGTCTTGATTGCTGTGTTTATATTGCTGTTACATATTTTGCTTAAAAATATTGTTTTATAAATTGTAATTGATTTCTTGTTGAGGAAAAATACTTGTGCAAGGTTATATTTAAGATGCAGTTTTGTTGATAAGGAATATAAATTGTAATTTTATTGAATTACACACCGCTGGGAACAGACCTGAATCCTGACGATTTTTTTTTTTTTATGTTCTTCCAGAATTTATTTTTAATTTGGAACGTGTTAAACACTAAGCTTGCTTCAAACTAAGAGACAAAACTGTACAACAGACATAGTTTTATTAAAATGTAGTTGACTCCAAAGGATCTCGTGACACCTGTAGACCCTTTCTGCTCCCCTTGGCAAGCTTGCATGTCCCACCCAGCACCTGGCTGCCCCCCACTCCACATAGCAGGTACACATGTGCCCTTGAGAGGTAAAGTGGGCTATCCCACAAAAACAGTTTTGAGAAAATGAGCACTAAAGTTGAATTTTTTTTTATATATATATCAGCGTGCCTATACCCTACAATTGATATATATCATAGGTAGCACAGATCTCGGTATATTTAAAATAGACCCTCAATAATTAATACTGGACACTAAGCTAATTTTTGACTGACATGTGGGATAGCCCACTTTACCTCTCAAGGGCACAAATCTTCATTAAGATTTATTAGGTTACTACATTTTAGGCAGTCCTCTGTGTTACTGCCATAAGGAGAATTATGATTGGATAGTGTTCAGAAAAGGAGTCAAAAAATAATGATAAAAAGTCCCACTAAAGCTGGAGGAGGTGGTTTTCTACAACATGCACAGACACTTCATGACACTCAAAACATTAATGCAATAACAAGCAGTCAAAAAAACCAGACAGTCCCTAGTTTACTAATTTAAATTTCTTCAGCTAAAAACCTATCAGTAAATCCCTGATTTAACCATCAGCAGCAATTAAACACTTAAAAAAATCAATTAACCTTCTAGAGGCCAGTAATAACTGGCGATAATGTAATAATTTTCCCTTTCTTAATGCAAGTCAATTTAATAACTGGCCAATAATGTAATACATTTGCTGAATCAATAATGTAATATTTTACATTAATCAGCAAAACATTACATTACTGACATTACATTAAAAATGGAGAAACTGTTATTGGCATACTGTTACATTATCTGTAGTTGTTACATTATTGGCTGATACAAACCTTCCTGAATGTAAAGGTCTTTGGACTATGAGATGAAACTCACATGAATATAACCTGCATGTTATGTTGAACCGGAATTTACTCAAATTACATGTGATACCTAAATGCTATTCTGTAAACAGTAAAAATTCCACCCCCACATTGTGCAACATTTTATGTTGGCTCAGCCATCCAAAAATGAGGTATATTCAGCAGGGTGTAAGAGGCACTTTGGTACAAGCCTGCCCCTCTCCCTAAATATCAGAGCCGCCTCTGATATCTGGAATCTGATCCGTGAAAGATTCCATCATCCAATGGCCATCTGGCACCTGAGCCACGTCACTCCTTGGTAACCCTGTAGAAGAACACAAGTAAAGAATTCCAGATTTAAAAAAAAGCTGAAAGGCTCCATAACCCATTGCGTTTGTGTAGCGATTGAATTTTGTTCCAGGTGTTCAGCTGTAGTGGGTCACGGGACAAGCAAGAAGATTTGATGCACAATCAGAATGTACTTTCATCCAGCATGGTCAACCCCTCATCCAGTACACTCTTTGAAGAGGAACCTGCAGTCTATCTCACACAACACAGGGGAGAAGCCAGTCTATACCAGGGCACCCACACACAAGGGAAATTTAGAGATGGTGTGACAGCAAATATGGAGACAGTAGGATTCAATCCCCGACCCTAGAGGTGTTGGGCGACAGCAATACCCACTAAGCTATGTTCAGTATTTGCAACAAAGCAAAAGCTGCTTGATTTCAGCTGAACACCGGCATGCTGATGACCTTGGATCTTACACAGAGATATAACCTGGTGTAATGCCTGTGTTCTCACCCTGCTCTTTTCCACAGGAGAAGCTACACTGGCTGGCGCTCTGCGAAGCCCCAGGTTCCACCTCTCCATACGCCCCACCAAAGGCTGCCTCGTAGCCTGGGTCATACTGCTCTTGCTTGATGGCCATCTTTTTGGCATCCTCTGAAAGGCAGACATCCCGAGGATACACACCTTGCTCCAAACACACAAAAACTGATCACATTGTATAAGGAAGGTGACATGCTATGGCATTAGCCTAAAATTACCGTTCTTTCCTTTGAAAGACTACACTTTCTGGCAGACACTGTCCTTACCTTTAGCCATGCCAAGGTCAAAAGTATACTGAATTTCTTCCAGGTCCTGGTTGTGGACCACACCCCTGAGCTGGTCACGCAGCTCTTTGAGTTTGATGTAGTAATGTACTTTGTCTTGAGCACGTGGGAACTGGGCACAGCGGGCACTGGATGAGGGCATGAGGTAGCACACCTGCAAGATGGAAAAGGTCCTTGATTTACTGAGCCACTAAGAGGTTTGAGGAACAGCATTTAGGACAGATCCTACTTAGAGCCCTTAGACCTGATAAGTACATCACAGAATCTTCCCTAGCAGAATCTGCTACCTCACCCATGTCAAGGCAAAAATCAGAGAAGACGACAATCACATGAATCTTTCAGATGTGCCGCTATGACAAAACACATTGGGGGGAAAAAAAGAGAATTTTCTCTGCATGGGGGAAGCTTTAGCTAAAATGGGGCATAAGTGTCTCACCGTGTCCGTTTCTGGAATCTTGGTTGGCTGCAACCCAAATTCAAGATTCTTAGGCTTGGCACCAAAGACCTCTCTACAGAACATTTCATAAATACCTGGAAGAGATATTTGAAGGATCACGATACATTTCTACTTCTGCTGCTGCTGCTAGGAAACAAGAAGATCACAAGGCCACCAGTCCAGCTAAATACTTGCATTTCCCATTGAAGACTGCTATGAGAGGCTTGTATTTCTGCAGCTTCTCCACCAGAATCCTGCCTCCTTCACGAAACTCCTTACTGTGAGGAATCAAAATTAAAACTATTCAGAGTAAAACAAAAGTTATAATATCCATAAAATTACAGCCATAAAATTGTTATCCACTTCATAGGACCCCAAGGCAGGGTCACAGTCTTAGTCTGGCGCCTATTCCAGGAAGCACAGGCCAAGGCAGGGAACCCCTGTGTGAGATGCACACACACTCACAATGTGTGCACTTTAAAGACACCAGTTTATTTAAGAACATGCTTTCAGACACTCCCAGACTGAGGAAACCAGAGTAGCAAGTGGAAAGCCTCATGCACAGACAGAGCGCACAGACTGCTCATGCACACAACCAAAGCATCACTTCACATTAAAAGTGAATTAAAATGCAGTCTATCAGTATTGCAGAGCAGAACTTAAACCACAGCACAACTGCAATGCAAATACATCTTAGAAGACATTCAGGTATGACAAACTCATCTAATAATGCATGGTTAACCATAGGTATGGGCAATTTAGCCTTTCGAAGTAGCCTAACCTGTCTTTGAGTTAAATAATTTTGCTTAATTAGCCATCCATGATTCCTGTATGTCAAAACAATTGCTTCCAAAAGGAGGATTGGCTCTGTGGCTTAGCTGCAGTATTTTACATATAACTAATAAATATAATTTTTTGTGAATGTCTTGCGTGTTAGGGCTGAACGATATTGGAAAACGTTCAAATTGTGATATTTGAAGTTTTTGCGATATTTAGTAGTTAAAAATGAACTGTACAGCCTATTAACACTGACGTATCTACCAGCTGAGTCTGTAAAATAAGTTTGTGCTTCCTTGAGTTGTGCCAACAGACATTAACCAGTGCTGACAAATCACTTGTTTCTGCTGTTTTGTCTCCTTACAGAATGTCTTTTTGTAACCAGTACTTGTTTGCTTTCCTCCTCTTCACACATTTTTGTTTAATTTCTCACAAACACGCCAAAGATCTATGAGTGAGTCCAATAGCAAGGACAAGAATGATTCTTATCAACCTGGAGAGCAAATGCAGAGCTCATGCAAAAGTAGGAGCAATAAATAAAACTGTAAAGCTTGCTAATTTGGTTTCCTCTGACTAAGTCAAAATGTTTTAATGCAACTTATTGGTGGTTTGAACCCAGCAGACTATCCCGATCCTTGTATGAAATGCCATGCCTGCATTAGCATTGCACCTCATGCTAGGTTGGCATGGAGGGTAGCACAATTGCCGCACACTGCCGCTTTGTGCGTTTGGCTTTTCGGCAGATCTTCTGGCAACTTAAGTGAACTGGAGTGCCAAAATTGACTGTTACTGAGTATGCACCAATATATTATATATTGTTTTATGCATTATAAATGGTTTGAGTAATCATCTGATTAAATTGATAGATTACTCATTTATTGACAATTGATAGTGACAGCCCTAGTTAGCACTTATTCTTTTTTTAAGTACATCTTTAGCAAAAATGCAACAAAGCAAGGCTGCTTTTTTTTGCATTTTCAGTCTTTAGAAGATCTTGAACTACACTTGATGACACTGTCTCGGTTTCTCCAAGTATCATGACACGGCAATGAGAAGTGTGTCCCAGTCCAGTTACCCCCCCCCCCCCCCCCCCAGAAGACATACATACTTGTGTTCCTTACCTGGAGAGGTCTTTGCTTCCTGGTGTGGCCCTCTGCACCATGTTCGTGAAGCCAATGCCATACTTCTCCGGAAGCGTCTGATCATGCATGTGGTTGAGCTGCTCTTTACTGATACCAGACATGAAGAGGCACTTCCCTACAGATTAGGAACATTCCTATTTAATCTTAGTTGTATTTATTTAAAAAGCAGGTGGTCCTCAAAGAGCAAAGGTTAATTGAAGGCCATTAATTGAAGAAAAGTACCAGTCTTCTCACAAACCTAATCTACATTTCCAGTCAGAAGGCTGGACACACCTACTGAAAATCATTTGCTTTTCAACAAGATAATAACCCTTAGCACATCTCAAGGGTGTGCGGTGTTATCTTGTGAACAAGGAAAGAGATGCGGTGGTGAGACAGATGACCTGGTCCCCAAAATTTCCCTACCTAAACCCTAAAGAGCTAGTTAATAAGGATGAGTTGGATCATAGAGTAAGAGGAAGGTGTAGCCAACACTTGTGGATATTCCTTCACTGTTGGAGAAGCATTCTAGTTGGTGGAAAGAATGCCAGGAGTCTGCAATACCATCACTGGAGCAAAAGGGGGCTATTTTGAAGAGTCTGAAATCTGAGCCAATTTTGAAATGTTGTACACTTCTCTTTGTCATTGCAATATTTGAAATGCATCACTTCATTGCCTTGAGGCATGCATAACATACCTAAAACAAACATTTGCATTAAAGTCAGGTGTGTTCGGACCTTTGACTGGTATTATATCTAACAAAACAGAAGGTATGTTGGGTATGAGATTTGGGTCTGAGAAGGGAATGAGCCTGCAGGGGACTATTGTTTTATGATTAATATGATTGTTACAAATAGTGGTTGTCCTACTAGTCATTTTACAGTGTAATCACCGCCTTAAATCAACTTCCTCTTCCCAATTTCATTTGACAACAATTAATGTGATTTGGCCTGCAAGTTATGTGTGGCTGAGAGGATCACGATGGTTTACTCATGATTGGATGGTAGCCTGTTCAAATCCCATGTTCAGCAGAATGATGTCACTGATGGTCCCTTAACAAGGCCCTCAACCTCAATTACTCCAGGGCCTGGCAGAACATTGATTAACATTTTTTTAAGTGTCTACTAAATAAACAAATGTAATTTACAAATACACAATATGTAACTTACAAAAATGGTTCCCAGGACCAGGGAACCACCGCCCAAGGTAAGCTGCCACTAGTCCTGGATTGATTCCAATCTGGAACATCATAAAAAGATTAATCAAATATATGTCTAAAAACCTGTTTTTACCATGCAAAGCAAGTATACAAATACATGGACCATTAGCTTACTATCACAAAGTCCAGATTGTATGCAAGGATGTCAGGCAGAGTTTTGGTCATCACTTCATCCTCAGTCATTCCATTAAAGCGATCCACTTTCCTCTTGGGTTTCTTGGGGGCCGCGTCGGTTTTTTCCTGGAGCCCTTCCCTGGAGGCTTCACATGTCGTCTCCTCCACACTCTCTTTGGCCTTCTTGGCCTTAGTTTTCTCTTTGAGTTCCTGCTTAGATCTTCCTCTCTTGCCCTTTGTTGGTGCTTCAGAAAGGAAAAACTGAATATTGAGCTTATCTCCTAATCAAACCAATTCTAAATCTACTGCCTATAAATATCTTCAGAAAGAGAAAATGGGCTTAAAAAAAAACTCATTATAAAAAAAGACTTAAGGCACCGTGGCTTAGCAGCCAAAATGCAAAGATCTGCAATTTAATGCAGCTTTGAAGCAAGACTAGGATAGTGTTACCTTGAGCTGGGGCTGGTGAAGCTGTGAGTGGAGCGTGGTCTTGCACAGGAATGGCAGTGCCAGCAGTGGTCTGTAGAGAGATGGGTGTGTGATGTGACTGTTGAAAGAGAGGGTTAGCCCAGGCTGTCTGCTGGAACTGTGCCGCCTGGAGTGCCTGGATCTGTTGGGTGGCCTGGAGCCTGTAGAACAATGGAAACCAAGGTGAGGGGGGAATTAAAGGCAAAAGGATATTTCCAAAAATCTTTAAAAGCACAAAATTTGTTCAGTACATACCACCTGGCATACTGCAAACACATAATTGCAACATTGGTCCACCTAATATCCAGAAACAATTCACCCATGTCTCCCTGTAGATTAAAGACCTTCATCTGTAATGTTTAACTCAGATGTATTCATTTCATAAGATTTATATCTATTTAGCGTACACTTTGTCCAAAGCATCATATAAGTGAGGACCAGAGCAAAAGGTCACTCAGTGTCCCCGGGGATAAGGGTCTCGCTCAAGGTCCCAACTACGATATGAGCATACAACCTTCTGCATATAGACACAGATCCTAAACCTGCTGAGCTACACGCCACAAAAGTAGCACATTCTACATTTGATTCTCCAAAATGAAGCATAATCATCCATCCTCCCATTTTCTACACCCTCTTCTCTATGACTTGGCGAAAATTCAACTACATTTAAAGCACTAGTTGTAAAGAAAAAGATATAAAACAAACAAAACGCCTCACTGTGGGCATGCACAGAAGTGCCATTATTTCAGTAAGTTTATACAGACATTGTAATCCATTAGCGATACAGATGAAAACGGGTATGTGCATTTAACAAACTCAACGAGAACTTACCAGTACTGGAGATAATCCACTGGCAACGGGGTCTGCTGTCTTCCATCCATCTTTATATTCGGGTTTATCTAAATGAAAGTGCGGTTTTTTTGTTATGATACTGGGGATTTCCTCAGCCAACAGCCATTTTAAATGAATATTTTGAGGTACGCGTCGCTGCGGCTGCACTTCTCGATTTAGGACTGCTGGAAGCACACGGGAAGATTATTCAAAAGCACTTACTTACTTTAGGAAAAAAACGATTCTAAATATTTCTCAGTAAAAAGTTAAATAGTCTCTACAAGCAGACATAACTAGTTAAACGGAAATTGGCCTGGAAGTTCATAAAAAGAACGCACATTTAGGCAACCTAAATACTTAAAAGACCTCACAGATCACATCATTGTCCATATGCGAAAGTGGTTACGATGCAACTCCTGAATCATCTGAACCGATTTAAACAGACACGCTTCGGGGGGGACAGAAAAGCTTCACTATTATGAAGAACAGAACGAGGTGTTCCGCGAAATTACTCTAACTAGCTTAAGCTGGTTAGCAGATCATCCTGGCAGCTGGCAGAAGATAACGAATGAAAGATGTTGTACATCTGTACGGCAGTACCTAACACATCGGATAAAATTACATCTCGAAGTACTTTTGTTAATGTTTTTTTTTTAAGAAAAAAAGAGTATGGCTGCCTTTTCTAACTGTACGGATACTACTGCAATTACGGCAGAAGCGAGGTCTATAAGGAGGAGCGTACAAAATACTTAGATATATTAAGCGCGATATAACGAGAAAATGTTACCTTATACGGATTCCGTAAAAGATTAGCAGCTTAAATGTTATATTTTCCTGTTGATGATGTTTTCCCCATTTCGATATCAGACTTTAGACGTTTGAATGCAGTGCGTCGGTCTTGCTTAGCTGAAACGCTATCCCGCGCGGGGACTGCAGCGTGGCGCCCACTGCGCACGTTGTTATGGTCATCTTAGGATCTCCAAATTCGGACACTATTAGGGTTACTGTCAAGGAGTGTATTGGATTTTATATGAAAATGTATAGACGCTGTTATACAAAGCGACATCACTGGTGCCACCGCGGTCAGACCCGGCTTCGGCTTTATTTGGGGATAGCCACAGGATTATCTAATGGGGCCGAGGGTAAAGCTTACCGAGCGGGGGTCAGACACAGCTGAATCGCGTGGAATTCTATACTTTTCATTTGCATTAGTTAAATCATTCATTTTAAAAGTTGGCCAGGAAATTTTTTTTTTAATGTTTTGGGGATTCTTATTGAAAATCACTATAGCAGATTTTAATACTTTGCAGGCATAAATTGCCTGCGAATAGCTTTCTTTGTGTAGTCATGATATAATTGAACGCTTACGCCTTTTTAATTGACGATTTAAGTATATGTATTGTAAACTTAGGCTCAAGAAATTGGCCTACGCTACTCAGACGGACCATTTCATTTAGTCAAATGAACATTTGTAATGATTCCAAGATGCCATGTTTCTAAAAACTCAAAATTTAAGCCGAGAAGTTAATTTAGAAAGTTAAAACAAATCCCCAGTGTGCATTTTAACTTCATTTAAATGTGCTCCCCCCACCATAACTTTATACAGCATGCTGTTCACTGAGAAGTAACAAATACCATATTGTCCAGAGTCTGCTGCAGTACTTTCATTCAAGTGGCCTATCTGGGGACAGCATGATGGCACTGTTGTCTGAAACATTCTGGGTTGGGGGATCGAATTCCACCCCCACCATGTGGGTATGAAGTGTGTGTTCTCGCTATACTATGTAAGTTTCCTCCAGGTACACTGGCCAGCTGTGCAAACACATGCAGCCATGTGATGTGGCATCTCTAAACTGTTTAGTGCAGTGCTTAGTTTCCAATCTAGTTCTCAGGGACCCACAGACAGTCCACAGTTTTGCACACGTTTGAGACCATAACCATGTTGTTACTTTAAAATTGCCTACTAAGCCCAAAGGGCAGTCTTTATGTACAAAGGTGTAAGCCAAATGCGTTACCGTGAAGGTAACCATCACATTTAGGCAGGTTAAACAGGACAACCATCAGTAAATAATTTTGGTATTTAATCGCTGACATCAGGTCCTGGTCCTCAGCCTGAAGGCCTTTTGTTGTTGTCGTCTGCGTGATTTGTAGCAATTTTTGTGTTTATAGTCTCCGTTAAGTAACGTTAAGTTAGAATTTAAGACTATAATTGCACAATAGCTAAATCTCTGTGCTTGTGATGGGAAGGTCGCTGGTTCAAGCCTGGAAACAGAATCGCCACATGTCCGTGGGCTCTTGAACAAGGCCCTTAACCCCCAGCTCCATGGGTGTCACTATAGGTGGCGACCCTTCACTGCTAAGCTTTGCTGTCATTTACATATGTCTGTATGTCCTGGAGGGCAAGATGGGATAGATGAAAAGTGAATTTCCCACAAAAGTGTCATTATTACCATTACTGTGATTCTGTGCCTGGCTGGCACCACGTGTTCAGTTATAGAAGATTAATCAACACCCTTCATATTCGGGAATTCAACTATAATGGCTCCATAACTCCCAAACAAACCACATACACATTAGCCACCCATCAAGGAACATTTAATAATTCATGACAGAATAATCACAGCATCTGTTAAATATTAACAAATTTACAAAATAGAGCGTTAAAAAAAACTGAAAAAACCCAGCTGCAGGTGTCCTAGTCAATCTCCGATTTCCGCCACCCAGATTGAAGATGGCTCCTATTATTCCAATCCAATGCCTACTAGTCCTACTCCAGTGCCCTGTGCTCTGTGAATTACAGCTCATCCTTGTCTGTGGTGTCCTACAAGGACAAAGAAACAGTCAGATGGCAGCACAACCCCAAACAATCCAAAGATTTCTCCTAATTATACCATTCGAAATACACCGGAAGATTATACACCGAAAGGGACATAGTCTTGAACCAAGTTGCAATTTTTATGCATTAATAGAAGATGGGTGCTTTTTAATGCTAATGAGCAATTTCAGATTAACGTCTTTGCAGTCATTTACAATTTACACATTCAAGTCAGCACATCCTGTGAAAACCACCCAGACTCACCTCCTCTTCCTCAGCATCATCCTCTACAGGTTCCTCATTTTCCTCCTCTGGCTTCTCCTCCACCTGCAGAGGAATGGGCGGCTTCTCATTAACTAGAGGCCATTAGGTAAAGACTGCAGAATCTCTAGTAGCAATGGAATAAATTTTTTCAATTTAGAACCAAAGCTAACGGAGGGTATGATATGAACCTGCTCGTTGACATCTACGTTCATGCTGAGTCGCAGCATCTGCTCTATCCGCTCTCCATAAGCCTTAGTGTCCGCCAGCTGATAGCCTGAAAGTAAGGTGGTAGTTTCAAACAGCACCACTGCAAGGTCTGCAGCAGTCTGGTCCTCTGGGTTGGCCTGCATGAGAGGCACATTTGCATTATGTCACTTATGTGCTTATAGAAGGCCAAGGCAGTAAGGAATTTAAGAACAGCAACAGCGTCATGTATTGCCAATATACTTTTGTCTACAGAAGCTTATGTATGTCAGTTGATAAAATCAAAGCAACCTTCAGAATTAAATACAGGAACAAAAACTTACGTCCTTATGTTCCATTTAGGGGCAGCATGGTGGTGCAGTGGTTAGCACTGTTGCCTCACACCTCTGGGACCCGGGTTCAAGTCTCTACCTGGGTCACACGTGTGTGGAGCTTGCATGTTCTCCCCATGTCATCGTGGGGTTCCCTCTGGGTACTCCGGTTTCCCCCCACAGTCCAAAAACATGCTGAGGCTAATTGGAGTTGCTAAATTGCACGTAGGTATGCATGTGTGAGTGAATGGTGTGTGAATGTGCCCTGTGATGGGCTGGCTCCCCATCCTGGTTGTTCTCTGCCTTGTGCCCATGGCTTCTGGGATAGGCTCCGGACCCCCCGTGACCCAGTAGGATAAGCGGTTTGGAAGATGGATGGATGTTCCATTTACTTTAGCGTGAATCACTATTTAATGTAGCTCACTTTCATCATGGCTTAATCAAGGGTTGTTTAAGAGGGAATAGTCAACACACACACACGGTGCACACTGGAGAAATTTTATCTAGAAATGACAACTTACTGAAACTCGTTTCAGCATCTCCTTGATGACAGGATGCCTGGGGTTGATTTCTAGAGTTTTTTTTCTGGCTTACATAGTAACTACAAAAAAATTTAAATAGCATGAGTGTTGGTATGCAATGTTCATATATCTCTATTATACAGTAAAAAACTGACAAGACCAAGCAAAGACTCACTTTGTGGAAATGTCTCTTCCCGTTTGACAGGCCTGTGCTTTTATTATCCGTTCCACGTTTCCAGACCAACTGGCACCCTTATTGGCTGGCAACTAGCACACAGGGAGATTTGGTCAGCCTCTGAGAAAGAGCAGCCTTCTCGATCTGTAGCGGGAATGGGTCTCATCAGATTAAATATATATGACAGGCACTTTGCTTAAATTCTGGAAATGAGGTGGCCTGCTAATAAGCATGTCACTCTTAAAGCCTACTACCTTGTCTTTCAAGGCCTTGTCCTTCATCCAGGTTGTGAGACGTTCAAATTCCTTTTCAAGGGCCTCCCTCTTCTCCTTGGCCTGGTCAGTCTCATCAAACTTGACACCCTCCTTGGCAACGTTCTGGAAACGTTTGCCATCAAATTCAGGCAGGGCCTGCATACAGTACTTGTCCACAGGCTCTGTCAGGTAGATCACTTCATAGCCCTTCTTCAGTTGCCTCTCCACAAATGGAGAAGATTCTGCCTGCAAGTCACAGATGCACAACCGCCACATTACTAGGCTGTCACTATCGATTATATAAATAATCTATCAATCTGACGATTCATCGCGTAATCATCTATATCCATCCGTTTTCCGAAACCGATTAATCGCAACTGGGGTCGCAGGCAGGAACCAACCCTGAGCAGTCACCAAAACACTGCAGAGCGTACACACTCACAGGGCCAACTTAGACTCACTGATCAAGCTAACCCGCATGCTTTTGGACCATGGGAGGAAATCGGATCTGATGCTGTTTAAAAAAGACAATGAAACCAATACAGGCCTAAAACACCAGTTATAAGATTTTGCAGGGGAAGAAATGTGATGTGCAACCTTATTACTAATTAAACCAATCCACAGGACTTTCCAGAATTAAATTTATGATCAACTAGCTCACAAGGATTTTGTTTTGGCATGATGCCAAGAGTTATAATAATAAACAAACAAAAGATTACTGGTAAGGAAATTGAAACAAGACACATCACATCAATCAACTAAAAAAAAAAAAACATTAAAGTGGTAATATAAAACACTAAGAAGAAGAGAAGCCTGTGGACCCCCAAAGCCCACCTTCATCAGGCTGTCTCTGGTGTTATTCCTTGTATGTGTGAACGTACTTGGCAAGAAACTCTATTCTGATTGTGAGTTACATTAGCACCAACAGGTCAGCAAAAAAGGATGTTTACCCTTAAAAGCAAATCACTACGCTGAAAAGATAAGGTTGGCGATTATACAACAGCAGGTACAAAGCCAGTCCGATCATCGTTTTATACAATGTGACATGTTCTGTGGGGGGCGGCATGGTGGTGCAGTGGTTAGCACTGTTGCCTCACACCTCTTGGACCCGGGTTCGAGTCTCCGCCTGGGTGGAGTTTGCATGTTGCATGTTCTCCCCATGTCGTCGTGGGGTTTCCCCCCACAGTCCTATGAGGGAGTTGCTAAATTGCCCGTGGGAGTGCGTGTGTGAGTGTGCCGTGCGATGGGCTGGCCCCTGATCCTGGGTTGTTCCCTGCCTTGTTCCCATTGCTTCCGGGATAGGCTCCGGACTCCCCATCCAGTAGGATAAGCGGTTTGGAATGGATGGATAATATACAGTGTTTGGTACAGCATATTCCTATTTCAGCATCGAAATGGTATTCGTCCAATGGAACACAGCAATGATTAATTAATTGTAAGGACATGGAAGATACCGATTGGAATTTTGGAAGTGTTTCATGATTATTTTTATGGTTATTTTGCGTGGTGTGTCGCAATTGGCTCTGCCGCCATTCCTCAGGTTTTAGCAGAAGAACATTGTGGGGGGAAGACTTAATGGGGTCTGGAAGTTAGTGTCCTGGAGTGGTGATTGAGTATTGCAGTGAAGGCGACAATCAGCGTCTGTCTTTGTTTTTAATAAAACAAAAGAAGAATAATAATAAGCATGAAACGACTGTGGATTGTTCGTTTTGTTTGTGCTCTTCTTGCCTTTGGTAAGCATAGCCGTTTTATTTGATTTGGCTTCCTGGCAGTGCTTACAGTAATTTTACAGATTTTTTGTTTGGCTTACAGTTAAAGCGGTAGTTAATGTCAGGCAGAATGATAATCTGTTGATCGCTTTAAACTGAGCAACGACCTGCATGTTGTGACTGTGACACTGTTGCGTTTCCAGAACTTTCCCTCGGCTGGTCAAGAGACAGACGTAAACCAGCTTAAAACAAGCCTCCTCAAAATATTCTTCAAGCAAGCGTTACTCGGTAAGATTTCACGCCAGGCGTTTCTTCTCCCGTACGCAGAGTGGCACATTGGCAAGCGAAGCTCCGCGGTGTAATCAACGTGAGACGCCAGAATGCCCTCCCCATCATGCCCACTTCTCCTGAGCATTTTAGACAGGACATGTCCATCCATCCATCCATCCATTTTCCAAACCGCTTATCCTATTGGGTCGCGGGGGGTCCGGAGCCTATCCCGGAAGCAATGGGCACGAGGCTGGGAACAACCCAGGATGGGGGGCCAGGCCATTGCAGGGCACACTCACACACCATTCACTCACACATGCACACCTACGGGCAATTTAGCAAGTCCAATTAGCCTCAGCATGTTTTTGGACTGTGGGGGGAAACCGGAGTACCCGGAGGAAACCCCACGACGACATGGGGAGACATGCAAACTCCACCCAGGCAGAGACTCGAACCCGGGTCCCAGACGCGTGAGACAACAGTGCTAACCACTGCACCACCATGCCGCTGCACTGTGTATTATTTTATATATAAATAGTACACTACAACATACAAGGTGAAACTTTAGAATGTTGCGGTATGAAGAGCGCACTTCCCTGGGTAAATACCTTTACCGTAAAAAAGAAGGTGTCATGACCTAAGTACTAGTTACCTTCGCGGTCCTGCTGATAAGAAATTATAAGTCGGTGCTGTCGCAAACGACAGCCCTGGACAGCCCCCTCACTTTCTCCCCCCATCTAATCATCTGTGCTCGTCCCACACTCACCAGCTTTTCCAGTTTCTGAGAGTACTGAATGAAATGTGAAAGAGAAGTACAATTTGTAGAAGTATTGCAAGGAGCACCTGGAAATGTTAACGTTGATAAATGTTTTTAACTGAATGCTATTAGTCTTTTGTGGTCATATGTAGATTTGGAAGCAGGGGTTAAAAACTGCTTATCATATTCAAGGTTGTAGGTGGTCCGGAGCCTATCAGACGCAAGGCAGGGACCAAAACCCCATTGCTAAGCCATCGCAGGTCACATTCACACACACCATGCACTCACATACCTGTAAGGAAAAGTGGTAAAGATTTCCCTATGTTTTTGGTTGATCATTTGAATACATGCAGGGTTATCAAATTATGATCATGGGGAAAGTCAGAGAGAGAATAGGGGTTCCAGCCGGCACCACTAGGGTGATAAGCAAGTAACTGAATTTACAGTGGCATGAGAACGCCAGTGGCCAGACTGAGTTACCACTTGCTATTGCAGGTTCGAATCCCTGACCAGCAAGGCACCACTGAGGTACCCTGAGCAACGTACCACCTCCAAGCACTGCTTCCCGGGCTCTGAATTAGCTGCCCCCTGCTATGTCACATTGTCACATATGGGTTAAATGCAGAGGACACATTTCATTGTTGTGCACTGTGTGCTGTGGTGTGTCAACAATGACAACTGATCGCTAAATTCATAAATTCAGGGAAGTCTCCATCCTGTTTTGTCTCATCTCTGCTTCAGACTCCTCACATTCCAGAATGTCACCCTTCATATGCATCAATCACAACACTTATACACAGTTGGGGGGGTTGAGGTATAAAGGGGAGTGAAGAACTGTCTTTAATTTGTATTTGAGTTGCCTTTCAATACCCAGTGTATTTCTACACTGCATTACATTGTATTATTTTTACTGTTCAATAAACTGTACCATTGTTTTGCTGAAACGTTTTTTGGCTAATATTTTCCTCAAGAAGAGAGATTTCTTCACCTAAGAGAGAAGACTGACCAGAAAACCTCATTCCAGATCTGCCACCTTCTTCTTCGAATTTAAAGACCCAGAAGGAATCACACTTGTGAAAATTGCAGATTCCCAAGTGGCATGATCCTCATGGAAGATTAAAAATAACCCGAGAGTGGGGAGCCAAATCACACGTCAGGCTAGCAGTGATTGAGGATTTATCTGATGTGCTGTGAAAGAGTTTTTATTCTGCAATGAGAGACGCCAAGTCATCGACTGAAGACATTCATATTACATTAATAACACCTGTGAAAATGTTAATGTCTACTCTTGCTCCACATTCAGAAATGACAAATAATTTGACACATGTGGGTCCATCCTAACCTTGATAAATTTGAGTTATATGTGGATTTGGTTTGTTCTACTGATAGTTCTGTCGCTTTGCTCATCACTTTCTTTCGCTGGTATTTGTGCAAATGGCTTTATCTGGGTAGTGTATCGTCAAAAAGAGTTAATTCCAACAGAATTAATGCAGTGCCACATTGTGATATCAAAGAGAAGGGCAGCCATAGACATTTGATTGTCATCATGATAACTCAAAAATTATTTGTTGGATCTTTTCCAAACTTTGCAGACACATTGTATGGGTTGAGATCTGGACCTCTGGAATGAGGGCTTGTTTTTTAGGGCTGTTGCCCTGGTGATTATAGTTTACATATTTTATTTTTTGCTCTGTCTCTGTGCCAAAGGGCAGTTTTGACACTTGATCCTGATAACATGATAACTCAAAAATATTAGAAAGAAGTAGGAGTGAAGAACTAGATCTGATAAAATTTTGAGACAAATCACCTCAAAGTTGAAGCAATGCCACTTGGTGGCAGCAAAGGGAAAGGTGACTGCAGACATTTTACAGTATGCATGTGATGTCAATAAGTAATTGATGACTCTTATCACTGCTTCAAAAAAGCATTAAATGGATGAAGATCTATAGCTGATTTCATTTTGAGACAAACCAAAACAGAAGCACCAGTGCTAGGTAGTCAAGGAAGGAAATGGCTATAGAAGGCAGATTTTCTTGTAAACATAACATACACAAATAACAGTATCTCATAGATCTTTTTCAAACCCTGCAAACACATTGTGTGGGTGAATATCTGGAAGTGTTCAAATTTTGAGACAAATGCCTCCAAAACAGAAGCAGCGCCACACAGTGGTATCAAAGAAAATGACATCCTCAGACACTTAATCTTCTCAGCATGATAACTCAAAAAGTATTTGTCAAATCCGACCAGTAGCAATCTATTAGCTGGTTGGCAAAATTTATCATGGAGTCAATGTTGGCACATAAAAGAACAGCTATAAGTGTATATCTGGTGAACCTAAAAACACCGAGACAAATCACACATATGTGGGCTTTAAAAAGGTGGGAGAGTGTGTGGGGTAGGCTTAGGCCATACTACGGTAATATTTTCAGTACACCAGTGTATTTTTGTTTGGTGATCTTTATCATGGGGACTTCCCTTACCAAGATTTAAAAATTCTGGAATCGTATTGCTTTTGAAAAGAGCATCAAAATACCTTATAAAAGTATATAATTGCCCCTCAGGGACAAATAAAGTTATTTGAATTTGAATTTAATGTATGTATAGTATGACTACTGTATATGAAAAATTAGATACCGCCCCAGCCTTGCATGGTAGGGCCAGAGATAGTAGAGGTTGGGGGTGTGGGAGGAGTGGAGATTAGATTTGGGGGGAGGTAAGGGGCTGTCTGGGGAATACATTGTTGTCATTCCAACAGCATCTAGTTCTAAAGTAAACTATTTGTCCTTTAGGTTTCTTCATCAAGCTCTGTAATTGGAAGGTCTCATATCTGTGTTTATTTTGGTGGCAATAATGTTTTCAAGCCATTGTTGTTTTTTCAAAAGGATCTCCCTTTTCACTGTCCCACTCCAACAAGGTCTTGTATGTTGACAGCAGGCTATACAGCAGACACTGTAAAAGTACTCTCTTGCGAGACCCTGGGTGAGCTGATGAAGGGATCCTGCAGGTGGTGCTGTTCACTATTTAGGGACACTGACTCATCTGCAGCTGTGTTCAGTCTTGAGCGCCTGAGAGAATGGAAAGACAGAAAGGAAAAAGTAAACACTACAAACTTTTAAATATAAAGTTCTCTCTCTGTATTTACTCATACAACAGAGTTTAATTTATATTGATTTAATTAGCAGACGCTTTTGACCCAAAGCGACTTACAACTGAGAGTCTGAGAACAGGGTCAGCCAGTCAATGGAACAATTTGAGCTAAGGGCCTTGTTCAAGGGCCAAATGATAGAATCACGCTAGTCACAGGATTTGAATCCCGCATTCGAATCACAGGATCAGAGACCGAATGTACAGAGCCACACAGCAGCCACATCAATGCACATTACAGACCACTCACCTAACTGCATATCTGTGCAAGAAACCATGAGAACATGCAAACTCCACGCGTACAGAGTGTAGAATTTGAGTGATTTCATTATTGAGCCTCTAGAACAAGGTCCAGTTGCTTCTGCGAATGTCTGAATGTCTTCGCCGTTGTTACTTTGAGTAAAAGCATCTGATATCATGAAACTGTATACCAGACGTTAATGACAAAGTTATGGACTGATAGATGGTCCAGAATATCATCTGATTGTGGAACTTGCCCATTTTGGTGTAAATTAATTTTGTTCTCTGACGCTGTCAAACATTCCTTGGTATATGGTACCTTGCTCAAGGGTACAACAGCACGTCCGCTATGTATAAGTGGTCCACTGGTCCATTGTGTATAAGTGTGCATGAAGGCAATTTACAGATTGTGTGAATCATTTGCTGGCAATATTAATTTTGTGAAGGTATGCAGAGTCATAATCGCGTGTGTTTGTTAATGTGTGCTGTATGACTGAGTATTAGGGTAGTGCATGTAAGTGTATGTTTGTGTGATTTGTGATTATTTGTGTATGTGACAGTACCGGCTGGTTTGAAGTCCCTTCTGCAGGTGGCTGAATTCCTGAACTTTGGGCACACTGAATCTCTTTTTCTTCCTCAGGCAAAAGCTTTGTGACGAAGAGGAAGGAGAATATGAAGAGATCTGGGGCCCCATCACCGGGGAGCACGTCTGATGGCTCTGCTCATCCGCAAACTCATGGTTCTGGAGTTCAGATGCAAAGAAGAGAAAGATTACTGCCTAGTACGAAATTTAGCAAATGTACTAATGTTTTCCCTGGAAGATGCGGTATGGGTGTTTGGCCTGAAGTTGTGGCCAAATTGATTCACATCATATTTTCTGATAAATTTTGAATTATTTAATTCAAATTATTGTTAATTATTGTTTTGCTGTTTGAAAATCACAATAAAAAAGTAGAAAAAAAACTATGGAAGTACCAGTTTTAATAGCGCTAGTACTAGTAAACAGCTGTAATTTGCACTGTCAGTTTTCTTTTACGCTAACAATTTTCCTTGCAAATCAACTAAACGTCTCTAATTAGTTAATGTAATTTCTTTAGGAGAGGTTACGACAGGCTTTTAATGGAAATTAGGTTTAGAACTCATCACTGGCCTCTCCAGAACAGTCCATTGTATTTTAATTATTCCTGCATTTGTTCAGATGTATTTTTGGGATCACTGTACAGTTAATTGTTCTCTCTGTGGAGCTCTCACCGTGGTCCTCTCCAGGCAGTACAGCAGGTGGTGCTGTTCAGTCTGAAAACGTGCCTGTCCAGCGTCCCTAGATACCTTGACAATTGAAAGTGTCAGTCAGGGCTCCAAATAAAAGGGTGTAACAATCAGTACATGAGATAGCATGCAGTAACATTTGTTACGTTTGTTACTTTAGCTAAGACTTAAAAACTGAAACTGAAGCACCTGGTCAACAGTGTTTGAGGTTTTACACCTATATACTGTATGCGCAGCCTGGTGGCCAATCTTCCCTGATATCTCATTTTATCAGTAAGTGCTGAGTGTGAAGGTTGAATTATCAAAGCAATAGCAGAGTTGTACATACAATATTGCAATGCACACAACAAAATGGAAGACAGAGTTCAAAAGAGGACATATTGTTGGTGAGTGTCTTGCTGTGAGTGTCCTGTGACTAGAACAGCAATTCTTTATGGTGTATCGAGAGCCATGGTATCCACGGCAATGTCAGCATACCACCATGAAGGATGGACCACACCCATTTGGACGCAAGAGGAAACTGACTGAAAGGGATGTCCAGTTATACTAACCCAGATTGTATCCAAAAAACATAAAACCACAGCTGCCCAACTTACTGCAGAATTAAATGCGCACATTGACTCTCCTGTTTTCACCAAAACTGTTTGTTCCGAGCTCCACAGAGTCAATATGCATGTTCTGGCTGCTATAGCCAAACCTTTGGTCACTTGTGCCAATGCTAAACATCAATGGTTTCAGTGGTGCCAGCAGTGTAACTCTTGTGCTCTGGAAATTAAGAAACGTGTATTGTTCTCAGAAGAGTCCACCTTCGCTGTCTTTCCTACATCCAGGAGAGTTACGGTGTGGAGAAGCCCCAAAGAGGCTTACCACCTAGACTGTTGTGTACCCAGAATGTATCCCAGACGTGGATCAGTGATGGTTTGGGCTGCAAAATCATGGCATTCCCTAGGCCCACTACTTGTTCTAGATGTGCACGTCACTGCCAAGCCACTTCCAAATGATTCTGGAGGACCATGTTCACCCAATGGTTCAACCACCGTAACCTGAACGTGGTGCTATGTGTCTGCATGATAATGCACCAATACACACAGCAAGATACAAAGTGCTTTAGTGACAGAGTGCTTTGATGAACATGAAAGTGAAGTTGAATCTCCCACAGCCTGCACAGTCACCCGAGATGAATATTATTGAGCCACTTTGGGGTGTTATGAAGGAGTGAGTCAGGAAACATTTTCCTCCAACAGCATAATGTTGCGACCTGGCCACCGTTCCTCAAGAGGAATGGCTCAAAATCTCTCTAGCCGCTGTGCAGGACTTGTATCTGTCATTCCCAAAACAAACTGATGCTGTATTGAGCACAAAAGGAGGATCTACACCATACTAATAAATTATTGTGGTCTAAAACCAGATGTTTCAGTTTCATTGTGCAACCCCTGTAACAATGATAAATCATCACTGCCTAAACTCAGTCTGTGACAGGTTCATCTAGGCTTCTCCAGCAACAGTGCCTATAAGAAGTACCTGATAACAGCTTTTTTCTCTGTTTAGTATATACGAGTAAGTATGTTACCCTGAGAGGAGGCTCGGAGACATACTTTACTTAGCTTTAGAGACGTTTCAGAGAGTGTTAGCTGATATGATGGTTGTGGTATCTACGGGGTCTCAATACCATGGGTCAGGCACAGACATATGGTCAGCTACTCACCTTTCCTTGAGTCTACGATACAGTCTGATGGTCATTCATACAAAGAATGTTTGGCTGCACGCTTAACAAGACATAATGACTAAAGCGGAAATGGATACAGTGAAGCAAGGCCATCTGAGGACAAAGATATTGACAAGAACCTCACCCAAAGCACAAGCTGTCAGATAATAAGAGTCATGTTCAGTGCTGACTGACCATAAATGGTAAGAGGTGAGAATGAGCACTGGAGCAAATGCCAAGCAAATTAGAAATCATGCAGTTTGCCAACCCTACAATGCAATAGGAAAGTAAGGACATGCATCAGCTGACCCTGTGATGCTTAGTTACCTCTTCCTTGGAGCCCCTCAAGAGCCCACTGTACTTGTACTGCAAATAGCTGCTAGCACCACTCTTCCTGGCAAGTCGAGCCATAGCCAGCCTGTTTTTCTGTGTGAAAAAAGCACATTTTTTTAGCATCTCATCTCCAGCCCACAGCCAGGGTTTATCCCAGAGACAGGAAATATTTCCCCAGCATAAACAGAATAGGTGGTGATCTATCTTTGAGTATGTCAGGATTCATAGGCACTGTACAGACCTCCTTCGTATACTGTGAATGGAATCAGGTGTACAACTTCAACCATATAATATTTCTTTGTAGCAGTAATAAGATTCATCAAATACCTTTTCATCACGTTCACAAGATAAAATGTTGACAGCAGTAACCCTTCCCTTTGCTGCCACTAAGCGGCATGCTTTATTTTGGGGACAATTTATCTTAAAACTTTGATCAGTTCCAGTTGTTCATCAATACTTCTCTTGGAAAATAATCTACTAAATACTTTTTGAGTTATTGCACTAATAGGATCATGTTTTTTAAACTGCCCTTTTCTTTGCTCTCACTATTCCATGCTGGTACATTTTGGGGTGTTCTGTCTCAAAATCTAATTAGCACCGATTCATCATCCAGACAATGTGTCTGCAGTGGTGACAATTACAGACTGCTTTCAAAACATATGCATTTCTCATCCAGGGAATAAACACTAGTGACCCAGTTCCACTGGCTGCCATACATGCCCATGCTATAACACTGCCTCTGCCACATTTAACAGATGATGTGGTATGCTTCTGATCATGATCCATTCTTTCCTTCTCCATACTTCCCGCTTCTTCTCATTATTCTGGTACAGGTTGACCTTAGTTATATCTGTCCAAAGAATATTGCGCCAAAACTGGACATGCTTTTTTAGATGTTTTCTGGCAAAACAATTTTTTAGATGACTATATTTCAGGCTTATCAGTGATTTGCACCTTGTGGTAAACCCTCTACAGTATATTTACTTTTATGAAATCTCTTCATTGTAGACAATAATATGTCAACCTTCTGAGCAGTATTCTTGACTTGGCTATATGTTCTGAAGGGGTTTTCCTTGATCAAGGAATGAATTATTTGATCATCTACCACAGCTGTCTTCCATGGTCATACAGGCCTTCCCTGACCTCACCAGTATTTGTATTTAAGAACGAGAATATACCAAATAGTTGATTGGTAACTTCTAATGTTTCTGCTCTCTCTCTGATGGGTTCGTTTATATTTCTCAGCCCAAAGATTCCCTGCTTTACATGCACTGAAACCTTATATCAAGAGTTCACAGTAACAGTTTCCAAATGTAAATTCCACACCTGGAATCAACTCCAGTCCTTTTCCTGCTTAATTGTTAATGACGTAACAGCTTCTCAGTCAATTGTCCAATTACTTTCGGTCCCTTTCTACATATAGAAAGTTTTGTAATTCATGAACTGTTAAATTGCACTTTATAGTCTGTACTTCAAGCCCACATTCAATATATATATATTCACATAATTTTTCGAGAAAAGGGAAAAATAACAATAACTTTATCGATATCCAAATATTTAAGGACAAAATTGTATATTATGCATTGTATGAGGGGTGGCATGGTGGTGCAGTGGTTAGCACTGTTGCCTCACACCTCTGGGACCTGGGTTCGAGTCTCCGCCTGGGTTACATGTGTGCGGAGTTTGCATGTTCTCCCCATGTCGTCGTGGGGTTTCCTCTGGGTACTCCGGTTTCCCCCCATGGTCCAAAAACATGCTGAGGCTAATTGGAGTTACTAAATTGCCTGTAGGAGTGTATGCGAGAGTGAATGGTGTGTGAGTGTGCCCTGCGATGGGCTAGCCCCCCATCCTGGGTTGTTCCCTGCCTCGTGCCCATTGCTTCCGGGATGGGCTCCGGACCCCCTGCAACCCAATAGGATAAGCGGTTTGGAAAATGGATGGATGGATGGATGGATGCATTGTATGACTAAAAATTCATAGAGAAACGCAAGTCACATGAAGATAAAAGTATCAGCATACTACCATATCACATCGCATGAAATTAGACAGGTGATGATTACCCAGTGAGATTAATGAAGTACCACCATTCAATTCTATTATGGTAACAAACTTTTAGTAAAAGTCTTCTAAAAAACAAACTAAAAGCTTTTTATATTTTATTATTTTTAAGAAATAAAAATTTTGCATGCAACATTGCATGATATTTTGTTTTCATATATAATTGTGCACGTACATATATGAATGTAAAAGACTGGATATGTGTCTGCATGTGCTTCTATACTGGTGGGACAGTTTGAATGCAAGATGTACCTTTTGTGCTTGCCGCTTTTCTGAACGCTGGCTTTGCTGGTAGATGCGGATGAAATTGGAGACAATGACAGGCACAGGCAGAGCAATGACCAGCACCCCACACAGCGAACAGATCGACCCAAAAACTTTTCCCATGATGGTCTTTGGGACCATGTCACCATACCTGTGAGGGAGGAACAGATCATTGTGTTTGACAAAGAAAAAAAGAGGCTTTTCATTTGGATCACATCAGGCTGTGCAGGAATAAGCCTGTGAGGCAAATGAAAACAGAAGACATGGAGAATGCCAAGTGATGCGATTCCTAGTTGGCCCACCAGTGATCATGGACAATGGATTGAAACTCCATGATTACTGATAACTTACAAGATCCTATAAATGGAAAATGTCTTCAATGACTCATTGATCTTGGTATTTCCAAGTGCATTGTAGTAAGGCTACGCATGATTATCCCAGACACAGGAGGGGGGAACAATGATCTTCCTGATCATTGCGTTTCTTCATCTTAAACTGTCACTAATGCTGACAGTAATGCTGTGGTTCTGCGTTAGCTGTGCTCAGATAACATTTGTCTGGGTTTCGTTTATAATTTTTCAGCGTGCAATTAACTAACCAGATATAACTGAAAACAGATTTATATTAAATATATGATGTTTATATTTCATACACTGTTACGGACACAGGGTATGGTGCAGGCGGAGAAAAGAGGGTGATGACCCACTTACCGTTCAGAAATAAACAACGGTTTATTAAAGAAACTGGACATTGTCATGACCTGCTCGTATGACCCTCCTGTGTGCCACGGCCCCTCATTAACCTCGTGTGAATCCCTCATTCTTCCCAGCTGTTTCATGTTATTTCCGGCTTGGTCTGTGAATATCAGTCCACGTCTTCGTCCGTTCCCCAGATTGGTCATTAATGTGCATTTACGTTTGCTCCATGTGATCCCCTGTCTACCAGAAAGTATTTTGAACTCCTTGCCTGCCCGACTGCTGATTCCCCGCTTGCTGCTCGCATGCATGACCCCACTCATAACAGACACAGGTTAAAACTACAAAATAAAAGGACCACAAGGGGTCAGGAAACAAGCAGGGAAAAAAAAAACACTGAATTAACTAAAACCAAGAAGCGAAGCGCAACAAAGAAGCTAAGCAAAACCACAGGGAATCAAACTGGGCAGGATTACAGAGGAACAAGCGCACCGTAACATTCATAATGGCAGACAGAGGAGTAGGACAAAGGCAGGCACCTAAATACACAAGGAATGAAGACCAACAAAAGACAATTAACCTATGAGCAGTAGATACTATCAGTACAGGCAAAACAAGCCACAGGTGGAGAAATTTAACTAACAAGCACAGAAACTATGGAAATGTAACAAATACCAAAACTAGGAAACATTATAAACTGGGAAATAAACACTAGGAATTTTGGCATACAACTGAGGGCTTACACTAGAAGGGACTAGGAACAGAATTAAACTGGACACAAATGGGACAAACAAAACACTAGAAACCCAATAAACAAAACAAGGGAGGCTGGCCTCGAACCCATGACTGCAGGGTTATAGCTTTGGAATTTGTCTGAAACTCTATCTTTCTTCAAAACAAGTGACCTTGACTAAGCAGGTTTAAAGCTCATCCTTGCCCACATGATGAGTCTCTCCAGCCCTTGGAGTATCCATCTGCTCCTCGGTACAGAGGATGTAGTAACTGTGAGGCTCTGATAGGGGGCTTGCGCATGCCGGACTTGCTTTATGGAGAGCAGCATGATAAACTTTTTTGCAATGCACAATAGCACATGCTCTACGTATATGGTCTTGGACTGAATTTCATGAGCGGCAAACAAAACAAAGTGCACCCCTACCTCCCAGCTCTTCCCGGTATTTATGCAACACCTACACAAGATTGCTTTCAAGGTTTGGTGCTAACAGTGAAGTGCCCTTTGAAAGGTGCCCTTTCAGGGTGGTACGGTCTGGACAAAAAACAATGCCCGCCTCGGGTGACAGAGGTCCTGGGTCCAAATCCTGGATGGGCCTCCACTATGTTACGTCCCCAGTAGTATAGAGGCAGGTGGGGTGTATGAACCAAAAAAATCATAAAGGTAGGTAGCCCACATTCACATAAGGTTCAACACTTATTAAATTGAATACTGCAGAGAGTATCATTAATAAAATCTGCAGACCAATTAGCCAAAAATAACCTACTCCAAATGTTGAGCAGTGTGGAAGCAAACTCTCATGAGTACTAGCACACCGAAACCCACAAACAATACTAAGAAACGAGGCTTTGCTTGCTAAATTTTGTTTCCTATTACATATTATAAATGTTTCAGCAGGCCTTATGTATAACTTATGCTAAAAAAATATTTATGATCTCAGCACAGCTGACTACTGCCATCCTTGCAATGTCACAACTGCATGTGGATGACATACCAATAGCCCTAATATAATAAAAACATTGCATAACATTCAGACCTAATGTATATAAAATTTCAAACCCCACAGCTCAGAAAGTGTGAGGGAACAGAGCTACCCACTGAGCCAACCAGGAAAGGTATCACTTAGGCTAACCATAGGAAGATCCCAAATTGCATTACTACCGTAGAAGAAAAATATGTTCTTTTTGGAAGAAGGGCTCAGATTGGCTACCAATAAGTAGGACTCATTTAACTCGTAATAATTCAATCGATTGCACTTATTACTGGGGCTCATACTGCTTTTTCAGTTTTAAGGAAAAATATGTACCCTATCGTTATATAAACAAAATCATTGAGGTAAATATTAATAGTATGAAACACACACATAAGCACCAGAATAATTCACCTACCCGAGCGTGGTCATTGTGACAATAGTATACCAGAAGGATGCTGGGATGCTGGTGAACTTGCTCTTTTTCACACTTTTCTCTGCGTAGAATATCACCGTTGCAAAAATAATGATAGCCATCGTCAAAGAAAAGAACAGAAATCCCAGCTCAGAGAAACAGCTCTTCAAAGTGTTGCCCAGGATACGCAGGCCTGCAGAATGACGGGAGAACTTGAAAATGCGAAACACTCGGAACACCCTCAAAGTGACGAAGGCTCCGCTCACCTCGCCTTTGTCAGTCATGAAGAGTCCTATGTAATATGGCATGATCGCAACCACGTCTATAATACTCATCACACTTTTAACAAACTTGAATCGGTTTGGGGCAGCAATCAGACGCAACAGGTATTCGATTGTGAAAATCATCACACAGGCAGTATCTAAGCAGAAGAACTGCAGCTGGTAGCGCTTCCCGCAGGAGACTGTCGTCTTCGCTGAGGTCTCACATGGTATCGTTTCTAACACGTTGGCCATGACGGAGACTGCGATGAAAAACCCAGTGACATAATAAATGGCCAGAGCGAGAGTGCTCGTCTGCGGATTCTCAAAAGTTCTCCACATGGACTGTTTCAAGGTCATAGCAGCAAGAACACGATTCTCGTGATTCTCTTTTCTCTGCGTGTCCTCCGCATCCTGTATCCGTTCCAGGTTCTCACATTTATGGTCCTTGTAATCTTCATAGCAACAGTCTCCCATGTTCTCCGGCATGATCCCGAAGAAGGCCAGCTCTTCGTCGTACGCCGAAACGCACTCGTGCCGCGGGTAGTGCAATGTGCCAGTGCGATAAAAGTTTAGGATGTGTCTGAAGAGCTCAGGGTCTCGATCGAAGAAGTACTCGTTAGTTTCTTCGTGGAAAAAAAAATCGCGTTCAGTGCAGCCAAGTAAAGTATTCGGGAACCGCTCTAAAGTGTTACGCCAAGTCTGGAACCTTCTTCCACTAATATTGAGAATAATGAACCCATCAGGTGCTTTCCGGTGCACTGGCAGAGATGGCATAGGAGACCTCGCCACCGGCATCCACCCTATAGCTGCCGCTTGGGCAAAGGGAAGCCATGTCGCATTTTCTGTTGCCATGCCAAACTTCTTTTGCAATGGCCAGGATTTGTTCGGCTATCAGGGGACCACGGTAGTATGGGGAGAAGATATCTGGGAAAAAAAACAAAATAAAATCTATTTATATAGCCTATATATGAGTGTGTGTCTGTTTTTTATTTATATATATATATATATATATATATATAAATAATCTGTCATATATGAATCCTGGTTTAACCATGGTTACGCAGAAGGTTACGCTGCAGCAGGTTGCTTTCAGGTTCATCATTTCTAAGACAGCAGTACAGTAGAATAAGGTGAAGCAGGAGACACTGGGAACGACCAGAAACCAGCCAGGTAAAGGGTGGAAGTAACTATATAATGCCAGAGATGACCGTTAACGTACCTGACAGATTCTCATGAATCAGGGGATGGGATACATTAAGTGTGTGATGTGCAAAAGAACATAAGAAATTTACAAATGAGAGGAGGCCACTCGGCCCATCAAGCTTGTTTGGGGAGAACTTAACTAATAGCTCAGAGTTGTTAAAATCTTATCTAGCTCTGATTTAAAGGAACCCAGGGTTTTAGCTTGCACTACACAAGCAGGAAGACTATTCCATACTCTAACTACACACTGTGTGAAGAAGTGCTTCCTCAAATTCATTATAAAAATGTTCTCCCGCTAATTTCCACTTATGGCCACGAGTTCTAGTATTTAAACTAATACTGAAATAGCCATTTGGCTGAACAGCATCCAGACCTGTTAGAATCTTATATACCTGGATCATGCCCCCCCCCCCCCCCTTAGTCTCCTTTGCTTGAGGCTAAACAGATTCAGTTCAGATAACCTCACTTCGCAAGACATTCCTCTAAGACCAGGAATTATTCTCGTCGCCCTACGTTTCACCCTTTCCAAGACTGCAATGTCCTTCTTAAGGTATGGTGACCAAACCTGCACACAATATTCTAGGTGGGGTCTTACCAAAGAAATATATAATCGTAGCATCACTTCCCTCCACACAACTAGAGATGTAATCCAACATCCTATTAGCCTTTTTAATTGCTTCCCCACACTGATGAGAGTGGGACATGGAAGCATCAACATACACACGGAGGACTTTCTCAGAATCAGCTACTTTTATTTTATTTCCATAAAATATATGTACTTTATATTTCTGCTCCCTGCATGGATTACCTAATATTTTATCTATGTTAAATTTCATCTGCCAGGTATCAGCCCAATCGCTAATTAAATCCAGATTCCGGTGCGCTGGCGGAGCCGGCATAGGAGACCTCGCCACCGGCATCCACCCAAAATGAACTGATACGAACTGTCCTATCAGGCCCCTAGAAGCAGGACTGAAGTCCCATTAAGCAAGAAGAAACCCTTCATCAATGACAAACAGAGAAGTTGCAGTTTGCAAAATTTATATATATTATTCACAGATGCACACCCATAAACTGAGAAATGAGTGAAACGAAAAATCGTGCTGTGGTCTCTTAATTTTTTCCGCGGCTGTATATATGAATCCAGGCCCGAAGCCAGAAATTATTTTCGAGAAAGATACGACAAATTTCAAGGGGGTTCAAACTCTATTTTACTACCTGGATACATATGTGGCTGGTAGGGAGCAAACAAACATTTCCAACTCGAAAAATATAGGGGTCTGCACCCCTACTATTTCAAGCATAATAATATTTTAGGTTACATAACATTAAGCTTTGTGATTTGTATCAAATGTACAAGGAGAAAATATCGGTCTCATGAGTCAGTTTTGTATAACAATAATAAAGCAGAACTGAGACATTTTAAACAATCCAAATAACATTAACGAATCAAATAGATTTCCCCAAACCGTAACGCAACTTACCTATTTTATAAGAATAGCGTCTTTCACGCCGGTTTAATTATTTTTTTTTGTATTCAACACAATCGAAAAAAGAACTTCGTAAACAAACCAACAACATGCTTAAAACGAACACGTAGCAAGAACTACCAGATGAATTCCCCGTCGTTGTACTTCACGCAGAGTAACTTTCAGTCAGTGCATTTTGCGGGGCTGCCAGTAGTGCTGACAAAATCAAGATACTTGATAGGAAAAGTGAACACAAAGTTGATACTTTCACTTCTTATAACTACAGCAGAGCCGCGTAAAGACCCCAATGTCTTTCACCTGGAAAAGAGGCGTGTCGCCCGCTGTTCCCTCTAATCATATCTTGGATGCAAATAAGCAATGTTTCCCATAGATACTAATACTGCTACTGAATAGAAAAATTGTTTCGAGAACAATCTAGACGCACTATTTGTTAAGCACATTTTTAAGCAGATATACCGACACTTACACTAATACACATTTAATCCAACATTAAGGACATATACTGTGCTGACCACATTGTGTGCGGATATTAGCTCTGTCAGCTTTGTGATCCTGCATATGGAAAATGGATGGATGGATGAGCAATGTAATCGCTTCTTGATATTGTAGGGATACCGTTTCCGCCTAAAATGAGCAGCCTATATACGTGTGTTTGATTTGGTTCATTTTCGCTGATACACACAGTCTGACTAAGTCTGAAATTGAGAGTGAGCATGAATCATGAAAATAACAAAGAGCCACCGAGAAATATTGCTGAAGACCCCCTGGATGCTCTGCAAAATGCTTGTCCTCACATGCTGCAGACTCCAACACACACACACACAAACACACACACACACAGTTGGTCTTTCTGTCTAAATGGGGACTGTCCATTCATTTCTATTGTGAAAAAACCCCAATCCCAATCACGACACCCATAACCCCTACCGAGCCCTAACCTTAACCATAAGCAACCAACCAAAATACAAGACTTTTGACACTTTTACTTTTTTGACTGCATTCACAGATTTTTATAAAATTGAGGTTATCCAAATGGGGACCTGAAGAAGTGTCCCCAAAAATAAGGAAGATTCAGGTTTTACCGCACTTTGGGGAAATTTTGGTCCCCAAATGTGATCTATGCAAACCCACACACACACACACACACACACGGGCACTTTTGAGTTGTCAGTTCTACTGGATGTTTTAGCCCTGCATATGGGAACCCAGGTGCCCAGAGAAAAGCCATGTGAGGACATGCAGAATTTTAACCTCCAACTCGGAACAACTGCTGATCACCATGCTGTCCTAGGTGTCTTTTTGTTGTATTGGATGTCAAGGGGAAGTGACTTTGGCATGTGTGGGATGTGCAGATCTAGTTCTGTCAAACTTACTTTCTGTAACAAAGTCAAGGTCACTCATGTGAGATGAGCATAAAGATTTTCATCCAGAAACAGTTAGAAATACTGGGCAATAAAATGGCCATACAGTAAAAAATATCGGTAAAATTGTGGTTTTACTTGGTGGTAATTTAGCAGTGCAGGTCAGGTTTGTCGGAGTGCTGCAGTCTAGGAGGCCACTTCTTGTGGAATCTTAACTTTGAATCCAGTCAATATGTTAAACGTTTTAAAATTTCAGACCTTTAAAATGTTCTCTTGTTGGCATGTTCTCTTTGTTTACAGACCTCCGCCTACAACTGAAAGAGGTGCTCAGATCTGAGGAGGCATAATGTACATGTGGTGAGGGTGAGCCTTGAAGAAGTTTATGGGATTCCATGCTATTTTAAACTATATATATATATATATATATATATATATATATATATATATAAAGAAAATACACATTCCCTATTGATGGATCTCCTAAAAATTTCAGTTATCAAATTAATCTGCAATTGCTGTTATATTGTAAATGTGACTATTTAGCTTTTCTTCTACTCAAAGATTTGGTTATACTAGTTGGAAGGGAAATATATATATATATATTTCAGTGTACCTCACTTAAACTGGGAAAAATATCTATATGGTAACAGGACTATAGATCAGAATTGAAATAGAAACAAGCAAAGAAACAAGCAAAAACATGTATTTAACATTAATATTGAATGGCAGGGGGGCAGCCGATCTTTCCAGTGGCCCATGCCCCAGGACAGGTACTAGGCATAAGTAGTAAGTATGTATTGAAAGTTAGGTGAAGTTTGAGTATTAAATGGCAAAGAACGTGAAGTCTCATAAAACATAGAGACTATACAAGTTTGTTATGGTAAATTATGCTGTCTAAAATAGAAGTTAGGGGCGATCCGCTGAATTTGTATCGCAGTATTTATTATTAACCACACTGGTGCTGACAATGCTAAACACCCACACTTGGTTACAAAGGGTCCATCTGATAATGCAGTACCTTCACAATATCCGTAACAAATCGCCGATGGGCTGTAGTGCACAGTTCCTGTCAGCTCGGAACATATTTCTATAAAAGAAATATAACAGATCACCATCTCTATCACTGTTTTTGTAGCTGGAGCTGGTGAAAATTTATGGGGAAATTTATTATTCATGTGGAAAACGAATTAAGCCCTTGGGGGCGAACACCTGTGTTTCCGCCATCAGACAGGAGGGGTGGCTCCTCATGTCTTTTACCATTCATTCAGCATTTTGAGTTTTAAATTTAACCTTAATAATGTAACTGAATTCAGAAAGTAAACAAAAAGACTATGGACTATTCTCTTAACTTTTGTGTATCAATCACCAACAATCATCACCTTGGCCAGGCATCCACAAATAGCATTCATTATTAATATGACCCTGAACAGACCAGAGCCTCCAGATTAGCTTTAACCTAACACTGAACAGGAGAGCCCAGCATTAAATATGCTGGACGTCTGGAAGGATCTTTTTGTATCGCGTGAATATAACTTATTACATTATTGGCATTTTATTACATTATGAAACTAATAATATAGTGTAATAACATTAACAAATAATGTAATAACGGTATAAAATTACTTATGCATGTCTTAACATCCACAGAAATTTGCAAATATAGGGAGCATGGTGGTGCAGTGGTTAGCACTGTTGCCTCACACCTCTGGAACGCGGGTTCGAGTCTCCGCCTGGGTTACATGTGTGCATATTCTCCCCATGTTGTCGTGGGGTTTCCTCCGGGTACTCCGCTTTCCCCCCACAGTCCAAAAACATGCTGAGGTTAATTGGAGTTGCTAAATTGCCCGTAGGTGTGAGAGTGAATGGTGTGTGTGCCCTGCGATGGGCTGGCCCCCCATCCTGGGTTGTTCCCTGCCTCGTGCCCATTGATTCCGGGATAGGCTCCGGACCCCCCGCGACCCAGTAGGATAAGCGCTTTGGAAAATGGATGGATGGATGGAGCAAATCGGCACAATTCCCTGCTTTCTTTTCCGAGATACAAACTGCTTTGTTTGTCAAACTGTAGTCCACATGTTAATGCTGTCACAAAGACCAATGGAAAAGGACATTGTTTAGAATGCATCTAAAAATAAGGATGAAAAAGTTCAGGTAAGAGGAGGTACTCCAAATGAATAGGCTAAAATATTCTCCTTCCTTCAACTTCGCAAAATGAATATACAATTTAAAATTATATTTTTGCATTTTATTGAGTTTCTTTCTGTATTTGATAATAGATGCAAATCATGCATCTCATATATACTGATATATACACTCACCGGCCACTTTATTAGGTACACCTTGCTAGTACCGGGTTGGACCCCCTTTTGCCTTCAGAACTGCCTTAATCCTTCGTGGCATAGATTCAACAAGGTACTGGAAACATTCCTCAGAGATATTGGTCCATATTGACATGATAGCATCACGCAGTTGCTGTAAATTTGTCGGATGCACATCCATGATGCGAATCCCCCGTTCCACCACATCCCAAAGGTGCTCTATTGGATTGAGATCTGGTGACTGTGGAGGCCATTGAGGACAGTGAACTCATTGTCATGTTCAAGAAACCAGTCTGAGATGATTCGAGCTTTATGACATGGTGCATTATCCTGCTGGAAGTAGCCATCAGAAGATGAGTACACTGTGGTCATAAAGGGATGGACACGGTCAGCAACAATACTCAGGTAGGCTGTGGCGTTGCAACGATGATCAATTAGTACTAAGGGGCCCAAAGTGTGCCAAGAAAATGTCCCCCACACCATTACACCACCACCACCAGGCTGAACCGTTGATACAAGGCAGGATGGATCCATGCTTTCATGTTGTTGACGCCAAATTCTGATCCTACCATCCGAATGTCACAGCAGAAATCGAGACTCATCAGATCAGGCAACATTTTTCCAATCTTCTATTGTCCAATTTCGGTGAGCCTGTATGAATTGTAGCCTCAGTTTCCTGTTCTTTGCTGACAGGAGTGGCACCCGGTGTGGTCTGCTGCTGCAACCCATCTGCCTCAAAGTTCGACGTGTTGTGCGTTTGGAGATGCTCTTCTGCATACCTTGGTTGTAACGAGGTACTGTTGCCTTTCTATCAGCTCGAACCACTCTGGCCATTCTCCTCTGACCTCTGTCATCAACAAGGCATTTTCGCCCACAGAACTGCTGCTCACTGGATGTTTTCCCTTTTTCGGACCATTCTCTGTAAACCCTAGAGATGGTTGTGTGTGACGATCCCAGAAGATCAGCAGTTTCTGCAATACTCAGACCAGCCCGTCTGGCACCAACAACCATGCCACGTTCAAAGTCACTTAAATCACCTTTCTTCCCCATTCTGAAGCTCAGTTTGAACTGCAGCGGTTTGTCTTGACCATGTCAACATGCCTAAATGCATTTAGTTTCCACCATGATTGGCTGATCAGTAATTTGCGTCAACGAGCAGTTGGACAGGTGTGCCTAATAAAGTTGTCGGTGAGTGTATATTTGTATGCAATATCGAAATCAACACAGCTTATGCTCAATTGATAAAGTCAGGAAGTTAAATTGTGCTTTAGTACCCCAGGAACTGAGCACTATGCCTTCCCAGGGCGACTCCATGGAGCTATTGTGTTGCGCTGCCAACATTAGGCAGCAGAGGGAGTCACAGCTCTACTCCAAGACACGCTCCCAAATCTGAAAGCAGCAAGCAGGGGGTCAAAGACTGTCACAAAGCTTCCCCACTACAGTGAAAAGGAGTCAGTGAATCCCTACTTACATTTACATTTACATTTACAGCATTTGGCAGACGCTCTTAGCCAGAGCGACTTACATAAGTGCTTTAAGACTCTATAATGAATTTTTTCGGATACTAGCTTAATAAAGACCCAGGCTATGAATACCATACTTCTCCCAAAACAGCTGGTCCTCCACATGCGGTCCATCTGGCATTGAAGATGCAGGGGAAAATGCTCCAGGTCCTCCCCAGGTTCAGCTCAGATGAGCAGGGGGACTATGATGCTCTGGGTGCAGCACTGGAGCACTGTTTCCACCGGCAGCTGTCAGTAGAGGCAGTGAGGGAGAAGCTGGCAATTTGACAGAGGCAGGTGAGAGAGATACTGGGTGATTTTGCTACTGATCTCTACAGTTATGCATGATGGGGTTACCCCATGCTATGCAAAAAGAGCTAGCTCTCCATGCCATTGGCAAGGCATTCATTCCAGAGTGGCTTCACCAACATTTCCAGCTGCTGGCTGATCCCTTGGCAGTGGCAGAGATGGTTGAGAGATCTTGTCTCTGTCAGCAGCCACACGTTGACCACGAGTCACGCTAGGACGCCTTTCACTAAGCTGCACCTGCAACTCCAGGAGCCCCAATTAAAGAATCAAAGCAAGCTGTGTCGTGATGGAGCCTTCGCCCCCCCAGTAAGCCCCCAGCATTTCCAGACACCACTCTAGCTACACTCTTTATTGAGTAAGCACAGTGGTGGAAGCTGTGATGCTTCTGAACTATTCATCTTAGTAACACCCCATGTGTCTACAGGCCTCAGTGGTCAGAGCAAACCGGAAGTGCACAAGAGAATCAAATACATTACAACATTGATGCCTGGGAATCCTCCCAGGTACAGAAGAGTCGGCCCTGCCGGGGGTGGGAAGCAATAGAGGCCAAACCTGAGTCAGTGATTGGCTCGTGCACGCTGATGAAGGGGCCAGACCACTGACCAGGAGGTGAGGTTGGCCAACATTCTGATGCCAGCGAGCGGTAGCAGACGGGCACAACAGCAGACTCCAGCAAACTCGCCCCCAGGTGTTCTGGCAACCCCCCCCCCCGTCAGTGTGTCATATACCTGGGCAATCTGCTCACCTGCGCTCTTGATTTTAACAACGTGTGTTGTGTTCACTGTCATTCAAAAGGGTCTTGCATCTTATTATCGTTGATTCTTGGAGAACTTTGCCAGAACCACTAAATGGCTGCACCGCCTTGCCGGAAAGGGGCGTTCCATTGAATGGACCGAGGACTATGCCCCCCACCTTCGAGTGCCTCTGGCCTGGACATGGATGCCAACAACCATGGGCTCGGCGTAGTGTTGTTACAGGTGTGGCCTCAGCGCGAAAGGGTGTTAGCTTACTTCAGCCAGACACTGAGCCAGCCCAAGTGCAACTGCTGCATGACCTACAGCAAACTCTTGGCTGTTGTCCAAGCCTGTTGCCAGTTCCACCCTTACCTGTGGATACTGCTTCTAGCTGAGCATCAATCATACATCCCTCACCTGGTTGTTAAACTTCTTCAACTATTAGGGTTAGTGCCGTCCGACACTACCCTTTGTGTCTCTTCCTATTTGGCCAGCAGGCGTCGCTGGTTGTGTTTTGCTTCCAGGTTAATTATCCTAGCGTAGCAATTCTATGTGCAGAGGGTTAGTGTTTCCTAGTCAGTGTTTGTAGAATTCCCTAGTTTTGTGCTTGTTAATTGTTCCATCTGTGACTCATTGTTCTGTTTCCTTTGATTGGTTCATTTAATTACAATTTATACCCGTCCTTTGTTTGCCCTGGTATTCTTTGTGTATTTAAATGCCTCCCCTCACTTTGTTCGTTAATCAATCATTGTGTTTAGTTACTGTGTGTTTGTTGCTCTGCTCTGTTCTGTTGCCCAGTTCCCCAGTGTATTTGCTTTATGGTTCCTTTTGTTAAGTTTTTATTTCTCCCATTTTGTTTTGACCCCTTGCAGTCTCTTTATTTTGTACCTTCCCCAACGTTGTCAGTTGCATTAATAAACACCCATTTTCCTGGAGCCATCGGTCATCGATTATCACCTTTTTTTCTCCTGCACTATGCCGTGATAGTGGCTCTGTCCCTTTTAACCCACCTGGGTCACACTTACACACTCCCACACTGTACACTATGACTGGACTACAAGTGTATTACATCAGTAAATAATTCTGGAATCTAAATACTGACCACAGGTTCTGGGACCTGTATCATTAATCCTGCTTTGTAATACAGGCCCCTGGTCCTCAGTCTGAAGCACTTTTGATATATGTAACAACTTCTTTGCTTTTATAGTTTCTGCTCATTATCAGTGGGTAGAATTAAAGATTTGAATTATGCATTGATTTACTACTGTGATTCACCTGGCCGGCATCATGTGTGCGGTTTTAGAAAATCAATCAACACCCCTCAGATTTGAGACTTCGACAGTGCCGTGGTATAAGTACATATAGAACTACATTGTTGTTTTCTGATCGAAATAGCTGGCACTTCAGCATTCTGTAAACAGTACTGTTCTGCAACTGAATTTCTGCAGTAAAAACTGTGATAGTTTCTGAATCTGCATTCATGATGTGCAATTTCCACAGCAGGTAGTCTAATGGATGGCTTGTTCAGTCATGTTAAGTGTCTGTTACATATTCATGTTACGGAAGCAGTTTTAGGAAGGTAGGGAAGCTAGCACACATCTGAAAAACACATGTATGCAAATCCTCTGGGTAAAATGGGAAATTCTGAATCTTTTGAATGAACATGTTTTTCCATCACCGCCAATCAGCCATTTAAAAATGAAGCCGCGTGACTGATTCACTTAGATCAAGCATCACCTCTTAATGTCTTCAACAGTACATTTGATCATTACAGACAATTATTTCTTTTGGTAAATTAGCTTTATTATCTTTATTATATTTGCTTTCTTTCCAAACAAAAGGTTATTAGAACAAAGTATTAGGTTTCCATTTAAGTACATACAAAACGATAAAATGATAAAACTTCAGAGTACTGTTAACTTCTGATTTCTAAAACACTCACGAATAAGATCAATCAATCAATCAATCAATGTTTCAGTGTTTTTTCTTTGATCATTTTCCCTCTGAAGTCCGAAGAAATCTGTCATAAGAAAATCTTAATATCAATGTGACAGTGACATAACTGTAAAAGGCAATGTGTGCCTTCAATTTTCAATGAAAATGTCATGTGTTATAGTAATCTTGAGGAGGTTATTAAATACAAGAAATGGATGATTTATTAAAATGAAAACTATAAAAACCACTAAAAGCTATTATACTAACTTAAAGCTTTATGAAATGGTTTGCATATTTGAATTAAAAAATGAATAAAGAAAAGCTAAAGTGCTGATCTTCCAAAGGAAGTCTTTGTTATGTCTCTAAGCAGACACTAATCATGCTCAAAAAAATAACACAAAACCAGCTCCAATACTTTAAATATAAAATCAGTGTATCATCAGGAGAGATTAAGAATTGATGCATGTTGTAGTGCATTCCTCAAAGACGATGTGTTCTAGGGCACAGTGACTTGGAAGGGGCTCGCTTGCACATTTTCATCTCCCCACTTGACAATAAGGATGTAGTCTCCTTTCTCTCTGACTGTGTAGGTGACATTGTATAACTTGTTACCCATATGCTTGACATACACCTCCTCGCATGGAGCCTTGGGTCCATGAACGCCCACCATCAACATGTTCGTGCCTAGAAGAAAACATACTACTGTCACTGAGGAACAGAGACTGTGTTTGAGTTTGTTTTGCATTTTAATGCTGTCCCACCTGCCAGTGGTTAATGTTAATGTTTCTAGTGTGTTTGTGTCTGTCTGGTTCATGATTTGAATTACAGGGGAGCTAACGACGAAAAGAACACGATCTCCCTTGAAAGCCTCCCCTGACAAGGTTACTGACATAATAGTAAAAATATGTCAATTTTATGTGTTTATTTGTCCATTACATTCCATTTTCCAAACATCTGTCTCCACTAATTAACACAATTCTGTTACCTGTGTCCTTCTGCTTTGTGATTTTGATTTTTGTTTGCTCTGATTAAGTTTACTAAACTTCTTGCATGATTCTGATGTTGCTGTTTTTGTGCCTATATGAAATGTTATTGACAGTATTATCCGCCTGCAGTAGTAATAGTAGAATGTTTTTTGCAGTAACCCTGTTATTGACCGCACTGCCGTGCACTTATATGTGTGCACGTGTATATGGCTGGGAAGTGGTGGTGCACGCCGGAAAATGGGGCTCCCGTGAAAGCCAGTGTCATTCGAACCCTGGTCTGAGTGTGCCTGAGTATTCACACGTGAGTGTATATGCTCGCTCACCTGCTCTGCTGCAGTCTACACTGAAGGTGTTCTTCTGTCCCACAAAAGCTTTGGAGAGCCCTGCGCCTTGGCACACCACCTTGCTTGCATCTGATGAGAATTTGGACAGGGTGCTGTAGGCACTACCCATTTTGGTGACCGTTTGCACGTGAACAGATGAAGTTTCATGAAGACTGTGTCCCCCAGACAGACGGACACCTAATGGACAAGACAGAGAAAGAATGTAATTTCCAAACTACACTGCAGAGCCTTGTTTCACTATCCCTCATACACACTGGAGAAGCACCACATCTAGGGACATGGTGAAACCGCAAAATGGTATTGCACCTGTGACTTTAGCTTTGAATGGACTGCCGACGATGTGCTGTGGCCCGCCATATTTGATGGAGATGAGATAGTTCCCCGGTGCCATGGGTGTGTAAGTGACTACGTATCCTTCAGGACACTCGCAGCAGTCAAGCTTCACCTTGGAGGGTCCGTCGATGGAGATAGACAGGGCCCCCGATCCCGCATTACATGTATTCACAATAAACTTAGAGGGCACTCCTGTGGGGAGGGGGCAACAGGAGATATGAGATGACAATCAGTGTGCCGTCCAATAAATGCAACACATACTACGTGCTGAAAATGAATATATTTAATCTGAGCAAGTTAATATAAGAGAGCACAGATTATGTCACACAGAATCAGCACAATAAAAACACACTTGATGGCCATAGTCATACCTGTAGTGCCGCCTTCTAGACCAGCTCCAAATGCAGAAACCATCCCTGGGTCACCAGCCTGTTCCAGCTCCCCGATATGGACTTTGAAAGGGCTGCCAGGGATGTGGCTCCCATTAAATTTTACATCAATGGCATGAACACCAGTCTCCCTCGGAATGAAGCGGATTGCAGTCTTGTCTGCGGAAACCAAGAGAAGGAAACTTTCTTTGACTCTGACAGGAAAAACATCAAAACAGTTTAAGGTGAAAGACCTTCAGCTATATGACTTAATTTCCTGAAAAAAAAGTATCACAACAAAGTTTGCTCTCATTTCATCTCTAATTTCATTCATGAGTTGTACTCCCTTACCACCGTCCAGCTCATTGATATAACACTCCTGCACCGTCCCAGATGGCCTGTGCACCTTGGCATCAACAACACCCCGTGCTCCATTTCGCTGCACTGCAAAGCAGGCTTCCTGGTTCACCTTCAGGCCCTTCTCCTGAAACGACATTGGGGATGATTCAGGACCTGAGAAACGAACTGGCGGAAAGAAAGTCATGGCCAGTGACAGGAAAGAGAAAATTATAGTGAGGGTCGGGACAAAGAAGAAGAGAAAGGAAATGAGATTATAATGAAAGGGGGTTACTCAAGATGAAGCTCATGAAAGAGCTTCAATGTGGGACCCCAAAGGGGTGGGAAAGACCAGGATATTATGTCTGGGGAACAGCAGCTGTGCCTGGCTCAGTGTGGCTGGGCCCACCTGAAGGCTGGTCACTGTGAGCCGTCGAGCATCATCTGACAGTTTAGCGACCGGAATGATGAAGGGGCTGTCAGGTATGTGTTCATCATTAAACCTGATTGACAGCTCATAATCACCTGCAGAAAGACAACCGCAAACACAATGCTAATGTATGGATTTCAGCGCAATATCTCAGTTAACAAGGTAACAGTAATTCAGTTCCAGTAAATATCCCAGGGTGAAAATATTGGATTCTTTTTATTTTCATGGCATGTGGCACAAGCACTACTACAACACTCTAGTGTCCTAAACTCTGAAGAGGTTTTGTTGCACTAATGATCTGCCAGTAAACTTTCTCATTGCTAAAGGTGTGTCATCTCAGCAGGTGGGTGCAGTGAGTGTGTAGCAGCCAGTAATGTAATAACTACCAATAATGTAATAACTTCCAGTAACATAATAAGTTGTAATGAATATAAGTAATATGAAAGTCGATAATGTAAAAACTGACCAATAATGTAATACATTTGCTGAAACAATATTGTAATAACCTTTTGGAGATAATGCAATAACTTATAAGTTATTACATTATCAACTTTCATTACATTAAGAACTGAGAAATTTATTACATTATTGGCACATTATTACATTATTGGCTGCTTCAAGGTGTTTACAGGAACATCCAACCTGACTCCTGGACAATGTAGATGACTCCGCATGACCCATCCTTCCTGTCCTCAAAAGAGAGTTCTGCCTTGCTGGGACCCTCCATAGCGATGGATAGCCCCCCTGCTCCAGCCTCCCGAGTCCAGATGCTGAATTCCGCTGCAGAGAATGTTACTTGATCACATGATCAGTTGTTTCACGGGAAAGATTTGGCGCCTGGGAAGTTTTAAAATCACTTTCACAGAAATTTCAGAAAAACTAACCTGGGACACCTGCCACACCCCTTTCAAGCCCAGGGCCGCCTGCTCGAACCTTGTGGGCTCCACCCTCCCCCAGGGGCCCCACCGTGAACTGGAAGGGGCTCCCAGGGACGTGCTGGCCTCTGTACTTGACGCTGACAGTGTGGGGGCCCATTTCCTGAGGCACGAATCGCACACTGTAGGTGCTGTCCTCCCCCTCCACAATCTCTGTGGTCTCCATTTTGCCACTAGGGCTGGTCACCTGGGCAGTCATCTCCTGGGTGCCAGCTTCAAGCGAGATAGCTGAAAGCAGGCAGGCTGCTGAAACACACTCTCAAGGAAGAAACTGTACAGCATATCTCCCCCCTGAATTTACAGATAAAATCTACCATGGTTGATTCTTTATTTATTACAATGCTATTTTAAACCCATTCACATGAGTTCACATGGAAATGTGTGGTGAATGCCTAAAAGATCACATTAAGTTGCCACAAGTAATTTCCTCGGTTGTCTAATTTCCTCTCTTTCAACTACACAGCTTTTTGTATTATAAATTCCGGCCAACTGGATGGTGCTCACACATACCTTCTTGTCTGAGAGGCATCCCGCTAAAGGAGCCCAAGCTGTCTCGACTCAGGAATCCCCCAAAGATGTTGCGGAAGGGGTCCCCCCCAACCTGTGTGCTCTCTTCCACATGGACTTCCCGGTGGGTTTCTCCGCCACGTATCTGGCTGACCTGTGTGCGCTCTGTACGCATATATGAATGGCTGCTGCGCATGATAGATCGTGTTAATCGCTCCTGAGCTGACACCATTTGGAACCAATTCCCTGAGAAGCAGAAGGGACAAAGGGCATTTACAGCACTACACAAAACCAGGTCACATTCATAGATGTAGATTTTTGGGGGTTCGGGGGACACATCCCCCCCCAGTGTTGAGATGGGGGGAGGGGATCATCCCCCTCAATAATATCATATATAATATAATGATTGGTTTACAAAAAACGCATAGGATTAATATATCTCGTCACATAATTACATTTTTTTTTGATAGTTTTCACCCATAGAACCTGTAACCTCCGATGCCAAAACGGTTAAAATGGTTTAATCTAAACTCTTGCTCCGGCAGGTACCAATAATGCAATGTAATGTCACATGTTTGACCCCGATATACCCGTCCAACCCAATATTAATATGAGACCTATGCCCTGGGTCATGCCGGTTAGTTTTTTGAAGATAGCTACTGTGTTCTGTCCTATGAATGACCATTTGAAGAGTGCAAAGAGTCACACCTGGAATTTTGAGGTTGAGGTCACAGGTGGTGCCCACAGAGGCAATGGAAGATGCCTGTCTCTTCCGGGTGATACTCTCCTTCATGCGGCCTTCTCCAGTAACCCTCACTGTGAAAGGACTTCCTGCAAAGGAGGCAGATGTTGTCAGTGTTGGCTGTAGGGGTTCCTAATATCTGAGCCATCCTCGCTTACAGGCACTGCATTAGGTAGGGCAGCTTCCATGCTGCACCGGTGGTGTGGTTTACCTGGGACATGCTGGTCAGCGAACTTGATGTTGATGATGTAGTTACCCGGCTCTGTGGGACAGTAGGTCACTTTGCATGTCCCATCTTCTGAATCCTCACAGTTGATATCAACTTTACTTGGACCTTCAATTGACAGCCCTAGACCTCCATAACCTAGACAAGCCATGCGGAGATGGGATGATTAAAAGATGATTCAATAAGCAGTCCCTCAAAAACATTGTTCTTTTATGATTATTACTAAATAAATCTGAACCACCCCCTAACCTGCATTCCTTGTGTCCACGAAGAACTCAGATACTTGAAATGTGCGACCCTCCAGTAAGCCCTTGCCGAACACCTTGACTCGGCTGGCGTCCCCAATTTCTGACTGGCCCACCACGATCTTGAAAGGGCTGTTATTCACATGCTTGCCAGCTTTCTTCACACTCACCACATGTTCACCTACTTCTTTGGGTGTGAACGAAATCCCTGCAAGAGAAAAGCTTTTCAGAGAAGCACCAACTCAAATTGCTTCCACAGACTAAAATCCTGATGGCGAAACATTGAAATTGATCAATTGTACAGAGTTGAAGCCTTGCGAGAGGCTCACCAATGTGGCGATTGGGCAGCCTTTTCAACAGACAGGGTTCCTCACTCCCAGATGGAGCTCTGATACTGGCTGTCAGTGAGCTCAGGTCAGTCTCTGTGATCTTCAGAGACACATCTGTTGTTGTACCAACATTCAACTGAGATGTTCTTAAGGAATCATCAGCTGCAAAATGAGATATAGACATATGAGTAATTAACACCGAGCATTGTCTTAACTACCTTAAATTGAACTTGTGTATCAAAAATTCTTATCACTTAAAAAATTCCTGAATTCCTGAACAGCCTGCTTGAGTGAGGTTAGTGGCAAAATTTGTATTGAATACAAGTACAAATATCTCCTTTTTGATCATTTTCTGTAAGACGTTTGCAGACAACTGACTATGCATCAGCAGAATTAAAACCTGGCACCTCATATGAATAGATGTTCAGCAAATTAAGATACAAACATACAACATTAAGTATTTGAATATTTATCATAAGAAAAGTAATACGTGAAAAGTAAATGCACTGTTTAGAAATCTTAAATAAGCATAAAGCACGAAAAGTAGCTGAATATAACAGCTGAGGGCAAATATATTTAGGTTACCATGTCACCGAAGATTTTTATAGGTCAGAAAATGAAAAATATGCAAATAATAAGCATAGAAAATTAATTAAAAAAAGATTATACAAAATGAAGTCAGCCTTGATTCGTGGGGTAAGCATGTCCTTTAAGAATATTTCAAAATAAGAAACAAACATTTGTGATTAGTATTTGCTACTTCATGCACAAGGATATTTTTAACATTTACAGCCTAGACTATTGAACCAGTTTATTGTGGTTTTTATGCAGATTATATAAATGAGGTGATAGGAACCACATTTGCTGAGGATGAATGTGGATGAACATAACTAGCTACCAAATTTGCGATGAGCCTGCCTCCTAATGGCAAACTGTCACACCTGTGATCTTGGCGGTAAAGGGACTCCCTGGTATGTGCTTATTATCGAACTTCACGATGATTGTGTAGTCTCCGGGAGCAGTTGGGAGGTAGGACACACTGCATGTGCCATCCTTGTTATCTTTGCAGGTGATCTCTGCTTTAGATGGGCCCTCCACAGCCAGTGACAGACCACCTGAAAGGAGAGGCCACACACTTGTACCAATGAAGCATTATTGATCACGAGAAAAGGGCTGTTTTCAGTACGGCAGAATGAGAAGTACCTTGCCCGGCATCCTTAGTGATAATAGTGAAGACTGCAGGCTTGTTTGTTATGCCGTGACTCAGACCTGGTCCATGGGCCGTCACATAACTGCAGCTGATGGCATCCACATAGAACTGCAGTGGACTGCCTGAGGAGACCAGGAACCCCAAATTTAACTGATCCTGCTATTTAAGCATCTTACAAACAGAAGAACTGGCTAACAGAGTATAATGTGTATACAGGAAAGTATAGGAAGTTAAATGGTATACCATCTAAAAATACTCATGTACTCAGTTCTTCACAACAAATTAATGCAACTCTTTACTGCCAAATATTCCGCTGTGGGTCTTTACCTGGAATGTGGATGCCATCGTATTTGAGGTCCATCTCATGCAGACCTTTCTCAGTGGGAGAGTAGCGTACTGTCAATGTCCCGTCCTTATTGTCTATAATGTGAGGGGCAGCCGTTTTCCCTGAAGGCATGCGCACCTCCCCTAAAAAGTACATATTAATGTTTATTCCATGCCTCGGCCGTTCAGAGTCACGCATAAGATGAAGTCGGCTACGGCTCTTCCTTATCTCCAGGAGCTCACCTGTGACTTCGCCCTTCTGTGCAGTGAATGGAATAAGCAGGTTGAAGGGACGGAGCCTTGGCTCCATGCTGCCAACTGGAGCAATGGGCTTATCTGTGGCCTAAATAAAGGAAGAACTTATTTACAAACAGCACTGCTTAGAGTAGGGCATCACAGGAAGATGGATACTCATCAAATGATCTACGCAATGGTCAATGCCTACATTTGCAGCATGCCTACTTCAAACATATGGTCCTCGTGCACTTGGTCAGGAAAAGCTTACCACCACATTAAAGGGGCTGTTGGGGATGAGCTGCCCTCCAAAGCGGATGGTGATGACATATTTGCCTGGCTCAGGGGCCGTGTAGTATATGTCAAAGGTGCCATCTGAGTTCTCCACCACATCCATGTCTAGCTCTGTACCATCAGGAGCTGACACTTTACAGGTGACCTTGCCCTTCCCCGCAGCCTTTGCATCCACAGTGATGACTGTCTCATCCCGTAAAACAATCGTGGAGCCAAGACCAGTGCCTAAAAATGAATGAAATGCAGTATGTTACCTGTTCTCCTCTTTCAAAATCGACAAGACAATGATATACTTCTGCTTTTAGACTGCTTTAAGGTCATCCACTCACCCAGTCCATGTCCGCCAATAGATACTGCAGATAAAACAAAAATAATTCACTAGATGTTCTTCAGAAAATGTTGTAGTGTGATAATATAGTTTACAATTTCTAACTTTTTGCATGCAGTTTATCCGAGATGGCTTACCCCTGACTACACACTTGCTAGCGTCACCAGTTGGCACAGCGTTGATGTGGTAGGGTGAATAAGGTATCTCATCCCCACCGTACTTGATGGTAATTGTGTACGGGCCAGTCATTGCAGGCACATAGGACACAGTGTAGGTTCCATCTCTGTTGTTCCGGATGTTGGCCTTGGTTGGCTTCCCCTCTGGGTCCTGGTGATTAGCTTATTTTATGTTATTTTATCCTGATTTAATGTCAGACATGTACGAGTTTATATGTATCACTATAATCTTAGGTATGTGTACGGACATCATCATTTTAAAAGGATGTGCAGAACATCCTGTTGTGCGCGCTACTGCTATATGGATCATATTGCTATATAAGTCATTTCACTTTTCTCTACTAAACGAGCAAGACGCTTTTCTCACCACGATGTGCACTGTGAGAAGGCCCTCGCCTGCATGTCGGGCATCAATAGTAAACTCCACAGGCAGGCTGGCTGGCACACCAGAGGAATCAAGGCCAGGGCCACTGGCCTGGACCTTACTGGCATCATGGGTGGGCAACACTTTTACCTGGAAGGGACTGTGGAGAGATTGTGGAGGTTAGAATAATGTATTGCAAGTTGTATTAATTGTTGTTATATTTACTAAGCACTCTGTAATTGCCCTGACTATTTCATCAGAGAACGTATGTGTGCTCCTCACCTACGGGGGACTTGCTGTTCGGCATATTTGACAGACGCGGTGTAAGGACCATCGTGAACGGGGGTGTACCTCACTGTGTGTGTGCCATCACCATTGTTATTGATGCTGACAGGCTCCATGGTCCCTGAAGGATAAAGACCAGTTTGGAATCTCACTGTTCAAAACTGCCTGTATGTTTGTGTTCATACACTGTACATGTCTTCTTACCTGTAGGCCCAAGAAGCTGGACCTGGAGGGGGGCCACACCTGCTTTGCTGGTATCCACAGTAAAGGTCTGTGGAACCCGAGCCCGAACCCCACTCCCCAAGCCAGGCCCAGAGCACTTCACCTTACTCGGGTCCACAGGTGCCTTGATAGGCACACGAAAGGGGCTGCCTGTAAGATGGAGATGGCTATTCACTATCCTATGGATTACAAGCCTGCTTTATTGACTGGTCTATAATTGCATAAAGATAGTACCTGGGATAGGGTGGCCTCCAAAAGAGATGTTGATATCATAGTCCCCAGGTGCAGAGGGAAGGTACTCCACACTGCAGCTGCCATCCTTGTTGTCTTTGCAGGACATCTTTGCTTCAGAGGGCCCTTCAATAGCCAGCCCCAGACCCCCAGTCCCAGCGCCTCTGAGGAGAAGAGGAAATAGCAGCCCCAATATTCAATGAAAGCAAAAAGAGTAGGTCTTCAAAACTCTTCAATCTATCTCTCCTGTGCAAATATAAAAAGCAGGATAAAAGGTATCTGCCATATTGGAATGAGGAAGACACAAATAAAATATCCATGCATGCATCCATCCATCCATATTCTACATCTCCTACCCTGGTCACAGCAGTCTGGACCTTTTCCCAGAAGCTACAGGTGCAAGGCAGCCAATAAGCCCTAATGGAGCACCAACATACCAATCGGCAACTTCAATTCACCTTAGCATGTTATTGGATTGTGGGGGGGAAACTGGAGAACCCCCACAATAACACATGGAGAACATGCAAACTCCACACTTAGATACAGAGCCAGGATGGAGACTTGAAACCTGGTCTGAGAGGTGTGAGGTAACAGTGTTAAGCACTGCATTAGCAAAACCGCTGGTAACGGCTTAACCAAGATTCATGATTGACAGCATGAATAAATCTTAGAGCTACAAAGCTGAGTTTTCATGTTCACATTTTCTGTATGAAATGATATATCTTTTGAACAAATTGTACTGGGGTTTACTACAGTGGCATAGTGGGGAACACTACAGTCTCCCCCCCCCTTTCTAGACTAAATATTTATATAACAGTTTGTTTATGTGTTTGGTAGTAAATCCCCTTACCACTCATGGAACCCAACCCATCATGACCATGTCCAACACGCACCTAGTTTCCACAGTGAAGCAGTTGACCTTGTTGACCAATCCCTGCTCTAGCCCGGGGCCATAGGCACGCACATGGCTGGGGTCACAGCCTTCAGAGACCTGCACCCTGAAGGGGCTGTTGGGAATGGCGACGTCATCATATAGGACCTCAATCAGGTGCAAACCTAGGTGAAGGACAAATCAATCTGTGGATTTTCTAAATACGTAGATCTCCCTGAATCAGAATTATACATTTGGCTATTGGTTAATTTCTTGTGGTTTTATACAAGATTTCCCAACACAGGGAAAAAATGCTAAATGTCCTCATTCAGACTTTATCTGTAATGTAAACTTTGCAGCATTATTCCCAAACAAAGAGCAGTAAAAAAAATGAATAAGCAAAACTGTAAAATGGATAATTCCTCCTTCCCCAGAATCTTCGGGACATGTCCACGACAGCCATAACAGGCTACTGTTATGTTGTTACTGAGAGTCTGTTCCAGGCAGCTCCCTGTCAGTGACATGGTGCCAAAGTCTGGCTCCGATCCACAAGCTTCTGCTTTGATGTAACAGCTATTTATACAGGCCCCCATAAAGACTGCACTTGCATGTCCCTCTGTTCTAACACTTGTCCCTATATGGCAGAAGCATTGCAGACAATGAAACCTGAACAGTTTCAGGCCCTGCCCCCCTTCAACAAGGAGCAGAGGCACTCTAATGATCCATGTGGGTGCTGTTATTAAATAAAACGCAACTCTATAAAAGCAGCAACACACAAGGGAGAGTTTGAAGCCTTCCAGATCACTTAGCCAAACTAAAGGGAACCCAGGGTAACTTCTCTGTAAAGCTACTGACATAATGTTTAGAATCAGACTTGCTTCTTTCAGTATTAAATGCCTCCTTTTCAATATGGCGGAAAAGTAAAAAAATATATATATCACTATTTTGTGATTTTTAGGGTTACTGTGAAAGCACTGAATCGTTTCTCTAATACAAGGAGTGAGACTTGTTCACTAGCTACAGCAGAAGCATGAACATTAAGATATTTTTGAGTCCTGCTCATCTTTTTTTATATTTGTCTTAGATTTAATTGCAATTGCATCTGGTTAAATTAAACTGCAAATTATGTAAATCTGATGTGATGTTAACAGCACTTACCATCTTCATATGCAGTGTACTCCACTCTGTAAGTACCATCCTCCTTGTCGGTAATATAGATATTGGTGTTTGCCCCTGACGGGTTGATTATCCTTGCCTTCACATGATTGCCCCCAGTCTTTGTCAGACCACGAGCATCAACAATGAAGTGCGTGGTTACTTCTCGAAGGACCCCTGTAATTAGTGACATGCGTCAAGAATAAGACTCCTGTTTACGGCAGAATGGAGAACGATGGGAAATCACAGTGCCACACAATGTCACTGTCTTTATACATTGTTAAGTATTGTTATCTATTGTTACATTGTTAGAGAGCTCTGTTAGGAGTAATTAATTACCTCTGGGTTCCACCCCTGGTCCGTAAACCTTGACTCCACTGGTATCAATGGCAGGTGCCACCTGCAGGTGGGCAGGGAACTTGGGCACGTTGTGTCCACCGTATTTGATGGTGATGGTGTACGCGCCCGGGAAGGGTGGGGTGTAGGTGACGGAGTAGGTTCCGTTACTGTTGTTTTGAATGTGTACCTCAGCTTTGGCCCCCGATTCGGAGACAATCTCAATGGTCAGCTCAGCATTTCCAGCCTTGGAGCAGTCCACGGTGAAGGTGCCTACCTCGCTGGCCTTGCCCCGCTCCAGACCTGGCCCACTAGCTGTGACTTTGCTGGGGTCAAAAGCTGGCTGGACCAGGGCCTTGAAGGGTGAGCCAGGGATGTGAGTATCAGCGTACAAGACGTTGATAGCATACTCGCCTGGCTCAGTAGGTAGGTAGGATACAGAGCAAGAGCCATCACCGTTGTCCTGGCACTCAATTTTGGCCTCACATGGCCCCTCCACAGTCACGCCTAGTCCACCTGTGCCGGCCCCCTTAGTATCTATGGTAAATGGAGCTGGCTTTCCTACAACACCTCCTTTTAGACCTGGTCCATATGCATGTACCTATAGATTAAGAACAACATATGATGAGTTCAACAACTCAAACAGATCTGATGATATTCAGTTTTCATGAAACTTATATTATTGATGCAGAGGGCCAAGAAAGATCCATTGATCGTAATTGTCCTCTTCATCCACATTACCCTGCTATATCTGGCTGACTATACTATGAGCAGAAACTGCGCCATGATCACACACATGGATGACTAAGACTGCATTATATAAAACAACGTAAATACAGTAAATGTTTTGTATTCCCCACCCCCAAACCAGAATAAGTGGCTAAAAGATGGATGGATGGATGTTTTGTGTTGCATATAGTACAGGTTTATAATGCATCTTTCTGCCATGTACGTTTTTGTGGACAAACATGTATGCTAAATCAATAAATGTAGATGTATTCTAAGAGAGTGAATTGCTGTATTTTACTTGCCTTGGAAGGATCAGGGGGTATAACACCTTCCACAGTGAAGGGACTTCCAGGAACTGGGTTTCCATCATAGGAAACATCCACTTTGTAGGGGCCTTCTTCAGGGGGGATATAATGCACAGAGTATGCACTGTTTGTCATGTCAGGCTGAACTTTGCATGGGATTGGCCGCTTAGAGGGTGATGTGATCTTGACATCCACTTTGCCTTTTCCACCAGCACCCCGAGTGTTGACCACAAACTCCTGATCCTTCCCAACCTCTACTTCTGTCGATTGCAAAGAGACAGGCTATTTTAAACTTGCTCCAGTAGGGTTAATTTACGAATGCAAATTCTACTAAAAGAGCAAACTTAAAATAACACCATTAGATGATTTAAAATTTCACTGAGAATTTGATTAAATCAAAAAGCAGGAAATTACACGCATAGTTAGGTTATAGAGGAATAATCATTGAAAGCGGGCTACTAACTTTTGTTAAGGCCTTGAACCTGAACTTGGCCAAGGTCTAGAGGAGAACCTACGGTGATGGTAAACGGGCTTTTTGGAACCGGATCATTTCCATAGGTGATGGAGATAGTCATGTTTCCCTGCAAATAAAGCAGGTGCGGAAATAAAGAGCTAATTCTATTTGTCATTCAGTAAGCAGTTCTCTAACAGACTGAGTGGTCCCCTTTCCATAAAAAAGCTAACCTAAAAAAGACAATAACAGATGCATAGCAGTGGACATACCTGCTGCACAGCAGTATATTTGACAGTGTAGGTGTAGTCATGATTATCGATGATCTCAAAGTCTTGCACCGCCTGTCCCTTGATGGCTCCATCAAACTGGACATCCAGTTTAGCCTTACCCGCCCCCTTGGTGAAAACTGTGAAATGAGTGGGCGTGCCCACTTCCACACCTACAACACACAAGCTTCCATCAGCCCGTCTGTCCTGTAGACCAGGGGTTTCTCTTTGCTTTCCATATCAGAGCCATATTGGCCTTATATTGGCTTCACTAATAGCTTTGTTTATCAACCTTTTTGTGTGCTTGAATTTATTTTTGTGTTGATACAGTAGCTAAAAATTCTGTGCCAGGCCAAGCATATATAGCGGCAGAGATGCTAAGAAACCCCCAATGAAATGTTCCTAAACCAGATCTCACCTGTCTTGTTAAGCCCAGGGCCCTCTGCCCTCACCTTGGCAGCATCATGAGATGGCTGTACCTTAACATGGAATGGGCTGATGGGGATTTCCTATAGACGGGATTGGCATAAATACATAATAGGACTTAGTTTCATTATTCTATTTGGAAAAGCAAATATAGCTACATTTCGTACTAGGCACTTAAATTGTAAAGTTAATGATTAAACAATAAAGTACCAAAGCAAAAGCAAAACCATTGCTGTAGGACACTACTATAAACACACTATTATTCAAAATAATGTCACTAAAATAAAAAGGCATTATTTGCAGATGAGACATTTGCACTGTGAAAACAGTGATTATGCACTATCAATATCTTTCTACAAAGATACAAACAGTAAAACCATTCTACCACCTGCCGACTGCTTCAAAAACCTCACCTGGTCTCCAAACAGCACCATAATTGTGTAGCTACCAGGGCCAGGGGGTATGTATTTTACTGTAAAGGTGTCGTTGTCATTCTTGATTATATCAAAGTCGATGTCCACCTCATTTGGACCCACAACTCCAGGTGCACACTTAATGCCAATGCTGACATCACCTGAGGAATATGGACACAATCAATGAGTGGTAATGCATTCTGGCCAATTAAATTGAAAAGGCAACAGGAAGAAATAAGCTGTAACTCTTGAGACAAATACCGTGCTTTGCTGACCTACTACATGTGACCTATCTCTTACCTTGTCCAGCTTCAGTGCAGTCCACAGTGAAATATGTGGGCTCATTGGCTTTCAGCCCTGTTTTCTGTACTCCTGGCCCATACACCTTAACTTTTCCCGGGTGACTTCCTTCCCCAATGGCCACCTACATTTGAACAGAGGGCATGATACTAGAATCAAAATGAGGTCAAAATGAGGTTTACGGGCAACTGTAAGCAGAGGTGGATACTTCAGGTCCAGAAAGTAAAAATCCAGATCAAGATTTTAACCAACTAGTTCAGTATAAAGAGGGGACCTGAACTATCCATCTCTGACTTTAACACTATGAAAAAGTCACAATACAAAAATCTCCTTATGACAGATTACATATACTTGTGAAGTGATGCTTTAGACAAAAATAAATAACTAACTAAATAATAACTGGGTAACTAAATAATTGCAAATAATCAACATAGATAATTACCATCGAGAAATGACCGAAGCGTCCTACCCAGTACTACCCATGACCATTTTCAGCGTGGCCTCTTACCCTAAAGGGGCTGTTGGGGACGTTGACTCCTCCCCAAGTGATGATTATGGTATGTTTGATAGGCTTAACTGGCACATAGACACACACAAATGTGCCATCTCCTTTGTCGGTGATCTGGATGTCAATGGTAAGGCCATCGGCGTCCTGTAGAGACACAGACATATACTTCAAAATTACCCTGGATTTCACTGGCATGCTGAAAAACAAAAATGTGATGTACATTTTAATATCTTAATGTTTTAAATGAGTATAGTTAGGATTATGGTTTCTGATTAAATTTACCACAAAATATCCTGATGAATCCTACATGTTATGCATATGTCCTTGTTAATTCCAAATACCTGTGCATAAATCTTCAGCTGACCATTACCAGCCCATTGGGTGTCAACAGTGAACTCTGCAGGCTGGTTGATGATGCAGCCAGTGGGCTGCAGGCCTGGGCCAAAGGCCTTCACCTGGAGCCAAGAGCATCAGTAGCAAAGGATGAGCAGAGGGGACATCTGGATGGGTGGATACTCTACGCCACTAGGCACTGGGAAATGATCTGGATGGGAAAGCTGACTGACCTTCTCCGGGTAAACGCTCTTGTCAGCAGGCAGGATGTGGGCCATGAATGGGCTGTCCTTGATGTCCTCGTTGTCACAAATCACATGCACAGCATAGTCACCAGGCTCAGTGGGCCAATAACGTACATCCCAAGAGCCATCACCCTTGTCATCGCACTCAATCTTAGCCTGAGATGGTCCTTCGATAGAAAAGCCTGCCCACCCACAAAGAAAGGTCCATGGCATGTTAGAATATCATTTAGTCCTTCTCAGACATCCTTTCTCAGCTGATTCTCTATTGTGATGATGCTGCCCAATGTTGAGGCTGTACTATATGGCAAAATATTTTGTCGTAATTATTTATTTAATATCAGTTGATATTGATAATTATCACGATAGAATTCAATCATTATTTCTTTACTGTATTTATTGGGTGATGAATGAAGCCAAATTAAATACTTTTTACACCAGTTTTCACAGTTACCTCTGTGTGAGAGTGCTCACCTCTTCAATGATTCGTGTATTACCACAGTACTATGTCACATGATCCGTTAATTCAACCAACCTATGCATTCGTTAGACATTGACTGTCCATTCTTAAAAGACACACTTGTAATTACGATTGGTTGATATTGCGTTCCTTTCTGTGATGTGTACTATCAAGCAAAGTGCCTTATCAACAGTTTATTGAAGTTTCTTTTTTAATAGTTTCAATTTCATATGAGGATATCGCCCAGCCCTACCCAAAGCTGTAAAAGAAGCTTCTGTACTTAACACAACTATGGGCTAAATGTACCCATCTGGTAAATCATAAATAAGTATCATTAAGCTTCATGAACCTCAGTCGAATATCAGCCATCACTAAAAATCAGATAAAAATTTCCCTATAGTCCATCCTTCTCCAGGTCTGAAAATCCAACACTTCATTTGCATCTTACCCAGATTTCCTACTTCTCTGCCAATAGCTTCCACCACAAAGTCTGCTGATTTGCCCACCATCCCAGTTTCCAGGCCAGGACCCCAGGCTCGGACCTTCTGACTCTTTGCAGCCTCACTGACCACAACCTCGAAGGGGCTACATGTAAATATATACACATATATATGTATAGTGACACACATGCACACAAAACACCACATATAATATAAATCCCATGTATGGGAATGATTTCTAGGCTCCACAACCTGAAAATGTATTGATATAATACTCATTGGGGTATGCTAATGTTAAGTAATTCATGTTTGTAATATACAGTAGTGCTAATCCCTATAGAATAAAGCCTGATATTGACATTGCTTTTGTGTTACCTGCATGGAATAGACTGTCCTCCCCAGGTGATGGTTACAGTGTATTTTCCAGGTACAACTGGGTAATATTCGCACTCATACACCCCATCTCCAATTTCCCGCACCTTCACTGGCTCTTCTCCTCCTTCTGAAGTAACACACATCACACCATGCATTTGCACCATTTTTAAACTCACACAACCTTTCATAGGCCAGAATTGTTGGGAGGCCCTTGGGTGGGCAGAAAATGCACTCACTGGGTCCTTTAACTAGCACCTTCAGCTCCCCACTGCCAGCCCCCTTAGTAAACACCTTGAAGTCTGCTACTTCCTTCACACGGAGCCCCTTGGGTTGCAGGCCTCGGCCGGAGGCATTACACATCTTGGGGTTGCAGGCTGTGGTAAGAAAGAGCTTTACTGACTGTTGCTGGGCTTCACTGTTAATACGATCCAGTCAAGGGGGAGACAGTGGATGCAGGAATAGCTGTAAACTATTGTAGAAATTCATACATCTATTTCACAGAAAGCCGTAAGACAACAGAGGAAATTAAACAAAAACTCCCAAGTAGGGAGAAAAAAAAAATGGTCCAAGGCCCATCAATGAGCGTGTGTGAAGGTTTGGTCATGTTTTGTTAGAAGTATAACTGTTTGGGTAAAAGAGTATTACAGAATGTACAAGAAGCTGAAATATCAGTTTTGGTCTATACAACATCTCATAGTATACACCACATTCTTTGGTTCATTTGAAAGGAAAATGAAAAACATAAGCAGCTTCACCTTGCGAGACGTTGACAGGAAAGGGGCTTTTGGGGATCGGCTGGCCTGCAAAGGTGACCTGGACGGAGTGTGGTCCCTCCTGCAGAGGCTGGTATGTGCAGCGGAAAACATTATCCCCCTTGTTCTCCAAAGTAACAGGCACTGTATCCTTCCGCCCTGTAGGGTCCACAATGACCACTCCAACATCACCTTCTCCAGCACCTGCATATAAAAACACAACACATATAAGTAAAATTGTTTCAGGAAGCTACACTGATATATAATAATAAATAAAGTAGATCTAGTGCACAAAACAAAAAAGAAATATAGCTTTTGCTATAGCCCGAAGAACCAGTTTTACCATCATTGCTCTACATGACTTTCTGGTAGGTAAGGAGATAATATTACAGTTTCCCAGACATGTTATCTTTCTAAGATTTTGTGATTTTTAAGACATTCCATTTGATCAAAACCTCTCTATCATACTTACCAGCTGTGTAAATGTCAAAATAAGTGGGTTTTTGGGCTACATTGCCTACTGGTTCCAGGCCTGGCCCACGTGCCTGAACCTTTGTGGAGTCTCCCATTGCTTTAGACACATGGACCATGAAGGGACTTTTGTCGATGTCTTGACCAGCGAAAAGTACCTTCACCTAGGTAAAAGAGGTGCATGTTCCTGGTTACTCATAGTTGCTCCAGTTCTAGCACATCAGAACCGTAAATCATAATCAGCCAATCTGGTAAAAGCTCAAGACTTTTACCTTATGAAGTCCTTCCACTTTTGGCACATAGGTGACAGAGTAGGTCCTGTTTTTGTTTTTGTTGGGAACAACTTTGGCCTAAACATACAATGAAATTGTTATTAAATATTTGACAAACATACCTTTTAACACTCAAAAAACGTATTCTTTTAAATAACCACTTCTTGGAACATTTTGTGTCATAGGTAAATAACCTCCTCTGTGTGTCCTTCAGGGTCCTCTACATAGACCAGTACTTCACCCTGCCCAGCCTCTATTGTATCCACTGTGAATTCAGCTGGCTTCAGGACAACATTTCCCCGTGGTTCAATACCTGTGAGCAAAACATGACTTTTTTATGCATTAGGGATGCCACACCAAAAAAAGTCTATTTGCGATTTGAGTTTTTAATTTTAAATGGTATTTTTATTATTCCTGCATACAGATACACCAAGGATTATAATGCTACACAGGTACATTTCATTAAACTTATTTAATTTTATGTCCCTTATTCTTCTTTTCTGAGGTTTATCGGTGATGAAATTTACGCCATGACTGGTCTGTCTTTGCCATTAAAGATATATACATCCCATAGTCATGTATAAGTTATCCTTATTGAAATGTGTCAGAAAAAAAGAATCTTATATACAGAAATTGCTCTTACAGATAGGTATTGAACAACAGTAAATTCTTACCAGGGCCATATGCCTTGACCTTCTTGGGATCCACCTGCCTGGGGCGCAGTGGTGCACCAGGTTTGAGCTTAGCTTTGGGGAACTGAGACAGGTATGTCATCACTGAGTGCTCGTCCACGTCAGGATCCACAATCTCTTCAGGTGCGATCACCTATAGGAGTAATTATTATCCTGTCAGTCCTGGTAGTAAAGAGAATACTGTCCATGATCTTCTGTGGGGATTGCCATAGCTCTCCACAGAGAACTGAATAACCATCTCCACCTAAACAACTCAGAGGCTACAAGGAATCAAAGAGCCCAGCCACTTCAACCACGCTCTGTTCACCCTGCTAGCATCAGGTAGATGCTATCCCAGCATCAAGTGCTGGGCCAGCAGGCTCCAGGACGATTTCTTCCACCAGGTAACCAGGATGCTGAACTCCAGTTAATACCAGCCACCACTGCACAGGCCAGTACCTCCACTCTCCATTGCATTTTCAGTGCACTACACTGTGCAGTTATTGCACCTACTATCTGTCTGTTTATTTTGTGGTTTATTATATTCTGCACAGTGTATTGTATTGTGTATTGTATTGCGTTTTTGTGCATATGTGTAGCACATAATGATGTACAGTTTGTATTTATTTAGTGTATTGCACTGTGAATGGGGAACTCTCAACCCAGGATCTGCACTCAGTAGTTCACTCATTCTAGTGGTGTGACAATAAAAGCGATTTGATTTGATTATAAGGCTGCTGGAACTACAAAGTGGTTAAACAGGAAATCATCCTATAATACCTATTCAAGTTCTACACATGAAGTGTCTTATTGTCATTTTAAATTCAGCCCTAGAAGTGGCGTAGTGGTGCAGCAGCACTGCCTGCAGGCGGGGGCCGTACCTGCGGCACGCCCAGCCAGTCGTCAGCCTGCTGCATGGCTTCTTTGGCATTCTCCACAGGCTGCTTGGGATCCCACTCCTCCCAGTCTGGGCACAAACCTGCAGAAAGAGGACCAATCAGAAGCGACATGAAGCCTCTGCTCTGCATCTACACAGCCATGGGTGGCTGTTGGGCCATCCAAAGCATCAACTCAGACTTTGCCTGAGTCAGTAATCAGCTTCTATATTATAGTTTTATGGAATCTGCTCCCATAGATATAAATTGCCAGGCCGTGCCAGGTGTACACCAACTGAAACAAACTACGCCCTAATGGGAACCTTGCTTTGCCAACAACTGTGCTACTCGGCAGCTAGCTGTGAGAACATCCAGGGAATGCAAAATGGCTTGCCGTCCACTATGTGGGTTAGATAGCTGGCTTAATCTCTCTCTCATCTTTCTCCAGTGGCATCTAATATCTTCTCCACTCTAAAAGTGCTGTGGGTGATAGAGCGAATAGCATTCACTTCCAAATTTGTATATTACGTATTAAAGCCTGCAGCCCATAAAACGAGACAAAAGGGCAACTAACAGTCCCATCATGCGTTATGGGAACCATGCATGGGAATAATGGTCATCCCACATATGGACTGAAAATTTGGGAAGACTATAATGATACCAAGTTGTTTTACTACTACTGACAGAGACATAATCCAAACAAAAGAGCTGTGTTGGTTGTCAGTTTCTCAATATTGTACGATGGCGTTGCATGGAAAAAATGTCATACTGCGGGAAACAGTGTTTCGGAAGCATGTTAAAAAGATGATAAACTGAAATGTCAGTTCTACCCCAACCAACAACATGCTGTTTAAAATACTATGTTACAATGATACACAGAAGTGAAAACTTTTGCACATTTCATAATACAACAGGCATAATGCCTGGAAAAAATCATATATTTCAAAGTTATCTAGAGTTTTCTCTGTGTCCTGTTAAGGGGAAGTAAGTAATCTGTAAGTGTGTGTTACTGGTGCATGTCAGAACTGTGAATAAAAAGACAAATGTTTCAGAAGACAGCAGCATGTGTGTGACCTATGAGCTCAGTGTTTCTCCTAGCGATGCACCAGGCCTCATATGGTCAGAGATGGGCTCCCAGCTTCTCCACTGAGGGATGTGTGAGGAGGCAAGTCAGCGCTGTTTACAATCCTTGGCCTAGAAACATTCTTTTTTTTGTTAGGTAAAAGGGGCTGATTAATTATGCTCTCCCTAAAGGCCTACCTAAACCTAGGCGTCCTTTAACACTGACGGTGTCACAGTATTTCCCAATAATGACTAAGCTTACGGCTCTGTAAAAATGCATTTTTTTTTGTTTTGTTTTGTTGAGAAATATATATGGCTATATATACATATATATATATAGTTTGTGGGAAAAAGTCTCATTTAATGAATAGATGCTGTATGACAGTTATTTATTATTTCAGTTGAGATTTTTCTTTCTTGCCCTAATAAATAGTAAAGTATTACCAGTGACTCTACATATAAAAAGTGAGAAAGGAAAATGGATTGATTATTATTATTGTTGTTGTTATTGGTTTTTATAACTATCAAAGTTCATATCTGTCATGTTTGTGCGTGAGGAAATCAAACTATTCATTTAGGTGGAAAAAACTGTAATGAATAGAAAACAGATGAAACAAAAGCAAACATATCCAGGTTAAAGACTGGTTAAAGGTTTAAGTCACAAACAAAATACCCGTGTCTGTCTTCTTTAACAAATGAATGACTGTAAATGTATAATTCTGATTATATAAAAGTAATACTTCACAGTCACTTAAACCGTTGGGTCCGTTTGTCATTTGCTTTGGAGTGGTGCAGAGAGCAGCTAAATAAAAGACCTTGGTGTGGAGTTATGACACAGCTACCAGAGAATTTCAGTTGATCCAGGTCAGCTGTCCATACCCGGGCACCAGGGAATCTGCACTGCCCCCTTAATGGAGGTCTAGCCAGCTGCCCCCAGCGAGGGGGGGGGGGTCTAGTCAGCTACCCCCCACAGGGATGGTCTGCTTCCACTGCTACATGATTGAAGCTCTATGCTCACTGCCCCCTTAGTGGAGGTCTAGCCAGCTGCCTCCTGACTGGTGGTCTATGCCTGCAGCCCCCTTCAATAGGCAGTCTATTATATATAGATTTTATCGAGTAAAACCCAATTTTGCCTCCAAAACTGCTTTAAAGGTAAACAGGTTGTGGGTTCAGAGAATATGTTCTGCATAACATTGTTGAATCTGTACTTATGGCTTTCATGTCAGCTTAAATGAGTCATTCTCCTCTAATCTTTCGTTATTTTTCTTGGCCGATCAGGAACCAAACCTTGTCTGTGTGCTTTGTGTACTCAGTTGCAGCTACATGATTCACCCTTAACAACTCATTATACCTAATAGGTAGTCATTTTCAAGTTCCTAATTCTAATTTCTTGCTCATATTTCATTTTATTTATGCATTGACCAAGGTAAGCATATAAGCAAGATAAGAGCTGCATGTTTCAGTGTCTCCATGCTGAAATTGTTTTCTATGAGCATCAGTAACCGGGATTTTGTTTCAACCAACCAGTTCAGTACTCTATGACTGCGACTTTTTATGCTCAACTGGTTGGTTGAAACAAAATCCCGGTCTGGACTTTTACTCTCTGGACCTGAATTACCCAACTCGGTTTATAAGGACATATCCTTCAGGTGCAGTGATATTAAAAGGGTCTTTGTATCCATGTCTAAAACCCCATCACATGCCAACTTTAGTTACTACTCTGAAGTAGAAGAGCTATTTTAGAGCAAACATGCTACACTGCGACTGATACCCTTCATAGCGAATTATACTCAGTGCTCATGTCAGAAGGACTCTGCTCTTATCTCGAGGCCCAGTGGTATTATCACTTAAACATCGACTAGAGTGTGCCAACATCTTCAGCAGCACATTCTTCTGTTAACGCTGAGCTAGAAATAACACTAATTTTAAAAGCAGCCACAAGCCTCGTCTCTGTAGATGTTGAACTGTCATACTCAGCCACATCCTGAATGACAGCTAGTCATGGCAACACAAAATTAAACATGCAATCATGTAGGTTTCCTTTCTTTGATAAATGCTTTACCTGGTGCACAGTTGTCTACCAGTGCCCCCAGAGCCTTGCCATCCCTCCAGTCCCGGTTGAAGTTGTTAATGGGGAGCTGCGGAACTTTGTTCTGGATCCAGCCCAAGAGACGCTGCTTAGGGGTTAGTTTCTTAGCATCTTCATCGTCCTCGTCGTCCCACATGGGCATGGAAATGGAGTAGTGTAGGATCAGTGTCCAGATGAGGCCCAGAATCAGCTTCAAGTTCCCATCCACAATGGCCTTGCTGTCTATGTGAACACATGAAGAGGTAGAGATGTGATCAACACTAAATGATAACCAAGGCAGTGGGCTGAGCAGGCTGAACTGGGATGGTGGTTCAGCTCTCTGCTGGCTTTACAAGTTCACCATTTATTTAGTAAATTTTGGAGTTTGCTGTAAATATCTTTCACTCAGTCATACATTAACACTATAATATATGTCTTATAACACTGTAATACATGTCTTTTAATATATAGTAGACTGATTACCCATACAATTAAAAAGTCTGCAATATTATTAAAAATGTTTCCAATATTTTCCCTTGGTAACTGTTTGCACAGGCCTGGGTTATAACCACATTCAGTATTACATGTCATTTTGCCTGGGAATGATCAGTAATGGTGATAGAACCAATCTATCCCTTATTGAATGCAATACCTCACATTGCATCTGAATTCACTTTGATCAGAGCCATTTAGGAAATTGCCCGCCCTTCCCTTCACCCCCAGAATAAGCCTTCTGGCTTTTTGACCTTTGCTTCTATCCCCAACTTTGCTTTTTCACTCTGGTCCCCTGTCCCTGATGAACCATGTAACAATCTATCTGCCTGTTGAACTGTAGCCTAATACCCCCAGGATTGGGGGTATTAGGCCCTGTGTATGTTCTCCCTTTATAATCACAAGTCGAACTAACAGAGGTCAAGAACTGTGACACCAGAAAAAAACTGCATTGGTGCCCAACATGAGACATGACATTGTAATTTATAAGGGTTATAATTGCACTGGGAATGAGATCACATCAGTATGAAGATGCAGCACAAATGCATGTGTTACAATGAGACCTAATTATACCCACATTATTATAATTACTCCTATGCCTTTACTCAACATATAATCACTCTTTATCTTTCCGAATTATTGCTAAACTCAGCGAGACTGTGTAAGATTTCTCATCAGTATGTAATGTACTGCTGCATCGCCATTTAAAACAGCAATTTTTCACGGAAAGAATATGCGCATTTCAGTCAACAAAGAGCTTTTTAGAAGCACAGTGGACACAGAGAAAGACAAAAGCACATTTAAAAGGTAAGAGAAAATTTATGTGAAATTACAGTTAAAAAGACATTTTCATACATTTTTGCTGTTATTACCAATGTGATAATACAACAAAAAAGCAACGTAGAAATGTAGGGAGGCCTCGATAGATTCACTGCCTCAGTAACCTGCCAGGACTGTCAGCTTCCTACAGATGAGCCATGATGGGTGAAAAACATACAGCCTGGATTAGACAAAAAATAGGTTTTTGATGTTGCAGATTTATTATACTTCCGCTGGTCCTGGAGCCCTGATTAAGAATAAAATACTTTATGAAGCCAGAAGGGGAGCCTAGGGGGTGTTCCTAAATGATGGGGTGTAAACCTCACATTGACCTCCCCCATTTCTTAGAATGGCCTCAAGACATAAAGGTCATGCGTGCACCTAATGAGCTGGTGAGTCACTGCATTGAGTTTTTAACTTAACCTCCTTAATAATCCCCTCCTCACTGACACTTTCATTCACACTGTCTCCTCTCACTTACTTTCCCGGATGAGGTAAGACATCTGCCTGTGACATTTTATCTCTGTTGCTAAACTTAAAAGTGTTGTGCAGTGAGACTGGACTCTATATTTCCTACACAGAAGTAGTTTGGTCATCGGTCGGAAAAAACGGTAGAGATAATCACTATGTGATCAGGAAGAGCTGTTTCAAACAAACACACTGATCTAAAACATCCTTTGGCTAATGATATATCAAGTGATGTTTCATCAGAGGTATCTGCCCCCCCACCCTCACTAACTACCTCACACATAGGGCCTCTCCTGTGAGTCTCACTTTGGATGCATAGCTATTTTAAACTTCTGTTCCTGGAGGCGTGCCAGAGTCTAGGTGCCTGTCTCACTCTTTGGGCTTGAAGCTTAGCAAAAGCGAACAGCACCCCGTTCCTACATACAAAAGCAACATGGTGTCCACTAAGCATGTCAGAACTACCCAGCAAAAATATGGTCAGTTTTATCCACTAATCAGTATTTATAAGATAAAAATAATCCTGCAGAATTATGTAGAATGAAATCTATGTCTATGGCTGCTAGTGTATGGATATCTGTTATGTGTGTGTGTGTGTTGGTGTGGCAATGTAAGTAAGGGAGTCAGTATCTCAAAGTGTGTGACTGTGCGTGGACAACTGGCACTTAATGTGAAGAGTGCAATGTTAGGGCAGGGTTTCCTGGAGAGGGCACGCTGGTGACAGCTGTTTCAGTCGTTTCTTGGCATGCTCCTGGAGTTACTCTTCTAGAACTTGGAACTACATCTAGAGACATCACAGGAAACATCTTTCAAAAATGATCTCCTGTGAGCTTAATGCCATTCAGAAGTGCACCTCTTTCGTTTATGGTCTCTCATCTTTTTTTTTTTTTTACCTTTTACCACCTTTCACTGGATGTACGTGGGAATGGAGAGTGTCATCGACTTGGGATGTGAGATTTATGACCCCCTGACCCTTGACCTTTATGACTGTGGTCAGCTTGCGAACAGAAGGAGACGATCATAACATCGCCATTTCCATTTACTTTGACATTTGCGACTGCTGCAACATAATTCGTATGTACTTCAAGCCACATCTATCTAGGTATGCTTTCTCTACAATATTTCCACAACACCCAGTCTGGTCATACATTTTCCACACACAGAAAATGGGTTTGTTGTGTAAACATGGATTGATATACAGAAAAGAACACACACTGTTTCATATACCTATATCCTCTGGTATTTGAAGTTAATGGCAATTTTACTTCCAGTGGTCCTGAGACTCTCGTTAAAATGAAGAAACACCCTAACATTTTAATCAAAAAATATTATTAGCTTTGCTGAAATAATGCTACGTCTGGACAACAAAGCACTAATAATATCCAAAAATTACTGAAAATCTTAAAGTAAACTAAACTTTGTTTAAACTTTGAAGAGACCAGGAACAGGCATCGACTTCCAGCATGTCATATAACACACCATAAAAGATTCTATACATAGCTCTGCGATAATACATCTGAAGGTACTCTTCAACAAAACAAAACGTTATCAAATTCCATTCATTTTCCATAACCACTTTTTCTTCGTGTGGTTGCAGTAAGCTTAGAGACTTCCCCAAAATAGTGCACTAGGCAGCGGACAAGCTGAATACGATGCCAATTCATCACAGGACATACAGCGAGAGTAATTTCGAGACCCCACCTAGCTGCATGTGTCTGAACTACATGATGAAATCGGAAGAGTCAGAAGGAGACGGCAGCAATGATATGCAAAATTCACACACACAGAGGCAGGGGATAGACTCATAGACACATACCCCCGACAGTATGCAGCTACATTGCTATTCACTGAGCCTCCACTCTATTCATGTCTTCGACTTGTAATTGTACACATTTCCAGTAATAATGAATAAGCTTCTAATAAACCTCACTGGAAAATATAATAAATTGAAGTACCGTAGCGATATGTGTGATCTAAATAAGAATAAAAAACATACAAACCAAGTAACACATTAAACCTATTCTTTTGTAACCGTAATAGTCTTAGAGGAACATTACTGCAGAAATTGTGATTATGAAATCATATCAATTAGGTCAACCGAACCACTTATGAGCTTAGGTGGCTCAACACACAAAATGTCAGGTGACCAATGACTTATTCAAAATGTCTAGTGAGTTATATACTATATATTATTTATATCCACGGCCAAAAAAAAAAAAACCACAAACTTTCAGAAACCTATCCATTAATGATTTTCGGGAACTCAATAAAAAGCAATAAATACAGGATCTGTTTTGCATTTACAAATGAAAGATTATGATGGCATGCTTGTAAAGATACATAAATTCCCTAAACTGCTCATGGGACAGACGCACATGTCCAACAATGTCTAGCCATCATTCCACCTTTCCAAATTACATATCGTTCATAGGGACCTCGATCCTATCCTAGAGATTACACGGTACCTGTACATATGACGATTTTATCAAATGCAGTAAAAATACATAGACTCTGACCTACCTATGGATACCAGTTTGATGTGTTCTCTCTCCAGGAATTCCAGCGCCACTGATACATTTTCCAGTTTCATTTGTCGGAAGTTCGGTCTTACGTTATGTTTTCTGTACATTTTCTTTTGGCTCAAAACCTCCAACAGACTGATTAACTTAAGCCCATCACTGAAGTCTTTTTGGAGATCGGTTACGGACTTGTTGATACATTTCAGATGTTCATTGCACCACCTGGTAAAGGTGTTCTGCTGGATTTTCTTCCACGGCGCATCCTCGGCCAGGTCTTTCTCTGTGGCCGGTATCTCATCGTCCTGGTCCTCCCAGTTATCGCTGTCTTGGTAGTGCTGAGGCTGCTGTTGGTCGTAATGCGTGCTCATTGTACTTTTGGTTGTCCTTCGCTATTTACAACGGAATTTGTAATAGCCTGAGCGCGTTGGGGGGAAAATTACCTTCAGAAATAACTGATGAAACGTTCAGATGTATCAGACCAAACACTTGTGCCCGGAACGAAACGATGCGTTGAAGATCTTCAAAAAGCTACGTTTTTGCCAGTCAAGTTATACCGGTAGAAGTCTAGGTCTTTATATCAGTGAACGGTTTAAAGAGGTTCCTCAAAAAACCAAGTGAGACAAACCAGAAAAACTTCTCAAACTTGAGCGACTGAATGCAGCGAATGACAGGACAGAGCTTTTAAAGAGACCCCCAACCGCCGCAATGCCTACGTCATAGAAATGGATTCCCTAGAATGCTCTTGTCATCGCCGTATACAACCTAACGATGCTATTTTATCCCTAATGTTTCAGAGACAGTTATGCTGGTTTGGACTGGGTGCAGATAAAAATAAACATAATTGACCCTTTCCACATGATAAAGTTATTTCTGAATCTTTTTGGATTTCGCATTGTTGGAAAATTTAGAAACTGTAAACTTGTGTAGTCACTCTAGGTTTAGCCAACAAAAAAAGAAAATGACAGGAAAATTAAATTAATATTGTAGGACATTATGCACCCACGATTATTTTAATGTCTGAACTGTCCACTAGCGTATAGCACGTACTTGACTCAGCTGAAGGAATTCCCAATTACAAGGTCATATATTAATAGAAATGATCTGATGCAGGAGTAACCCCTTTCCCGTAGGAAGAAGTATTATTAATTTTGACGTCATACAACCAACCCAATAGTTTAATCATCATAAAAGTCTTTATATATTAAGTGGTTTCAAAGTTATTTGAATAGTCAGAATTACAATAAAAAATGTTCCACGTTCCTTTAAAAGTTAAAGAGGTATATGTAAAAATGTAACTTTAGGGACAAAAATGGTTTATTGATCTTCTATTTTCAGTTTTCGTCACTTCTTCAATGAGTGTATTCAAATAGTGAATTTAGAACAGGATTATTGATCTACGGGGTTAATATTGTTTGCCCTGGCAATCACCCGTCACTTTGCGCATGTCAGGGTAACTGTTCAGAGTGTGTGAGCCATTCATGCCTAGGTGAAATATGAGACAGGATCCCTGTGTCATTCCCTACTAATGGACTTGGTGTCTTCCGGGTTAATAATAGTTGTTATTATATTATGACAAGTGGTGAGAATATCACATGTCTTTGACTGAGTACCTATAAATGTACGCATATATTAAATTAAATTAAATTAAATTAACTTAACTGAACTTTGATGATCAGTTCACTATAAGCAAGAATTATCATGGTTTGCTGGAACTATCCATAGAGAATAAGCATTGGGTGTGTTTTATTTTGAATGTCAGCTCTACATACAACGGTCACATTAACTACAGATGCCATATCATGTATGGCTTTGAACATGGCACATTACAGAACATACAATCTCTTAAAATACAGCCCCTGTCTAAGACCCAGGAAATACCACCTACATGAGAGATTCAGGGGTGTTGTATTAAATGCACCTAAAATTAGATTTATTATACTTTATGTAGTTTGACAACTATTTTAAGCCTTAATATTTCAAAGTGCATTCTTTGTAATTACTTATGACAACTGCCAAAGCAGGCTGTTTAGTTTTCTTCTTTCGTAGTTAGTTCTTGTATTATATATGAAAGATAACTATGTGCCCTTAAATTTAAATGACCGATGACAGTAAAAATCCACACATGAAAAGATTATGTTCTTCTATCTACTATACTTCTACTATACACACTATCATATCTTGTTTAAGCTGTTGCTCCATTTGTAAACCATGAAGAAGATCACAGCCATGGGCTGACTCTGAAATGAACGTGACTCAGGACATGGTACGGCGCTGACCAGAGTCAGCGTAAATAGGAAGCATGACACCCAGCTTTTGACCTTAAGAGCTGCATGCTGAGAAAACGTTCTACCCTCGCCTTTCTGCCACTCTGGCATTTGAAACACTTGTGAGCATGTGCTCACACACACACACACACACACACACAGCCAAGTTATGCATTTTATTTATAGTGCGTCTGCTCAGTGTTATGTTTTGTAAAATAAAATGAAGAAAATCATTAAAGGGTCTTTCTTCAATATTCTTTAACTGTCATTATGGCTGAAAGGCCAAAAGAAGTAACTCGCCCCCAGTGAAACTCCAGACTTGTGCTGTGGATCTACCAGTTTTTGACTTGTGCAGGCACTCTGCAGACTGTCCAAGTCATAAGTAGTAAGTAGTAGTAGCTGCTGGATAGGCACAGGATGATGTCCTGGTTATTGATGCAACTGTGAAGTGGCTCAAATTTGAATGTATCCATTGGCTGGATCCTCTCATTTCTTTACCATGGACAAGAACGTGGTCGACAATTGTCTTCCTAATCTCATTTGAAACTTGATGTCTTGCTTCTTTTCTTCATCCTCCTTGACAATCCTTCACCCTTCTCACCACCTAGTTTTCAGATTCATTGTTAGATGTTGGGGTCTATTTTATTAAGCAGAGAGCTCACCTGAATGCTAGTGAGGATCAAAGAGCAATGTCATCCACTGTGTTTGGAGCAAATGGGCAGAGGCAGCTACAGAATTTGAACTGGTGACCTACTGCCACAGGTTCAGAACCTTAACCCACACTACTATATTCAACCTGCATTACTGCATTCTCATTGTTTGGTTGTACTATTTGAAAAATGTTTTTAAAATGAAACTTGTAAATGCTTAAGCCATGAGTCACACACCAAGATGCATGAGTTTTGCTTTGGGATGATATAGGTTATGCAAAAAAACATTTAGGAGATCTTCAGTTCTGCTTGTATTATGCTTTTTTGTATAAAGTTTGGCCAAAAGAGTTATCATTTAGGTACCTTAAGAAAACGGTTTGAAATATCGTGTTCAAAGGTTTTTATTGCTTTTTAAGAAACTGTGAAATGAACAGAAGCTCTTTAATTTACAGGAAAGGTACAAGTTAAAAAAAAACAGGTGCCACAAAAACAATGTATTGATTAGGATCCAGGAGATGCTTGGCAACACTGTCCTTCACTGCTCCAGCACTAGATACTGACTCTTCCTTTTTCTTATCCCACTCTACAATACAGTTAAAATCTTCCATCTGACGACGATGGTTAAAAATGACCATCACAGAGGATTTAAGACTGTTCATTAAAGTACTAAAAAGTGAAATGTTAAGTTGTTCTTTCAGGACCAGAAATAACTATCCCAACCTTCTCTATTGATGCACCCCACAGAGCAGCTATGGTAAATGAGAATAGAAAAAAAAAACACTTTGCATCTAACTGCGAATGACCACCTCACTTTATAAATGCATCTTTACGCAAGTCATTCTGAAGTATATCAGTTAAGTGCTGGCAGCAGTGGGTTAAGCCTCTGTGGCTGTGATCAGCAGGCTGCCAGTTCAGCTTCAGCAAAATCATTACATGTCTGTGGGCCCCTTGAGTAAGGCCCTTAATCCCCAGCTCTAGGGATGTTGCATGCTGGCTAACTTTGCGCTGAGACCGCCCCAACCTTCAGCTGTTTGTGCGTCTCATGGAGATGAAGACAGGGTAGGCAAAAAGAGAATTAATAAGGTATCACTATTCTGAAAGGAATGTTAAATTTAATTAAAATATCTTGGTTCTCTCAGAATCTTGTAATGACAATACTAATGACACAATGTTTTTTTTACAACGTGGGACAATGGCATGGGGTGGCATGGTGGTGCAGTGGTTAGCACTGTTGCCTCACACTTCTAGGACCTGGGTTCAAGTCTCCACCTGGGTCACATGTGTGTGGAGTTTGCATGTCCTCCCCATGTCGTTGTGGGGTTTCCCCCCACAGTCCAAAGACATGCTGAGGCTAATTGGAGTTGCTAAATTGCCCATAGGAGTGAGAGTGAATGGTGCGTGAGTGTGCCCTGCGATGGGCTGGCCCCCCCACCCTGCCTCGTGCCCATTGCTTCTGGGATAGGCTCCAGACCCCCCGTGACCCAGTAGGATAAGCGGTTTGGTAAATGGATGGATGGAACAACGGCATGATTTTGTTACTGGCGGTACTTTTTGTACTCAGAAAAACTGCTGGTAGTGTCTCTGAGAATTCACACACTGAAATGTCGTTTACTGGATAACTATAGCTAAGCTGGTAACTATACTGCAACCTGATCAAAAGTGAAAAAATAAAAGTTAAAAAACTCAACTGGATTGTGCACAATTAACTTCACTACAAAAAAAGATGACGGTAACAATGCTGCTGACTAAAGAACAAACTCCTGATAATGGTGACAGTGACTCACTCGCAGTGGCAATCCATTTTGTCCATCTTCATCAATGTGGGCATCTTTTTTCTTACAGTGGGCAAGTGAGGGCAAGGTCTCCCATCTGAAAAGCTTCTTCTACCTGAACAAATAACTTCTTAAAGCACATTTCTTTGACAGAATGCAAAACTAGAGTCAAACTTGTTGACGATTACGTTGCCCACGTAGCATAGAATTAAAAACAGTTGTTCACTGTCCTCCTGTTACTGTAATATTCTGGGAAGTTGTGATTGTTCAACTTCACCTACCAGACATACATATGAGGTGATTGAGGTATTGATTGATTCTGTTCACGTATGGACTAATCATCCAGAGATTCTAATACGTCGTCCATGATTCACCCATAATTTTATTGTGCCAAGGTTGAACTGCAGAAAACATATTTTTTACTGGTCACTTATATAACTTGTTTCTCATGAATAATTGGTTTCTCACAGAAAGAGTTAGGACACCTGTCTTGTCCTTCTCTTGGGAAATGGACGCTTATCTTGTCTCTCGCAGGAGAGAATGGAACTTGTTGCTCATGTTTTGTCCTCATAGAAAGAGCTAGGAGGCCTATCTTGTCTATCTCGGGGGAAAGGGAAAACATTGTCCAAAATGCTTCATAACCGCAAGCGCAAACAGCTTCACCTGGACAGGAATTGGAGAACGAGGAGCACATGTCAGCTCGCCCCCTGCTCGCACGTGTACTGCTCTCATAGTAGTATAAAGGAAGGGGGAGAACTCAGTACTGCACGGAGTTCAGCCGTGGGATAGAGTGCGCATCGTCCAGCACTTTCTCGGGACTCACATGCTGCTCTCCTACAAGGACTGAAAGGGGCTCCCCAGTCCGTGTGTGAAGGTGGGCGATGAAGGCACATCCGAGTGTGAATAGCTTTGCAGCTGCTGAAGCATTTTAATCATTACAAGGACTACTGTCAAATGCTTATGATATTTCCTAATTTCGTAAACAAATCATTTTGGACTAATTATCCATGTTTGTGGCATTTCATAATTTTACCTTCATCCATCCATCCATTTTCCAAACCACTTATCCTACTGGGTCGTGGGGGGTCCGGAGCCTATCCCGGAAGCAATGGGCACGAGGCAGGGAACAACCCAGGATGGGGGGCCAGCCCATCACAGGGCACACTCACACACCACTCACTCTCACACCTATGGGCAATTTAGCAAGTCCAATTAGCTTAAGCATGTTTTTGGACTGCGGGGGGAAACCGGAGTACCCGGAGGAAACCCCACGACAACATGGGGAGAACATGCAAACTCCGCACACATGTGACCCAGGCGGAGACTCGAACCCGGGTCCCAGAGGTGTGAGGCAACAGCGCTAACCGCTGCACCACCATGCCGCCCCTAATTTTACCTTATTATATTCAATAATTTTGTAATCATTAAAGAGACTACTTACTATTGCTTATCGTATTTCATGATTTTGTCTCACTTTATATCAGAATTTGTATCACTTTTAATAAAATATTTCTGAACAGACCGAAGCGTGTCTGTCTGTTCCTTCGAGAGCCCTATATCTCCCTCCTGTATTAAAATATTGATCACCTGGCACTGAAGACAGGTAATAAAATGTATTAACTTTGATAAGAAATGTAGCATTTTGTGCAAGGCGAACATTTGTAATTATGTTAACTACAACAAAAAGTCAAAATAAGAGTATGGCAACAAATTTGTTAGACAAAGCAAGCAGTTAATAATAAAACATCAGTTGTTAAGCAAGGCCAATGATACAAAAGATACAGCAGACCAAGGATGACTATTTTTGGGCAGAGGACAACCCTACTCTGAAAGAAAAAAATACTGGAGGCGGCAATCCAGTTTTCCCTCTAGGGCATGGCATGGAGGACTACTCTACGGAACACCAAATGAAAAAGGATTAGTGTTTTTGTTTTTTTTTTTACCTGAACCTAAAGCAGCTGGTTATCTTTCAGAAACAAAAAAACAAGACATTTAACTAATCCATAATTCAGAAACCAGTTTAGAACATCCCGGAAACCTTTCACAACTTCAGTTAAAAGAAGAAAGTAAAGCTCCGCATATTGGGGGCTGACACTATTTTAATGGTTGCTGCCTGCTAAGCTAAGAGGCATCTGGGGCTGCAAGGCAACAATGTTTGTTCAGTTGGTAATTATATCCACAGACTTCCAGTCGTAAGTGTCTAAACACTTATGAATGGAAGACTTGACCCACTTTACCATTAAAACACCACTAATGAAAAATACTTTGACTTCACAAGGCGAAATGTGATCTGCTTTCACCCTTCATATGTCACTACTAAGCAGAATTGCTTTAATTTTTGGCCAAGTCATCTTATATATGATCAGTTCTATTTCCTCAACCATATAATGTGTCTAGAAATTTGAAAACGATCCTACAAATACCAATATTTTTTGGTTACTGCCTAACAAGACCAAGTGTCAAAACTGCCCTTTTCTTTGATATCACAATGTAGTGCTGCAGTAATTTTGAAGTGATCCATCTCAAAATGTAAATGAGTTCCAGTTGATCACTATTCTGAAAGAAATGTTGAGTTTCGCAAAAAAAAAAAAAAAAATCTTGGTTCTTTCAGAATCTAGTAGAGACTATTAATGAGACTATTTAATCCGCATAGTGGTCCACCATACCTCAAGACCACAAAGTCTGAATAAAGTTCTGTTAAAGTTATCTTAATAAAAAAGTGTCTCCACTGACAGGGGACCAGTCCAAAAAGCACATGTATTCCCCACAAGGGAAATACAATTATGCTTCATGAAACAATTGAATGGCTCAATCGGATTTCTGTGGTACTTTCTCCCCCTAGTGGGCCTGCAAAAAATAACATTGTTGATCTTTTACCACGGATGCAAAGTGGTAGTATAAAACCAGAAGGTGCTGTTCCTAAAAAAAACACACATTTTCAAATAGATGTAATGTATTCATTTTTCAAAAACTTTATTTTTTTCTAAATAGTTTACTTACTGATAGAAAAAGAACCAGAAGCACATCAGAATTGCATCCTTACTGTATAATATCATATTACTGTACAACAGTAAACCAAAAAAACATGAAGAGACCGTACATTTCCAATAATCAGGCTGTCATGTAGTTACGGTGAACGTAACGCCTCCTTTGGGCAAGATGGAATGAAATACACATCCTCCAAAACTAATTCAGTAGGGAATCTAAACTAATTTGTAGTTTAGGACCTTTTCAAATCCCAAGTTTATATATATAAAAATACATGGCATTATTGACAAGTGCCACAATATATAAAACTCAATTTCTTTTCTGATTTTTAATGCTTAAATAGTTATTTGGGGGGAAAGAGAAAAAAGCAGAAGCAGAGAGACAACTATTAAACAAATAATTATACTGATATTCAAAATTACAAGTTTAAACCACTTATTGTACAATTTTAAACTGTGGCTTTATTGGAACTGGTTCAATTACCCTGTTTTTATGCAAAAGCAAAAACGTTAACAGTCTGACAGACTGGATGCACTTAAAACTCGTCATGGTCATAATTGAGTGGCACTGAGCTGAGAATGTTGTTCTTTTGGAGTCAGCAGTCTTCCAGTCTATGTTAATGTTACTACTGTGGTATAAAAACATGGTAAGAGTACCTAAGACAAGAGTTAGGGAGTTAAATGTTACAGTCAACAAAAACAATATTATGTACACAATTCATGTTTACTTCCTACTGCAATATGTACATGACATCCAATATGTTTGTAGTCAAGAATTATTTTGTGTGCTTAAATGAATCCAATGAGAGTGAATGAATGAGAATCAGTCACAGTAGCAGATACTAAAATTTAGAGAATGAGCTCACTGCATGTTGTTAATGGAAGGGGCCGTGTAGGTTTGGAAACGCTCATGGGCTCTCTGCTTGCTGAGTAGAGATAGCGTCATGGTGTCAAGAGACTCTTCCAGACCTTCGTCCTGCTCAATCTCTACGGTGTAGTCGTTCGCCTGTCAGACAGAATGCCACAGCAAGTGAAGGAAAGCTCTGCATTGGAGCAAGGACTATGGTTAATGCACCCACTGAATGGGCTGTCCAATGAAATGAAACAAAAAAGGAATACAAAAAAGCTAAATATCAACTGTAGAAAGCACGTTCCTGACATCTCAAAAAGGCAAAACACACACCTTGATATTTTTAGGCAGAACAGTGATACATGATACGCAGTATATCTCTGTATTTTCTATGCAGTGGGCTGAATATTCGGTTGTAAATCAGTCACACGTGAGATGTCACAAACATTTATTAAAAGTACGTGATCAAAAAAATTCAGATTGCAAATATACAACTACAACTTCTCAGTATAGGCAAGTTGTTTATTTCAAACAGAATCCCAAAAAAAGATTATGCCTATAAACTACAGAGTTCCTGACGGGACCTGTGCAAAAATTTAGAATGTTTTGATTTTAGATCTGAATTCTGGGATTCAGTGCAACTTCACAAACAAAACTCTTGTGCTGTTTACAGCCAAGAAGAAATATTATAGGTCTCTATTAAAAATATTTGCTCATACTATTTTAATGCAAAATTAAAATATATCACTATAAACAGTACAGTCTCATCCTATATCTTGATTGAAAATACATCAATATACCATCAAAATTCGTTACACCAGCCAGACCTACAAAAAAAACTCAACTTTATAACTCTACCCGTTAAATATAAAGACCTTGGAAACTGATTTTGATATTACATGTAAGAGTTATATCCTGTCAAAGAAGCCAGGTTGCATTGACAAAATTAAGTGACAGGTGTTTAGATTTTTTTTTTTTTTTTTTTTATTAAAATTATTATTTAAAATTACTTACCAGCTGCAATGAAGCTAGCATGTAACGACACACTTCATGATTGTCCTTTCCTTGTACCAAAGAGGCGAACGACAATCTCTGGCCAATGTCTCTGAACATGGACACCACATTGTTGCCGTAGCTGTGAATGTCAAAAGGCGGCCTCTCCTCCTGAGGTGAATAGGAAGTGCATTATGAAGACTGTAGCTCTGCAGATAATCTAGACAATTTCTATTTCTAATGTTTCATTATGTGGTCATGTGCATGTTTCATCGTTTTAAATAACAATGGCAAATACACACACACGCAAATCTCCATGCTAGAGGCCTGCAATGTAGTTCTTATTACTGTCATTTGCCGCCAGTTTTTGTAAAATTACAAAAGAAAAAAGAAGCACATTTATTCATCCTTATTTCCCCTCGAAAGTGACACAAATGAAGACATTCAAAATGACTGAAAACAGCAGAGTGCAGGGAATCAGCAGCCGTAAAAATCCCTTTTATACTGGCATTTAACATTTTAAATTGCATTTTATATACATCTTTAATTACAATAACCATATTTGTTTGAAGATACATGTTTTCCTTAAACACTAGATGAAATTTGACATGTGCTCTACCTCTTCAGCCAGCTGAGGGCCGATCTTCTCTTCCCAGTCCTTCACACGTCGTGACAGAACCGTCTCCTGGGCATACTTTTGAGAGTTCACGAGGAAGAGCTCCTGTAAAGTCACATGAGTTGGTCAGATTGACCTTGATTTACATAAACACAGGACCTACCCTTCCCCAAATTAGGGACTACACGCACCACATTCCTCCTGACCAGGTCCTCATAGCTCATCTTCTCCGTTTGGGAAGCTGACAAAGCACAAGCAACATATTACAATCGCAGCCAGTAACACACACACACACACTACTAACGAAACCAATGTTTCCCAACCTGGTTCTCAAGGACTCCCAGACAGTCCCCGTTTTTGAGCTGGGAGGGAACAAAAAACAATGGACTATCTGAGGGTCCTCAAGGACCAGGTTAGGAAACACTGGACTTAACAGATTCATCACTGTGCGATGAATCATCATTGTGTGTTCAGTGGCTGGCTTTTCAGTACCTGTTATGGGCAGATTCTGCTCCTCCAAGACTGCTGGCTGCTCCTCATCTAAATAGTTCTCATGGTCAGAGAAATCATCTGTGAAAAGGCCAGGTTGTCACTCAGCACTGATTCCCTACTGAACTTCCTTCTGTGCCAATAATCCTGCTTCCAAGTGCAATTCTTCCTTCTTAAATAAAGTATGAAGGACTTTATTTCAGATACTAATAACTATTCTACTGAATAAACAAAGGTGTAGCAGGATGACTCAAACCCTCCCCATCCCCAAGCAGGCTCACCCCCGGCATCCTGGTCCTGGATCATCTCATGCTGAGCCTGCAGCTCTTCAGCCTGCCTCTCGGCATCCTCTAGCTCCAGCTCATTAGGAAAAGACATTAAACCCTGAAATATTATCAGCAGAGATCATCTCACTACTGAAGCTGGCCAAGAAGGAGCTAATAACAGCAAAGTTTGTTCAGAGTATAAGAATATAGCATATACTAAGCGTATTGTAAATAAATGGCATGTACCGCTTTTCTCTGGAAAGTTTTCTGCATCTTCTGTCTTTCCTTCATGTGACTCCAGTAAATATCCAACAGGTCTGAGAAACAAATGCATCCATTGACAGAACAGGTCATGATCATTCATTGTCTAAATAAAACAAGTAATAAACCATATAACTACATTTGTTTGTATAATAATAATACTGCTGAAAGAATGGGTGTATGAATTTTTAAATACAGATTGCTTAAAAATACAATCTAAGCATTTAAAAGGAAAACTTCAGTTACCTGCAAAGGTAGGCCCCTTTTTTGGTTTATGGTTAGATGCTTCGGATGCTACGGTAAGAAAAACAAAACCTCATACGTTTTTAGGAAAGTATTACTCCAGCTGGACATACACAGTTCATTCATCTTAACCTAAGGCACAATGACCTTATGGCCCCAACAGGTGCCCCAAGTAATCTGAATTCTATGCACATGATATGAAACACTGTACATAATATTAGCAAACTCACATGTGCCATTGAACCAGCTCATGAAATCCTGAATTTTGGAAGTTCCTTTCCTCTTCCGTTTGTTTCCAGACACGTCCTGCACGCCCCGTGGAATGGTGAATTGTTTCCCTAAGAATTTAAAACATGTACTTATCAGTCTACACACTGTCAAAGGCTATGACCAAAACACAGCTATCATATTCACCAAGAAAAATCCTTTCGATTTTAAACAATATCAGACAACTTAAATGTTTAATATATGAATGTGATTCAACACTGCATTTAAATGACTAAAAACTGATAAAAAAAAAAAAGTCATTAATCTCAGACACTACTACTGCGTGACAGGAATATGAAGGCATGTTCTTACCCATTTTAAGAGGCTTCTCCTCTGAGGTAGAGAAAGGGTCCAGCCATTGCCAAAGATCTGGGAGTTCCTAAAACAGAGGATACACTCATAAACAATAGGACAACATAAAGTGTAATAATAGTAGAATCCCTTTTTGAACCATGAAACCTTGTTTTGATACCTTCTGCTGCTCTGGGGGGTGTTGAGTAGCTGGTCTTTCCCTTAGCATTCGCTTCTCATTGGGAGCCTGAGGAAACAATAAGAGACACACACAGACCTATGTGAATAAGAACTTAACATATAGCTCCTTTTTAAAGACAAAAAATACTGTTCTTACATGGAAGAACATTGTAGTCCTCCATGCCCACCCCCCCCCATACACACATACACACACAACATGGAATGTACCTGATGTCTATCCACATGTGGGCTGGGAGGCTGGTCCACCTCTATCCCACAGTCTTCCAGAGGTAGGAAGACATCGGCCTCATTTCTGTTCTCTGTGCATATAACACAAAATGCATAAAGACATTTCCCTGAGATAACATAGCGCTATATGTACACAGTCTTCGCCAACAAGGAACCACTTTGTTAAAGCTCCATGTTGAAACTTCACCATAAGGGAACTGTGCAGGTTCCTCATCTGGTGCTGCAGATAGGTTAAGGACTGGTAATGGGGCGTCATCATCATTGCCATCAGGGGCAGCTCCACAGCTTCCATCTAAGCACAGAAATGCAAAATAATGTGCTTCATTCTGTCTAAGAATGAACCATCAATTATAGCGGTTGCTACAAAAGCATGCTTAAGTAACACTTCCACAGCATCCAATCCGAACTTGATGCATGGCTGAAAACCCATGAGTTGGAATTTACACCTCACTCACCAGAATTCCACTGTGTCTTTGCCTTTAAGAAATGTGATGGTGAGAGACCTGGGTCCAGCCGGATGATCCCACTGGCATGGGGTGTACAACTGTTCATGCGGAAGTCCCTGCAGCTGGCAAGCAACTCCCCACGACAGCTGAGTGACAAACAAACAGTAAGTCAAAGGTCGCAAAACTGAACCATTGACTTTTTACAAAGGTGGATTCACTCATTCCAAACTCCTTCTCAGGGCACAAAGCACAGTTCCATTTCACACCAACCCTTACTGGTTTGGTAGAAATACCTGTAAAGAGGGTTCTTCTTTTTCTCCAGCTCTTCAGCAGGTATCAGAGGTTCTGGTGTGAGGGCAACAATCTCCATACCCTAACAGTGTGACCCAGTGAGAAAAGGGAAAAAAATAGTTACCTCATACTCTTGTCAATAGAGAGAGAAGTTTGTAAGGACTGGATATGAACAAAATATGAACTCAAACATACATCAGCGATATCTTTTTTCATGTCAACAGCTGGTGAATTCTTCTCACTGATGTCATCAAGGGTCAAAAACTGGTAGGAGAAATAAAAGTTAAATTTTAAGAAGAACAAAAGTCATTTGAAGATGTCAGTGAGTTGACTAAAGAGGGAGTATTATATTAGATGCTGCATTAAAGTATTATTAAATCCACAGGCAGTTGCATCAGCAAGGCTGTGAAATATGAGTGAATTACCAAGGATTTATAGCTAATATATATTTTCCTTTTGTGAAGGAATTTGATATGTTGTAAAATGGAAAGTACCGGTATATATTCATTGTAATTTTTGAAACAAATGAATTTAAAGCCATCAATCACAGTTTGTTATACTTCCCAATAGTAAAAAAAAAAAAAAAACCTGCCTTTATTTACTTTTTTCTTGCAACTGAATTTGGACCTGTCTTCCAAGTCAAGGCAATCCTCTATTTCATCCTTACCTCCATCTGGTCTTTGTTTGCAACTGTGACATCACTATCTGTACCATCTTGTCCGACAGAAACTGGCTGCTTGTCGCGTCTGTGTGGGGAGAAAAACCAAACCATATTATTAATTTTGTGGTAATGTAAGCATAGTATATATCAACACAAAATTAGATGTTAAAAAACTGAACCACTCATATACTCTTATAGATACCTGACACTGCTCTCGTGCTTATATAACTATTAATATATAAAGAACAATTATTTAAAATTACTTTTTGTTTGAGATTAGGTCCAGAGCCTGATACACCAAAGAATAAAGGTATTCCACCTAAAAGAAAACAACAACAAAAAAAGTTAATCTTCAGTCTCATATCAACCCTAGTCAACAAGGACAACAACAGGATCGAAATTTACTCTCAGGTTACCATGACATGGATGAACACAAAAATCAGTCAAAACATTCACATTTCATTTTGCATCCATGAACAATCCAGCTGTTTTTACTAATTGAAGAACACAGTATCACCCAGAACTGCAGTTTTACTAGATGTTTTTGTTGTTTTGTGTAGCTGTGACACATACACTCTGGAAACTGTATGGGATTAAATTATGGAAGTTAAAATGCAGTCTCTTTGAAATGTATTACACACCTTCTTACTGTAAATACAAGCGGATCCCTGAATCAGCAGTGCCGCCTCAGCAAAGTTCATGGTGGTTTTCCCTTCATCGAATGAAATACATATCTGATCCAACTGTGACATAAGACGAGAGACTGTGACATGTTCATTAAACAATTGCTTTTTATGGTCATTACATTGACAACTCAACAAGACAAATGGTATTTGCACAGATATCACAGTCACTTTCTAACATATTTTTTGCCTAAACTTTAAACTAAGAGAAAATAAACTAAATAGGATATTAATTTTAGTTTATACTGTTTTATCTGAGAAATGTGACTAAAATACTCTTATTGTACTGTTGGTACATTCAGATCAGCAGGGCGTAGACTGCTCTTAGATTAACTGTAATGTGTTAAGTTTGGCAGTTGTCATGTTAGTAGAACTGCATCACATACAAACAGCTAGTACATGTTCATTAAACTGTCATAACGATCACCTCGTCAAGGTACTCCCCCAGCTGAGACGCCACGTCCACCTCCCAGTTTTTAGTGAGATCTCTGATGGGCTGTAGCAGGTGGGCGAATCGGGTTTCTGCTGTGTCCATCATTTCTTACGTTACCTATTCAAAACTCAGCGACAGCAGGGAAAGATAACGTTGAACAGTTAATACGCCATTTCTGCCTGTCATACTAAGTTGTATTTTCACTTTGTTACATTTATATTTTATTTTTAAATGCAGACGCGGTTTCGGCCTCTTAGCATTATAATTTGATTCGTATATTTCTTATTCTACTTTAAAGGTTTAATGTACAGCTTTTCTACACTCACTGTAAACTGTCTGCTACTTTAAACTGGTAAATAAAACTCTGAGGTCCCGTTTACAAAGCCCAGTAGTTACTATATCCTGCACAAATACTTCTACCAGTGATATCAAGCATAAATATTATGAAAATATTACAATAACATTTATGAACACACTAACGGAGAGTATTCGGTAGCTTACAAAAACCGAAAATCAACGGAAACTACATCCAATAAAGCTCAGAGGCCTTACCTTTTTTTAAAAAAAATAAACGTTAGGTATAACCTCTGTATTACTTACAACTTATAAATTAAAAATACATCCAACTATGTCTTAAACGATTTGGATATTTGCATTTTAGGGAAATATTTTTCAAGACCTGAGACCCGGCTGTCTTTGTTTTTCCCGCGTGCGCTACGTAGTACGTACGTCTGACGTTTATTGCCAGGGAAACCGCGCTTTCCGTTTGCTTCCGTGCTTTTCGCATAAGCAGAACTTCCATCGGCGTGCTGAAGAGGGCACTGCTCCCGGTTTCTATCCTTTCCGAATCGTTTGTCCAGATGAAAGCATGCTGAACTATAACCGGTCCTTCCAAGGCTTCGCGGTCCTATAATCGCAGCAAATTATCGCGTAACAAAACTTAAGGACGCAATATTTGCAAGAGCTTGCAAGTTTACTGCAGCTTTTCCGCAATAAAATGCCAACTCAACAGTCCGCTTACATTTGGCTAAAGGGCAGATGCATCTTTTACCCAAAAACTCAGGCATTATAGAGTACTGATGAGCATAGTCTTCACCAGGGACGTTTCTAGCTATCGAAATGATCAGAGGATAAGTCAAGTTTGCCTGGGGCTTTTATTTTTTTGAGACACACATTATTATCAACACAAATTTAATGTTCAACGAAACAGGCATTTAGCCATTGACCATTAAATATTACTAGTATAATTTATCATCATATTATCATTAAAACTAAATAATTTCTCACATCTCACCTTTAGTACCACGAAAACACAAATTCTATGCTAGATTATTATATTACAATATCCGAAATCTTGGATGATATCCCAATTCACAAGATTTAAATGATCATCCCATCCTGGGTTGTTCTTTGCCTTGTGCCTCTAGTGTCCAGAATAAGCTCTGGACCCCGAACAGAACAAGCGGGAACAGAAAATAGATAGATGGGTATATAATCATATAAATAGCTTTCCACTCTCTCTCTCTCTCTCTCTCTCTCTCTCTCTCTCTCACACACACACACACACACACAGAAATTTCATTTTCTCCACTGAAGACTGAAGAGTGTGAGATTCCCATCTCCAATTCTCATTACATTCTATAGGGGAACTATCAATGTTTGGTATGGGAACTGCAAGGTTTCAGACTGCAACACACTGCAGCAGTTAGTGAGGGCAGCTGAGATAGTCATTGGGGTGCCTCTGACTCTGTTGAGAGATATTTACCACAACAGAGCCAGTAACATTGTGGAAGGCCAATTCTACCCACTGCATGGACTTGTCTCTCTTTTGGCAGCTGGTAAATGGTATTTGAAGCATGCATGCTGTTTAACAGCTTTATACCACAAGCCATCAGAAATTTTCATGCACATTCATGTTTAAATCTCTGCCTGGCCAATGGCCACTCTAGTACACTGCATATTATAATATAAAATAGTAGTAATTTACTGTCTATTACTACTATTACTATTACAACATACACAATTATGTTCTGTCAATGAATACTCTATGCCTACTCAAATGCTGCCATATCACTCCATGTGTAATATGAATGGTCACATTTCATCTCATTTATAGTGTGTAAAGTCAGAGGTGTTGGAACCAATGTTGCTATATTTTCCTTGTGTGCGATGATTGATATCCAGCATACTGCTAGGCAGTTCTCTGCCACTTATGTCATGCTTGTTTATATTTAATTATGTTTACAGAAAGTTCCTCAATATCCCATGGCCCTACGTTGTATATTGTTGCACTGTTTAGTGTTTTTGTCCTTTGCACATTGCATTTTGTTATATGTTGATGTATGTTGCAGTGCAGTTCACGGAGAAACGTCATCTCACCTCACTGTGTATGTCTACAGAGCTGTTGAACCTTGGATCCTGGTCCAGCCGACTGCAGCATAATTTGTAAAAACACATATAACGCTGCTTCTGCGTTCAGCAGTGAAACAAGACAACCTGGATCCTATCCTATATAGCACAAGGAACAAGGGGTCCAGAGAACAAGGCAGGGGTATACTCTGGACAGTATTTCAAATCATTGAATGTCTCACAATAACAAACTGTGGGCAATTTAGAGATCCCAGTTAGACTAAATGCGGTACCTAAACAAAATCAACGTTTACTAATAACTAAAAAACTAGTAGGTATGCAACGGTTATGTCCAATTACAAAGAAAAATCCATGCTATTACAAAACCCTAAGTTGTTTTTCTGTTAAAAGAGTAACAAAAATTTACCCCAAAATAGGTTTCGATATGCCGTTTAAGAGTGTACCGTTACAAATAAATTATAGATTTTTAACTGTGGGGCTGCAGGGTGGTGCAGTGGTTAGCACTGTTGCCTCACACCTCTGGGACCCAGGTTCAAATCTCCGCCTGGGTCACATGTGTGCGGAGTTTGCAGGTACTTTTTCCGGGTGCTCCAGTTCCCCCCCCCCCCCGACAGTCCAAAGACATGTTGAGGCTGATTGGACTTGCTAAATTGACCGTAGGAGTGTGTGTGAATGGTGAGTGTGCGCTGCGATGGGCTGCTGCCCCACCCCCCCCCCGAGGCGATGGATTTTTAACTGCCATCGCCTCGTTGAGTAAAAACGACAAATCCCACAATGCAACACTAACGTCAGTATAGCGTAAACTAGGAATTGCTTTAAAAGAGCTTTCTGTCATGTGTCAGCACACTGAGGACCATGGCTGCTGTCGCGGATCCAGCTTCATTCTCGTCTTTTTTGAAGTGCATTACCAAGCACTTGAACCTGAAATACAGTGTCGATTTTGACAGTCAGGTTCTAAAAGGGAAGGTTGCTCTCACCATTGAAGCTCTGGAAGATAAATTTTCCACCCTGGTATAGTACTCAAGGCTAATGAATTGTGTCTCCGTAATGTTCTTTAGTATTAACTCATCGAATACGGTATTTATTCATATATATGCAGTATATTCACTTGCACTTATTATCGATCATGAGCTACATTTTTTATGAAAGACTATGCATTGCATTTGATGCAATTTGTTGTACCGATTAGCTGGCTACCACGTTCAGTGAATCAAAACTGAACCTTACCGACTTTACATTAGGATTTCATTTATTGAAATGTACCAGTTTTCCTTATTCTGATTTGTGTGAAGTTATTTTAAAAAGAAATGTAAAATTATATGCAATATAAATTTAAGTACAACTTTTTACGGATTTTAAAAATCATTGCTATTCTGCGCTTAGAAGAGCACCACGTACTTATCATTGAAATTTTGAGGTTCGTTGTCTATCTTGAAGTACATAACCAATTAAGGACTTGGACCTGAAAAACAGTGCCGATTTATATTTAGTGAAAGTTTTAAAAATAAGTCCCCGCAAAATGTACATAATTCTTAAAGCCATATATCGCTGCTTCTGCTTTCAGCAGTGAAACAAAACATAATATTAGTTTTATTTGTTCTAAATGGTGAATTTTTCCCATTAATTTTGGCGAAGTGGCAGTGTCGATTAACTGGCAGATTGCTCTCCACAATCGCTCTTCTATTTGGCCGAAATATTGAAATGCAGTTAATACATGCAGGTATTAGTTTATCGGTGGTTTTATGAAGCATACCTGTGTACAGTCTTGTGGTGATTATGAAGCAGAGTGATTAGGACAGTTTAAAGGTTGTAAGATGTGATGACTGGTGAGAAGATAGTGCCTTCAAGAGACAAACCATGAAGTTCCAGAAAGGGGAACATGGATGCCGCAAATTTAAATAAAATCCTACATATTTTCATGGCTGATAATGAACTAGGAATATTTCTAGATTAGCTATTGGCCATAGTTTCCCAAAGGTACAGGCAGTCTTTAGCTTTAGCTATAAAGTTTAGTTACTGTATTTCTTTTTGGCTATAGTAGACTTAAATGATGAAAATGCTAGTCAGTCACTGAAAAGTCAAACTTCACGTGTCATGCATGGTTTTCCACTCGCGATTGCTACATGCTATATTCCAACAGCCGTGAAATAAAGGGAACTACGCAGTTTTTTTTTTTAATCCGAAAAATCTAAGAAATGATAATGCAAATAAGATTGTTCTCCTTTATACGTTATACGTAAGTGGTGTGCAGCTAAAATGGTGGATGGCAGATGAAACCGTCGGGTGCTTTGCTCAACAGCAGGCATATAGCTAGGTAGTAAAAGTATAGGTTTGTTACGCCTAAATTGCTCCCTCCCTCATCCTCTTACCGCCAACCTATCGGTAAGGTTGCTGATCCACTGCCATCCAACCCACAAAATTCATGGTTAGGCTACAGGCCAGCTCAACAGACTTCATAATAATTTTGTTGCTTGCCTTAACAGGGTGGATAGGACAAGTTCATGCAAAATTCTGTCATATAGTTATTACTATTAAGTGCGATCAAGCTGATGTCAATTGCTGGCAAACATTTAAATGGCATTCCTCCAGAGTGGAGAATTTATGCACATCTGTAGGCTACATGTGTGGAATAATGAAATCATTTCATGGTGTAATCTGGGTTATAGGGCTACATAAAAAATGGGTAGTGAAAACTTATGTTTTCTGCTTGGAACATTTTTTTTCCCCACGACAGATTCTTGATACAAAGGACCTGAAGATTTGTAAGGTGACAGCCAATGGACAGGAAGCTAAGTTTACTGTTGGTGCATCACACAGCTTTAAGGGAGCTCCTCTGGAAATCACACTGCCCTTTGACCTCTCCCGGTAAGGGTTCTGTGGGCTGCAATTGGTGACTGTTAAACAACCAACAACATCAAACAGATTCTTTTCAAGATGCCGCTGACATTCTCCAGTCTATGAAAATTATACTGTACTACCTTAAGACCTGGTAATGAAATGTATTAATATGAAATAAAAATAAATCAGGCCTTTATGTGGCCTTTATCTCAATGCCTATAAGCAGATTACATTCTCGGGCCTACTTGTAAAGTGTGTGAAGGTCCATTTGTTGGGTATCTTTTTCCTGGAATTAGTTGAGGTAAAGGCTTTGGGTGTTAATCCCACAGGGGTCAACATGCGATCGTGGAGGTGACCTTTGAAACATCCCCAAAAGCCTCAGCCCTTCAGTGGCTCAATCCTGAACAGACTGCTGGGAAGAAGCATCCCTACCTCTTCAGCCAGTGCCAGGTAAATCATCTCCCATTCAGTCAGGGCATGCCTGCATGCAGTATTGCCTTTTTGATTGGAATTCCTGCTATTGTGCTTTTTTTTACTCAGAATTGCACAGAAGTTGCTAGATATGTTTCTTGGAAACATTTTCCGTTCTTTTGAGGGAAGAAAAGTTTCTGCTGGTAATAGTAGGACTGCCTAAAGTGAAAGTTTATTGATGTTTTATGTGTTATATGTTTTTTATGTTTATATATAGTGGGAAGTAGACATATTATGTAGAGTGATGCAAGAGTCAGTTGTGTTCTTTACTCCTGTTTTGCTGACACCTGAAATTATAATTAGTTTTTATGTCTGCTCTTTGCTTCTACTGATTGTGCTGGTTAGCCCTAATAAATCACTTGATGACGGTAAAGGCACCTCTGGTATTATCTGCACCTTTAATCGCCGCAGCCTGACTTGGGCGTTTTGCGGGATTAACCCTCCACACTTTTATTGTGTGATACCTATCAGATCGGCATGAGATGAAGAATAAGTCCAAAGGGCAGCTGTCTTTACTGCAACATGTCTCTGGCATTTATCATTTCTGTCACGGTTCTTTGATTTTTCTCTGCTGGCTCTTTCTTCTTTCATCTTGCTCCTATTCGCATTGATGTTGTTTTATTCATTTTTGGGTGGGGCTTGGAATGATGGGTTTCAGGCCATTCACTGCAGGAGCATGGTGCCCTGCCAAGACACCCCATCGGTGAAGCACACCTACTATGCCCAGGTAAGCTCACCTGTCACCTCCGCAACACCTGTAAGATCTGTCTTCATAAGCCCCCCGGTACATCTGCTTGGTGATTGCGTTAAAGTCTTTTGGAAACCAATGTGTCAATACAGCAACCTTAATGTAGCTGCGTGAAGCATCCTTGGTGGGAGCTAAGTATAAAATTTTCACCTCTTGCCATTGCTCCAGTTCTCATATCTAGAAACCCTTTTAACCACTTGGCAGCTGGGGATGAGAGGGCAAGGGCACCACAATACAGAAGGGGATGGGGGAAAGTTGATATAAAGGACGGGAGGGACTGACGGGTATTGAACGTAATAGGTGAGGATGGAGAATGATTAACTAAACAGGGATCCTGTACATGCAACTTTTTTGTAGCATGAATATCCTTCTGATTGGGTTAGTGGACTTGTGACTGATATACTGAGGCCAATTAGTAAGCTTGTCTTAAAGAGGACCAATAGGTAGATGGAACAGGGTTGGAAAAAGGAGCCAGTGATTGTAGCAGCAGAAAGTGAGGTCACACTAGTGCAAAACAATTGTGTCGTCTTCGCAGCATCTAGCGAAAGTGGGTGTAGTACAGGATGTGATATTTTGTTTTAAGTCAGTGTTGGTGCAGTGATGTTAATAAGGGAAACAGTCACACATAGTTTGCCTTTTTTTCCTTGTACCTTGCCAGTCAGTACTGATGAAATTCATAGCACACAGTGGGGGGAAAAATGCATATAGTATTATCAGCCATCTTGCCTGGTAAGCTAGGTGTGAAGAATACTAACTAGCAATGTCATAAAATGCCCTGTAATGAGCTTGTTTACACATTTATATTCTGGTGTGTGTGTGTGTGTGTGTGTGTGTGTGTGTGTGCGCAGGTGTCTGTTCCCAGGGACCTGGTGGCTCTTATGAGTGCGGTGCCTGATGGGAAGGAAGTGGATCCCCAAGACAGCAGCCGGACTATCTACCGCTTCAGGCAGACGGTTAGTTTGTCTTTTTCCTTCTTTCGTCTAGTCATCTGCTTGGAGAAAATAAAGGTGACAAAAATCTAGTTTTTGGGCAGGGTTTTGTTTTCAGTAATTGTGCCTTTTAGCATGCCAGGTGAGATCATTAAAAAATACAACATTGATGTTTTATTTGCGTGACATTATGTTTTGTGGCATCAGAAATAGGCAAACAAAGCATGAGATTCTTCTGTCTCCACAGCCACCTAGATCTTTGAAAACAGTTGAGGTTGAATATTAGGGCTGGGTCTTGCCAACTAGCCCATGTTACAATACTCATTACGATGGCAGTATAACGACTGAATACACCACAGTGCATCTCGGTATTGCCATTGTATCCAGATGGTTAACACTCCAATATTCAAATGAGAACTACTTAAATTTTAAACAAGCCAAATTTAAGGCAAATTTGAGTTGTTGCACATTTCAGCTGCCAGCTGCATAAACTATGCATTTCTTTTTGCAACCATAAAGTGCATATATTTTTTTTAAAACAAAAAAGACAGAATGATAGACTTTTCTTAGTCCTTAGCATTTCAGCAGTAGACACTTCACTGCATTTTTACTTTGCAGTGCACTTAATACAGGCTACATAAACAGCATATTTTAAATCAGAAAATGTTGGGAAAAGTGAAATAAAACATTCAATTATGCAGTAAAACGGTACTGCATAAAGTGATGCAAAGGTTGGGGGCAGCATGATGGTGCAGTGGTTAGCACTGTTGCCTCACACCTCTGGGACCCAGGTTCGAGTCTCCGCCTGGGTTACATGTGTGCGGAGTTTGCATGTTCTCCCCATGTCATCGTCGGGTTTCCTCCAGGCAATTTAGCAACTCCAATAGCCTCAGCATGTCTTTGGACTGTGGTAGAGTACCTACAGGAGTGTGTGAATGTGCCCTGCGATGGGCTGGCCCCCCCATCCTGGGTTGTTCCCTGCCTCGTCTCCCATAGCTTCCGGGATGGGCTCCGGACCCCCCACAACCCAGAAGGATAAGTGATTTAGAAAATGGACGGATGGATGGAAAGGTTCAAAATAGCAATGAAAAATTGTGACAAAGTAAATTGCGAAAAATCAATTAATTCCAAAATTGATACAGCTTTACTGAAGCTGTGAGTGCAGCAAGATGAGTTTTCCAGCTGAGCCAATAATTGGTGTTTTTACCCCCCCCCCCCATCTCCCATTGTCCCAAAATCTGCAGGTCCCCATGCCATCGTATCTGATCGCCATTGTGGTGGGCGCACTAGAGAGCAGGTACATACCTCAACTTCAAGATTCTGCCTTGGTCACTATTAGCTGTGTACTAAGAATTTCTGTCTGAAAAATCGACCTTCCGAGTTTGTAATATAAGCAGATTTTTTTTAGTATTGCTCATGAAAGGTAATATGTCTGACAGACAGATCGGACCAAGGTCTTCAGTGTGGTCTGAAAAGGAAATGGTGGAGCTCGCCGCATTTGAGTTCACAGAGGTAAATGTTTTAGGACACTACCTTAAATTTGACTTGGTGTTCTTGGGGAAGTTCAAAAACAGTGTATATTGTATAGGTTTTCAGAAGAATTTGGAGGTTTAAAATAACTTCTACTTTACTGTAGTCTGTAAAATGTGAAATTTCAGTGGTGTCTTGATAGAAATTTATAGAACTATTCTGATTATGTAAAATGAAGCACAAAAATAGCTTTATTCTATTACGTTGTAATATTCAGTTTAGTGATACAAAATAAAAATATTTACTCATCGATTTTTGCAAATTTAAAATGTCTGTAAATTGCTTTACTATATACAATAGTGACAAAGTTTGAACCCTATAGAACTTTAAATTCCTGCATAATTTTGAATATTAGAATGAGTTAATTTCCATTCAAATTATTTAATATAAAATATACTGATTTCAACTTTTAATCTCCTAATCAGTATTCAGGATTAGATCAGTCGATACTTGGCAATATTGGATTTGAAGCAAAGAATAAAATCCTGACTAGCTTCAGTAAAAATATGCAGCTTCATTTGCATAAATGTGTAAAATATCCATTAAAATGTCTTGCACATCTCAGACAGAGTCCATGCTCAAGACTGCTGAGAATCTGGCTGGCCCGTATGTTTGGGGACAGTACAACATCCTGGTTCTCCCCCCCTCCTTCCCTTATGGAGGCATGGAGAACCCCTGTCTCACCTTTGCCACACCCACTCTGCTGGTGAGTGTTCACAGGGCATGACGTCTAATCAGGTTCAGCAGATGTGTGGTGCTGTCAGTCAGAAGGACCTGATGCCTTTCTCTGCTTTAAACTGCTCTCTTGTTTTCCAGGCAGGTGACAAGTCCCTGTCTAATGTAAGTGACTTACATTAAGCAGTCTGTATACAGACAGAAAAGTATCTATATTCGATATTTAGACCTTTTTCCCCCTTAGGTAATAGCTCATGAAATCTCTCACAGCTGGACTGGAAACTTGGTTACCAACAGGACTTGGGAGCACTTCTGGTATGTTGCAACGAACATTACCTCACCTAAGTTGGTGTGCTTTTCAGAAGTTATGAAAGTTCTCTCTTAAATCACATTAATCCAAAATCAATTGACCTGGTGATTATTTTGTAGATGTCATTAGTATGCTTGGAAACAAACTTCTATAATTCATTAATCATTCAGAATGATTATTTGTGGGACAAAAAAGTGATGGCATAGAAAATGTGCAATATCTAAAATAGTGGAGTAAGTTAATAGAAATTTTGATAATACTTCACTTAAAGCTGTCGTTTGTAATGTAATGCACTATGGAAACCTTCATAATGGATTATAATGGTAGGTATAAGAATTGATGATTTGTTTGCTTTATACTGCGTTATGAAGGTATGTGTGTATGAAGGAAGTGCATCATAGATGAGATTATGAATCCATTCATAATGCATAATAAATATGGCTATATCGTGTTATGCCTTTTTATAAATATTTATAGCCGTGTTTATAAAGCTTTATAAATGCATTGTAATGTGTTCTGAATGTGTTCATCAAGTCTTATAGATGTGGTATTTATGGAAAGTGTTACAGAAATTTCCTGAAATTCAATAGCTAATCACTTGAAACTTTTGTCATAAAGCAAAATGCATTTAACTGTGAGTATCAAAAGTGTGGGCTGCGAATGTTATGAATCGAGGTTGTAGTAATTAGGAATTGTTCTCGTGTATACTGCAATGCTGGTAAGCTGAAACACTTTTCTCAGGCTGAATGAGGGGCACACCGTATACCTGGAGAGAATGATTGCCAGGCATCTTCACAACGAGCAGTTCCGCCAGTTCATGGCCATGGGAGGCTGGAAGGACTTGAAGGAGGCGGTAAGATTAGCAGAGTGGTTTTTGGATAGATCGGGATGGATAGATTGGGAAGTGAATTGACTAACATGGCTGCTGCATAATAGACACTGATCTCAATCTGCCAAATCACTTCTACGGGTGGCAGTTTTGCTAATGAATGTCTGCCATCTAATGGATTCTCCTGTCTCACAGGTAAACACTTTTGGTGCTAAAAGCCCTTTCACAAACTTGGTCATCAACATGGAAGATGTTGATCCTGATGATGCCTTTTCCTCAGTTCCATATGAAAAGGGTTTTGCTCTGCTCTACCACTTGGAAGAATTGATGGGCGGACCAGGTACCCTCCTGTATACATCTTCACACATTCTGACTGTACTTCTATTTACATGTGAACATACAAAGGTATTATTGATGAGGTTGATATTATTAATGGCTTCAATGACTACACTACAGTATTTGGATTAACAAACAATGGGCGCTTAGAATTTCATTGCTTTTCTCTATTAAATAACATTCCTGGGTCTTTGCTTGCAGAGGTTTTCATGGGGTTTGTTAAATCCTACATCCAGCTGTTTGCTTACAGCAGTGTTACCACTGAAGACTGGAAGAACTACCTGTATGTCTACTTTAAGGATAAGGTATTTGAGAATGGTGTATACAAGCGTATAGCAAAGGCAACCCAAAGAAAATAACCAAAAAAATAATAATAATTTGTGACCTAAGCATCTAATAAATTTCTAGCATATCCTTGATTAAAAATTTTTGTAGTCATTCAGTGTTGTCCTCTTCAGGTGGATGTTTTGAATAAAGTGGACTGGAACAGCTGGTTTCACACTCCAGGAATGCCCCCATTTAAACCAGAGTAAGTCGGCATAGAGCAGGAGTATTGAATTGGCAGACCAGCGTGCAGTGAACGGGGAGTGCTAGTGGCCTTGTAAACAAAGAACTTGCATGGGTTTTTTTAATTATCGTCTTTTACTTGAGTAACAGGATATTGAAATGTTAACCTTGGTGTGCTTTCTACTATATGGTATACAAGGACTAAGTACTTGTAGTATATGTTTGTGCCTGCATGCCTGCTGTGTGGTGGGATTGTTGTATAGATCTGCTTCATTTACAGCAGCTCTGTCCCCACACAGGTATGACAGCACTCTGGCAGATGCCTGCATTGCTCTTTGCCAGCGATGGACCAAGGTGCAGTGACTCCCCCACAAGCCCTTTTTGCTTGTTTTAAATTGGTCAGAATCTGAAGTGATCTTAAGAGACTCTGCTGTTTCAGACTCTCATGGTTTATTCAGCCTTTTCAGGACTCACTCTCCTTCACCAGAACATTTCCTGTGTTAAAAAAAAACAAAGAACAAGTGGAAAACATACATGGAGCTTTTAAATCCATTATGCATAAACTGGTACTGGTTGAAGTGGGCTGTTTCAATTTCTTTTCCTCCGTTTTTGCATTTCTTGCTATAAATTACCAATGATGGCTGGCCAATCACAATCTGCCGCTCCTTGTCCCCAGGTGAAAGAGAAAGATCTGGCCAGCTTCGGCCCAGAGGATATACAGGGATTTTCCTCTCACCAGATAATTGAATTCCTGTCCTTACTGCTGCAGGAGGTATGCTGATGGACCTTTAATTATGGGTTTCAGTAGAGATGGTGGTCTTGGTTCCTTAGAATCTGTTCTGATTTTTATTTAAATTTCATCTCCATTTAGGAGCCTATTCCATTGTCCCATGTGAAAAGGATGCAGGAGGTTTACAACCTGAATTGCAAAAACAACTGCGAAATACGAGTCCGGTATGTTGGTATTATGCCTTGCTGTGTTGTGTAATGTCACAATATGTTTTGGTTGCGGAGGCTGTGCTGGGAATGTTTATGTGCATTTCCTGCCTTTTCTAGATGGCTTCGTGTTTGTTTAAGAGCCAAGTGGGAGGATGCAGTTCCTCTTGGTCTGAAGATGGCTACAGAGCAGGGACGCCAGAAGTTCACCCGGCCTCTCTATAGGTAACGACCAGTCTCTGCTCCCCAGCCCCTACAGCAACTGCACACGCAACCCAACAGTAACTGTTTGGCTTGCTGATTTTGTTTGCTTAAAACTGCCTCAGGACATTTACAAATCTGATAACTGCGATGTCATGAGGCTTCCTTCCAGTACTTCCTCGTTGGTATCCCCACGTGTCGTGGGAGACCAGGGTTCAATTCCCTTACGGGGAGAGGTTTCTTATTTTAAGTGTGAAGTCCCAGATAAGACCGTTAAACGGTTTCTACTCACAAGCAATTAGGTGTGTGTACGACCTTGCACTATAAATAACACCAACCGCTTCCACCTCCGAAAATGCAGAGACGGCTTACTAGTTTATTTGTTATAAATTCTTATTCTATTAAACATAAATGCATATCTTCTGTGGTGAAAGGAGGATGTACAAAGTCAGAATTTCATTGTACAGCGAAACTGCTTGTTTACCGTTCATATGACAAAAAAACTCTACATTAGAATCCAGTTATAGTGGACTCGCTTAACGGAATTTCACTTATAACGGACAAAAAATTTGGACCTCTCTTAGCTGTAGTTTTTTTTGGGGTATAACGGACATGCAGGCTCTGCCTACAAGGCGCGTGTCGTGCCGGTATTATTAATAATCACGCATCTGGTCAGGTAAAGTTGGATTACTACATGTGGTATAGATTATTATATTGTACAAGTGTGTCTGCTGAGGTGTGGCATGAGTAAATGGTGTCCTATAGTTGTGTTCTGGGCATACAGCAACTCTGGCTATAACAGACTTTGGATATAACAAAGTTTCATTTTTCCAGGTCCCTTGAAGTCTGTTATAGCTGGATTTTACTGTATCTCTGTCTGTCTTGATCAATAGGTGTGTCTGAATGTGTCCTTTCTCCCGCCAACTCCATGCCTCATTCTCTGTTCTGTGCTTTTCAGGGAGTTATATGGCTTTGAGAAATTCCGGACAGAGGTGGTGGAGACGTTCCTCAAAAACCGGCCTTGCATGCACCAGGTCACAGCTGCCCTGGTAGCCAAGGACCTAAAGCTGGAACAAGCCCAGACCCCCAGCCTGTAGTCTGCTACTATATGTATGGATCAGTTCAGCATAATCTGTATACTCTAGCATCACTGCCGCATGGTGTTAAACACATGGTATTTAAAAGCCATAGTCAAACAGCCTGATTTTATTATCCCTGCCAGGGTTGGTTTTACAGTGTCTCAGGGAAAATATTAGTAAAATTTCCAAAACTTATATTCATAGGTGATTTTAAAAAAGAAATCGCTTATCTCCATTCAAATTTACATAAAATGTCTTCCCATATTCAGATGTGCACATTGTAAATGTCACTAATTACTGCAGAAATTCTTACTCCTGATTATATGGATATTGATTTTTTGACACCGGTCAAGTCCTACATGAAATTATTAAACTGCTCTAAAACAATTTTAAGTATATAATGTGTTTTTTACCATGAGAACAGTTACCTGTGCAAATAATATGTATGGCCTAACCTCCATTCATAAAACTTGTATGAAACTTTGAATTTTCATCTACAATTCATCTGTGACTGTCACCAGGAAGATGATGACAATGACGACATTGATATACAATTCATGGGAGCATCTTCTCCTGTAAATTCTCTTTGACTGAAACTTTTATTAACTTTGTGGCAGTTAATGCAAATTGCTTACAAAATGTGAGTAGCGTTTGACAGCTCATTCACTTTCATTAGATGTCTGTTTATTTGCTGTAATGATAAAATCTTCAGCCTTATGGAATTCTTAAAATGAATGGCCAAAAATGTATTGAATATCAAAATAATCACCTGGCTATTACACCTACATGAACTTTTATGACATCCTGATCTAATACAATAGGCTGCAATATGGAGTTGCACCCCCACCCCCCTCCACCCTGGCTCGCAGTTAAGTTCTTCCACACCAAACTCACCCAACTATGTCTTTATGAACCAAAATATCTTTATATGCACATCAAGACATTTTGGACAATTCTATACTTCCAACCTTGTGGGACCATCCATCCATCCATTTTCCAAACCGCTTATCCTACTGGGTCGCGGGGGGTCTGGAGCCTGTCCCGGCAGCAATGGGCACGAGGCAGGGAACAAGCCAGGATGGGGGGCCAGCCCATCGCAGGACACACTCACACACCATTCACTCACATATGCTAAAGAGTCACAGAGTACTCAACTGGTTAGTTGAAACAAAATCTTGGTCTGGATTTTTACTTTCTGGACCTGAATTATCCATCTCTGTTCTCAACTGAATTGTAGCTATAGCTTATTTGAGTTAATTACCAGACATATTTAATCGGTCCAGCTGGTTTTATCGATGCGGGGTATTGATGTGATTGTGCCAGTTCCAGTGTTCACTTCCCCTGATTTTTCGTGCTTCCTTGAATCTTTTCCTGCGTGGTTTTCCATTCCTTCCTTCTCCATACCTAATCCAAAGAGTGTGAATCTTGCCCTCTGCCTTGGAATGAGCGTGTCCTGCTGCCCCCCTGTCCACACGTGTACCAGCCTTACCCTTCACTCTCTGGATGGATCGTCTGGCTCTTTTGAATATTCTGGTAATCTTCAGCTTTGCGGTCTGGTTCTTGGTTTGCTCCCCTTTTGGATCCCCGATTCCAGTGAGGTCCTGTTACAAGCAACTGACATTCCACCCAGGGTGAACTGGTGTGGTCCCCTCCTTCTGACCCTTATAAGTGGCAGTAGGGTTGTGTACCATTCCGAATTGAATTGAGAATGGCTCAGAAATTCCAAATCAATTCAGGAATTTGAGTTGAATTTAAACTGTGGTTGAAACGGGATGCAGAACTGGATTCCAATTTGAATTTAAGTCAGTAAAAGTAAAATGGAATTGAATACAAATAAATTCTTATACTGTACCTGTGAATATTTTGGACCGACCTACTGAAAATCATTTGTTTTTCAACAAGATGATAACCCCAATCATACCTCAATGTTATGTAGTGTTACCTCATGAACTTGGAAAGATGCATACCGCAACAGATGACCTGGCCCCTGACATAAACCATATATAGCTGGTTTGGGATGACTGATGAGCTGGACCAAAAAATAAAAAAGTACAAGTTAGCCAACTTCCTCAGCCTCCCTGGTAAGGTCTATTCGGGGGTCCTGGAGAGGAGGGTCCGCCGGATTGTCGAGCCTCGGATTCAGGAGGAGCAGTGTGGTTTTCGCCCTGGCCGTGGAACAGTGGACCAGCTCTATACTCTCAGCAGGGTTTTGGAGGGTTCATGGGAGTTTGCCCAACCAGTCTACATGTGTTTTGTGGACTTGGAGAGGGCATTCGACCGTGTCCCTTGGGGAGTCCGGTGGGGAGTGCTCTGGGAGTATGGGGTTCCGGGCCCCCTTTTAAGGGCGGTTCGGTCCCTGTATGACCGTTGCCAGAGCCTGGTCCGCATGGGCGGCAATAAGTCGGACTTGTTTCCGGTGAGGGTTGGACTCCGTCAGGGCTGCCCTTTGTCACCGATTCTGTTCATAGCTTTAATGGACAGAATTTCTAGGCGCAGCCAGGGCGTTGAGGGTGTCCGGTTCGGTGACCTCAGGATTAGGTCTCTGCTTTTTGCGGATGATGTGGTTCTGTTGGCCTCATCGGACCATGACCTTCAACTCTCACTGGGGCAGTTCGCAGCCGAGTGTGAAGCGGTTGGGGTGAGAATCAGCACCTCTAAATCCGAGACCATGGTTCTCAGCCGGAAAAGGGTAGGATGCTCTCTCCGGGTTGGAGATGGGGTCCTCCCCCAAGTGGAGGAGTTTAAGTATCTCGGGATCTTGTTCACGAGTGGGGGAACGATGGAGCGGGAGGTTGACAGGCGGATCGGTGCAGCGTCAGCAGTCATGCGGGCACTGCATCGGTCTGTCATGGTGAAGAGAGAGCTGAGCCAAAAGGCGAAGCTCTCGATTTACCAGTCGATCTACGTTCCTACCCTCACCTATGGTCATGAGCTATGGGTAGTGACCGAAAGAACGAGATCGCGGGTGCAAGCGGCCGAAATGAGTTTCCTCCGCAGGGTGGCTGGACTCTCCCTTAGAGATAGGGTGAGGAGTTCAGTCATTCGGGAGGGACTCGGAGTAGAGCCGCTGCTCCTCCGCATCGAGAGGAGCCAGATGAGGTTGCTCGGGCATCTGATCCGGATGCCTCCGGGACGCCTCCCTGGGGAGGTGTTCCGGGCATGTCCCACTGGGAGGAGGCCCCGGGGAAGACCCAGGACACACTGGAGAGACTATGTCTCCCGGCTGGCCTGGGAACGCCTCGGGGTCCCCCCAGAGGAGCTAGAAGAAGTGGCCGGGGAGAGGGAAGTCTGGGCTTCCCTGCTGAGACTGCTGCCCCCGCGACCCGACCCCGGATAAGCGGAGGATAATGGATGGATGGATGGAAGTTAGCCAACTTGTGGAAACTTCAGCACTGTTGAAGCTGCATTCCAGGTAATTATATCTGGAAGCTTCTTGAAAGAATGCCAAGAGTCTGCAATGCCGTCACTGAGGCAAAACGGGGGTACTTTGAAGAGTCTAAGTAAATGCTTTAAAAGCAGGGGTGTTCAGACTTTTGACTGGTATTGTACATAGTGTAGGTGTAGCTTTTAACAGTGCAGCTTAATATGGATTACACATGTTAACATACACTGTATAACTGTTATAAAAATGTTGTATTATTCAGAATGAAAGAATACAAAAATTGAAGTGTCACCTACAAAATAAATAATTTAACTGTCACTGTTAAGTGTTCCATGGTGGAAGAGACTAGAAAAGTTACTGCAGACTCCTCAAACATGCTAACACGCCTGAAGAATTAAATATGCAAAAACAATTATGTCCTCATAGAAAAAGACTTAGGGGTGGCATGGTGGTACAGTGCTTATCTACTACCATCTAGAAAGTAAATTAAAGTACATACTAAATGACTGATTGCATTGAATTAAAAATAAATAAGTAAATTCTTCTTCCTGTGATTCTAATTCAACATCTTGCGGTGTGTGGCCAATTCAATTCAAATTCCGATTCATGAATGGAATAGCACACAGTTGTTAAATTCTGGATTCTGCACAACCCTGACACATAGGAATTTTGCTGTCACTGGTTTTTCTAGCCATTTTTGGATTCAAAATTTTGAGTCGACATTTTAGTGAGACTTTGCAGCCTTTGACAAACTTTAAATGGACCACAGAGAGGAAACAAGAAGTTTTTTTATGTTAACCATTGTATTTTCCTAAAGTACAGAAAAAAAATGATAATTTTTCAAAATAATTTGAAGAGAGTCATGGACACAACATGCATTTCAAGTTATTTGTGTAATTATAAAAAGCAGCTCTTAGCACTTGCTCCACAAAAAAACTCTTTCAGAAACATTTTCCTCCTTGTAGTTTGTTTTCAGACTATATGGACTTCACAAGAAAACTATAATATATAGAAAAGAAAACAAAAATATAAAAAGTGACTGACAATACTGCCTGGGTGTTCTCTGCCTCCCATGTGTCAAAGCGTGTTTTAGCAGTTCACAGAGTGAGGGTACAGCTTAGCTCTCACAATTGACACACAGTTACTATACATTGGCTCAGCGTGAGAGAGAGACATTGAATGTATGCTGCCTGTTCCGTCTGCAGGGGGTGGGATGGGGCAATAGGAGGCCACGCCTCTGTGTCACTGACCTTTCATGGTGTAGTGCAAGTGGTTCTCAACCCTGTTCCTGGTGCCCTCCCCACCAGAGTGTTTTCATTCCAAACCCTGCCTTTATCAGGCCCAGATGTTCCTTAATAGGCTGATAAATGTGATGTGTTGGAATGAAAACATTTTGGCGGGGGGTATGCCAGGAAGAAGATTGAGATCCATTGGGGTAGTGAATAAGTTCTCCCTTATTCAGGCTTGACGTCATAAATATACTCATTCTGCCCAGGAAAATTTAATTATAATAATGTTAACTGCACAGTTTGTATAATACACATGAAGAAAGGTCATGTTAAAAGCGCGTAACCAGACCTCTGAAAAGGAATGTGCCCTAATCTTACCGCTTCACCTTAAGTGTGCTCTTAAGTACTGTGCTTGTGTCATAGTGATTAAACCTTCTGCTCACCACAATTAATGCGTCTTGACAAACAGATGATTGATTTAGCCTAGAGATGCAGGGCAAAGGAATGACGCCACCATTTGTGGTGACATGTGGCGTTTCACTGGAGGTGCTGCTGTGCCTTTGGTGGTGGAGAGCTGACATCCTTGGCACCCAAAGGCACGTAGAGTTCCCTCTTTTTGCCGGAAGCTGTGACCCGTGTGAGGGTTCGTGTGGTGGAATATATACAAAAGCCCGTCTGAGAATGCTGTAAGGGAACTCAAGCTGACACCAACAGGAAGGGACCTGAACACTATCTGAGCCCATTTAAACAGATTGGTCATATGACCATATTGGGACAACATACAGAGAGTGCAGTGCAGCTTATCATACCTCTTAAAGTTTAAGCTAAAAGCTATTTGTATTCTTATTCATACCCACCCAGAATAACTACTTGGAAAAAAACACTTTAATGGGACTCAACCCAACCCAAAACTCTTAAGGTCTATGTTCATTTCAGCAAAGGCAAAGTGGGAGATTGTTAATCTGTTATAATGTCCATCTCATAGTGTAATGGGCAGATCACTGATCTGTTGTAAGCAGAGGTCAAACAAGTGTGTGACCACAATCAGGACCTGAGGGCATGGTAGAAATCTTTCTTCCAATGTTCTTACATCTCTTACTCAATTCACTGGTGCATTTATCAAAAAAACATTCTCTTAATGCTAGTCCATCCCTGACTGGTTCCAAAGTTCCCAAAGTGAGAAACAGCCCTCTGTGTCAAAGGAAAAAACCCAACCAAAGACATTTCAAGAACTTCACAGCACAAGTTCATGATGAACGAAGACCACAATGGCTGTCACAGATGGATTTCAAGCTGTGGTCTTCGGTGAGCCGTATTAGTTACCTTTCCCAGTGCTCTGATCGGAGTCTGATCTTTCCACCAAAAACAGATCCACATGGCCAAAAAAGCATTTGTTATTCCATCACCATCATTTCCCTTGTGTCATAAATAGAAGCATGCAGTATTGCCTCATCCCATTACCAATAACAGACAATGAATGCAAATACATCTTGGTGGAGATAAACACAGGTAAATGATCCCACTGTACACGAAGACTTCATAATTTGAACATGGCTTGTGATAAGTGTGACACCTCGTTGCTTAAGCACTGAATCTAGATGCTCCAAATGGTGCACGCGTATAAGGAGTCAAAGCATAGTGTCCATCCTAACCCTCAATCACCAGGGAATCACTGGGAGAGTATAGGTCAGGAGGTCACTGTCATGTGGGAAATGGCCAGAGCACATAGGCTTAAATAAAGGTGGGAGAAAAATGGCTCCTCTAGCCATGCATGCTGTCGGAGGCTCCTTATGGTGGGTTGGGTCCCTGTTCCACAACAGTCTGATATTTTTATGGCTTTATTTAGCCATGATTTAGCTAAAATAGAGTATTTAGCTTACGTCATTGGCTACTTATTGGCATATTTTGAAGTTTCCTGTTACAGATTTAGTATTGTTCACCTAGTTCAAGGCTCTGTCTTTCTTTCCAATAATGTAAGTTGAGTGACCAATGAATATCCCAAAATAACATTTTCCAGGGATAGTCATTAAAGATGCGCCGTGAGTGGAGAATGGATGCAAAATGAAGGTCATCACCTGTGTCTTATAGCATAAATGAGATAAGTATGCAGTAGACGGTCGCTTGATGGCGTCACTGACAAAACAAAGGCTAGGGCGCACACACACATAGACACACTGACCCCTTGGACAGACTCCCCCCAAAGCGAAATCCTTTTTACATACAGATCCTAACGGATTAAAATTGAGTAAAATGCTTTACATTGCCTCTTTGAGGAAAAAGTCCCTTGCATGGCATGAAAAGAAAGGCCTGCACTGAGGCCAGCTGAGTAGCGAATATCTAGGCATCAGGCTATTTACAGGAGACGGCGATACTGATCCACATTCGGGGCAGAGGCACCCTTTCATTTCTGGGTAAGGTGTCCAAGATGGGACCACCAGGTGTCCAGGTTCTGCTAGTATGGAGGCTGCCTCGCACCTCCTGTTCCCCAAAGGATGGGAGTTCGAGGGAAGAAAGAGGCACTTTCAGATTGGCTGGTTTTTCATTTTGAAGGCTTCCCTTTCGTTTGTGTTTGTGTGTTCCTCTGTTCTTGTTGCTGCTGTTTTTGGTTCTCTGTCCCAACACTAGGTGGTAGTGTTGTCCATGTTGCCCGATGAAAGTAGGCACTTGGTAGTGAGTGAGGCAGCTGGTCTGTGCTATGTCATCAGGATGGGTCTTTGTCTCACTTCCAGAATATCTTGGGGGAGAGAGAGAAGGAAGCTCACAGACAGACCAGTCACTGTACGACCTGTGCTGTGCCCTACACCAAACTACTAAAAAGGACACATTTTTTTGTCCTCACCTCAACAGATCTAAGCAAACACATTGCAATATTAGCAGAGCAAAAATACAAAAACTACACATTAAACAAATCTACCCAGCTCCTCTTTATCTTCACAAAAAAGTAAAAAACAGCTTGCATATCTGTAAAAACTTGTAATTATATAAATATGAGATACTAATTCAAATAGCAAACTCAAAGTAACACCGTTAAATATGCTGCTAAAAATAATAAAATTATTATTATAAGCCCTGCTATGGACCAGGGTGTACCCCAGCCTTGTTCTGGACCAGGGTGTACCCCAGCCTTGCTATGGACCAGGGTGTACCCCAGCCTTGCTATGGACCATGGTGTACCCCAGCCTTGCTATGGACAAGGGTGTACCCCAGCCTTGCTATGGACCATGGTGTACCCCAGCCTTGCTATGGACAAGGGTGTACCCCAGCCTTGCTATGGACCAGAGTGTACCCCAGCCTTGCTATGGACCAGGGTGTACCCCAGCCTTGCTATGAACCAGGGTGCACCCCAGCCTTGTGCTCTGTACTGTCTTAGATAGACTCCAGGATAAGCATTTGAGAAAAATATTGATAACAACAATAAAAAATGGTAACAATAAGAAGAAATTGGATGACACACCTATTTCTCCAGTACATGCCCATTTAACATGGGAGTTACTGTGAGACCCACCTGTGGTGATGCGGTGCAGAGGCAGCGTGACGTAGGTGAGGTGGGCATACAGCAGGAAGTACTCCTCCGTGCGGTTCAGCTTCAGCCAGGATCCCACCAGGGAGCGCCCTGTCCCAGACAGGGACCGCGAGCGCAGGTTGGTGGTGTTGTGCAGGTCTGGAAGGAACGTCAGAGCATCGGTCAGAGGGAGGCTGGGGAGTGGATTGCGGACGGCTGAGCGGCTACATCCTTTCTCCATGTCTCCTAGTCTTAAACTCACTAATATACATCACTGACCCACTTCCAGCTAGCTAGAGAAAAGAAACAAGTCACTGATTGGTTTAGGTGGCATGCTGACCCTGTGGGTAACACTGCTGCGTCACACTTCTAGAACTGGGGATTTATGTCCCATATCCAGTTTTAGGGGTTTCCTCTGAGTACTTCGGTTTCCTCCTGCAGTCCAGAGACATGCACCTCTGTTTTTCTCTTCAGAGTACTGGCACCTGTTAATATCTGATATAACAAGGGGAGTACGGTACCTGGTACTGAATAAGAAGGGGAGTGCCAACACTTGGTATTGAATAAAAGGGGAGTGCCGACACCTGGTACTGAATAACGAGGGGAGTGCCGACACCTGGTACTGAATAACGAGGGGAGTGCCGACACCTGGTACTGAATAACGAGGGGAGTGCCGACACCTGGTACTGAATAAGAAGGGGAGTGCCAACACCTGGTACTGAATAATAAGGGGAGTGCCGACACCTGGTACTGAATAACGAGGGGAGTGCCGACACCTGGTACTGAATAAGAAGGGGAGTGCCAACACTTGGTATTGAATAAAAGGGGAGTGCCGACACCTGGTACTGAATAACGAGGGGAGTGCCAACACCTGGTACTGAATAATAAGGGGAGTACTGACACCTGGTACTGAATAACGAGGGGAGTGCCGGCACCTGGTACTGAATAAGAAGGGGAGTGCCGACACCAGGTACTGAATAACGAGGGGAGTGCCAACACCTGGTTCTGAATAACAAGGGGAGTACTGACACCTGGTACTGAATAACGAGGGGAGTGCCGGCACCTAGTACTGAATAAGAAGGGGAGTGCCGACACCTGGTACTGAATAACAAGGGGAGTACCGGCACCTAGTACTGAATAAGAAGGGGAGTGCCGACACCTGGTACTGAATAACAAGGGGAGTACCGGCACCTAGTACTGAATAAGAAGGGGAGTGCCAACACTTGGTATTGAATAAAAGGGGAGTGCCGGCACCTGGTACTGAATAACGAGGGGAGTGCCGACACTTGGTATTGAATAAAAGGGGAGTGCCGACACCTGGTACTGAATAACAAGGGGAGTGCCGACACCTGGTACTGAATAAGAAGGGGAGTGCCGACACCTGGTACTGAATAACGAGGGGAGTGCCAACACCTGGTACTGAATAATAAGGGGAGTACTGACACCTGGTACTGAATAACGAGGGGAGTGCCGGCACCTGGTACTGAATAAGAAGGGGAGTGCCGACACCAGGTACTGAATAACAAGGGGAGTACCGGCACCTAGTACTGAATAAGAAGGGGAGTGCCGACACCTGGTACTGAATAACAAGGGGAGTACCGGCACCTAGTACTGAATAAGAAGGGGAGTGCCGACACCTGGTACTGAATAACAAGGGGAGTACCGGCACCTAGTACTGAATAAGAAGGGGAGTGCCAACACTTGGTATTGAATAAAAGGGGAGTGCCGGCACCTGGTACTGAATAACGAGGGGAGTGCCGACACTTGGTATTGAATAAAAGGGGAGTGCCGACACCTGGTACTGAATAACAAGGGGAGTGCCGACACCTGGTACTGAATAACGAGGGGAGTGCCAACACTTGGTATTGAATAAAAGGGGAGTGCCGGCACCTGGTACTGAATAACGAGGGGAGTGCCGACACCTGGTACTGAATAACGAGGGGAGTGCCGACACCTGGTACTGAATAACAAGGGGAGTGCCGGCATCTAGTACTGAATAAGAAGGGGAGTGCCAACACCTGGTACTGAATAATAAGGGGAGTACTGACACCTGGTACTGAATAACGAGGGGAGTGCCGGCACCTGGTACTGAATAAGAAGGGGAGTGCCGACACCTGGTACTGAATAACAAGGGGAGTACCGGCACCTAGTACTGAATAACGAGGGGAGTGCCAACACCTGGTACTGAATAATAAGGGGAGTGCCGACACCTGGTACTGAATAACGAGGGGAGTGCCAACACCTGGTTCTGAATAACGAGGGGAGTGCCGACACCTGGTACTGAATAACAAGGGGAGTGCCGACACCTGGTACTGAATAACGAGGGGAGTGCCAACACCTGGTTCTGAATAACGAGGGGAGTGCCGACACCTGGTACTGAATAACAAGGGGAGTGCCGACACCTGGTACTGAATAACAAGGGGAGTGCCGACACCTAGTACTGAATAAGAAGGGGAGTGCCAACACCTGGTACTGAATAATAAGGGGAGTACTGACACCTGGTACTGAATAACGAGGGGAGTGCCAACACCTGCTTCTGAATAACAAGGGGAGTGCCAGCACCTGGTACTGAATAACAAGGTGATTGCTGGCACCTAGTACTGAATATCTAGGGTAGGGCCGGCACCTGGTACTGAATAACAAGGGGGATGTTCGCACCTGGTACTGAATAACAAGGGGAGTGCCGAAACCTGGTATTGAACAATAAAGGGAATGCCGGCACCTGTTGCTGAATAACAAGGGGACTACCGACACCTGGTACTGAATAACAAGGGGACTACCGACACCTGGTACTGAATAACAAGGGGAGTGCCGACACCTAGTACTGAATAAGAAGGGGAGTGCCAACACCTGGTACTGAATAATAAGGGGAGTACTGACACCTGGTACTGAATAACGAGGGGAGTGCCAACACCTGGTTCTGAATAACGAGGGGAGTGCCGACACCTGGTACTGAATAATAAGGGGAGTGCCGACACCTGGTTCTGAATAACGAGGGGAGTGCCAACACCTGGTACTGAATAACAAGGGGAGTGCCGGCACCTAGTACTGAATAACAAGGGGAGTGCCGGCACCTAGTACTGAATAAGAAGGGGAGTGCCAACACCTGGTACTGAATAATAAGGGGAGTACTGACACTTGGTACTGAATAACAAGGTGATTGCTGGCACCTAGTACTGAATATCTAGGGTAGGGCCGGCACCTGGTACTGAATAACAAGGGGGATGTTCGCACCTGATACTGAATAACAAGGGGAGTGCCGGCACCTAGTACTGAATAACAAGGGGAGTGCCAACACCTGGTACTGAATAACAAGGGGAGTGCTGGCACCTAGTACTGAATAACAAGGGGAGTGCCGACACCTGGTACTGAATAACAAGGGGAGTGCCAGCACCTGGTACTGAATAACAAGGTGATTGCTGGCACCTAGTACTGAATATCTAGGGTAGGGCCGGCACCTGGTACTGAATAACAAGGGGGATGTTCGCACCTGGTACTGAATAACAAGGGGAGTGCCGAAACCTGGTATTGAACAATAAAGGGAATGCCGGCACCTGTTGCTGAATAACAAGGGGACTACCGACACCTGGTACTGAATAACAAGGGGACTACCGACACCTGGTACTGAATAACAAGGGGAGTGCCAACACCTGGTACTGAATAACGAGGGGAGTGCCGACACCTGGTACTGAATAACAAGGGGAGTGCTGACACCTGGTACTGAATAACAAGGGGAATGCTGACACCTGGTATTGAATATGAAGGAGAGTGCATGCAGCTGGTACTGAATAACTGAATAAGAGGAGAACTGCCACCTGTTTTTCCCCACTTCAAGCACTAGTCAAACCCTCCAACTGAATTTCTGGGAAGAACTCCGGACCTTTCCTATTCTCTATTAGAATGAAGCTGAAATCAGAGTTACCTGAAAGCCCAAACCTGAGACAGCCCAACCAGTTCAGGGCTGTGGACAAGGGCACAGAGAGGCCCAGCTATCACCTGCTCAGTGCCAGTGATGGCACCTTGTTGTGCATCACCTGCCACCACTGAAGACACTCCTTTGCTGTGACACAATACCAGAGTCACCCATCACCAAACGGAGGACTGCGGGGGAAGGTGGTGGTGCTGGGAGGAGAATCACTAGTGACTGCACTGTTGCTCACAATTTCCCCGCCTCTTGCAGATGGCAAGAGGCAGGGTACCCCCACTACTCCCCCCCCACTTGGCCATTCCCCTCTGCTCCTTTCCTTAGTACTCAGGCCTCCAAAGGCCAGACAGTTCAGGACACCCTGTCAAGACAGACTGCACCTCAGCTGGTAGGTGCCATATGAGGTGGTCTTCAGGTTCCTCTGGTGGGGTTAGAGAAAGGTCATGATGCTATTAGTCATTAGTGGATGTTCCGACTGCCATTCACATTTTATGATACGGGCTATATGAATTAAGAATAGTGCCCTTTGTATTACCGTGTTGATTCCACGCACACATACTAAGGAACTGGATAAAGTTGTCACACATCAGCAATGTAAAATATTCCCCCTCTCTTTACACCATAATGTGGGGGGGGGGGTTGTCCCAGACTGTGATTTTCACTATAAGACCCAGTGACTGCACTACAGGAATCGGCAGTTTTCTGATCCCCGCTGAGCCTTGCTTTTATACATGGTGGCTTTATAGTGACCATGCGGGGTAAACCTGGCGGCTACATCAGAGACCAGCAGGACATGAACGTGCAAACTTTTCCACAAATGGTACCAGCCCGAGAATGAGGCTCTTGCTAAGTACTATTTTGCCCAAACCTCTCCCTCGCATGTGGCAGCTGGGCAGGTCACTCTGATGTTCCAGCTTGTGTGTGTAATTGGTGTTCCTGCCCTCGCCGGGTCTCCCTGGGTCACTCTGCCCTCAAGAGCCATAAGAAGAGCCAGGCTCGCACTTTAAATTATGCATAAAAAAGAACACGACAGGCCTCATTACATGAAGATGATAAAAGTTCACCACAGAGTTGCAGCTTCTCTGGCACTGTGCCACATCTTATTAGAATCTCTCTGTTTTTCTAGCCAGGATCTCCACCACATACCAAGGACTACTGATGCTCCAAAGGGCCAGGAGCAAAGAACTGGGATCTCGTCAGATAAAGTAATGGAACTGTTTGGACATTAAACTATAATTCACATTCCCATTAATAAAACAATAAAATAAGGTATACACTACTACAATATAATGTATACACTACTACAGTAATATAATGCTAGTAATACTGTCAAATCATTCTGTCTAACCGATGCCCCCGTTTCACACTGACATTTTTGTTTTTAAGCATTTATGCACAAAGAGATATATTTCATAATAACACAATGCCACCTAACGTGATACACCTTCCCCTTGTCCCCGCCCCCACAGTGATTCAGCCAATCGGGTCAATGAACGGAGACAAAGAATTTGGGAAGGAAAAGTGCTCCCCAAGGCTAACAAACACCAGGTAGTGCTACCCAACTTGTGGTCTTATCTATAGATTCTGCGAACGGCTCCATGAACAGAGCGAGACTCTCCAGCTCACCATTTTTCACCCCTAACCCATCCTTCTGCTTCCGCTGCTCTTTGGTAACCCAGTTCATTCCAAAAACCTGCATCCACCCCGGCTCTCCATGGATCAGGTTCCTTAACCCTGATTTAGGCTATGTGGCTTCCCGTAGACTCTCCACCTTCATATCTAATCTCCTTTTCTCTTTTCCTGTCATGAACAGGAATCTATTTCGGATATTTCCTGCATTTTTGGATACTTCCGGCACCTTCCTGATCATAGTGGATGTTGGGGCGTAGGGCCGGGCTGAAGACAACAGGCTGAGAGGGGCATCTGGCTCGGCTGTGCACTCACCTCCATCATCCTCCTCCCGGAAAAACTCCTCGCTGTCGTTGGCGGAGTGCGACTTCTTCATCTCAGCAATGCGATTCCGCGGCACCTTGCGGCGCAGCGAGGGGGAAAAGAAGGAGGGGCGGTTCCTCTCAGGGGTGGGCGGGGTGCTAAATGAGGTCACCTGCGGGGCCAGGATCGGGACAAGGGCATTATTACCTCACACAAAGATGCAGCTTTCGAGAGTGGGATTTTACGGAAACTACCTACAGACAGCTCACTGACTTGTGATGATGTTTTATGTATTTATGAATAAAGTGACTAAGCGTGTGACACTAAAGGGACTTTTTGCTGTCAGTTCACTTCTGACAGGTGTGATGATGCTCATAACAGGATGCTGATGAACAAAAGTCAGACCGGAGACACAAAACCCCTTAGACAAAGTGAGAATTATGAACTGTAAGAGACAGGAGCCCATGTGTTCAGGTATTTGATAATATGTGTTTAGGTGTCTGAAGGTAAGTGTTTTGAAATCTAAAGTTAAGTGTTTGGGTATTTGATGCTGGATGTGTGAGGCTCTTGAGGGCCCACTGCCACCCTGGGCCACTGACCCGCTCATGCAGCGGAGAGTCCTGGTCCTCCTCGGTGTTGCAGGGCGAGGTGTCTCCAGTGGGCACGCGGCTCACCGCCATCTCAGCATGGCCCTTGCCCTGGGGCCCCTTCATGCGGACGAACTCCATGTTGTTGTACTTATAGAAGCCAAAGGACATCTTCTGTGCCATCTTTGCAGCCACGCTAACCTGCAATGGCAGGCATCTGGTACGAGTTAACGCAGCTCAGTCCAGCGCAGCCGCGATTAACGCAGTGGAAGCAGGCATAGCCCAGACTACTGTGTTATAGGAAAACTTAGGGTACTGCTGCCCTGAAACACATTCTTATATTTGATGACATTTAGTCTGGCAGAATCAATATTGCGAATTGCTGAAATATCATTTCTATACATTGTCTACAGAACACTGTAACAAATGAAACTGTGAAGATATATCTGGGTCAGGAGACTGATCGCCCCTGAAGAGCAGCTCTGTTTGGGATTATTCATACGTCACTGAAGTAATGACTTAAGAATGAAATTCTGAACAGGCTGATTTGGAAAAATACAGATAACCTACATTCTTATTACGTGTGGATCAGGTGGTTAAGATGGCTAATATGGATTTTCCTATGGTTTTCCACTTTAATATGGTATATAATCCCAACTGCTTCAGTAAAAAAATACATTGGAAAGTAAAAAAAAAAATCAATAAAAATATGTATAAAATTCCAGGGAATACTAATACTAATCAAAATTCAGTAAAATGAACATATTATGACCTCCCAGAATACCCAGAAGGCATTGCTTTGATTACTGATGATGCCATGATGTCCATTTCAAACCCCGCCTCTTACCCGATTGTCGTACACCTTCTTGAGCGCCTCGTATCGGATGGACCCCTGGAAGATGACGCCCTGGAAGGTGTTGCTCTTGTCGCTGGCCACCAGCTCCACACAGACCATCTCACCCTCCCCCACTGTCATGTCACTGAACACCTGTATATTTAGGTCAAAGGTCAAGAACAGCAGGTTTCCATTGTTCCCACAGGGCACAGGGAAGGGCAGGCCGACATCCTGAATGGACTACAATGTTCATGACCCCCAGACAGATCACTCCACCAAAGAGCTACCATTTCTGTGTACTTTCCTTTACACTTGAATTTCAAGCAGAGACCAGACTGCGGTTTTTAGACTTTTCGTGTTAAGTGGTTTAGTAAGGTCTGTAACCTTCAGCTCTTATTATGTGTTGTCTGTGAAATATGTGTCAAGATGTTGTGATGACTCATCCACTGCAAACCAAATATTCCTAGAGGTTCTAATAAAGTTAGCTGAACGTAAACCTGAACCTGAGGTGTGAAACATATCAGAAACAGTTATGGTTCTATCTCAGCACCTGAAAGACTTGCATGACCATTAAAGTCAGTCTGCTTCCAATAAAACCTGACATAACAGGCTATTACTGCCCCGAACCCATGAAAGATAAGGCTGTTGACTAATGAATGAGTGATGGAGAAATGCAAGTAAACAGAGCTTCAGGAGATGCAAGGAGATTGGTGCAGACCAGTTTTTCTCAACCTGGTCCGCGAGAGCCCACAGACGGTGTACATTTTTGCACCCTCAGTGCTCCCAGCCAGACACACCATATTTTTGCTAGCAAAAAACGTCTGTGGGTCCGTGAGGTTTGGGTTAGGAAATACTGGTGTAAACTGTGAGGCTATAAAGGGGTCAGGGTGGTGCTGGGTGTCGTCACTTACCTCCTCAAAATTGTCGATCATGAAGAAGATGTTGGGGTAGCTCATTTTGGACTCCTCGCCCTTGCTGTCCATTGGATGCTTGCTGGGCGATGCAAACACTTGCTGAGAGACAAGGAAGGTGTTGTTTTTGTATTTTTTTTCTACATACCTTCAAACTGAGCACATGTAACACAGTCAGCTAGTCAGTGTCAATTATCTGCTGTTTTTCATCTCACATAAATCTGCATGCAATGTATGGCTGGGTCCCCACCTGCGATTTTTTTTTGTGAATGTGAATGTCACCCGCATCTGACCGTGTGCACACAGCACATGTCACCACGTAGTGCAGCTGGTGGTGGGGGGAGAGAGAAAAAAGATCTCTATGAACGTCTGACCCCTGTACACATCACCCTAAAGGCCCTCTGAGCATCTGGCCCTTGTACACATCCTCCTAAGAGCCTCTGTGAGTGCCTGAACCCTGTACACATCACCCTAAAGGCCCTCTGAGCATCTGGCCCTTGTACACATCCTCCTAAGGGCCTCTGTGAGTGCCTGAACCCTGTACACATCACCCTAAAGGCCCTCTGAGCATCTGGCCCTTGTACACATCCTCCTAAGAGCCTCTGTGAGTGCCTGAACCCTGTACACATCACCCTAAAGGCCCTCTGAGCATCTGGCCCTTGTACACATCCTCCTAAGAGCCTCTGTGAGTGCCTGAACCCTGTACACCTCACTCTAAAGGTCCTCTGAGCATCTGATCCTTGTACACATCCTCCTAAAAGCCTCTTTGAGTGCCTGATCCCTGTATACATCTCCCAAAAGTCTGCCTAAAATCTCGGGCACCCTGATCTTGGTCTATGTATGTCTGAATCACTAAACGTGGTGATGCAAGTATATTTTAGACTTTATTCCTTTACTACTTTACATGCTCAACAGAAAAAGAGAAAAAATTAACCCAGTGAAGCTTCCCAAAGAGATAGGTGCCACCCTGCAGCCACCCCCCCCATGTCCAGGTTAGCCCCCACCCACCTTTTGTAGAATGAGGTTCAGGTAGACACTCTCTTCCCAGTCAATGTCAGGGTCTCCCAGGCCTGGCAATTTCTTGGAGTCCCTCCGAAACACCTCTACTTCCACCTATCAGACAGTTATGAAACACACAGAGCAGGTAACACTATGCTACCTAAATCATAAAGTGCAACTTTAAGAGTATTCAGAATTCCAATAAGTACACTGTCTTCCTTTATATCCCAACACTAAATCTCTAACTTGATGGTCAAGAACCTGTGGACGTCCTAGAGGATGAGTACCAAGCATACGTAGGAGGAGAGGCCCTGCAGCGGAATGCAGAGTCGGTGGATGGATTTAAGTGGAGAATCCCACAAACTCCAGGGTGTGACAGACCCCCAGGGTCTGTCCTCCACCTGAGTCACATTCCAAGCCAAGCACCAACAGTACCTACAGCAAGCCCTGCAGTGCAGTGATGATGTAATCACAACCAGCCCTTGCCCCAGTGATCACACATGCAAGCGGGAGACATAATCATATTTACCGACACCGCCTGGAATACCAAACAGCACCTTGATCCACAGACGGACGACCTCAACGCCATTGCTCTTTGGTGGTGATGGAGGTGGTTTCCCAGACCTGAACGCAGCTCTCATTTAGTATTTTTTTGCACTATTGCTACAGTGAGCACCATATAGTTTTACCCGTTTATACTGCTGAATATTTACTGAAGTATTTAAGTGCCCCCACCCATAGATACCCACAGTGCTTCCCTCAACGTTCTGGAATACGACCCGTTGGTATTGTGGGCCCAGCTGGGCCCTCATGTGAGTGCGTGGGCCCATTGAATGTGTGCTGGAGTTGGCGGCATCTCCCAAATGGCTGCAGCACCTCTTCGGAGCCTCAGGCCAGCCCAGCTGTCAGTCACGCAGTGTGTGTGGCTGTTGCCATTCCCCCTCGTGCCTTGGCCGTGCCCAGCCCTAGCTGGCTGCCAGCCCTCTGATGTGCTGACGATGCGCCGAAAGAGTCACGAGTTCGACCTTGTCCCGCTACAAGGACTTCATCCGGGCTCTTCCTCGCCACTGCGGTTGTGGCCGGGAGCCATCGGGCTGATGGAACGGTGGGAGGTGCTCCATCATCTCTCACAGCGCCAGCGCCTGGCACCCTCTGGACTCAGTATGCGTCCCCCAAGCACAATATTGAATTTTTCCATGTGTAAATGTTCTACCATGTTCTACAGTTAACTAGATGCATGTTAGCCAAGTCTCAGAGATGTGTATTTCACTAAGGATAAGGTGGCTGGGTGGGGGGTGGGGAGGCATAGGGAGTGTCATAATTACAGAAGAGAATGTATTATTGCAGACTGGGGGGAGGGGGTGTGCAGGTGACTCCAGGAGACCATTCAGTCCAAACAGTTTGTTTTTGTGACATGCGTGTCAATCCCATGGCAGACAGATGTCACCACTGGACTCTTCAGAAAGGCTCCTGACCCAAACTGCTCCAGAGCCTTACTGATCCTGCTGTCTGGTTCTCATTTTACACCGCTTTGGACAAAAGAATCTGCTCAATTAATTCTAAGTTAGCAAGAAATAGCTTTTTATAAAATAACCATCCACAATCCCAGAAGAATGCATAAAAATATTTAACAACTAATGCTGTGAGAAGTTGATTCCATGCTGTTTGTTGTGTATATGTCTGTATATGTCTTAAGAGAGCAAGATGTGAAATGAATCACTCCATACCTGTACTTGTATTTGTGCAAATGGTAAATAAAGGATCATTGTGACTCACAAGTGACCCGCACATATGATCCATCCACAAGAGGAGCCTAACAGCAGCTATCAGCACGCAAGTGGACTCTTCAAAATATGGACTTTGGCTATGAAATGTAGAATACTCGTGCTTGAAAGAGTGGAGGAATGTTGATTAATTCAAAAGAGTCCTGGATCTGGCAACCTCACCTGAACATTAGACCTCAAATGTGTCTGTTGTTTGAAAAAGACAGTATGTCGACACTTCTGTGCATCTTTACATCTGCTGTGTGGCGCTGACCTTCTATGCCGTCAGCAGATCGATGCTAGCTGACTGGGTCACACTCCTCCCTGTGATCTGCTCTCGAGGTCCTGACTGACTTGATGTACGGGATTTTCACACATCATTGAAAACTAAGCATTTCCAGTAAAAGTGCACCTCCCAATAGTGGCCTGTCACAGCTTATGATTGAGAAGGAACCTCCTGACTGTGGTCTGTCAGTTTCCAATTAAAGGAGGAACCTCCAGAATGTGTTCTGTCAGAGTTTCTGATTAAGATGGAACCTCCCTACTGTGGTCCATCGCAGCTTATTTTTAAGGAGGAACCTCCCTACTGTGTCCTGTCAGAGCATCCAATTAAGAAGGAACCTCCTGACTGTGGTCAATGGGAGACTCTGCTTGAGGATGCAAATCCACAATCTGGCTTCTCAGAGCTTCCAGTGTGATGTGCAGGTCGAACTCTAGCAGAACCCTAACGTGACGTATGGGTGTATGTCCTCACTCTGGCGCATGTTGTATTTTATATCTTCCAGGGAGATGTAAATTTTTGGGTAACTGTATTTTTGATGCAATTGAAGGCCAAGTATGTTTTATCTACTTGGATGTCCAAAAGCTTTTGGTCCCTGCTGAAAGTATCACAAGTGTACCTAAAACTGGTGACCACGCTTCTTCACCAGATAAAGACAACATGCACCTTCTGGTACCTACAGCCAGAAAGCTGGGTGTGGATAGGGATGTTCATTTCCTACTCATATAATTCATCAAACGTATTATGACCTGAATAACATTTATAGGTCAGAGAGACTAAGCACGCAGAACAACTAATTGACAGTTATTCTGTCTAAAATGTTTAATACCAGCAAAACTCCCAAAGTAAAAATGTCAAAAATGTAATGTCGTTATGTTCAAATCATGTTTCAAACAAATGCATTCCAATTACTGAAAGTAAACTTAATTATCTTTATTTTGAACATCGGAAAATGTCAGTCACATCAGAAATGGACAGAGTCACTATGTAAATATCAGTTTCAAACTAAAAAAACAACCAGAAATGTATGTGCAAAGGTACTACAAAATGTAAAAAGAATCTACAAAAGGTTCCACAGGTGGAATGCAAAACAATAGCCTGGAACCCCAAGAGAGCTGCTCTGGTGAACACGAGATGCCCCGTGTCTGCTCTAGTCAGGAGAACAGGGAGGTGACAGTCTGCCGCATTGTGACAGAAACTCTGTTTACTGCCATGGTATTCAGTAAACTCTCATGAGCTCAGAATAGTCACAGTTCAGATTAAAAAAAAGTTTAAATAAACAGTCCATGTGTCTTTACATCCCTCATTTTATAATGTTTGTTAGCACCAGTAATGACTAGATTTGCACTATTAAATAAAACAGCAACACTTTCAGACAAAAATAATTGTAATTGTATTCCCTGGACACCATGGTTTACTTACATACAAGTACTTATGTGTAAAAAAGAAAATAGCTACATTTATTTCCATTGATGAATTTACAGGCATCATAGAGAATTTGGTGAATGAGACATGTAGTTGTTTTTCTTGAGAGGTCAGTATAGCTGTACATAATGTAGATTTTTTTCTATCATATTGTATATGCTGTGGGGGCGGCATGGTGGTGCAGTGGTTAGAACTGTTGCCTCACACCTCTGGGACCCAGGTTCGAGTCTTCGCCTGGGTCACATGTGTGCGGAGTTTGCATGTTCTCCTCATGTCATCGTGGGGTTTCCTCCGGGTACTCCGGTTTCCCTCAACAGTCCAAAAACATGCTGAGGCTAATTGGAGTTACTAAAATTGCCCATAGGAACGCATGTGTGAGTGAATGGTGTGTGAGTGTGCCCTGCAAGGGGCTGGCCCCCCGTACTGGGTTGTTCCCTGCCTCGTGCTCATTGCTTCCAGGATAGGCTCCGGACCCCCCACGACCCAGTAGGATAAGCAGTTTGGAAAATGGATGGATGGAAGGATATCTATGTTGTATTTTTAACATGTCGTAAGTTTGTATGGCTTTTACCTTGGTCTGGTCTCTCTTGTGAAAGGGATTTTTAATCGCAGTGGGACTTCCTGGTAAAATGAAGGTGAAATAAAATTTAAATTTTTTTTTAATTATAATTAAATTTAACTTCAATTTGAGCAAACTTTTTGTCTGAGATGGGTAATGGGAATGTGCTTTAGACTGACAGATGTTCACCTTCTGAACTAATGTTAGGGAACTCCCTAATGCTCATAAACTGAGGGGACGTGCACAAGGAATGAATGTGATTTAAAAGCACTCCACCCTCATGGCTTTGGTGGAAAGCAGGTCATTCCCAACACAGAGGGCAGAGGTCTCATCTCACTGAAGTCACTCTGGGCAAATATTTACACAATACAGCTTGTGTCCAAGTAGAGGAGATCCTGCAGCATGACAGACTGACATTGGTACAGAAAAAGCAATTTGATCATTCAATTTGAGAAGAAAGACGCAGTTTTCAAAAACTTCTGGGAAATGGAGGTAAGAGAATTTACATCCAGCCAGATAGTTAGTGATGTTAACAGGAAAGCTTTAAAATAAACAGGGAAATATTGAAGTTGGGGGGAAGCACTGAACAGGGTGTGAAGTGCTGATACTGCTACAAAGTACTGGGAGAAACATGCTTTTTTTTATGCTATACTCGTATGTAAGGATGAAAAACACAGACAGGTTAAATGGTCAACCGCAAGAGGCCTGGATATAGTATTTCCCAAAAGAGGTAGAATTCTGCAGCTCCTACACACTCCATAATTCATCTTCAGATGCCTTTAAAAGGAACCCTTTTCATCTGATAAATTTTGTACTAGGCTGTCATACTGCTGGTGCTGGTACCATTGGCGTCTGCGGGCCTCCTCTCACAGCCGCTAGACTGCGCAGACGTGTACAATGCCGGCTCTAACGTCAGTGGGGTGTACAGGATTTACCCCGCAGGGCCCACCTCACCCCTCTACGTCTACTGCGATATGGAAACCGATGGAGGGAAGTGGACGGTGAGGAAACACCCACAATAACATCGTGTGTCCAGTGGGACAAGAGGGACACATAGAATAATGGTTGTAAAGTCAGATTACTTTCATTGTCCTACTTTGTTCAAAAATTCTAAGTTCAAATAAATTTTATTGTCAACTCACATTTTATGTGCAAAACATACATGAGAATGCTATGTGTGTGTGTGTGTGTAACAATGCATTACGTGATAACACTGAATTAAGTGATTACATAATGCAGAGTTATAATGCATTGTTACAATGTGTCAGTGATCATACCTGTTTACTGCCAGTCTCATATTTAAAACGCAGGTATTCCAGAGAAGGATGGATGGCACCGTGAATTTCTACAGGGGCTGGGATCAGTACAAGAGGGGCTTTGGGCATGCAGGAGGAGAGTACTGGTTGGGTAAGGATTTGAGGACAATGATATGGTATGAAAATTAAAAAACCTTTAGCATGCGCCAATGCAACACAGAAGGTTGTCAATGTCTATCTGTATCTGACTACAGGTCTAGAGACCATCCATATCATCACTCTAAAGCAAAGGTATGAGCTGAGAGTGGACATGGAGGACTTTCAGGGAGCCAAGGTCCATGCCAAGTACTCCTCCTTCTCAATTTCTCCTCAGATTATCAATGCTGAAAGTGATGGATACACACTCCATGTCAGTGGATTCAAAGATGGGGGAGCAGGTGGGTCATAAAACACGATCAAATCAGCTCTTTGTGTCATAACATACATAAAATGTGAAATCATTTGCTGAAAAATAATTGTCATGCTGGTAATTTGTGATATCCATCTGCAGTGATTAAGGGTCTAATAAATCTCATAGTAACAACAAAAACAATGACTAATGTACTGCAGTTTTGTATGGTGCTGTTATGCAAACTGAAATCTACAGCTCTAACAATCACTCGTCACAGAAATATTAATTATGTATGAATGACTGCTCATAAATCCAGCATAACTTGCTATGTTCTATGATCTTAAGGAGATTCACTAAGTTATCACAGTGAGCAGAAGTTCTCCACCTTCGACCGTGACCAGGACTCCAACAGTGGAAACTGTGCGATATCATACCTTGGAGGGTTCTGGTACAAAGACTGTCACTATGTAAACCCCAATGGCATCTACATGTGGGGCACAGTCAATGCCCAAGGAGTCTGCTGGTATCACTGGAAATCAAACTATTACTCAATGAAGGCCATTTCCATGAAGATCCGGCCAGCGGTTTAATACATACTGTAGTAATCTCAAACTCAGCCATAAACTTGTAAAGGAAACAACATTTTTAATTTCTTAATTTTTTTTCTTAATGTCTATTAATCCTCATTAAAAACTCAGTCGTCAACACATAACGGTGAAAACAAACTGATTCCTTTTGGCTTAAAGTTCTTTATCAGTTTGTAAATATGAATTTAATGTATCGGCAATAAATGTGCATCACTGTGCTTTGACGTGTGATGTCTGATTGCACACCAGTCGCTGACCAGAATTTTTATTGAAGAAAACCAACCCCACCCCCATATAAATTAAGCAGTATCCTGTAATGTTTTCCATCAGTAGCTAATTTATCGTCATATTTAGCCTGTTTACCAAGCCTTCAATTGTGTATTTAACTGTTAACCTGATGAGTTGATCCTGCCATGTTGCAGCCAAAAAACATGTTTGTAACAGTTTTTAACAGCAGCACCCTTTCCTGAAACAGTCATGTTAGCGATACAAGTAAAATTAATGGAGTGATTTAATTGAAATATGAGTAGGCTACACAGCCTGACATTACTGTTTTGCTTCATATCACATGAGCAACACAAGCACATCAACAAAAGCCAGAACACTGTAGCAGAAAGATAGATTGACAGCTACCCATAATTCAAATTTTTGTCAGAGATTTCATTATAATTGTGTCCTCTAAATGTCAGCTCCTGTCAACCCAAGAATGACATTGCATCAATCAACCTTAATATATGGGACAGACGGCAATTCTAATATTCCCATGTCCCATAAGACTTAATGGTAACTGTACTGATATGTTCTTTTTGTACAATTAAAATCTTATTTATGGTATATATGTGGGGTTAGTTACAATGAACAAGAACAGTATTTACAACTCGTGGCTCTTTCACTTTTTACAGTATACCAATACCTTGTCCACAAACCAACAAAGAATACTGGCAAATAATTGAATTTATCTGCCCAGAATGGTTCTGATTGGTTGAACAAGTGTCAAAGGAAAGTTCCTTTTTTATCAGTGTAAAGGTGGTGCCATGCTGCATCACCTGTTGTCTTAAGGAAACTTCGACTGGGTACACACAACAAAGTCATAATTACTTCACAGTTGAATTGAAAAATTGAGCCTCAAGTGGGAAGGCAGCCCCTAGTACATTTTACATTTAACATTTGGCAGACGCCCTTAGCCAGAGCGACTTAAATAAGAGCTTAGAAGTCTCATCAGTGAATACGTTCTAATGCTGGTTCAATAGAGCCCGTCTAAGAAACTCCGTTGGCAAGTAATTTATATATAATGCAAACTGTCCACAATAAGCGTTTCAAAGTTACCGCAAGAATCACAATACAGGACCACTCAACATCATTATTGTGACAACTGAACTCACCCTCAAGTGCCTATCACACGATGCCTGCATATACAGAGGTTGTAACAGTGCTATGACAAAATCAGAGCGATGTGAAGCAAACCAATTTCAGCCTGCATAACATCTCAGCGCCTGTATATCTCACTTCTTTGTCAGTTATCCGTCTCTGGATCTCAACTTAGTAACTCGATTTTACTTCATCTACTTTAACCAGTTAGCTAATTAAAAAAAAAAAAAAAACGTTATCTACCATCAAACAGCTATAAATAAATATTACCCTTGTGTCATGTGGTAAACAACACAAGGTCTAAAGACAGGTCAGTTGCTGAATAAACGATTAGGAAGAATCGGTTCCAAAACATGTTTCTACTTCATTTGTACATTTGTACTTTTGAAACTTTAGTATTTAAAAAATTAAAAAGCACTTTTGCTAAAATGAGTCAGTTGCTTTTACATGTACGGTATTTTACATACCTTAATAATTAATTTAGTTTATTATTATACTATAAGCAGTGTTTTTTTTTGTAAACATAGAATTACTGGTTAAGTGTTAAATGGAAAACAACATTACTTCATGCATTTTAATTTGATTGGTTTCTAAACAAACAAACAAACAAACAAACAAAAAATTGTGATCTATATCGTGGATCGTGATTCTAACGAAAAATATCATATGACATTATGGCCACATTGCCCAACCCTGTAGCTGGTATCGTGCAAGTCAAGCTACTATTCTATAAAATCTAAGGGTATGTCACAGGGGACACACAGGATTGGACAGCAATCTACTGCAGGACACACACTCAGACACACTATGGCCGATTTCGAGACGACAGTCCACAGTACTGCATGTCTTCAGATTAGATTAGGGGAGAAATCTGGAGTAGCTGGAGGAAAGCTACACAACACAAGGAGAATTTGCAAACTCCACAGACAGAGAATTTGGGGGGGGGGTGGCTGTTAACTGAACCCCCACCCCCGAAAGTCTGAGTCCACAGGCATTTTTACTGCGTCGCTGTGCAGTCCCCAGAGATCTTTAGGATGCGTCCAAATAATCATAAAAGGTAATGTAGCTTAACATGATTCACCCAAGTTCTGTTTACGGTGATCCCTCCTTTAACTGGTCAGGAGAGTGGGGCAACTTTCATTCTGGCTGAGAGGTTGTTAAATAGACACTGCAAGTGGAGCTGGCAAATTTACAGTGTTTGCAGTGTGGATCATAATATTCTCATCTGTCATGCAAAGTGTAAGATTCACGGCCATGTAATAATGCTACATCATTTAACCAAGAAATGAGGACCACCAAAAAAAGGCAAACTAAATTCCACACTGTAAATTATCAATTATATCGTTTCTCAGGCTTGAGGTAAAAAAAAAAACTATCTATTGTGCCTGTGGGCAACTTTTGTTTTGTCAGGAGAACGTCGTCACTGATCCACATTAGTTCAAATTCCAGGGATAATTTTATAGCAATGTAGGAAAAGGAGATCTGGGGGCTGCAAATCTCATGGTGGGTGTGGTTACTGAATACTGTCGATCCTTGGTTGGTTTAACTCGATGGCAATCAATATAACAACCAATAAAAGAGGGTCAAAGGGACTGACATGATGAAGCATTGCATCATAGTGTACTTTAACTGTCCATTACAAGGGTAAACAGGGGAAAGATCTGATCGGTTTTAATCGTCACGAGCAAATGGCCCATGTAAAATAGGTCACCAACCCGATAAAGGACACGGGTCTAGAACTTCCCAGCAGGGGTTGAAAGGCTACTTATTGATCTCTCACTACGTTGGGGGTCAAAGGGACTAATCATTTACACACTGAAAGACTGGGAGCCAAGGAGTGCGTCCACTGGCACATTTTTAAATACATTTAAAAAAAAAAAAACGGATCACAACCAACTCCAGATGACGCAGCACTGAATAATCCATGAAGGAAGAATGAAGGTAAGAGAGCCTTATATCAGGAAGTGTCTGTCCGTGATGCTACAAGCCAGGCTGGAGGCTGTCAGGGTAGCAGAAGCTAACTCACAGGACATATCTTTGTCCGTATTTTCAGTCGGAACACATGAGAATGCAGGGGAACTTGCAGGTTAACAACAATAATGGACCGAAATACACAACTTCATCATTTTGATATTCAATTAATACAATATGTAGCGATGAAAAACCACCATTTGTAAATCAGCGGTTAAAGCTTTGTCTTTCACTTCCTTTGAATTAAGCCATCTTTTAACCATTGATAAATTCTCGATACTGTAACAGATCCTCATACTGATGGTGCTGGTACCAGTGGCAGTCCAGTCCATCATGTTCCAGCCTCTGGACTGTGCAGACATTTACAACGCTGGCTTTAACATCAGTGGGGTCTACAGGATTTATCTGGCTGGGCCCAGCTCCCCCCTCTACGTTTACTGTGACATGGAAACCGATGGAGGGAAGTGGACGGTGAGGACGCACCAACGGTGATGTCATGTATCAAGTGGGACAAGTGGGACAGTCACACAATATCAATACATCAAGAAGATTAAAAAGTTAGATTTGGTCAGATTACTTTCATAATAGTCCTGCTTTGTTACATATGTGTCTGTCGTCATGCCTGTTTGCTGTATGTCTAATATTTAAACGCAGGTGTTCCAGAGAAGGATGGACGGCACTGTGAACTTCTACAGGGGCTGGGATCAGTACAAGAGTGGATTCGGTGATGTAAAGACAGAGTACTGGCTGGGTGAGTCATTCTGATCCACAATGGGATAGAGGGAGTGCATAAGCACTACAGTTACCTAACTCATGTACATACCATGTAATAAGCCTAAAATCAAAGGGATAGAAAAACACTCAAAGAAGGATTGGGTTCAAAGGGTTAACAATGCCCATGGAAATATGAGATTTAACTGCAAGTCTGTATGAGGAAGAGCATGTATCCCCACAAGCATCTTCCCTGGATTAGCTTTAGCGTTCACCCGAGCAGCATAGAAACCATTCAACCAGTCTTGTCACCAGGGTCTAACCGTAGGTTTAGAGACCATCCATCTCCTCACTCTGAAGAAGAGGTACGAGCTGAGAGTGGACATGGAGGACTTCCAGGGAGCCAAGGTCCATGCCAAATACTCCTCCTTCTCAATTTCTCCTAAAGCAATCAATGCTGAAAGTGATGGATACACACTCCATGTTAGTGGATTCAAAGATGGTGGAGCAGGTAATTCATAACTCCCACTGAAATCTATTAAATCAACTCTAGTATCTACGTTCTGTCAACCAAGTGATTATAATGTAAACCCTATGACTCTGTCTGTTAGATAAGTTATCATCAAGGTCTATATAGTTTTCTTACCACTAAGATATACATCTCAGTTTTTATTTATTCCTATAAACTAATTCATTTTGACATGTCACTCACAGTTTTGTGTATTAGACACCACTCCCTGCAGATATCATACACCCAGTGCATGACATATCGACTTATTTCTGTTTTTTTTTTTCCAGGAAATTCCCTAGATTCTCACAACAACCAGAAGTTCTCCACCTTTGATCGAGATCAGGATCCTTACTCTAGCAACTGTGCACTGGACCATCTGGGAGGGTTCTGGTATAACCAGTGTCACACTGCAAACCCAAATGGTATTTACATGTGGGGGGCAGTGGACACCCGTGCACTAAGTTGGTATCACTGGAAGTCGAGCTACTACTCTATGAAGGCCATCGCTATGAAGATGAGGCCAGTGAATCTCCCCTGAGGAGCACCTGAAATACTCAGGGACTGAAGCTGACACTATCTGTCAAATCAAGAGTCTGTACCTATATAAGCATACATTCCAACTGTAACCAAATACATTTGTGTGTTTGTAAATTCTAAAGCCTAACAAGTATACTGAAGTTATCAATATAATGATGTTAATTTAGTTATTTCCCGTAATGAACAATTCATCCGGGTGTGGGCTGTTTACTGCACACACAAGCCCCACTTTGCTAGCATGTTTTCCTGTAAAGAGGACACTTCATCTGAAATATCTACACCTGCCTTACAACAGCACCAAACCGCTCTGGTAATTTAATCATGTGATTCACATGTTTTAAATGATATTAAAATACGTACAACACTTGATGGGTTCAGTTCTTTTTTCAGTTTCAACTGACTGGGTTCCAGTTATGCTACTGGCATCCTTAGCTAGCTAAAGGATTGCAGCATAATCAGAACTCAGTACACCCTAGTACCAGCCTGACCCTAGAGCAATTTTTCTGTTTATTTTAATGTAACATACAATATGCATTTCTCTTATAAAATAGATGGGGCTACGTACCATTAATCATTTTACAATTCAGAGTTTTCTAAGCAAGTTCTAGATTAGCATTTTATTGATTTTGGTCTATATAACAAAGCAGCTATTAGGTTGGTGTTACTGGTTGAGAAAAGGCTGATTGTACCTTAGATACTAGTTAAACCATTTGCTGATATTAAAATGTTATGGAAACTTGAGAGAGCGCAAATAATGTAGTATTAAGCTACACCCTTATGCAAATTAATTTAAACAAGTTGTTGCTTCTATATAAAGACAGACTCATCACAGTTAAGATGGACATCACAGTGACAGTAACTCATACTTATCACTTTGGGTCTGGATTTAGGACCTAGTGGATTGAATGGGAATAAACCAGGATGGGGCACCAGTCCATCACAGAGTGCGCACACCATTCATGCCTATGCGGAATTTGGAAACTTCAATTAACCTTAGCATATTTTTGGACTGTGGGGGGAAACCAGAGAACCCAGAGGAAACCTCATGACAACATGGGGAGGCTCCCAAACCCCAGAGTATTCAGTTGAAACATACGTGAATGACTGAAGCACAGTCACACCACCCAGCTTTAACCCCACCCGAGCAGGCCTGCCAGTCTCTGGGCACAGTGCATACTCTGTCCATCCACCCAGCCCTAACCCCACCAGAGCAGGCCTGTTAGTCTCTCGGCACAGTGCATCCCCTGTTCATCCACTCAGCTCTAACCCGACCCGAGCAGGCCTACCAGTCTGTGGGCACAGTGTCTCCCCTGTCCATTCACCCAGTCCTAATCCCACCCAACAGGCCTGCCACTCTTTGGGCCCAGTGCCTCCTCTGTCCATCCACTCAGTCATAACACTCAGTCATAACACCCAGCCCTAACCCCACCCAAGCAGGCCTGCCAGTCTGTGGGCATAGTGCCTCCTCTGTCCATTCACCCAGTCCTAACCCCACCCAAGCAGGCCTGCCAGTCTGTGGGCACAGTGCCTCCTCTGTACATCCGCTCAGCGTACTCTCTGCCCTGTTGGCTGCGCAAATCAGCAGGTCCCAGGCCACTGCATGCATGTCTGTTTGACAACTTGTTTCAATTAATGTGCACAAGGGTGTATTGCTTATGTATTAATTAACAACAAAGTGTTAGGTACATGCTGATCTCATGTCTGATCATCATTAATGAATCGTGATGCATCTTTTATATCAAGCAGATACTATATTTGTTACTGAAGCTCTTAATTCTGAGAGCTGTTAAGAACTACTGAACAAATAATAGAGATACGCCGAGTCCCCTTACGTGCTTTAATGGAGCGTAAATATTCCGCTATCAGCAGAGGTACAGAAGGCCAGTGAAAGAAATCACAAATAAAACCTTAAAGGTATCCATGACCACTTATCCAATGGATGGCTACAGCCAGTTTGGAGCCTGTTCCAAAGAGCACTGGGCAGGGTTACTGCCAGTCCATCAATGACCAACTTAAATATAGCTAACTTAGTTTCTCCAGACACTAATATTCATTATATGTAGCAAGTAAGTGGGAATCTTATGGAACACAGAGGAGGTGGGATACAAACCATCAACCCAGGAAGTGGGAGACAGCGGTACCACCCAGTGATACCCTTGAGCCATCATTCCATCCCTACAAGGCGCATTTTTTTCTAAGACAAAGGAAATGCTAATACGCTAACGTAGCACCTCATGGGTAGGCTAACAGCAAGCTTGTTGTATTGGCACATGGGCTCCCAAAGTGTCTGCTTCAGCAGACGTGCCATCTGGCCTGACAGCCCCCTAAATCCTGGAGACTACTTCAGCTGCAGACTTGGATGTTTGGCTTGCTTTCCTGTCAATGACACTGAGTGAGCCCATTGACAGGGACAGAGCCTGCCTGATACAAACCATTCACTCACAAGGAAGAGCAACACAAGCTGCCTTTACTGGCTGGAATGATGTTTTATCTGAGAGGGAAGGTGTCCATTGTAGACCAAGAACTGCACTTAACATGTGCCAAGTTCTGTCATTTGGTCACTGCGTTGATACATCCATAAATCTATTTTCTGTAACCGCTGATCCTATTTCGGGTTGTTGTGGGTTGATATGACAGCATGTAAATATTAGATGACAATATCATCTGCTTAATAAAGGGTCAGCCTGTTTTTATCACCAAATCTGCACATAAATTAAATTCAACATAAAGATTAAAGACAATATTTTGGAGTGGAACATTCTGACTTTTCCCGTTTTCCCCTTCCACAGGACCATTCACTTCATTGATCTTCCTAAAACTTTAATAAAAAATGGATAGAGGGATGCACTGGTCACCCTACCCTGGTCATGGGACACATGGCTGCTACTGGGATGGAAAACCTTGCCTTTATCAGTTCAACTTTCATCGTCCTGTATTCTCCTGATTTCAATGGCTCTGCAAAGTAGAGGTCCATGAATATTAGATATGACACATTACATGGTGAAGGTTATCGGCTTCACTCATCACCATAGGGCACCAGTTACTGTAACAGACATACCAGATGTCACCAAGTCTGCAAAGAACCTGGAGGGATAGGGGGTCCCATCCAAGCCCCCGCCCCCCCCTCACAGGAAGTGTGGAGCATCATTGATGTTCAGTGATAACTGATTAGTTTCTCCATCTGCAAATGGCCATTTTTCAAACCACTTTCAATAATCCAATGCAGGGCCCTGCCTAGAACTCTGAGCCTATTCCAGGAAACAAAAGGTTCACTCGCAACAGAATTCTGATCCTACGCAGGAAACATCCTGAATGGGATTTCCATCCAGAACAAGGCATACACACTGCAGTGCAATTTACAGATATTTATAATCTCTTCCAAACTCCATTTATAAAATTATTTACTAACAAGTATAGAAAGATCATCCATATCTTTCAAATTATATTCTCACCTTGCCCAGTACCATGAGAGATGCCAGAGCACAGAATAGGACAGATCTGGGGTCAAACCCAACCAGGCTAACCTGCAGTGGTGGCCTAATGGTTAGGGACACACACTTGTAATGGAAAGACTGCTGGTTTGAATCCCTGACCAGCGAGGGACTCTGAGCACGATACTATTCCCCAGGGAAATGGGTGAAATACAGCGAACGCATTCTGTTGTTGTGCTATGGTTTGTCAACAATGACAACTAATCTCTTTCCATGCAACACAAAAATTATTCCATTTAAGGTTATACCCAGTGAAAAACAGCATTAAGCAGAAGACCAACCACTTGCCTTTTGGAGATAAAATTATCAATAACAATCACGGTGAGCCAGATTATTCCCACAGGTGCAGCTTGTGATGTGCTTATTTAAGCTTGTAATTCAGCTGTACTTAAACACAACAGTCATAATCTTTGAAGAACATCAATGATAGCAGGAAACTACGATGGATATTGCTTTCACAATTTCCCATTTACGAGCAGTGAACTCTGGAATTACCAGGTAATTCAAATTGTTGAATTAATAGGGAGAGAGCATTGCAAAAAGCTCTTCATACTCACACTCCAAATGAAAGCAACTAGTGACCACAAGCCACTATATGCCTCGTGGTTGGACCTCCTGATGGTGTTATAAATGTCTGTGACGTCAACGATTCTACCTTTTATTAGACATCAATCTTACCAGGATAAGAGAGCTTTATGTTTAAACCTTCAGACAGGCTTTCATTCCCTCATCGCAGTGTGAAGGGAGCAGAAGGATGAAAGGGGCTATGATGCCGAGCGCTCGTTATGGTTATAGCGTAAACCGATGGTTTCACCCCCAGGAAGAAGAAGCTACATGTCAGTAAGCAAGCCTGTGCCTGACAGATTTGGTCTCTGGCTCCCTCTCCTGAGTTCTGTTTATACAACCTGCTTTATGTTCCCACGTTTATGTTTCTGTAGGGTCTACCCTGTTCCCATACCATATCATAGTAAACTACCAGCATTTAACCAGCTCCTCTAGTGAGCAAGTTACCAAAGAGGATAATCTGGAAAACCACCGACAACAAAAAATGAGAGGAAAATGTAATATTCAGACCTAACATTGCTACAGGGTGGCAACAATAAAATCTGTAAAATGTCAACAAACACCATTTTCATTTGGGAAAGATACATTCTGTATGAGAAATCATTCTGCCCTGTCCTATTCCTGTGAGGGCCAGCAGATGGCGATGGTTCTTCCCTGCCCTGCCTATAGTTTTAATAGTCCATGCCTGTCCCTCGTTACCCGCCAGTTAGTCATGTATATCAATGCCTCCCTGTCCTGTGTTCCCCACTCCGGTCATTGTCCCCTGCTACTGTTGGTTGTTGTCCGTCGGTTACTTGCCTATACAGACGCTCCTCTACTTACGAGCTTTCAACTTACGAACTTTCAGACATACGAACGAAGAGGACCGTAAGTCCAAATTGTGTTCATTGGGCTCCCATTTCCTGTCTGTAACATCAATTTTTTTTCTGCGCGCCAATTCCACCTAGTACAACTTCTGGCTGCTTCTAACGCCGCACAGCAGCATAGCGTGCATACTCCCAGCATCCTAGTTCTTTGTACTTGCATATACCTTTGATATGATGTTGAATAACGACTTACGAACATTTCAAGTTACGAACGGCCATTCGGAGCGTATTTCATTCGTAAGTAGAGAAACGTCTGTACTCCTAATAAAGAGCTGGGTCCCTTCTTGCTGTCCTTACCTACCGACATAACACATTCCTTTAATTTCAATTTAATTATGTAAATTATATCAATTTTAAAGAGATATGTTCCCTAAGTATTAAAATGCAAATTCAATTTAAAAAATTGGTGCTTGTCAGTTAAGCACTGATAGTTATTAGGCATTTCCTGTATGTATGTCATGGTCTTCTATGCGGCTTCCCAAAATGCTCACCTTCCTGCCTTCGCTGTTGTCCGCGCTCACGTAGGAGAGTTTCCGTCGCACGTAGAAGAGCATGTCGTCCTGCCGGGGTGCCCACTTCTCCATGAAGTAGGTGGAGAACATCCATGTCCAAAACACAATCCTGTCATCCTTAAAACACACTGTAAAAGAAACCACAGCAGTGCAGCCTGGGTCAGACATAGCTTCATCAGGGCTACAGAGATTATTCACTATTCACAGGGGATTTTTGCCTATCCCCATCTTGGTCTCCATGAGACACACAGGTATACAGGTGAGCTTGGGGGACACAGCACAGGCTTGGCCAGCATCTAGTACCCATGAAGCATTTGGAGTTAAGGGCCTTGCTCAAGGACCCAACATAGACCTGTTGGCAATGGGATTTGAACCAGAAATCTTCTGATCTTGGCCACAGAGTCCTAACTAGCAGGGCTTCACACCTGCCTCCATGGAAGCTAGTAGAGAATTGAGTGGTGCAAGTCCAGCCACCCTCCACTCCCTTATCTGGGGTCATCTTGTTCTGTGCCAGGAAGCACAGGGCACATGACCAGTCCATCAAAGTTCCCACACGCCGTCCTACAGAGAATCATACACTACGTGCAACTTAGAGATGTCAGTTAACTCAACTTCATGTCTTGGATCAGGGGTCACCCCCTCACGATTAAATTTTCCAGAGTGGGGAAGCATAATGTCTATGTTTAGAAATGTCTAGGGTCTAGAAGTGCCTATGTCTTGGGTTGTAGAAGGAGACCGAAGTACCTGAAGAAAGCCCACACAATACAGAAAGAACATCCACACACAGGACAGAAGGAGGTGTGAGGCAACAGTGCAACTTACTGCACCACCTTGCTACAACGTTTTTCTGTATATCTGTTCATTAGAGCTGTTGCTCATATAGGAAGTAACCATTCACCTTCTGGAAATGGTTCACATGAGAGTCTAGTGAATCAGCTGTGGGTGACTCACAGTCCGGACTTATTTCAGCATAATGCAGGTTCTTCGACAAGTCGTGGCATAAAAAGGATACAAGAATTCCTCTACTGCATGGTCAACGTGCAAACGCTACAGAGTCTTTCATGCACCTTGAGGCTCAGTCCAAAGGGCTATAAACACACTCAATCAGTTCAAGTGCCCCTGGTAGAACTGTTTGTAGTCACAATTACCTCACTGTCAACTTTGCACTAGAAGTGTAACATTGCACAACCTGAGCCATTTTGTACACGTATATGTACAGTTCATTTATGTCTTCAAATCGAAAATTTTTACTGTTTTTATTGAGTACTATATGTAGGAGTTGCCCATTGAATCTCACTGTACTTTGTTCAATGACAATAAAGGAATTAAATTGAATTAAATTTGGGTTTTAAATTGACCTACTGCCAAGCACGACAATACAGAACTAGGCTCTAATGGAGATGAATGCGCCTTAATACTGTACTTTGCAGAAATACTCATATATCTCCCTGAGTATTACATCAGCTTTGTTCCCTGGTGAATAACAGTTTTTATGATTTTCTGATTTCTTGCTCCCTGAAGGTTGGGCACCACAGGCGTGTGAGGCGTCTGGCAGAGAAACCGTCCGAAGGGAGGTTCCGCCCTGCTTGCCCGCCGGAACCAGAGGCTCGGGCTTGCTCTCTAGCTTGGTTGCTAGGCAACCATGTCACTGTGTTGCAGGGGTTCTGGGTCTTTTGTGACAGGAGCTGAGGTTCTACACTGCAGGTGAACACAGAGGAGAGGGTGAGACTGGGGAGAGTCGTTCTGTAAACACAAGTCCGCTGTGACTGGGAAGGACCACACCACACCCAAAGCCAAACAGCTAATAAATTAATATGAAAGTATTACAGCAATCTTAAAGTAGGACTTCCCTGGTGATCATGGTGCCCTTTGTAAAAAAGCTCACACATAAGGACACACAGTATACTGATCAATCCCTCCATCCATACTTTTATCCATGTGATGTGTCAATCTGGGCAGGGTCGTGAGGATACACACTGATACCGTACTCACAGAAAGTCTTGGGATGCTTACTTTCTTTGGTAAGAATGTTCCAAATTTATTGATTGATCTTTAATATATCTTCACATACTGTCCCTTCCTCACAGACATTATCTTTTTTGACTGACTCAATTCTGTTCTTGCCATTTTGCTATGAATTGCAGCTGTGGTCAATAGCTGCCAATGCAATACTAAACACAAATGTTTGGTGTTTTATCTTATTACAAAGGTGTCACTAATTAAGCACACAATAATACTGCTTGGCAGTGAACTTTTAATTCAGAACTTTTAGAACTATAATTTGGGTTTCAGTTTATTACAACTTTAATGAATGTTTTACATAAAACTACTGGTTGTCTCTAATGTGATATATAGCTGTAAACAAATGAAGAAAGTAATGATTTGTGTTATGATATGAATATATTTGCGATACTTTTACTGAATTAAGCAGGGGCCCCGGACTTTCTGTGAGCACTGCATTTCTCATTAAAGTGGCACATCTTATGAATGATAAAAGGCAGAAATAGTGTGTCTCAGTTTCAGAAAATTAAAAATAACCAGCAAAATGTTAAAACAAAACAAGTGTTAAAACCATCAAGCAACTCAGGAGGGGGAAACAGGGCTTCACCGATGCTGTTTGCAGCAGGGATGGAGAACTGTTCACCTCAACTGAGGATATAGTCAGGCGGTGGAAGGAATATCTCGAGCATCTCCAAAATCCCACTGATACACCTTCCTTGGAGGAAGTAGAGCTGGAAGACTCACAGGTGCACTTGCCCATCTCTGGGGCTGAGGTCACTGACGTGGTGGGGCTCTGGGGGGTGGGTGAGATTCGCCCTGAGTTCTTGAAAGCTCTCGATGTTGCTGGGCTGTCTTGGTGGATACACCCCTTACATATTGCGTGCACTTCAGGGACAATGCCTTTGGACTGGCAGCTTGGGGTGGTGGTCCCGGGGACTGAAGGATGTGTTCCAGCTTTAGGGGGATCACATGCCTCAGCCTCCCTGGGAAGGTCTAGGCCAGGGTACTGGAGAGGAGGGTGCGTCTGTTGATCAAACCTCAGATCCAGGAAAAAAAATACGGATTCCATGCTGGTCACAGAACACTGGTCCATCTCTTTACCCTCACCCACATGGGAGTTTGCCCAACCAGTCTACATGTGTTTTATGGACTTGGAAAAGGCATACGACCGTGTCCCTTGAGGCATTCCTATAGGGGATGCTCTAAGAGTATGGGGTAAGGGGTCCCGTTTTGCGGGCCATCAGATCCCTGTCCTAAGTCCGACTCCTTTCCAATGGGTGTTGGACTCCACCAGGGCTGCCCTTTGTCACAAATTCTGTTCACAACTTTTATGGGCGTAGCCAAGGGGCGAAGGGGGTCCGGTTCAGGGGCCTCAGGATCGCGTTTCTTGCTTTTTGCAGATCAGCACCTCCAAATCTGAGGCCATGTTTCCTGGTGAGGGATGAGTAACTGCCCCAAGCGGAGGAGCTCCTATATCTCGCGGGCTTGTTCACGAGTTAGGGAAAAGGGAGCCAGAGGTTGACAGACAGATCGGTGTAGCGTCGGCAGTAATGCCTTGTTTTCAATGTTCCTACCCCCACCTATGGCCATGAGCGCTGGGTAGAAAGAATGAGATCGCAGATACAAGCGGCCGAAAGGAGCTTCCTCTGCAGAGTGGCTGGGCTCAGCCTTAGAGAGAGGGTGAAGAGCTCAGACATTCAGGAGGGGCTCAAAGTATAGCCTCTGCTCTTCTGCATCAAAAGGAGCCAGTTGAGGATGCCTCCTGGATAGCTCCCTGGGGCAGACCTAGGGCATACCCAGGACACGGTGGAGAGATTATGTCTCTTGACTGGCCTGGGAATGCCTTGGTATTCCCCCGGAGGAGCTGGAGGAGGTGGCTGGTGAGAGGAAGGTCTGGGCATCCCTGCTTAGACTGCTGCCCTCATGACCTGGCCCCGGATAAGTGGCATAAAATGGATGGAGGGATGGATAGATAAATGCGTGTTAAAGCCATTAGAAACTAGTAGGAAGTAATATGATGCAATATAAAAAAATTAGGGGGTGGCATGGTGGTGCAGTGGTTAGCACTGTTGCCTCACACCTCTAGGACCCGGGTTCAATTCTCCGCCTGGGTCACATGTGTGTGGAGTTTGCATGTTCTCCCCATGTCATCGTGGGGTTTCCTCCGGGTACTCCGGTTTCCCCCCACAGTCCAAAAACATGCTGAGGCTAAATGGAGTTGCTAAATTGCCCGTAGGTGTGCATGTGTGAGTGAATGGTGTGTGAGTGTGCCCTAGGATGGGCTGGCCCGCCATCCAGGGTTGTTCCCTGCCTCGTGCCCATTGCTTCCGGGATAGGCTCCGGACCCCCCGCGACCCAGTAGGATAAAGCGGTTTGGAAAATGGGATAAAAAAATTATAAATGCATGAAATATCAGTTAACATATTAGTATCAGCATCAATAAAAATCAAGATATGGATATTGGAATGATGTGTCAATCTTGACCGATATTCTCAGCTGATATTTAAAGTTTATCTATAATAAGAGCTGGAAAAGGTAAAGACATACTACTAAACTAATAGAGATGATGGCATTGGTCTTTCAGCCATTTATGAATTGGCTCATTCACCACTTAGAAGTAGAGTTACAACGTTCAATCTGAAAAGGGAGGATCAATCGCGTGGTTTGAAAATACAGTACAAATTGCATCCTGTATTTCTTCAAAATGGGGCACAGCATTTTAATTTAAAGTTCAGAACAATCCTGTAAAATACGGGATAGGTGGAAACTCTACTTAGAAGAGGTCTCAAAGTACCAGCCCGTGAGACAGTTTTATACGGCCTGCACCATACTTATAATTCATTTTTAAATGTGGTTATCAGATCAATTTGTCGTTTTCCACAGAATAAAAAAATGGCATTTTGCTAATGAGTGCTGCTCCACCACCAGCTCCACTCAACATGTGGCTGAGAGATTAGCTGGTTATTGGCATTGATACTGGTATTGCTATCGATCGATACTAGACAAAAATATATTAGTATGGATCAAAATTTCATTATTGGTGCATCACTAACAACAATATAGCATAACATCGTATATGACCCTACTGGGATTGTCACATCACACCTCCATGATTGTGAGTTCAAATCCAGGAAATACGATTCGAAGACTAGTGAAATCTAGAATATTCTTCTGTACAGCCAGAAGGGTTTGCCTGCCTAGGTGGGTAACAGCAGTGTCTGTATAGTTCTTAAAAACTAAGTAAACAGAAAATAAAACTCTCTACAGCACCCTGCATGCCTGTCTAATTGAAAATAAGCCTTGAGATGAAACTAAATTTCCTGATATTCTTTATTTTAAAAAAGTCAAGAGGGAGGTCGCACATACATTTCTCTTTTGTTTTCTTCAAAAACAAATACAATACTCTTCAGCTGAGACATGTAACAGCAAATAAAACTGATTACTTTGGGTACTGGTGCCAAACTACAATATTAATCAGAAAATGAATAAACATAAAGCTCATCCCAAATTGCCTTAATCTACAGCAGTCCTCAGTAGGTTAGCTATGAAGAAATGCAGCTGTTGGTTATGTGACCCCCTCCTTTTGTGGGGGGAGGGTTCCCCTCATCAGATGTCTCACAATCGGAGGGATGCAGTTATGGTTACAATGGAGTTTTTCATGCTTTAAAATTTTTATTAACATACTTCTAAAAATCATTATGCGACCTTTCCTAAATGAGCCCCACTTTGGGAAACCCTGATGTCAAGTACTGAACATAGACCATCCAACTGCTGGACAAGCTGTTTCCTATTATTGTTCTTTTTGGGGCCCTCTGAGCTTCAGGCAGGCCAGGGTTGCCAGGTTTGCACCACTGGCCATATGACTGAATGAAACACGACTTCATGTGTCTGCAGGCCCTGTCAGTGCAGCTTTGTCAACGTTTGGTCCCTTTTCAGTTTCATGGTATATCTATTCAAAAATATTCCAGTCCAGCTCTTGAAAGTTTATTTTTAAATATGAAGAGAAAAAATATCAATTTAAATGTCAAATGTCAAGCCATTTAAAATATTTATACAATATAACATTTCTTAGAAAGGTTAAGCAAAACGTAATGATAATGGGCAGAATGTAAAGTGAACAGGATGACTAGTGATGTTGGTTTAGCTGGGTTAACCAGGACAGTAAGCATGCAACGATAACAAGAAGAATGGAAAGCAAATAGTATGGCTCGTGGTAGCAGGTTAGCTAGGTTAAACAGGGTACTAATGGTGCAACTATGGGCATGACGGAAAGTCACACTTGCCTGGTTAGCAATGATGTCATACCAATAAATCTGGCCAGGAGAAGAAAAATGCCTGTAACACTGATTTAGGTGGGTTAACCATGTTAGGCATGGTGACCAGGTTTCATCCTACAGCTAGTCAGAGCGTGGAGCTGTACCCTACATGACATACAAAGGTCAACTGAGTCTCCCAGTACAAAACAGATTCCAATTCCATTAGTATACTCAACAAGGCGGTAGAAAATACTCAATTACTCATTTACAATAGATTAAATAGATTAACTTTTTATTTTTTTAAGTTACTATTTTAACTCATATATTGTTCGCACTAGTACAGAGCAATTTCTTTGATAAAGATTCTGATTCTGCCCAGTCATTGCAGATCTATGTCTAAATGCTGTGGCTTCACCCAAAGTTTGAAATATGCAGAAATTACACTTTGAAAACGAAGAGAAATTTCAAAAAGTAAGTAACTACGCCCTCCACCCTCATACCCCAACACGGACAGCCGGAGGTCATTGTGTGGTGGCGTTGCGTGTCTGCCCCCATCAGTAGGAGACCTGGCTTAACGAGAATGGCCAGGCTCCGATACACATGGCCGTGAACCAAACGGCAAAGTTCACATGAAATCCTCCATATGGGTTTCAAGACCGAATGTGGCCAAGACCTTAAAGGCAATGTCAGGAGACTCATTTACATTTAGACGATATTTAGATATGATGCTTTAATGCTGGCATGACATCAGAGCCGAGCTTCTGAGAAATATGGCGGAGATATCGCTGGTCAGAAGAGGCTGGACTGAATGCAGATGTAGAAAAGCAGCTGGGTGACTCAGACCCAACATGACTCACCTTAAATGGGTTTCTGAGAAAAAATCAACCGCACATGTACTTCACCGCCTGAAAGCATACAGCAGATTTATGTATTCACCGCCACGAGGGGGCTCACAGCGAAATAATCTATAGTATAAATTAAAATGAGAGGACCGTTGGCTGATGCTTTTATGTGTAGATTATTAACCTTCCTGAGAACCACCCTGGAGGAATAATCACCCTTTCTATTCTACACATCTCTTAAATAAACTATTAGCTATTACAGTATGAGTATCTCAACGTCGTCAATAAGACCTGTCAATGTTAAGCATTAATTTTGTCTTTCTTCATACAAGGAAGACTCATTTTAGAGGTGCCATTAAAATAACATGCTTTGGGAAGAAACACATTCTTTGTAATGGAATAATGGAATATTAAGTAACGTGTAAACGATTCTGTAAATGATCACAAATTGCCCTAATTTGCACCTTTTCTGTCTAACACACTGATTGCAATGACAGTATCATTTACACCCCTATTTTTACATTACTAACTCTTGGACTGATTTTGCAGTCCAATTTTTGGACTTTTTGCCAGATTTTGCAGTTTTTCAACAAGATTAGCCAGTGTTTTCATTTTCAAACGTTAGACCCTTATAAACCCAGTGAGACCTACATCATCATTCAGTGACAGCTAAATAATTGAAATGTTCTATATTTCAGAAGGAACGAATGAAGCCAAATTAAATACTGGGGGCACCCTCCACCCCTACCCCCCTGGTTCCTATACCCCTGCATCATTACATTTACACTTAATTTATTTAGCAGGCAGCAAATGACATGACATGCATATTGTTACGTTCGAGAGGATTATTTTTTAAATCCTTTAATAAACACATAGCATGCCTAACATTATTGTATGAAACCACTTTAATGTGAATATATTTTCAAGACTTTCATATAATATACTGTTTTGACATTTTTGTATTAAAATGTATGTATTAAAATTGATATTTAACTAATTAAAACAAAACAATAATAATTAATTAGCCATAATGTTTGAAACCTTTAAATTGTTGCTCCCTCATAGGTGTCCGAGAAGAAAACATCTATGCTGCGTGTCTATACTGCAACCTAGTTTGTACAGATTGTATGCTGATTGCAGAGACTGTGTGTGTGACACAGGCAGCCCTGGAGATGTGCAGTGCACAGGCTACATGTGAGACAGGCAGCCTCAGAGACATGCAGTTCACTGGTGTTGTGTGTGAGACAGGTAGCCTTGAAGATCTGCAGTGTACAGGCTCCGTGTGTGATGCAGCAGCCCTGGAGATGCGCAGTGTACAGGCTGTGTGGGTGAGACAGGAAGCCCTGAATATCTGCAGTGTACAGGCTGTGTGGGTGAGACAGGAAGCCCTGAATATCTGCAGTGTACAGGCTTTGTGTGTGAGACAGCATCCCAGGAGATGTGCAGTGCACAGGCTGTGTGTGAGACAGCAGCCTTGGAGATGTGCAGCATACCAGCTGTGTATGTGATACTGGCAGCCCTGTAAATGTGCAGTGTACAAACTGTGTGTGTGTGTGTGTGTGTGTGTGTGTGTGTGTATTATGTTTATATTACATTGTGGGGACCAAATGAACCTGTTTTTTGACATTGTGGGGACCATTTTCCAAGTTCCCAGAAAGATCTGTGAATGCGATCAAAAAACTAAAAATGCTAAAAGACTTATGGTTAAGGTCGTCATGTTGGGATTAAAGTTTTCCTCAAAGAAATGCATGGAGAATCCCCACAAAGATAGAATTATAAACCTGTGTGTGTTTGTGTGTGTGTGATAATGTGAGGGATCAGTGTCTGTGCATTTAATAGCCCCAGAGATTAGTTTGAGAATCAATTTCCAAGCCATCTTCCAGCAGCCACACCTCATCCTGAATGCACACTGCCCAGGTTCACTCCACCCACTGAGAATATCAGCCTAAATCGAGCAGCCTCATTAGGACAAGCTCATTACATCCCTGCCACGCGAGGTAACTCTGCCAGGCCTGACAGCAGCTTTATCAGCACAACCATGCGCCCATATCACCCTGAGCCATGGGGGCAGGGCAGTGTGCCTCTGTGATGCAGCAACCATAATTACATTGATTGTAAGTGTCTTATAGATCAGTGTTTTTTAACCAAGGCACTCAAGGTAGACCCTGTGTTAGGGCGGAGCATGACGGAGGAGGGAAGATCCACGTAGCAGCTCCAGCAGTGCACCAAGCACAGCACGACAGGATTTATTATAATAAAATGACTTTTTTGACTGGGGAAGAAAACTCAAAATATCCAACAGAGCTGAGGGTGCTCTCCTGCCAGTCTCAAACCCATGAGCGTAGGAGAGGGGCAGTTCTTTGCCATACACTCAGCCCTTTCAGCCAGACAGCAGCCCAGGGAGCAGTAGAACACACGAGTAACTAAGGGGCTACAAGACTGAGGAGGCAACAAGATGACCAGTGACACCTGCTGGCCAAATGAGAAAAACAAGACAGAACAGAAGAGGGCAAGTACGGGTCCTGACACCCTGTCACCTGGTTTTCAGTCCATGTGATCTTTGAGTTCATCAGGCTAGATTTATATGTGATAAAACACACTGCTGATGGTTAGCAAAACTAAAATCCAGTTACAATAATTTTTGCCAGCAAAAATGCCTTCCTTTTATGTGATAATTCTAGTCAAAACATATTTGGCATCTGGTTTAATCAAGCTAATTGTTGAAGAGTTATAAATCAGTGATTGATGGAAAAAAAAAACAATTAATTAAGCGAAACTGAAAATATTTAGCAACCTCTGATTATTTTTCACTTTTATAATTAACCTAACAAAAAAAGCAGTTTAGTGGAAAATTAATGCGAGTCTTCAAACAGTGCTTGATTTAACATGATTTTAATTAAGGCTTAAAATGTGAATGATTTGTCTCAGTCAAGCCTATTTAATTAAGAGCTCAGCAAACAATAATCCAGCATCCACATTGTGTTGTGAGGACCAGGCCCGGGAAACTGTTACAAAACGTGCAGCCTGAGCTCTGCAGCTTAGTATCCCCAAACACCCATCAGATAAAGGGTACCCACACACCCGCTTCCTATTGGTTCACAGAAATGAGGAGGGCACTCTGAACAATGAAGACATGGCTATATCGCTCCATACAGGTCATTCCCTTAGGGTAGCATAAAACACATAAAAACGAGAACAGAAATGTCCAGGCTGTTTGTTTGCAACAGTGAACCTCTGTATCGTTTTTCTTAACTGAAAGTGACATTTACAACTATGTTCACTTAAGCAAATGGTGATTATGGAGACCAGGCAGTTCTCTTACTAAAAACAGTCAACTTGCTGGTCTGTCCAGACATCTCGGCTACTCTGTAACAGTGAACCAGGGCGTGTTATTGGACTTTGGCTCATGGGAGCAGGATGATTTGCAAAATGCAATAAGACATCCTACTAAAATATCCAGAGTATTTCTCTCTCAAAGACTCAAAAGACTCAAAGAAGCTTATTCTTTTAGATGTGTTTGGCAGACATGAGGTCTCTGGATTTGACAGCAGGGAGTGCCACACTCAAGACCCTGTCACTAAAATTCTATAAAATCGACCCCAGGATGGAGACCTACTAATATACTGCTGAGCGATGTGCTTTAGGACGAATTCACTATCAAAATATACATGTAGCTCTGAATGCCTGATGATGTCCAACTTAGAAATGCAGAGTGAAGTTGGACAGTGACCACGAAAGCATGCACTAAAACACTTCCTGAGTTCCCCTCACTTCTAAATGCTGTACGACCACAGATCCTTCAGGAACAAAGCAGGACTTTCCTATCGGCAGGCTGTACCCAGCAGCTAAATTTTGAATATGTGCTTTGGGTTTTATAATCAATGCTAATCGAGCGCCGAGCCCAGCACTGTACCAACAGCTGGTCGCACACACTAAAATCTCTCATCTGTTCTCCTGCAATATGACAGTTACTCCACATGAACAGCTGGCATGCAGTTTGAAAGCGAAACAACTGGAATGGATTTTTCCTTCTAGAATACCAAACTCATGACGACAGTGTAGCCTACCAAACACACTGCAATAGTGCACCAGGCACACTGTGGCAGTCAACCCAACACGTCATGACAATGTACCAAGCAGGCTATGAAGTGACAAAAACAAAGTTTGTTTTTTTCCCCAATAACCCGCTCCTTTTCCTTATTTTGTTTAACCACTTTGAAAATGCATGCTTATCTAACTTGTGCCTTCCAAATGATTCAAGGAGCAGATGAAGATGAACTAACCAAAATATTAATTTTAAATGAACACCAAACCAGAATGTAAAATGTGTATATGCATTCTGAGCGTGCTCATTTTGGCTGTTTGTCAGGGACACTGCCAACCTGTGACAAGTCAATAATGGTAGGGACTGGCGCCAGTACTCCTCATGGCTTTGGGTAAGAACATCTTTTATTGTCCTTCTCAGCCTACAAGTGGCACACATATTCACATACCATGAATACATGTGACTCAAAATAGACCTAAATTAATACTAATGTGAATGTGACTGTGCACCAAGCACACGATGATAGTGTACCAAACACATCCTGATAGTGTACCAAGCACGCCATAATTGTGCACCAAGCACACCATGATAGTGCACCAAGTGTATCATGATAGTGCACCAAGCACCCCATGATAGTGTTCCAAGCACACCAAAATTGTGTAACAAGCACACCATGATAGTGTACTAAGCATGCCCCGATTGGGTACCAAGCACGCCATCAGTTTCCCAAGCATGCCACGATTGTGCACCAAGCATGCTGCAATAGTGCACCAAGCACACTATGACAGAGTACCAAACGCATTGTGATATACCATTATAGTGCACCACATATACAGAGATAGTATACCAAAATCATTATGATAGTTAATGCAGCACCGCGTGATACTGTACCAAACATGTGGCTTTAGTGCACCAAGTACTCCGTGATAGTGTACCAAGCACTCTGCGATAGTGTATCAAGCATGCTGCGATAGTATACCAAGCACTCTGTGATAGTGTATCAAGCATGCTGCGATAGTATACCAAGCACTCTGCGATAGTGTATCAAGCATGCTGCGATAGTATACCAAGCACTCTGCGATAGTGTATCAAGCATGCTGCGATAGTATACCAAGCACTCTGCGATAGTGTATCAAGCATGCTGCGATAGTATACCAAGCACTCTGTGATAGTGTACTAAACAAATCAATCAGATGAATTAATAATAGGCACATCCGTGCTTTGCTAATTTGGCTGGTCTTGCACTGTCTAACAGGATGGGGGGGGCATATGAAGATGAAACATAATGCAGGGTGTTACAGAGCAGGCAGCCCCGGCAGGAGGCATTTCTTGGGATGCAAACATTTGCCCAGACTCCTGAGTCACTTTCCGGGATGCGGAGCCTCATGGCCAGACCGGTGGGGGGGGGGGGGGGACTCAGGGAGCAGTAAAGAAGAGGAAAGAAAGACATCTTACTAAAGCAGGTAGAAAATGGCATGATGCCCATCTCATCCAGAACAGGGTCAGGGGGCAGGAGCCTGTCCCAGGGAGCACAAGGATTGGATGGGATGATATCCATCCATCCATCCATCCATCCATCCATCCATCCATCCATCCATCCATCCTCCAACTGCTGTTCCTGGTCATGGTCATGAAGATTGGATGCCAGTAAAATTAATATCAACACAGTAGGAGCAGTAGGAGACTGTATGCAAGCCAGTCACCCCCCCCCACCCTGCAGACTCAAACCCTCAGGAGAACCTGACACTCTGTTCAGCAGCAGGACCCATTTGTATCGATTTCATTTCTAGGCTGGTCGGGTGCTAAACCCACTCATTCATTTACCTTATTCCGAGTTCCCAATCCCATAAAAAGACATAAAAGTGTGCCTCACCCCCAGGAATCACACTGGTGCTCCATGGCCTTAGATTGGCTTTATTTTCACTATGCTGTCTCCCATTTCCCAAGTTCCAGTTCCTACCCCAAACCTCCCTTGAGAGAAGGATCTATCCATGGCCCTGCATGAAGCAAGACGTACAGTCATGTTAGTAACTCATCCAACCATGTTCCATAACTGGCTTTCAGGTACAAGGTCACGGGGGGGCCCAGAGTGTATGCCAGGTCACCCAATCCACTGCAGGGTACATGCTCACAGCCATAACCAATACGGGCAATCCGGAGATGCCTGTTCCCCAGTCCACATGTCTTTGGACAGCATTACGAAATTGGAGTATCCAGATAAGCACAGCACCGCATGGGGAGAACATTCCCACACGCGGGGAGCAGGCTGGGATTTGAACTGAGCTACAGGACCGTCCCCTTAGTAATGAATAATTTACATATTGCACTACATGCAGTAACACTTTACTTCAGGGGGTACAAATAATACAATATTTTGCTCTTACTTACATATTAATTAATCACAAACTAAGTCTGAGTTACATACTGATCTCACGTTGCGTCATCATTAATCAATCATGATGCATCTTTGGGATTGCGTGGCCAGGTCTCTCTCTTTAGGTCTTTCCTTTCCCATCCCCCTGTCTCCCGTGGTCCTCCTTCTCCTGGACTTCTCTTCTCTCTCTCTCGCTTCCAGCAGAGGCTTCTGCTGTCTGCCTCCTTAGCAGCCAAGTCGTTATTAGCCTCTCGTTGGAAGTCTCCTGATCGTACCATTCCCTCTGTCTGGAAGTCCACCTTTCTTGATCTGCTTCTGCTGGAACTCTCTACAGCCCGGATTACCAACTCGTCTGGTTCTACAATCCAGAGCTGGCTCCATGACGTGCAGCTGGTCAAGGATTGGTTGCAGGTCATGTCCGGAGGCCGTATTCCTTGTTTTGATTTTTACTTTCCTAATTCTGACATTTCTCACTGATATAAGCGCGTTATTTCTTTTCTCCTCAGCTTTTAGCTGTGCTCTCCGTGATTAGGTGTGCCGGTGACCTTTGTTTCTCTTTAAATTGAGCTGCTGTCTCAGGGTGTATTGGGGGAGGGATGGGGGTGAAGTGTGTTTTGTTCTGTTCCATTTTGTTCCTTGTTATAAAAAAAAATCTCTAATAAAAATTTGGTCACAAAAAGAAATCATGATGCATCTTTTATCAAGCAGTTACTAGAGTTGTTACTGTATCTGTTAATTCTGTAAACCTTTGTTAACTACTTTACAAACAAGTAATGAATAACACAAGAAATACTGATTTCATGCTTGTTCATCAATAATGAATCCTGACTCATTTTTTCTCAAGCAGCAACTACATTTGTTCATAATTTGTATTTCAGTAGTAACTGAGTATTCATGCTCCCTCAAGTAAAGTGTTACTCTATATGCCCTGGTGCACTCACTGCATGACTCACTGCATCCGCTAATTCGACACGCTTTCCTACACTCCTCCCTGGCTACCTTACAGGTAGGCAGGGTCCTCATCAAGCAAGGGACCTTCTTGGTGGTTCCACCCAAACCATCATGGATCCTATGACATCACACCCCACACCAGTCCTGAGTGTTCCTGACCCATTTTCCAGAGCCCAGTGAACAATGAAGACTTCAATAAAAACAGCAGTATGCCCAGTTATGACTCATGAATATATGCATTTACAATGCAGGTCAAAATGACAGCCCCGTAATTACTGACTGGGTTTTAGAAAGGCTGTGAATATAATGAGAAATTAGTCAGCAGAAAATGTGCCACTGTTGACCCAGGAAAATATGTTACGTACGTCTCTCCCCTGCAAAGAAGCTGGCTTTTAATTCATATCAAAAAGTTCTTATTTCACATATTGCACATGTTATCCATGTATGCCATTGGAGGAAAACAAAATAAAAATGACTGCACACCATGACGCCTGCCTCTTGGGATGTACCATGTGGCTGAGAGTCAGAGGGGTTGTTCCACTCTATCACCACCAGACAGTTATCCTGTGGGCAGTTTGGCTAACAAGCTAATATCTCCTTTACTGCTAGTAAGTTCACTGTATGTGCAGGCTATCAAAATGGCCAAATACGTGTAATATGTTTAGAAACAGAGAAGAGGGTAGACCGGGCTTTTCTGCTTCTTCTCTGTGACCTGAAAATGGCATTTTGTTTGCCCCAGTTTGTTGAGCACACGAAGAATATACCGCTTCCTTCCCCATGCGGTGACATGGCACACTCCTCTGTTTGACCTTTGGATGAATGAGGATGCCTCTGTTCATATAGACAGATCGACCTGAAAAGCTTTCTGTCTGTGGCCTTCATTTCCAATGCCTGGAAAAATAGGTGGCAGCGTTTTAATCCTTGCGCCCCCTATGGGCAGTTTGTATCCACCCTCCATGTGGGCTGGTAAAAAACCCTCCGGGGCCTGACCGCATCCCCACAAGTACAGCACAGAGCTCTTCAGCCCACGGAACCCAGACTGCAGAATCTGGTGCCATGGGCCAGCAGTGTTGATGGTGAGGAGGGATGAGACACTCACAGTTTTAAGGCTCAACATGTTTTCTGTCAAGCAAGAGCCACAGGGGTCCAAGCTTCTCTGTGACAAGTCCATCCGAAGGAACAGAGCATGCTCCAGCTGCGGGGCCATGTTCATCCAATCAGTTATGTTAATTTTGGAGGCTCTGAAGCAATGGGAGCTTTCCAGAAATCCGTCCCAGGATGACAGAGAGCAGGTCGGAAGATGACTCAGGCTCAGCTGGCAGGAAGCGAGTGTTAAGGAATGGGAAGCTCACACCTGCACCTCACAGACACGGATTAAGGCTATGGATCCACCATAAAAAGGCTGAATGTTCTGCAGTAGACATTAACAGTACAGTCAGTTGGGGTCTCCATGTTTATGGTCTGGGTGCTAACATAAGTTAATCACCATTAATCCCTTTGAGGGATTCAACTACAACAATTCGTTCTATTCGTTAAAGCAGCTTCATCCATTGATCTTCCAATCTCTTGTCCAGAAGAGGACTATGGGGGGAGGGGATCCTGGCAGAATAGGGCACAAGGCAAGGAGAACACCCTGAATGGGATGCCAGTGTAGTGTAGAGCATGCGCAAACACCATCTGCAATTCTATCATTTTTAGAAATGTCAGCTAACTGCATGTATTTCAGCTACGAGAGGAAACCCACACACGCAAAAACAGGTGAGGGACGGGATTTGAACCCATGACCCGGAACAACAGCTCCATGCCTCTTCAGTTGTCAGCATGGGATTTTTGTGCTTTCGATCGATACTTCCACTTCAGCGGAACCAGGATGAAGCTCAGGGCTTGCAGAGTCATCAGAGTGGAGAAATGAGTCTGTCTGTGTGTGTGTGTGTGTGTGTAAGAGAGAGAGAGAGAGAAAGAGAGAGAAAGAGAGAGAGAGAGAGATGTCGATATGACCTCACTCGCCCCCCAGGAGTCCCCTTCTGACAGCAGGCTTATGAGAAGTTGCTGAGGCCAGCTGCTCCAAGCAGGGGATGCGAAGAAGGCAAGTCTGAAGACATCTTCATACCCCCCCCCCCCCACCCCTGCCCTCAAAACCAGGCCTAAGCACCCTGAATGTACAGAGAGAGGATAGAAAGGCAGCCTCTCCCCAGGTGACACTGCTGACTCCTCTGCCTAGCAGAGTACGCCTCGCTTAGGGCTTCACTCCCACACACTGCTCAGAGACGCCCCCTAGCGAACGATTTCAAGAGACAAGTCGCTCTAGGCTCCCGGAGGGCATGTAAAGCCCCCCAGAAGTGAATAAGATAAATTAAAGGCTGCGTCCACACTGCTTTGTAGACGTTTTGAAACGTAAAGAATCAGCATCCACACAGCCTCCTAACATTGTTTACAAAAGTATTTCCGTCCGCACTGAAAAGAGCAAAATGTATTTAACACAGCTTTTACTTTACCTTTGCGGGCACCACAAACTGTATATGAAAACAGGAAGAGGAAGTGTCGCCTACGCTGGGGTCATTTATTCGCGACTTGTATTTACAAGGAGCAGCAATGCCAAAAAGGAGCAGGAGAGCAGACTATTTTGTGTGGACTGGGTGGAATTGCTGTTAAAACAAATGCACAAGTATAACTCGAATAAAGTGGGCTAAAATACAAATTGGGAATCGTGTCCAAATACAGGGAAAGGCCACAGGATGAGTGGGACCAATTCGTAATTTTCAAAAGTCCCTGTTTTCACTCATTTACACTGCAACACTGAAATCGAGTTTGCTGAAGTACCCAGCTCCGAAGACCGTTTTTTAAAGTCTCAGTTTTTTGCCATTGAAAACTCTGGTATAGTGTGGATGAAAGACGAAAAGTAGAGACTAGACAAATGTGTATATTTTTCAATGAAAATGTAGCTGTATGGACACAGTCTATTCCTACATGGCAGCCCATGCTTAGTTCAGTGACCAGGAAAGAGAGGAGATCCAGATCCACATCGGACCGATGACTAGCAACCTGCCCATCAGGGTGACTCTAAGTGCCAGACAGGATCCCTCTCACAGTCTGGGAAGGTCAAACCATGGGCCAGATAAATAACAGGAGCAACTGAAGTAGAGGTGCAGTGGTGGGATTCCTCAAGGACATCGAGGCTAACATTAACAGGCTAAGGAAAGCAGGAAGCACCCCCAGGACCTTTTGAAGCGAAATCTAACCCCCCCTCCGGTGGCATTTGTTGCCCTTCCTAGGGCAAAAGGCAAGAGGCGCCATCCTGCTTCCATGGAGCGGCGAGGTTGGACACCGCTTAGACCCCAGACCATCCTAGAGAACTCAGGGTACCTTCAGCATAGTCACAGGGTCTACAGCAGTCGTCTCCAAGCTTTTCTTACAGTAAGAGCTACTTCTACAAAGAAAATACTCCGGCAAGCTACCAAATCACAGCAGAAAATCTCGCCAGACGGGAAGCGAGTCCCCCTCAGCATATTTGCTGCCTGGTGGACTGGGATGAAAGTTGTACTGCAATCATTGCAGTGGATCGACGATTTGGCCACCACTGGTCTATGGGTAATTAACCAGCACCCAAACTGGGAAACGACAGAGCGGCAGTGTGAGACCAGAGTAGGAGAAACCACAATGAACAAGCATTTTATCAGAATCCTCTTCCCACCCATAAAAATATCATGGAAGATCATTAAAGATTCATGTAGAGCCCGCATGTTTTTATAGGATGGAATGTAAGCACAGCAAACAGAGACTAAGCTAGCAGTGTATGTACCAAGCAAGTCCACCTAGAAGACACACAGTAACATCATTACACTGCTCTGAAGGGACATGTTTTACACTGTGCATTGTTTACCTACTATGAATACCCAGGTAATGCGTCCCATTCTGGGTACGGACCGCAGACCGCCACCTGGCCCAGGTGTTAATATCCCATCTGGCTATTAACAGGCCATTAATTTACAGTCAAGGGCCTGACAAGCCAAAGTGTTCAAAAAGCCGCAAGTCACCGAGTGATTCAGACAGACAGTAACTTTCACCCAGGAGTTTTTGCTCAATACATGCTCATCTTTCATGCCATATTAAATATATTGTAACTCTGTCTGTGCTGGGGCCGGTGGTAGCAGCCTCCATTAAATCTTCCTGCAGGAGAGCTAAATTTAACATTAGCCATTAAGCTAATACCGGCATTCCTTGCAGTGTAATACTGCACAGTTGACAGTTTAACTCTGGAAATGAAACACACCTGAGTAAGAGGGTGGGTCTGCAACTAGAGTGTGTGAGGAAATGGAGGGTGTGTACAGGAAGTAGGGACAAATAAAGAAACCCCAGTCGCCACTAGAAAAATGTGCTGGTGCTCAGAGAGATAGTTAATAATCAGAATTCCACAGAACAGGGTAAAACACAGCCATTTGTCATGGTACAGAGGATGAGTGTGAAATGCTGGAATACAGATGCTTAAAAAATGTGCCTCTAATATTCAGGCAGAAGGATGACTGAAATGTAACAGCCATGTGCTGCATAGCCAGCTGCTAACCTTGGTCTCCTTTAAAACAGTAAGCTGTTTTATTTCCCACAATGCCATGGTGTCTGGGCCAGCCGGCTGCATTGACACCAAATCATCCTGGGTGAATGAAAGACCCTGGGCCGAAGCACGGTCCTGGGATCCAGTGTCACACAGTGGTGGGAGGCGACTGAACCCGTCTCTCACATCTCCAGAGACGGTCAGGCATCTATACAGTTTACTACAAATACCCAGCTTCAGCTGAGGTCAGCATCTCTGCAGTGGGATGGGGTCTGTGCTAAGGTCACGCAGATGTTACACTCTGTAAAATAAGGGCTGTGTGTGACTCAGGAATGCTGCTAGAGACCTTAAGCCCCTTAAGAGCATATCATATTTGGCCCCTAACCCAGTCCAATACAATTACGTCCCAAATTTTTCTAGGGTCCCAATCACTCAGGAGCCCTTAGAATCATCCTTCCACCCCTTCACGGCGCCCCCAGTGTGGCTTTGCACGTTCGGATTCTGTGCCCATCATTAGATAATTAGACAATACTCAGTCGGCAGAGTGGTTTCACCATCGGGCCCTTATGTGAGGCACTTAATGCCAGTTGATTCAGGGACTGACTGACCCGGCCCAACTGCATGTTGCTTTGGATAAAACCATCGGCTAAGTAAGTTAACCTAAAATTGTGGGACTTCACGAACTCAAGGTGAAAAAAATACGTCACCTTCTAACATCTGTCCTTTCATGTTATAGAAACAGAGGATGATCTCTTAAAGACATTTTTTCCACCTAGAATGGGTGATAGGGGATCCTGGAGTGGGAATGTAGAATTAAACTATTTGCTGAACTAGATTTGGCGCTGTCAGAAAGGACAGCACTGTATTCCCTGGACAGTCCTGTCATTTGGTCTGGCTATCGAAGCAGTACTCATTCCACACTCACATGTACAATTTCTAGAATGACTGAATCGATCACATGGAAATATAAAAGTTAATAAATGTGTTTTTACCTGAATGCTGAAAGTAGCTACAATCAACAAGAACAGCATTTACAAATCAAAGTATTTTTAACTCCAATTTATTAACCACTAAACAACAAAATACTGGTGAACAAGTGACTTTGTATTGATCGCTACTATGATTTTCTGCACTATTAAACCGTGACTTGTAAAACTGCCGTACATTGTGCTTGTGAATTCCATCAAATGCATTTTAAGCGGAAGAACAGCAATAAGCCGCTCCCCATCGTTCACCCACAGAACGCACAGAATGTTACTTATCAGGTCCATCCATGAAAACATGCCCCCTCCTCTAAGCATCAGCATTCCCATCAGTCTGGTGGGTTTTTACTCACACATGTTTCAGTCTTTCGAAAATAAAGTGCATAGCCAGCACCCAGAGCCACTTATATGCACAGACAGGTTGATCTCTAAGATTCGACAGGGCTCCGGTGGTGCAGATCCCCTCTGGAGAAGCTCAAGGGCGGGAGCACATCAGTGTCAAACACCAAGGACATGCAGCAGCTCCCGATACCCGCACCAAAGTCACAGACGAAAAAGGCTGCAGTCATGCTGCTTCTTAAGAGCCCTGACTGAGGGAGATGAAACACATCAAACCGTGCACTACACTTTGAAAAGTGAGTCTTTATCAGCTGGAACAAAGAGCCACTGTGAAACTGAAACCACAGTGAACATCCCTGCCATTGTATATGTATTACACAGCTTAAACACAGCTTCTAACTACTCCTGTACTTCCACACACCAGCTACGTTCATGTTGTAAATTGATGATATTATGACAATAATATATTTAGCCACTACAAACTTGGAAAATGTTTTTTGAAAGTCTGCCTGTAAAATCATTCAGAATATTAAGCTTATAATCGCAGCTTTTCAGTTAAAAAGCAGTTTATGAACATCGCCTGACTGAAACACATAACATGTGTAGGCCTAATAATGTCGCTTTTGGTGTGATAAAAGTCATTTCATTGATTTGATATCAGTATTGCTGTAAGTGTCTTTCCCAGTCAAATGTATTCAGTTCTATGGTGTAAAGTACAAATACTTCATTACTGTACTTAAGCAGGTTTATGGTTTGGGATTGGAACTTCAGTATTTTAAATTACTGCAACCCTTACTTTCACTTCGCTACATTTTGGAGCCAAATAATGAGTTTTGACTCTCACTCGATATATTGTGAATGACCATCATTACCGTCAAGGGCCGTGGTCAAGGCCGATCCATGGTGCGGCTTGGTAATAAAGAGGATTTTATTATTAATTGAACTCAACAGAGCCAGGATCAAAAAAGGGACCAAGAGGGGTCAAAACAAAAGGCAGGAAGGCTACATAAAAAGTAACAACAATTAAATTTAGCACCGAGAAAAACAACAAAGTCCATAATAAACCAGAGGAAACTAATAACTAAGACTTCCAGCATAGCTGCGGCTAGCTAGCATCAAAGCCACAACTGTAGGGAAACACTGATTTAAGTACCCGTGGAGCTGCGGAACACACTGGGAACACAGAAGGGTGCTAAACCTACAGAAACAGAGAAAAGGATGGAATGGCCAGCGACACCTGCTGGCCAAACATAAGACGACAGAGCTGATCCTTACCTAATAAATAATAATTAAAAACTCATCCAGGGCTGCAAGATTCTGGATAAGGTATGAATCACAATGCTTTAACTCAGAATCGAGATCATGAATTTCTTTCATGTTTTTGTGCAATATTTTATTTCCTTTATTAATTATTATTATTATTATTTTGCATTACATATTGTATTTATAAAGATGGAACAAACGATGTGTATGGATCCACGATATTTCGTTTAACATACTAGAATTGCTGTCTGATAGGCGGGATCTAAATTCAAAGTTATTAAGTAAGTAGACTGGGCTTCTGACAAAATGTTCAGCCATTGTCGCTATTGGAGGACGATGGTTTCCATCAAAGGGGCGGCATGGTGGTGCAGTGGTTAGCACTGTTGCCTCACACCTCTGGGACCCGGGTTCGAGTCTGGGTCACATGTGTGCGGAGTTTGCATGTTCTCCCCATGTCGTCGTGGGGTTTCCTCCAGGTACTCCGGTTTCCCCCCACAGTCCAAAAACATGCTAAATAGCCCATAGGTGTGCATGTGTGAGTGAATGGTGTGTGAGTGTGCCCTGCGATGGGCTGGCCCCCCATCCTGGGTTGTTCCCTGCCTCATGCCCATTGCTTCCGGGATAGGCTCCGGACCCCCCGCGACCCAGTAGGATAAGTGGTTTGGAAAATGGGTGGGTGGATGGATGGATGGTTTATATAAACCTTATAAAATCTCTCATCTTTCGTTTCAAATGGAATAAAAATGTGATTCCGCTAATCTGCGTTTTCGTCATAGTGTCGCACTGTAACTTGCAATACTATATTCCTGTGTTAAAACAATTTACAATGATAAGTTAGTTTTTGCAAGATCAATAAATTTAAATGCAGACCTAATGTACTTTTTACTTAAGTACTTTAAAAACCATATATAAAAGTAAATATATATTTACTTTTACTTGAGTAGTATTTTGCTGGATGACTTTTACCTAAGTAATATTTTGGTGTGGTATCTGTACTTTTACTTTATTGAAATCCAGTACTTTTTCTACCACTGATTCAGTTTAGCTGCATTTAACTGAAGAATACAAGGTGTTACCTTCACGTAGCAATGTAGGTCTAATACAAAAAGGTCTCTATGCAATCAAATTATAGGCTAGATGTATATAAATCACGATCCAGTTTTATATTAGCAGGTATCGAAGGAAAATAGTACCTTTCTTCATATGACGAAAAAGTGTTTCACCTCATTATTTCACTTCTTCACAGGTTCAAGTCCACGGTGAACTTTCCTTCCAATATATGTGCACGTAACTTGTAAATTTTTCTGCTATTATGCTTATCTAATGATTAGATTTGTATAATACTTTATGCGAAATGACTCTCCAGACTGTGTAAATATGTCCGGATGATGGAACTGATGAATCGGTCTTAGTGAGACGGGGCTGGACGGTGCGCTCCCTGCCTTAAACCCTTTGTGAGCATCACGACCAGCCGCTCCATTTAAATGCAAAAAACCCACTACATGCCTTCTGATCCGGCTTTGTTACAACATTGTTATAATATTTACTCACCATCGAGCCGTCGTTTACTTTTTGAGCGTATCACTTGGCATTAAGATGAAAGAGGGATGGGAAGATACCTTTGATGGACAGATAGCCTTTGCTAAAGGGAACCCCCGTCAATGTCACAGATATGATGATATATGATATATCGGCAGACCTATAGAAATTTCTTTCTGAAAATAATAAAATAAAATTAACTGGCGAGTGAATGCATGTGTAAAGCATGCTATAAAGTCACTAAGTCCGCCGATCTCACGTACGTCTGACCTGAAAATCTGTTTTAAAGCATGCTGTAAACTCACCGATTGCTCTGATTTCCCGAATATCTTACATGAAAAGCCGTCTTAAAGCATATAACAAACTCACCGATCGCGCTGATCTCCTGCCGGGTGCTCAGCCGGTTTCTCTCGTCGGCAATCGCCTTCAGCATCCGCTGCAGAGACTGGTCCAGCTCCCCGTTTTCCTCCTCCTCTTCAGTGCCGACTGCCTTGCAGTAACTCTGAAAGGATGCCATTCCCAAACTGAGCTCATGACAGTCCCGGAAAGGGAGAAATCGCCCGGGTGGGGTGCGTGCTGGTGGGAGGTCGGCGGCAGGGGAGGGGCGCTGGAGATCCCCCTCCCTCCTGATCAGCAGAATAATCCTTAATATTTATTGCGGGCCGAGTGGTGATACCAGCCGGGCTGTGCAGCTGTCACCGCAGCGAGCCTCAGAGGCGCAGAGTGTGACCCGCTTCCGCCTGCCCTCCGACATCAGCCGGCATTGCGCCGGGAGCAGCCCTCACACTTCCTGCGAAGCGTTTAAAAGGGACGGGACCGGTCCGATCACGAACCGTACATCCCCCACGGTCACGAAATGACATGTTGTGCTTACCAAAAGACTTTTCGAGCTCTTAAATGGCCGCCATCGTGACAGTACCGGTCTCCCCCTTTAAAGACACAGTGTTCACGCACAGCGCCGGTCGTGCTTAAAACAGGACTAGGTGTCTTCGGTTTATGATCCCGCATTTAGGTGAAAAGTAAAAGGTGGGAAAGGTAAATGGTGAAACGCCCTTAAGGGCTTCAAAGACCTCTCCCATGCCTGAAATGCAAACGGGGATACAGCGCCCCGGGGGATCCACTGTGCTCCACAAGGTCCAATACTTATTCCTAAAACTCCAATTTAAATTACTTTATTCTGTGTAAGGTTTTCACTAATTGCTTTTACGATACTAGTAAAAGCGGCATTATTATGGTCGCAATAACATCCTAAACAGACCGTTTACAGTAAGATGCATTGCTACAGAACAAATGACATGCACCGGGTAACATGATAGATGACAGCACATGGTCTTCACACTTTAGTATATTAGAATATGTGCTTATTTAGAAATATATACATTAATACTTTACTGAAGAGTGAAAAGCAAGTAATGTTTCGAGAAGAACATGGAATTGTGGGGAAAAAATTGTGTCTTTCACATGTCTTTTTTCAGTTCAGCTTTATTTCAGTTTACTTCAGGTTTAATCTGCACCCTAATGTCTCTGCTGCTGACCATAGCTGAATCCTGTGGCACATCAAAATCAGAGCAGTTAAAAATGCATATATAATGGTCGCGGTACAGTATATATGCACTGCACAACAGTCAGTCACTGCAGGTTGGAGGTCACTTTTTATATATTATTTATGGAAAAAGTGTATGTATACATTATTGCATGGATGTCAAACTCCAGTCCTGGGCGGCCAGAGCCCTGCACATTTTTGGGTTTCCCCTCATTTAACACACCTGATTTATCGCTTTGCAACTCCTTGCTAATTACCACACAGCTCTTGAGCCGAATCGTTTGTGGGGGAACAGGGAAAGAACTAAGCTACACAGGACTCCGCCCCCCCCAGGACTGGAGTTTGACATCCCTGCATTATTGGAAAATGTATGGTGAAACAACAGCTCTGCCCCCTCCTGGGATCAATACATTGTCATTCACAAGAAGAGCACTGCACTGACAATACAAAGGTCCTGTGTTCGACTAAATTGCTTTGGATAAAACCTTCACATAAAGGAGTAACTGTAACTTCTATCGATTCATCTGCAATTTAGAGCTGTTAGTCAGCCTGGCTGTATGCATGCAGACTGCAGAAGCAAACCTGCAACACGGAGAGAACATGCAAACTCAACATGCACAGAGGGCAGATAGAGTCAAACACCTAACCCCGAAGGTGTGAGGTAACAATACTACCCCAAAGAATATAAATTAAAAGGCCAAACCTGAAGAATAAACTACTGGAAATGAAAAAAAAGATGTTCAGTAAGTTGAGTTGGTGAAATTTACTTGTGTGAAAGTATAAGAAACACATTCTAAGGGGAACAGGAATCCAGACGGTGCTGCATAGTTTCAGCCTTCTGTCTTTTATTCAAAGCAAATGGCAAATGTCTCACGCAAAGACCTATGAAACCATAAATGCTCCCCTCAAACTGCTGTACGCAGCACACCAGGCATCAGGGGTAAACCTGCAGCAGGAGACGCTTCTTCACCCAGTGTTACTTCTGCAAAGCAGGGAATGAACAGAGGCTAAACTCTCAGAACGCTCGTAGCACACGGCTAAAGCAGCCGGGCCCTAGGGGCTGTGAACCAGGCAAACTCCTCAGGGCAGCAAAGATTCACACAAACGGCTCTGGCGCGCGTACATGTCACTGAGAGAATCCTTTGAGATTTAATCGTCGTGCTAAATAAAACCTCTCCTGATGTCTGAGGACCGGCTGCTTGAGGGCCTTAGCGAACGGCGGCCAATGGAAACTCCCATGTCAAGGCCATGTCCGGGCTGTGGACCAATGGGGTCAAAGCGTGGGCGGGGCAAATAGCTGAATGGGATGTTGGGTCTCTGATCGTACTCTCCGCCAATAATGCCTGGGGGGTACAGGGGGTTGGGGGTATGAGGGTAGGGGTTGAAGGGCATGGGCTGGGGAGGTATCGGGTGGAAGAGCCGGGTACGCCGGAAGAGACTCTCCTCTCGTCGCAGCTTGTATTTCTTTTTGTAGAGCTGTGAGGAAAGCAATAGGTTTACAACTCAGAGTGACAGCAAAGGCATTCATTGAAAACCAGCCATCCAATCACAGGCCACTTGCAGAACGACAGCTACTCACTTCCTTCCAGTCTGTTTCCCGAGCTCTGTTTGTTGGATCTGAAATGTTAGGGCTGGCGTCATTCAGATCCTATAAAAGCTCTTTCTTACAAAAGATAATGCTGTCAAAATGTCCACCTTACCTCTGAAGTCACGCCGGTACAGGTGTCTCCAGAGGGAGGGGTCCACGGTGGCAACATTGAGGTCTCTGCACACGGCTGACAGGGACACCACAGACCCTACGTCCAGCAGACGCAGAACCCTCAGCAGCAGTTCCGGGGGAAGGGCGGTCAGCCCAAATACTGCTGGGAGGTTCATGGCTGGGGACACCAGGGGGCGACAGAGAGCACATAGGGATTCCACACAGCCCAAGCAGAAGCCAATCAACATGGTCTGGCAGGCCCATGTGACAACAACAAAACACAACAAAGACTAAAAAATAAAAAATAACTGCATACTGTTAACAGTACAGTAAAATATTGCAAACGTTTACTTGTCTTTCGCTCATCCTTTGGTAACAGATCTGCAAGTGAGCTTAGTTCTTCTCTAGCTGTAGTTCCAGAGGGACTTTTTGCTGATGTATGAAAGACGCAAGACTGACTCACCCTGCCTGGCGGATGCGATCAGCGGGTAAGCAAGCTGGTCCTTAAAGAGGCGAGACAGCTGCTTGAGGTCTCTGTACGCCATGGCGGCACTCTCCCCTGCGATGGACGGACAGACAGACAGACGAAGGGGTGAAATCTTCTGGAAGCCTCAGGCCCCTCCCCGGTATTGTTCCTATATCCGTATTACATATCAGCCATAAGAACAAGCTTGCTTACAGCCCCTGTGGGAAGGGCAGGGTCCTCTTGTTTTACCCTGCCTGCAAGGCTTACCTGCCCAGGCGTCCGTCACGTACGTCGACGGCTTCAGCAGCAGCTTCTTGGCATTTTCCGCACCCTCTTTCATCTTCAGTGTGGCTGCAGAGAGCAGTTAGCCGTTAGTCCCTTGGGCAGCCCAACTAAAAGCCTGCTTTCCACAGGACAGGAGTTTAAAAGGTATTATACACACCAAGCAAAGAACTCGACCCAAAGCCACAGCATTTGCATCTGCTGTTGTATTCATGAACAATTTATTAGAATAGTGCTCCATGGAGACCCACAGACAGTCCACGTTTTTGCTCCTGGAACTAGGAGGGAGCAAAAATGTGGACGTCTGTGTGTCCACGAGTACTGGGTTGGGAAACACTGGTCCAGCAGTTACAGAATATTGGGTATGAATTGGGCTCCAGCTCAGTGAGTGTGGGGTTTGCCTGTTCACTCTATGGGATAAACAGATGGATGAATGGATGGATATATGTTATCTGTAGAATAAACAGTATTCAGATAAATCTTGTTCTTCTTATCAGAGATGGATAGTTCAGGTCCAGAAAGTAAAAAATCCAGACCATGATTTAATTTCAACCAACCAGAGTTCTCCGTGACTCATCATGCTCAACTTGTTAGTTGAAACAAAATCTTGGTCTGGATTTTTACTTTCTTGACAGGAAATTTACTATGCTGTAAATAAACCGTTGCTCTCCACTATACAGTATGGGCAGAACCCCAGGTGGCTGGGGCGGACCACTGACACCCCAGCTGGTGAGGACAGCTCACCGTTGATGACAAGCATGTTCCCCATGGGCACAGCCGCCAGCGTGGCCAGACTCTGCTCGCAGAGTGGGTGAGAGTACCGCAGCCTGTATACCCCTCCCTCGGCCCTCCAGCCAGGCGGCATCTCACTGGGCTTTCCCTCTGCATCCTGGGAGACGCAGAAAAAGCATAATCAGACCTCCCGCTTACACAGCACATGTGGATTAGTGTCTCTTGGCTGGGGTATCTGCAGGCTCCCATGATGCACCATGGTTATCCGGTAAACCATGGAGACCATGTTACTGGGGTCACATCCCTGGCACCAGCAGACTGCCTTTTGAATAATATCTCCAAACTAGATGATATTAAATCACAGTGCTGCCAGTTACCAGGTCTGTTGGATCTCATGCTACAGCCACAGGCAGCCCTGCGGGCATCCTTTCATTCTAGGCTGCCAGAGATGTCCTGAGGCTATTTTACTCAGGATCAAGTACCTCCCTGAGGTCAGTGCTTTGGTGTCCCCGACTCACCACCTACCTGAGGGACAAAGCCCGTCTCAAGCACCAGAAGGTGGGAGGCCACCACAAGCGAGTCACAGGGGCCTCGACTCTGTGCCGCGTGGTGAAGCACATCCAGCGAATGGGGCACCTCGCCCTCCTCGGCCTCGGCGCACAGCATGGGCTCCAGCGCGACGGGGGGTGACACAGACCCCTCCCCTGCATCATCCTGCTCCTCTCTTGCCGTCACAAACCGGCAGCTGCTACTGGACTGCATGACCTGAGATGCACGATAACACTCAGTGGGGGCTTCTAAAATGAACCACTTTGATAAATATACACATGTAAACCAAACATATTGAACTTTTACACACAGCTACAGGCACAGTGCGTTTACCGGGGATGTCACAGGAAGAAACTATATCGTCATTACTCAGTAATGCAGGCCCAATGGACAGCGTCTGACTGCCCCAGATTGCCAGCACAGGCCCATGACTCAGCATGCTCACAATCACCCCCCCCCCCCGCGCCGCCAGGTGGGCGGGGCCAGCATTGCCACCGATTGCATCAGCTGACTGCCGTTTTGGCACTGGTGAGATTTTTGTTGCTGTAAGTGGGACAGTGTACATGGGAGGAGCTTGCTGTGGGGAGCCTGACACACCTCAAATACAGACCGTTGCATTGTTAGAACAGCAGGCGGCATAGTGGCTAAAGAGCTGAAGGTTGGCAGTAGAGCTGTCACGACTGCTCGATTACTAAAAAGCATCGGTTAAAATTTGCCTTCTCGATTTCTTGAGAATATGTTGGAAGGAAGACGGTGCACAGCTGACGAGGGTTCAAAAAACGAGTGAAAGCCTCTGTTGCGTGGAAGCACTTCACATTAATAGTGAATAAAAATGCAGTCGTCTGTCAGTATTGCAACCTAAATATCACCACAGAACATCTGCAATGCAAATAGACATTCGGGTTTGACGGACTCACCCATTATTGTGAGGTTAGCCAAAGATAAATACAAGCTGTGTGCCATTTAGCTTCTCAGAGTAGCATAGCCCCGCCTCTTAGCCATATAATCTTGTGCGTATGGTGCGTAACCATATAATATTTTTTTGTGAGTGTATTGTGTGTTTTCAGTACGGCTGAATGATACGGGAAAAAATTGCATTGGTATATTTGAAGTTTTTGCAATATTTAGGAGTTGAAAATTAAATATATAACCAAATAGAACTACCAACAGAGTCCATCAAATACGTTCGGGCGTTGCCGTGTGTTGTGCTAACAGACACGAAGCCTTGCGCAGAAATCACTTGCTTTTGTTCAATATAATTTCTCTGAGATACAGAGTATTCCCACACAGCAGAAGATGAATGTCTTTTTGTGACAAATTCTTCGCCTCGTGTGGAGTTTGCATGGTCACCCTGTGTGCACGTGGCTTTTCGCCAGACTCTTTGGTTTCCTTTCATAGTCCAAAAACATACAACTTGTGAACTAAACTGACTGCATGTGTGAGTGAGTGGGTGGGTGGTTGGTTCCTACTTTGATCCAGTTGCAATGTATATATATTATATAATTTAAAAATTACTTGCTTAATCCTGAAATTAAGCTGTAGATTGATTATTGATAATCGATAGTGATAGCCCTAGTTGGCATTTTTGCGCTGTTAAACTAGGTACTTCATAGATATTTTTCTGCAGCATTTCAAGTAATATATCTAAATTAATAAACTTGTGAGAATGTAAAGCCTAGTTCATACTTTACTTTTCTGCGTGCCATTACAATCCACTTTATGGCTGTGCATGCAGGCTTTTGAGTACATACTAACATTTATCCATAGGTGCAATGATATTCCCCCAGAGGGCAGATTCATTGCAACAAACACAAGCAGTGTGGGGAAATGGGTAAAATTGGGAGGTAATACTTTATACCATGATATTTCTGCTGGCACATTTAGCCAGGACCCCCTCCCACGTTTATCGCCAAGATTTCAAAACGCCAGAAAAGTGCTGCTTTTGAAAATACCGTATATCATATTATGTATCAAAGGTATGGAATATTAGATACCACCCAAGCCTGCTAAACAGTTTAACCATAATGTGAAAAAGTGAACAACAAAGAAACTCACGTTACATACAAAAGCACAACACTAAAGCCCATTGTATTTGTGATGTTCGTGTAGTGCAGAACATATCAAACAATGTATTTTTATCTCTGCCTGCAGAAATTCTGTTCATTCTCCAGTGCTTGGTCAATTTCTTTCCTCAAATTCATGCACCAGAAAAAGGTCTTTGTGCTCTTTCAGTAATGAGTTATGGAAGCACTTGCATATACTGTATATCTCCTTGCACGACGGCTTATCAAATGTGTCCACATTTACAACTACTCTTCTTCTTCTGCCACCTACTGGAGGCACATAATCAATTTCTTCCATTTCTCTGTCTCCCCCTTTTCCTTCCTTTTGAATTATTGTGTACAAATCATGTAGGAATGTAGTACAGCCATGTAAAGCACCTGGGTTTGCAAAAGACCATATATAAAAATAAACTGAATCGAAATGAATTTCCGTGCGCAAGCACAGCTGACATGCAACAATGCACAAAACTAACTACTGGGATATAAAAAACCGGGGTGCATGCGCACAGACTGTCAGACCCCTGATGACAAGGATTATATAATGGCATGCAGAAAATTGAAGTTTTGATTGGCCTTAAGTGGTTTTGACATCTCTGATATCCCCACAGTGCATGATTGTGTGTATATGGCTTTGTGATGGACTGGCATCCCATCAAGGGTGTACAGCAACTTGCAGCCCAAAACTGCCTGGTATAGACTCCAGGCCCCGATGTGACGCTGAAGAATATAGATGGATGAACTCCATTACCCATAAGCCATTTTATTTACAACTTGGCAGGCTAATGATAGGCATACAGAGCGTACCTCTCCTGAACGTTGTGTGGCTGGGGGCTGGCTCTCCACACGCAGCTTTCTGGATTGGTCCACACTGCCGCTCTGGGAATCAGGGGCCGTCGTAGAGACTGGAGAGTCTGACTGGGCCAGAATAACGCATATCAAGTCCCCTGGCACGATCCCGCAGGAGGAGAGGCTCTGGCCAGAGTCACTGAGGGGCTCCTTGCCATTCAGGGAGAGTGTGAACTCAGTATCTGGGCTACAGGAGACAAGACGAGTCCAAAATCATCTCTCTCTTTGCAACTCTCTAAAAGGATTTAATTGCTCAAGTGACCTTTTTTTTGCCTAAATGTTTGCAAGGCTGAAGCAGTCACATTGCGATAGGATATAAAACTAGCATACCTCCTGCAAGTGAAACAAACAACCTGCACACTATCCAAAATGAACGTCCCAATATTTAAAGTGACAGAGGGATCAAGCTTGGTTTAAAATGATCGTTTAAAATGCTTGCAGTCTGCAACGTATACCACCCATCACATGTCCTATCAAAGAAATGCAGAGAGTGACGTTTGGCACAGTGATAAGCAAAGCAGAGAGGGAGGTCCCCGTGGAACGCAATCGGCAGAGATGGACTGACCTAAGGCCACAGGACGGGAGGAGGACCTCCATGACCTGCATGGATAGATCCGTGAGTGTGGGCTCATCTCCATCCAAGTCCAGGCAGCTCGTCTGTCTGTTCAGTCTCACGCGGAGCTTCATGTTCCAGCTGCTGGGATACAGGACGGCAGAGAGATCAAGCAGGGACACGTACACATTTGGGAAGTTGATTAAACGAAAGCAAATATGCTTTAAGTTTTTCTCCTCAACAAAAGGCTGGAGGATTCACTGCCTCTGCATTTCTCAGCCTTTTGTGTTTTATTTTGAATTTCACATGGGACAGGGATCAGCTTAAAATATCACTTCTGATATCATGTAAATCAAATTGCTACAAAGAAATGCAAAGTCCTCTCTCTGAAACAGTGACATCACCCTAATTCCTTTGCTCATTATTCCAACACACGCCCTCCGGTCTCAGCGTCCACAAAGCCGGGTCCTTGCCAGCTAGGCTCCTGTCCCAGGCCCCGGTCCTCACCAACCTGCAGTACAGCAACTCCCTGATGACCAGCATCCCTTCTAGCGGAGAAACACTCCAATTGCCATGTGACTATGCCAAAACATATTCTGTCCTGACACATGCAAGGGCCATTCCTTTGCTATACAGCACACACTGACCCCCTAGCACAGTGTAAATTCAACTTCAACTCTTAGCATTCCCAAAAAAGATTCTCATATTTCTTTATCTGTTAATTTTAAATTCTTTCTGAATCAGGTCACACTTCTGGATCCGTGTGGCACTCTGCAGTCTGACCACAATAATGTTTTTGTGGAAAGAACTCATCTCAACACCCAGTTCTTTCACCTACAGAGAAGCAAGCCTGACGTTCCTAATTAACTCATGAACACAGCCATCTCTATAAACAGTATTTTTTATTTCTTCCTTACTGTAGAAAATATAGAAGGCTCCAGGAAGATATTTCATAAGCTAAACCCTACTACTCAAAACTGTATGTTGGCAAATTCGTAAAATGCAGTAAACTACAGTGCAAAAACAAACATACTAAGTCAGCGGCATTCTGGAATAGCCACGAGATAAAATTACTAAACAGTTTCATTTTCGTTTCTTTCAGTTTTGTTAACCAGGCACAACTAACCACCTTCAGATAAAATCAAAGCAAAATAAATAGCACAACATGTCGTACCTCAAACGGTGGGTTACATATGAGAAGAAAACTGCTAAATGGAACATTAAGCATCACCATCGAGAAAAAAAAAAAAAAAAAGAGAAAGTTCGTGAAACTCTACAGTATAGTCTGACATGGACTTACACCTAGTGAGCGAAATGCACTTACTTTTTCTGATGACTACAACGCAAAGAAACGCTTCATTGATAAAACATCAGCACTTGCATAATATTTCTGTCGGTCATAAAGGTGTGTGGCAGGGTAAAATCCTGCGATGCTGGGTGTCGAAAAACAAACGCAACTGCAAGAACTCTAGAATCTGCCAGATGATAGCTTACAACTACGGAACCCGACGAGGGCCAAACAGTACGAATATCTTTAAGTCAAAATCCCCTGGGTGTCAAGTCACCAGGGTACTACTAGGGGAATCTATGGATAAAACTAATTTCTATAAGACATGACAATTTCTTTAAGACATGCCATTTTTTGTGGTCAATGATTAGTGACACACAATTTACTTTCCCATCGAATTATGTATTTTGTGCTCTGTGTATTATCACATTTCCGCATTGTAGCACATAAAGCGTTTTGCTTAAGGCTCGCTCTGTTTGAATAATCAAGGTGTCCGTAGCCTGACACTGTAAATGAGCAGAGTCTATCGAAGAAGCGCCGTGGGTGGGTTTAGACACACAGTTTGCCTGAGAGATTTGGTGTATTGGGCGATTGTTATTGGGGGTTTTTTTTCGGTAATTTTTGTATGACTGATTGTTATAAAAATGAGTCGAAGCTACAACGATGAATTACAGTACCTGGACAAGATCGATCAAAATTGCTGGCGCATTCGGAAGGGGTTTGTTCCCAATATGAAGGTGGGTAGTTTTAACGTGGTCGGTCGCGTTACTTATGGTGTCTCTGTCGGTCGATATAGTTAACCAGGGCTGCGTTTCACGAATATTGCTAATGCGAGCTTTTGGGAAACACACTGCACGCTCGGTGATACGTAAGACTCCGAAAGTATTCTCGTGTCCGCTCTCTTTGCAAAAACATCGGTCTTTATTTGTAAATTAATGTTTGTTCGTTAATGAGGTTTAGTTGAAATCTGGGTGAAAACTTGAGCGAAGTCAACTAGTGTGGGTAGATTGCTCAGTTTTATACATGCCAGCCTTGATTTCCAGGTGGAAGGGGTTTTCTACGTGAACGATTCTCTCGAGAAGTTAATGTTTGAGGAGCTGCGTAATGCCAGCCGAGGTGGAGGTAATTGCTATTTACCATTTCTCCTCTATATCAATTTTCATATCTAAATAGACAAGCAAGTAATGGCTGTATTGTTTATCTCAGCGTTAATTAAAATTGTGATGCAGGTGGTCGGCGTGTGGGTTTTTCCCCCAGGTTTTGGTGGATTCCTTCCGGCTATGAAACAGATTGGGAACGTGGCGGCTCTCCCGGGAATAGTGCACGTAAGGCTTAGCGAGTAATGGAAAATATAATATAATTTGAAAACTCTTTTACATTACTAATGTGATCTCCACTTCTTTGTAAACAGAAATCCATTGGTCTCCCTGATGTCCACTCCGGTTACGGTTTTGCCATAGGAAACATGGCCGCTTTTGACATGAGCGATCCCACTGCAGTTGTCTCACCGGGTATATCTTAATTACACGTGTACCTTAACATAATCAATGGTTGGTGAAGGGCTTTTTTTGTTTAGAATCTTTATATCCTATAATTTGCTATTTAAATTGCATTTCGGGAGAAATACAAATTTCTTTAAAATAAATTTGCATTTGTTGTAAAGCAGGGCTATTTAAGATGTAAATGAGGCATGTGTCCAGTAGGTATGATTTAGTGGCCTATGATGAAATACAGCCTGTGCCACGCTTATGAGTGACATCCGGCAGGCATGTTCTCTTGTCAGCTTATCTAATTGACTTTGACCTGGGTTGGCTTGGCGTCTTTGCAGGTGGTGTGGGATTCGACATCAACTGTGGTGTTCGCCTGCTGCGCACCAACTTGGACGAGGGCGATGTGCAGCCGGTGAAGGAGCAGCTGGCTCAGGCCCTGTTCGACCACATTCCTGTGGGTGTAGGCTCCAAGGGTGTCATCCCAATGGGTGCCAAGTAAGCAATGCCTCTCGACACCCGTCACCTGCCGAGGTCCGGCTCCACAGTGCTTGGCGTCGGTTGTAATGGGCAGTGCGAATTGAGTCTTTATATTCCTGGGGGTGGGTGTACAGCCTCATGAGGTCGGGTGTCACACACGCTCTTGCCCTTGGTTACTGGGGTTAGTGTGTTGTAGGTCTGTCTGCTTCACCAGACAGCACACACTACTCATAAAGGGCAGGGATGAGGGCAGTGGTGGCTTAATGGTTAGGGACGCGCACTTGTGATTGAAAGATTGTTGTTTGGAATCCCCGACCAGCAAGGCACCACTGAGGTACCCTGAGCAAGGTTCCGCCCCCAAGCACCCTGGGCATTGAATTAGCTGGCCCCTGCTGTACCAAAGTGTCACATATGGGTTAAATGCAGAGGACACATTTTGTTGTTGTGTGCTGAGGTGTGTCAACAATAATTACTGATTTCCTAATTCTAAATGTTGACTTGTTTTTCCGTCACAAATAAAATACAGAGTATTTCCTTGTTTAAGGGACTCAAATGACACCTTAGAATGACTCTGATTTAAAACCATTACAGTATCACACATCTCTTTATAATCTCTTATTTTCTCCAGTTCCGTATGTAGCTTAGGGTACCTGTGCCTGAAGGACACCTTTTTTTTTTGGGGATGGACATGGACATTTAAATTTGTGAGGATTGTAGACATAACGTTTATTTTCAAATTTGTGTGTGTGTCGTATGAGCACTGTTTTTTTTTATTTTTATTTATATAAAGTTGTTTTCTGCTGTGGCTCGCAGGGACCTGGAGGAGGCGCTGGAAATGGGGGTGGACTGGTCCCTGCGGGAGGGCTATGCCTGGGCGGAGGACAAGGAGCATTGTGAAGAGTATGGCCGCATGCTGCAGGCTGACCCCAATAAGGTCTCCTCCAAAGCTAAGAAGAGGGGGCTTCCGCAGGTATCATCACACCGCCCCCCTCCCCCCCCGGTACCCTGCATGCTGCGGCGCATAGGGGTGTAAATGACTGGTCCCAAGGTGATTCAATGTTGGTTATTGTGGAAACTATTTGATGCATCAGGTATCTTTCATTCCCGTCTCAGTTCAATTTGATTATTTCAGTAACCTAATTTCTATCCTTTAACTTCACTGAAAAAAACACATTACTGTGGGAACTTAATTACGTGATATTAACGGGATACAAAGAAAGCAGAATCTCAGAACATTGTTTTTCATTGTTATAATAAATTGTCGCAGGCTGGCACAGTCGCCTGTGCCACCCTCGGTTTATCAGAGCCCTAGAGAAACTCCCCGAAAGCAAGTTGGAGTCAAAGGTAGAGAAAAATACATGGATAGACTGGAAGCTAAACCATGTGGTGAGGGCTGCATCGCGAATAAATCCCAGTACTCTATCACCAAAGAGAAGGAAATGAAGAGGAACGCAGAAGGCCAGCCAGCCACATTAAATGCGTGAACCGAGCCGCTGAGCCAGCTGGCTAAATCATAAATGGTACAGTTACTGGTAAATTAGAGCAACTACAGGGAGACTAATGTCCATATCGTATTAATATTTACAACCCCTATTAATTCAACATTTACAAACCCTAAAGAACACCAAAAGGTCAAGTACTGAACTGCACAGAAAGTTAAAAGCATTTAAAAGCACTGCAGGCCAAGTACTTCTAATTAGGGCCTGCTAATTTTATATGCCCATAAGTCTTAAATATCGGCCGGCGGTATTGGCCAAGATTGACAGATCGGATTGGGAAAAAAAACGAATGACTTTGTGCTACAAAACAGGGACAAGTTTCCAAAAAGTTGTAACATAAAGACCATCCGGTAGCAGTTCCTTTATGAATATTAATTAACCTTCCCCTGCCGTCCTATGTTCCGGAAATTCTCTGGCACTACAACTTCTCTGCCTCTACTTGAAGCATGTGAATGTGACGGTGCGCAACTTGGAAGTAGCAGAATGTTTATTTTACCCCCCAAAAATTGATTCTGCTGTTACAGGTTGATACATTGAATCGCCACCTCAGTAATCGATTCGTCGAGATGTGTCTTTACATCCTTATTGTATGCTGTGGCACACAGGTTGACTCTTTAGGGCAATGCTTATTCTGCCATGCCCCTGCTGACTTTTAATCGTTATTGTGCTTGCAGTGGCAGTCTGGCTGTATGTTGAGGTTCAGTGAGTATTAATCAGGTAATGATTATGGTTTCCTTTTCCAGCTGGGGACGTTAGGTGCGGGGAACCACTATGCTGAAATACAAGTGGTGGATGAAATCTACAATGACTATGCTGCCAAGAAGATGGGCATCGACCATAAGGGGCAGATCTGTGTGATGATCCACAGTGGCAGCCGTGGCCTGGGGCACCAGGTAGCCACAGGTAGGTCTGCGTTCCTCTGGAAGCTCCTCACAGCTTTCTACTATATTCCTCTTTGGATCATTTGAACAAAGTTAATTCAACCACCAGACATGTCAGTCTGACCTGTGAGGATGACCTGAATTGTAGTGCAAAATCTCACCCTTTTTGCTTGGTGTCTGTAGAGATAGACAAACTGATGGGTTTGGATGAGCAAACCTCTCCTGTTGGTTCTGGAAAGCTGGTCCAATTGCAGGATGTTGTTGAATTTATGTGCCTCGTAGATGCTCTGGTTGCCATGGAGAAGGCCATGAAGAGGGATAATATCGTAGTCAATGACAGACAGTTGGCATGTGCTCACATCGGGTCCCCAGAGGGTCAGGACTACCTGAAGGGAATGGCGGCCGCTGGCAATTATGCCTGGGTCAACCGCTCCTCCATGACCTTCCTGACCAGACAGGTAGGTGTGATTCAAGGACCTCTGAATGATGTCATTGGGATATCAGTGCATCAGTTAAATAATTATATTCCTTCTGACAATATTGATCATATTTGAAATACTTTGATCTTTTGAGATATTAATCAAATAAGAGATTCGTCTTTTTCCACCTTCTGGAATTTTCCATGTGGGTTCTCCCTCTAGTACTGCGGCACCGTGTGATGTCAGTGTGGCTGTGTTTTGTTTGTTTTTTCTTCTGCAGGCCTTCTCCAAGGTGTTCGGCACCACTCCTGATGACCTGGACATGCATGTCATCTATGACGTGTCACACAACATTGCCAAGGTGGAGGAGCACATGGTGGACGGCAAGCAGAAGACCCTGCTGGTGCATCGCAAAGGCTCCACCCGCGCCTTCCCCCCACACCATCCACTCATCCCCGTCGACTACCAGGTAGAATCATGAGTACATCTCCAGTGGAACATTAAACTCCAACCTTAACGGAGTAAAAACGATGACCTGCTGAATATTGATTGAGATTGTAGCATGGCAATGAGAATTTGAAGAGCTGTATTAAAATATAGGTTTGTTGGTTTGTCCTTTTAAATAAAGGAGGTCCTCCAACTTACAGGGAAATTTGAGGGTAGGTGGCAGGATTGGCACTCCAGCCGCCAGAAAAAACTCCAGTCCATTTGGACTAGTGTGGTGCTGAGGAGTCACCCGCCACATGGCTGCACTCAGGTTCTCATGCCTGAGGTGGTTTTTTTGTGTAGTGAGTGCTGAAATCACCCTGTGATGTGCTGTAATCAGCATGTGCCCCTTACCTCAATTAAAATATGACAAAGTCAAACTAATGACATTTGGAATGGTTCAGCCTGCACCCTCATTTACAGATTGTTTCAAAATGCACAACCAACAAATGTTTAGGTTAGGGCTCAGCAAACTCTAGGCTTCTGCAGTCCCGTCAGTCAGGTGGCTGTTTGAAGAATTTATCAGTTAAGTCGTGATGAAGAGCAGCAGAGCTGAGCAGAGAATCTGCTCACGGTTAGAGGATTAGAGTTACTGAGTCATCCATCCATCCATCCAGCCTGACGTGTCCCAGGCCCGTGTGCATTTACTCGCTGCACTCTCACCCTTTGCTCTCCCTCTCACCAGCTGACCGGACAGCCCGTGCTGATCGGCGGAACCATGGGCACCTGCAGCTACGTCCTGACAGGCACCGAGCAGGGAATGACGGAAACGTTCGGCACCACCTGCCACGGCGCTGTGAGTCCAGGCTCTACCCTCGCCCTTTACCTGTTCTGGGCTATACTGGAGCTTATTCGATTGCCTCTCTTCCCTCCACCCTAAGGGTCGCGCTCTGTCTCGGGCCAAGTCACGCCGCAACTTGGACTTCCAGGATGTGCTGGACCAGCTGGCTGACAAGGGCATCGCTATTAGGGTTGCCTCACCCAAACTGGTGATGGAGGAGGTATGCCCGTTTCGCGGGATCATGGCTGCCCATGCCAATGGCTGCCGTACATCATCACCAAAGCAGATCCAGTATTCAGCCGCTAATTTTGCTTTTTACTCCTTATAGGCCCCTGAATCATACAAGAATGTGACCGATGTGGTCAACACGTGCCACAATGCTGGTATCAGCAAGAAGGCCATCAAGCTGAGGCCCATCGCGGTGATTAAAGGATAAAGGTTGTGCCCCCGCTACGATCAGGGCAGGCACCCAATCCAGAGAGGGCTCCGTGCATGAGCTAGCGGCCGCTACAGGCCAGGAATGACAGGGACAGCAGGGTTCCCATCCGGGATCGGTTTGTGATCTAGTAAGCCGAGCTGAGCACTTTGATTTAAATGCACATATTTACTTGGTTTGAACTAAGTTAGCAGAATATGAGGAAATCCTTGGTTTTCTTAAAAAAAGCTGTATATAGACAGATACCGAATTGACTTTCATTTTGTGATGGCAGATTAAGGAAAAAAATAAACATGGAGAATTGGTGACAATTTTTTTGTAACTTTTTCAAAATTGACATGCAGGCCTTAAGTTATGTTGTTAAGTTGCTATATTCAGTACTCAGAGATGTAGCTTTTGATGAAGGAATGCTTCCTTTTCAGAAGCTTTAAAGCAAGTGCTAAGACTTTAGATAAACAGAATAGTAGTGTGTGCTCTGAAGACAGTTTTATGTATCCAGAGAACTTGATTGAGCTGTTTTAGTTACCCTAATTGCTGCAATCAGCATTAAACGGTTTTACGACTGTGTGTTTCCATAAAAGGCATTGCAAACTAAGGCATCCCACATTTGCCCCCAGGCTAAACGTAATCCTGTAACAGGTTGGAAATGAAGCAGCACCGAATATCAAGTTAAGCTTTATTGACATATAGGATAAGAATGCAACATCATTACCAATAATGGAATTCTTGGTCTGTTACCTGACCTGTTATGCAGTAACTAAAACAAAGCAACATAATAAAAGAATGGAAGTAGTAAGTATAAAAATAAAATGAATATATCATTTTAAAGAAGAAAAAAAAGCCAGTGCTGTACAATAGAGGGAAAAAAAGAAAAAAATAATAATGGGGGGGGGGATCAGGGTACCCCATGTGGTATGTGTGTGATTGTAATGAGTGTGTGGATGTTAGTGTCAGCAGTTCAGTAGCCTGATGGCTTGTGGATAAAATCTCTCAACCTGCCAATCTGGACCTGGACTGATAAATTATTGAATTTTTGGATTTTGATGTATTTTCTAACCTCTGTAGCACTTTATTTAGCAGTCCAAGAAACTCACAGGCCAGTTGCATGCGTTGGAAATCTCAAGTGTTGCTGCTCACCAAACAAAATCTGTGCTTTCTGATCAACTATTGTTAGTGAGTGACGAGACTCACTGACGAGAGACAAAAGATGACAGGAAAATGAGTGAAAGATAAGTAATTTCACATGGCGTACTCTGAAAAGAGTGGGCAGACCCTTACTACTTTATTCTTCCCACTAGCAGTTCAAAACCAGTTTGTCTTGTACTTTCTGAGAACAAGTGGCAATATGAAGCACTACTATGAGACAAAGCACTGATCTTGAGTATAATAGAAAGCACAGAAAACAGCATCATCAGCTACATAGAGAACTGCAATATTAACCCAGGTTGTCCTACTCCAGCTGCTTGAAACAATTCAGATGACACTTTGTGTAGACTTAGCTGTAGAGTCCACTCATATCAGTGCTCAGCTGCTAGTTCATGTAAGGGTCTTCAACGATGAGAAGAAAGTCTTCCATGAAGACTGTTAGGTGTTGCACCCCTTCAGACCAGTACAAGAGGATACATCTACTTGACCATAAAGGAGATAATTTGTTATTGTTATTACAAAATTAGTTGAGATTAAGATGACATTTTACATTTTTGCTTGATGAATTTTTCTATAACTGGCCCTCTTTAAAATGAATACGCCTGTTCTGCAGGTTTGTAAAACTCATTAGTGTTGAAAACAAGTTTTACAGCACATATTCAACCACGTGAGGTATTTGTGATAATTCCATTCCATTCAAAACACAAACTTCCACAGTGATAAGCCTGTGTTTAGCAGGTAACCGCGTACATTCCAGAATCATGCACTGTCTTTACTTCTGGTGCTCTGTCTGAATGGGGTTCTCTCACGTTTCTATCCATGTGGATTTTTGTGCCAGGATTTTCAGAAGGAAGGGCTTCTCATCTTTTTAAACCAGGGACTCCCAAGTGAAGAGAGAATAGAGCTAGAGGTCACCTACCACTAAGAAGCCCACATCTGATCACATAAGCGAGAAATAGTCATACAGCATGATGAAATATCATTCTTGTTGGTCGTAGTGCAATTTATTACTTATTTCATTGCATTACGACCAATGAGAGCAATATTTCTGCCAGGATATTAGATATTTGAGCCTGTGTATTAGATCATGACTGATTAAAATGTCTCCCTGATACGCCTTTAAGGAGAGATTGCATCATTCTACAGTGCACATTCTGTCAATTGCAGTTCTTTGGCTCATACACGCATTTGAAGTTGTCAGGCAAATCTGTTTCGACACCAATAAACCAGTAATAGTGAACAGTAGCTAGTGCCTTGGATTTCTTCCTCTACCCCTTCCGCGCTTCCGTGCCAACATGCAATGCGCAACAAACGACACATTCCCTATCCGGCAAAGTAGCAGCATGGATGTTCTGGCAGAGTTGGTCACTGAGAAGAATTCCACTTTGGTAATATGGAACTTGTTTGGATTTTCCAATACTGACACAGCACAAACAAAAAAATATTTGCAAAATTTTTAAAGATAATCTTGGGGATGGCGACGGGATAAGCCTCGTTTACCAGCTCAAATAAAACAGCCAAAAGAGTAGGCCGAGTACATTTTGGTTTTATTACCTTATAAGCCTACATTTTTTAAAACAATGTTTCGTTGCACTGTTCAGTGTTCAATAACTTGCAAAATAGTCTTTAAAATGAACGTGGAGAAGAATCATGAGATCGTGGATCATGATCATGCCAGAAAAAAACTGACATGATACTTTTGCCATTTTGTCCACCCCTGCTCCACGCACATGTAGCTGAAACTGGCAATAAAAGATACTTCAGATACCCCCCCCCCCGGTCCTAATGTTTCTTCTCCATCCTCTAAATATCTTTCTCTGTGAACAGGGGCCTCTATGTCTTTTTCGTTAACTAAACATTTTGTCAACATTCGGGTTGTCTCTTTGGACCGCTGGGGGGCTTGTGGACACCTGCTTGAACTCCCCGGTGCCAAGGTAACAGCACCTGCTGGGATGTGAAGGTTCAAATAGGTATGATTTTATTATTGGGCATGATTATGTTAAATTCCAGATGGGAATGTGGCCTGTGCCCATGTTCTCCATGCAACATGTGCACTGAAACCTTGGGCAACATAGCCCACCCTGTCCCATTTACAATTACCAAAACATTTTATTGGACAGCATCCCACGGGGCCTTTCCTGTCTGTGAATAAAATTTGAATATGAAAATAATCTGAAGACCATATTGGCCTGGCTTTGCACATGCCATTACGCCATTATTTTAAATTTACTGGTGGCAGATAAGGTCCTGAAACAAGGTGGATGGACTCAGTCATCGGAATAACAAGCATGTTATCAGGAAGATTCATCTATGTGGGCAGCAGAAGTCAACACGTCATGTACTCATACTTCAATTCCATGATCACAGCAACCGTTTTCAGACAGACCAATACAGTTAGCAATTTTAAATGTTCATGAGCATTAAGACTAATAAATTCCTATAATCTCAATAGCATTTTGCAAGATCTTACAGACTACCATATAGAGGTCAGTTAACATGGCACTGATCTGCATGGCACAATGGTCAGATGAGAGGCATCTGAGCCCAACTATACACAATGTGTACAAAAGGATCTTAGATGGGTGCTTTGTTGAGTTTCCATTAACATTACAGTGATGGTTTTCAGTTCAAAGGAATCCCCAAGTTTCGGTTGTATCCTATTACATTTTAAGGTTCTTCACCATGAAAGTTTTTTTTGTTTATTGAACAAAAGACAGTTTCAAAACATGTTGGTCAAAATCATCAGTTTTAATTGTTCAACCATCACCTATTTAGATGAGCCGAGTTGAAACATACAGGGAATCTCAGTCATGGACTTAATATCAGAACGTGCATTCCATTCCTTTCCATGTCCAGGTACAATGAAATATGGCACCATGATAAATGTCAGTAATCCTGTCATGATTCTGCCTCCTCCAAACGTCCCTATTAACGCACATTCACATAGCAAAACTGAACTCCATTGGTCACATGACACTGCTGGGGAATCCCTTGAAAATAGGAACTAACCTTTGTCCATGAGAACTCACAATAAAATTCAAAGTGCAGTAACAATTACTGCTAACCATTAAAATTTCACCATTTTTTTTCCTTTTTGCCTAAATCTCAAAAAATTAAACCATTTGGCTAAATTAAGACATTCAAGTCTGGCTCACTTCCTGTAACAGGAATATATATATTTTTTTAAACAAATAAAACATAGCAGTATGCAAATCAAGTCTCCAAAATATTTTGCAATTTTTAAGCGCTCTACTTATATCAAATGGTTTTTTTTTTTTTTACAGTTCTTCATAGTTAGTAGGCAAAACTTTTATGTGGGTGAGGTTTGCAAAGAAGCACAAAGCACTCGCGGTTAAAGCGAAGGTGCATTTTGGATAAGGGACGAAGTCCAGACCGTGTCTTGGCAGATGGGAGATTAAGTGAAGTGAAACGTAATGCCCCTCCTCAGCTTCCTGGGTGATGATGTTAAATGACTAATGTTATGCTTTTGGTTCACTGTCCAGGTACATCGATTACAGTATAGGTCCTCTGAAATGTACGCAAGGACCAGTCAATCGTTATATTCCTACAAATGTGAAAATTAGACACTGTAAAAATATAATACATAATCCATAAACAAATCTATGGTTTATTCAAGGAAAAAAATATATACCAGTAAATACTACTGAGTTCTGAGGGAGGGACATGCAAACTATTTTGGCTGAAATAATATTCAGTTAGAGACAGAGAGCAATTACACTGCAGCCAGAAGCATCCAAGATTCATGTCATTCTGGCCAAAACGTAACAAAAATTTCCTGCTTCAAAACATAAAATCTGTATCATTAAATAAATGTCTTGGAAAAAAAGGGCTCCTTATATTACAAATCTGCAAGTTCAAAGGGAGACGCCCATTTAGCCTCAGTCTGTTATATCAGACCTATAAATCCAACCCTCCTCCTGGCAAAAATAATCTATTGATGCCCCTCCCCCCCCAGGCAATTCCGTCCTGCCTAGCCCTCATACAATCCCCTTCCTGTACCTACCCTTTCCTCCTATAGTCCACAGTTTTAGTCCTGCCTTGCAAACAGGCTGAGCCATCGACCAACAGCCCACGAGGCACTGACCAGGCCAAACCCACACTGGGCACACGCGTTTGGTTGGACTGGGGCAGTGACCCTGCCTTTGCTGTCTGTCGTCCTCCACTGCGAGCCTCCACATGACAGGATTGGGTTTCGTTATGCAAACTGATAAGTGCAAAAGCGAGTCCAATGCTAGCCTCCCCTTCCTCTTTTCTGAAAGGGCACTGACCCCCTCTTCCTCAGGCTTTTCCCCCCTCCGTCCCTCTTCCTTGGAATTTCCAGTATTACAGTTTGGCTCGCTGAAAGAATGCCTGTCAGAAGAGAGAGGGGTCAGGAAACGTTACCACTAATGGTATCTCGGAGGGCTGGGGGGCAGCTGGGGATCTGCGGCAATCATACCTTTATGTAATTCTTGAGGACCTTTGAATCTGGCTGCTGAAGCACCTGGCAGAGCTCCTGAAATGGACGGATCATTTAGACATAGCGAGCATTACCAGAGATTGTTTCCTGTTCGGACAGAGCCATACCTGAATGATGTCTGGGGTCACCTGCAGAGAGGGCAGGTACTCCTGCTGCAGGTACTGAATGAACTCTGGTCCCTGCAAACACATTGACACCAAGTTACAGTCAATGGAGGCCAACACTTCAATACTCCCACAAACTCCATTTTAATTAAGCGTCCCTTCTTTTAGGGGCTGGGGAAATCTAGACCCGAGTATCGCAATCTAACATCTCACACTTAATGTGACCCTCACCCTTTTCAGGTGAATCATCTTCAGCGTCAGGGCACACTCAGACAACGTCTGAAACACAAAGTCATGTGTCAGGGGAAATTATAAGACGTAAAATTATGGTAAAGCCTTTCGGCCAAAGTTATCTGACAAACTGATGACGTACCAACATAGTCTGGGCATCTGATAGGTCAAAGGTCGGCTTGAGAGGAGCCAGGAAGCAGGCTGGCACAATGTGTTTGTAGATAAAATCCGGAAACCCCACTAATCCATCTTTTCCCCCTGTAAAGAGAAGGAATAAGGAGAACATCCACCAACCTCACTGGGTAGCCCTGTATACATTGGTTAGAATGATTTGGCCTCATCCACCGAGTTTAAATAGCTGTTATTGTCAATCATATACAGAAACAAACATATACAATACTGTTATCATAGGTATTTGGCATTAATGTTTATGGATCACTAAAACGTCAAGAAAAATCCAATGTTCTACAAATATAGTTTAAAACGTATTTAGAAATATGCAAGTATTTGTGCAAAGTGTGCAAAGTGATGTTTCTTACCCCAAAGCTCTACCAGTTTGGAGAGGATGATGAAACAGGTTTTCTGTGCTATGGGGTCAGGGATGTCGACAGCCCCCTGGATTATGGTGAAGAGGACCCTCTCGATGTTTTCCAGCTCTAGACGGACATACAATCCAGAGAACATCAACTGTATGCAGAGAGCAAGGTCAGAGGTGATGGGCAGAGCCAAGCAATGAAGGACCCCGATGGCGTAGAGCCGGTCCCGGATTGGGAAACTTAGAGGCTTCTAGGTCAAGCCACATCTTACTGGTGCACCTTTAGGTGAGTTCCGCAAGCCTTTATTAAAATGGCCATCTTAAAAAACTATCCATTTATATAATAATCCCTTCACATTCGCGATTTTGGTTATTCGTGATTCAGCTGTGAAGTGTGACATGGGAGTATTTTTGGAGCTTGCCGAAAGATCGCAGGAATTCATACATGACGCGCAAGCCAAAATGATACTAAAAATGATTTAGATCAGATAAAAGCATAATGCATAAATGTTCGCAATATTTCTTAGTGTACATCTTTTATATTAAAAGTCTATGTATATCTGTCTCAGCACCCAGCCTCACTAATGTAACTGACTTTGGAATCTCGCATCTCTCACAGTAATCGTTAAACTTTTCAGTGCCATTAATTTTACATTTTAATGAGTCCAAAGCACAGTCCTCTTGGTAGTAATTTTGCACGTATAAGGGCATAATTTAGATGATTTGTACATTATATAAAAAGGTCTTGATAGGAAATGACAGTAATTTGACAGGCAAAGGGCACTGGAATTGCAGTTAATATCTCGTTTGTGCAGTGTGGGCGCCACACAAACAGTTTCATGTTATGAAATTAATTTAACTGCACCTGTTGTTGTAGGTAAATGACTTGATCTTGAATGGCTCTAGCTCTGCTAGCTGAGAGGAGGAGACTGAATATGGATGTAACTCCTGTTTCGTTCTGCTCATAGACATCACTAAGCATTTGATTTGCTCTGTTCATATACATATCATACTTAACTCGTTTCACTATGTTTATACATAAAACGTGTATGTGTACTGTAATTGTAGCAATGGCAGTTACACTGTAATTATCAACACTTATGTAAAAGCACATATAATTTTTCCAATTCATCATGATAAACAATCATTCCTTTGAAATGTTTAATCCATCACCCACAGAACAGGCATAAAATACATGTCGATTTGTGAGTGGGGGGTCTTCTCCTTTGCATATGGGGCACCCCTGTTCCAAATGGGAACCTTCTCCTACTCTAATCATCTGCATTTTACGTCCATTCAGAATTTCTGACTTCCACACTGTTTGCTTAGAGACTGATAATAAATAGACTTCATCTTATTGTTCAGACTGTTACTGCTAGGGAAACCCAAGTATTGTTCGTGAATTTTCACATTCGTGGGAATCTTCCACGCCTAACCCTTGCGAATGTGAAGAGGTTACTGTACAGTTGAGTAACGTGACCACTAACTCGCTAAAACATGATATACTGCAACCAAATCAACCAATAAAAAGTATGCTATGTTTCAGGAATGAACCGACTACAGCCATGAGCTAAGCCCACCCCTGACGGCAGGAAGGTTTCACATCAACGGAACGCCACATGATTCAAGAATGGCCCAGGTGTTTCAGAAGCGGTTTCAGAAGCAACATAATAGTTTTCCATTAAGTCGTAGTTTTTTTCTTTCCATATTTTCATATTTTATTTCAGATGTTCACTCAGATTTAGCTTTGGTTAACGGTAACCCTGTTCTGGATCACTACAATATTACTTACACCCAAATTTCACTATTTACTGGAATGTCTGTAAAAAGTTACTACTCCGCCGTCGTACATCAATTTCTATGAGCTGCTCTTTTTACTGGCTATGGCCAGATGACTAAGCACTCTCTCACGCTTGCATCTCACAGCCAATAGGAGCCCTCGAAGCCGGACCGTCTGATTTGCTCACCCTGGTTGCCCATGACCTCGTTCATGCCGCTGCTGACCACAGTCTGAATGAAGGTGAAGTAGCTCCTCCTCAGCATCTGCTTTTCCAGAGCTGCCGTCTGGTCATTATCCTCAGCTGGCCGGGCCAGCACCTCGAAGATGGCCTGCACCAGCGGCATGAAGGCCTGCTGGAGGAACGGTGACACCTGGGCCTGTGGGGAAGGAGCAGGGGCCATTGCTGATGCAGCCAAGCAGGGTAGCCATGGAGCCATGTGGTGCTCCTCAGTAATGCTGCCATTTGCAGCGCTCCTGTCAGGCCTTGAACATCCTGAACTCATGCCCACGTGGATGTGGCTCAGTCATAATTTACACGGCACCAGACCCAGACCTTCATTAGGGAAGCAACAAGAACCTAGAGAGCAGCTTCAGTGGAGTACGACTATGTAAACTTGGGTTTTCTTGAAAATGCCAGTAACCTAACATAAATCTATTTTCAGCTCATCTTTTAGCACTTAAAACCTATCCACTTTAAACCATAATTTGCCATATAGACCTTCGATGGCCACACGGTGGCGACACTTCGCAGGATTCACCTTGAACTTGGCAGTGATCTGGTTGATTAGGGGGATGAACTCCTGCAGGTCCTTGGCCTCGCAGTCCTTCAGCATGTGCTCCGAGGCAGAGGGAATGAAGGGCAGCACCTCTTCCTCTAGGCATATAATCATGCGGTGCAAGAAGGTGCGCACGCCACTCCGCAGCGCCTCCTTCTGGACGGGGCAGCTCAGCGCAGGCAGGAAAGTCTGCAGACAGTCGCGGTAGACCTCAGAGCAGCCGCATTGCTTCACCGTCTGCTTGTTGCTGAAGGCCTTGCTGGTGCGGCTGTGTGGGCAGACAGGAAATCAGAGGTCATGCGTCGTCTCACCGCAGTAAGGCACCATGCTGCATGTGTCCCCACCAGCAGCATGCAAACCTCAATTCCACTACAGACATAATGTCCTCAGCAGTGTACCAAGGCTAAAGATTCACGGTGAGCATGGAAGATGAAATGGTTTGGCCCATGACAGGCCATCAAGACCTCCAGCAAAACCAGAGCCAACCAAGAAGCTGACAAATGCCATATATCACCCAAGACAAAGGTTCCAGCTAAGGAATCCACAAAACACAAGTTCGGCCTTTGGACACAGGGTGCCCTCGCAGTCAGTACTACCTGGCGAATCCCACAGCGTGGTTCAGGCAGTCAGCCAGGCCGGCCTGTCGCTCCTCATCCTGCTCCAGCAGCAGCTTCCCCAGCAGCAGCTTGAAGGCACCCAGAAGAGGCTCCAGAAGGTTCTTCATGAGAACCTGTTTCCTCTCCACAGGGTACTCGCTGTTCACAATGAGCACGCCAGCCGTCTCATAAATGAAGAGCTGGTCATCGCTGGTCAGCAGGGCTGGATAGCCATTCTCCTGAGGTGAGGGTAGAAGGGTTTAGACAGTTACAAACCTATGTAGACGGACACACTGACAGTGAAGCAGTTTTTTTTGCCAACAACCGAACAAATTTCTAAAAAGTATTACATATTCAGTGAGAGCACATTACAGAAACTAAATAAATGGTCTTTCATACAATTTAGCCTCTGCGAATACTACGGACTGCAAGGACCTGATGACCTTCTCAACCATATTACTGTGAAGGTCGGCTCATCTTGTCTTGACTTACTGGGGGTGAAAGTTCCAGGAGGTCCTGTATCCGATTGAGGATGTCTTCGATGAAAGCACTCATGTGCTTACTACATGGAGGAACCAGAAAAAGAGGACATCATTCGGAGAATCGTCTGCAGAAGAGGCTTGCTTTATCACTGATCTCTCGTATTAACAATATCACAAGGCTGCACTTACTGCAAGGTCTTGACGTATCTCGAGAAGAGGTAGGCCACCCTGCTCCTCACTTTTGGACTGCTGTGCCTTAGGCCACGATGGTCCAAGAATGCCATCTAGAGGCGGAGGGAAAAAAATGTTTCATGCTACTTTAACCTCGTCAATGTACTTCAAAATATACAGAGCTTTGAATACCACCATGCAATATTCAGCAACATTAAGAGAGGGTAGAGCTATGAGCTACACACTCCAGAGCGACAGCTTAGGAGAACACCCACCAGGACATTTGGAATGTGTTGAGGCTCCACGATGAAGAACTTGTCATAGCGGACAACAGTCTCAAAGAACTCCAGGGTCACAGAAGTGTGCTGGTACTCACTGACTCCGCAAGTGACCAGCTGAGCAAGACAAAGTATGGACATGAAAAAGTTAACGCCCTGCCTTACCATTACAGCCAAAGCACTCATCAAGCATTCCGTTAAAATCCTACTACAGCATTAAAAACCACTGAAGGTAGGTCCTGTCATCGCTAAACCTCCCACTCCATCTTCAAATGTTGAAAAGGCTCCTATAAATTATCAATATCACAAGCTTAGCGTTCAAAAGCACGGATTGCATAGAGACAACGCAGTTCTGCATGAACCTTAGGCCAAGTTACAGCCCATGGTTATCTTGTCCAGATGACTCTCCAAGGGGACGGCAAAAGAGGTAATTCCGCAAGCAGGGGGCTCCAAGCATTGTGCAGAATGTGCCCCCAGAAGAGAACACCCACCGTCCGCATCATGTCCTGAAGGGCGCTGGCTTTGGTGCTGTCCCCAGAGAAGTGTGCCCCCTGCGAGGCTGGCAGAGCCTCCCCCAGCATGTACAGCAAACGGATGGCTACCTCCACCTCCATGAAAGGCGCAGTCTGCCAGCTTCTGAATGGATGTGTGCAACACAGGACACACACAGGGCACATGGGACACACACAGAGGACACTAAACAACATGTCCTTGCATGACCAAGTGGGAATGAAACACGAACGGCTCATGGACAATGTGGAATTCCTTGTCATTGCGAGCTCTGGGTTCAGCATTCATCATTAATAGCAATTATATCAATATACGTTTAAGGCTTATGAATGGAACGAAACAGACAATGAACATCTCATAATGCAGCTGGTAATTGTGCGAGAGCCAGGGAAGGTCAGAGAGGAGATGAATGGCCTACTGCATGGTGGTGTTGAAGACCCGGCGGACGGCCTCCAGCAGCAGCTCCGGGGACACCTGGGCCAGACGGTCCAGCAACAGCTTCAGCTGCTTCCTGTACTCCACAAACATGGCCTCGTCCTCCCCCTGCAGAGTATAGGTTGTGACAGAAAGTTCCGGAAGGAGCGAACTTACCCAAGCACGCAACAACCAAGGCTGGTTCGAGTCTATGCTTGCTTACAGCCCGAGAGCGTTAAAATTACGATCCTTAACAAAGGAGTAATTACAGGAGAGTACCAAGCCTGCTATCTTACTCAAAAGTAGGCTTCAGTTACTAACAGCCTATTGGTTGCTGCCATCTTTGGTATTTTCCTACACGGGAAACAAGCACGCATTACGGGTGCAGGAGGGCAGGAGTCTATCTGAAGCAGCACAGGGTACAAGGCAGGGAAACACCCTGGACTGGAGGACAGTCCTTCACAGGGCACATGCAGCCACAATCATGCATGGAGAGAATTTATAGTTGCTGATTTACCTATTTGCACATTTTTTGGGCTGTAGGACAAACTCAACACCATGCATGGAGAATATCTGAAGAACGCACCAAGTAAACAAAAACATTACCTCATTTTCAAAGTTGTATTCATCGTCATACGTGAGCTTCTTCATCACAGCTATCATGACTGCCTAATGTTGGTGGAAAAGCAAACTAGTTAACTCACTAAAAACGAACAGCAAGCCAAAGGTTTACATAAAAAAGGGGCTCAGGCACACCACAATGCCTCTGCACCTTACCTCCACGTTGGACTTCTGCTGATCCGAAAGAATTGGAAGCTGGGGAAGACAGATTAAAACTCCAAGTAACCGCTGAGATTCCACCACACAGGGGAAGATGAGGAATAGTGCACAGTGATTTACCGTCAACGGGCAGATTATAAATGATCTCTGGCCGGGACGCCTACCTGCTTGAGGATGTGCAGGTAGTCGTAACAGAAGCCCACCACGTTGGTGGAGATGTCGTCGTCCTCGTGGACCAGCAGCTGCAGCATGAGCGCCACCTTAGCCTCCAGAGCACGCAGAGCCTCCTGGGCGTTCTTCACGTCTCCTGTCTTGACCAGCTTGGTCCAGCTGGTGATCAGGGCTTGGCCCATGCCGTTCACCAGCTTGGAGAACTTGGCCAGGAAATCCACATCCTCTTCCTGGAGACGGGATTGACGTCAACCAATCAGAGGCCCAAACTGCATCGCCCTCAGACATAAGGGTCAAACTCAATCATGTCCTTAGAGGAAGGCCTTATCCATACCGAGTATTCAGTCCACATTACTGCCCATGTGCTGTAGGTGTACTATGTTCAACTTTGAGCTTGACATTATTTGGTTTTAATACTAACAAACCACTGCCAAACTGCAGCATATTAATCTAAATCAGCCAATACTGAGAACCAGTTTTAATATCCTGCATTTTATATCTTCTCAAATGATGAATGACTTTATGGTGCATTAAAAATAAAAGATTATGAATAGGAAACATGGAAAACAGGAGGATGAATTTATCTAGCCATTTAACAGTCCACTGGTTCAAAATATGGGGCATAGTTATGTTGCTTTACAATATGATAAATTATAATGTATGTCCTGTATGACTGATCAACACCCCCTGCCCCCACCCCAAAGATGTGTAGGTAGAGCTGGAACCCATCCTATACATTACAAGATCATACTGTACTAAAAAAATAAAAGTCCCGTACTGAATCAATAGGTGATTTGTTCCGAATTCTCACATCCGGACCCAAATACAACTTATTCTGGAATGTATCGACCTCTCATCAAGCCAAATAAATTTCAGGGGTTAGTGTCTCTTGCCTTTGTTTTGCTGATGCAAATGGTCCATTACAGAAAAAAATAACTGGGGAACCCTGGCCAGCATGACGACGACCAAGATACCTGTTCCACGTTGAAGAAGCCAGCAGACTGCAGCACCCGACACAGAGACTCCACCAGCTTGGTCTTGTCGATGGGGTCCATGCCCTTGTTGACAATTTCAAACAGGCAGTCGCAGGCCTCTTCTCGCAGGACCTCCACCGACATATGACTCAGCAGCAGGCTAACAAACCTGAAATGTAGGTACACAACAGTCAGGCTCTACCACCCATGGGGTTGAGTCTCGTGTGTATTTATGATTGATTATGATAGTAGAGCATCATTTATCAAAAAAAAAAATTTTAATGATGCAATGGAAGTTGAAATCAAGTTCTACAAATTTACTAAATTTGCAAGTCTGCTTTAGAGAAATTTATCATGGAAGATTCCAGGTTAAGCCACACGCTTGCATATTCATGTGAAAAACATTGGATGCAAGCCAGTACTGTTAATCTCCCTTTGAAAGTTCACTGTAAATCTTTTAACAGGTGATCGAGATAGGTCACAGAGCCTATTCAGCTTAAGGGACAAAACAGGGATTTGAACACTCCCTCATGCGAGGCGCTCCTTCATGACACAACCTACCTGTCGTTGGCAATAAGACTGAGGTCGATCCAAGACACGTAAGCCCCCACCACCTCTAGGCACTGGCACGTGAGCTCAGAGTGACTCTGCTGGTAGCTGTGCAGGATCTGGTACCAGGACTCCACCAGGCTGGGGATACACTGCTCCCTCATTCGGTCCTTGATCAGGGTGTTCCTGCGCGTCTCCTGATGAGGGCAACAGGAGACAGGAGTCAGGGTTTGCAGTGTATTTTTGGGCGATATGACGATATTATCTATAAATGGTGATATTAAACAAGTAACCTGCCATTGATACTAGTGATGCTCCGAGTGATTGGCAGCCGGTGTAAATCGACTGAACTTCGGCCTTAATTACTTGATCGGCGGCCTTTGAATAGATCCAAAATACCGATTTTGTGAATGAGATAGAATATGTGCGTCAGACTTTCAGTGCCACTATTTAGTCTCCTGTCTGGCAGTGCTACCATTTATCCATTAAAGATTTGTAATTTGCAAGATATGTGCAAAAGCAGTCGCTCACAGAGTATCGTCTGCTGAAGTATTTATTAGACATTTGTGGTCTTCGCCCATTGGAGTACGAGAAAAAGGAGAGCCTGAGTTTTTGTGTTCCATGTACGAGTGCGGAGGGTGAGCGGTTGTTCAGTACAACTCCACACATCTTGGATGAGAATAGTTCTTTCTCCAAAAGATGCAGAAATGTTTATATTTAAGGAAAAACCTACCATTGTGATTGTTTCTTTGTAAAACATAAGCCAAATTCTGACCATTTATTTTAAATGATTTGAGATTCATTCTTAAAGCAAACCTCATTTTATCTTTTTTCTCACCAAGAGTGACAGGTTTGCAGCTATTTGAGCACTTCATATATTCGTGAAGGGTGGCACATTGGTGCACTGGGTAGCACTGTTGCCTTACCATTACAACCTCACACCTCTGGGACCGCAATTTGAGTCTCTGCCCTGGTACCATGTGTCATTGTGGGGATTCCCTCTGGGTTCTCCGGTTAACTCCAACAGTCCAAAAACTAAGGTGAACTGGAGTTACCAAATTGTCTGTAGGTGTTGAATGGTGTGTTTGCCATGTGATGGGTTGGTGCCCTGGGTTATTCCCTGCCTTGTGCCCCTAGCATCCGGGATTCCCCGCAACCCTGAATAGGACAAGTGGGTACAGGAAATGACTGGATGAATGGATGGATGGACAGACATGTTCCTGAAAGGCACAGCCATTCTTACAAACTGATTTTGATTCTGGGTTCAGGGTCTCCCCCGAAACGAGGGAGGGAGAGAGACCAGTTTTTAAGATTGTCCTTGCCTCGGAAGAGTGCTGGATGTCGCGGTCCACCACCTCGGCGTCGATAGCCATCAGCATACGCAAGTACAGGTCCACACCCCGTGGGTTCAGCCCAATAAGGGACAAGATGTCGAAGAAGAACTTGGGCCACTGCGTGAGGTACTCGGTCACGAAGGTCAGGGCGAATACCTGTGCCGCCTTGTTGCGGATGAAGACCTTCTCCGACTGGGCACTCATCAGCTGTGACCAGGACAGGCAGGAGGGGTCAGTAACATAACACTCCTTACAGGTGGCATAGGTGGGAAAAAAGGCAGTTCGCAATCCAGCAGCCACCAAGAGATGGCGCTGCTCATGTCGTACCTGCAACTGCAGCCATTTCATGAGCGTCTCACGGATGAGCTGCTGCTGCGTTGCGTTGAGGGTCCCATGCCTGCGGACACACCCCGGTGCTCCATCAGCAACCAGCAAATCGAACCAGGCACCAGCCAGTAATCTCATTTTAACTAAAACCTACCAGCAGGTGGCACTGCTTAAAAGGCTGTTATATTTTGGCATTCAGCTCAACACCTGAGTCAATGGACACAATTCTGTGCGGCAACCTCCAGTGACCCCGAGCAACACTCACCTGAACTTGATCTGATGCTCCAGCACTTGGAAGCAAAAGAACTTCACATGGTCGTTGCTGGGAAAGAAACGAGTCAACAGGATCGGTTAAACCCAGCTGAGCGTGACAAGGAACAAGGATTCCAAAATACAACATTCCAAACAGAAGAATGAATAAAACCTGTTTCCGTGACACCATATTTACACAACCTGAAACACTGTTAAGGTATGGGCCCCAGCCTTATGATGTTTGCAAAACAGACTACGTCGCACAAAAATTTCAGCGGACTGATCAGCGATTTCATACGTTTAATAATTTGTCTTTTTTTCATCCATATATGGCCAGAATGCATGAACATGAGGGGCCCTAAAACATTAATATATACAGCTTATTTTTGTAAATTAACCAGCACCTTTGGGAAACCCCCAGCGTTCCACAGCACGGTGGAATACTGGCCACGGACTGGGGCCTGGAAACCCCCAAGTTCCTACGCTAACGTACCTTAACTCTAGACTATCCGCTCCAAGCAGACAGCCCTGCTCACCCACCTGTAAACGCCTTTGGCCAGGGCCTCAGCACACACTTGCCAGGCATCAGGAGACTCCTTCAGCTGCTCAAAATAAGCGAGAGCCTAGGAGAAAGACAGGCACCATTTCGATGAATATTTTAATGCCCCAAACGGGGCGAGAGGCCGATATACAAGGCCGATCGTGGGTTCGGAGAGCTACGACTTCCAGTAAGCAAGAGAACCAGTTTCACAAAGCGGGAATCAGATCAGAGGATTCAGCAGAACCAAACTGGCTTATTGAAACATGGGTGAACTCAAACCCCAACACTTCGGGAACAGTTAGTCAATGGAAGAAATTCCCCTTATCAACAGACGTGAAGAGACCCCCGCCCTCATTCGGAAAAGGCTAATCATTTATACCCAGTGTGCAAAGTCCACCCGACAATCATATAAGTAATAGTTTAATACACAGCTGGCTTCTTAATTAATGAAGGAATAAAAGATTTTCATTCACCACTTTCCAAGTAGTCAAACAACTGCACCACAACAAAAACAGTAATAAAACTATAGAAAAAAACAGCTATATAAGGAACAGAAAGTTACACTGAAAATGACAAGGCAGAGATGTGCAGTGTGAAGTTTCACCCTCTAAACTATCTGTGGCTACTTTGAGGAAGACAGCCTGTTCTGTAAGGTTTTCAGTGAAATCAAAGCAAACCTTCCTGCCCAGGCCCCTGTACTACGAAGCGGGTTACCGGCTTATCGGGGTAACTAGTCAGATTTAAGGGGACTGAGCGAAATGTAAGTGAATGAATATGAAGTCCATTTAAACTGTGGTACCTTAAATCCGACACGCTATCCGATAAGCCAGTAAGCCCGCTTCATAGTACAGGCCACAGGTATGAGGGTAATCACCCTGCCCCACTCAGCACACCTAGGGGACTTACTCTCTGCCTGTAGCTGGCATCGGCATTGGGGTTCAGCCCAAGCAACGCCTGCTCATCCATAACGGCAGCAGACACACGGAACGATGGGGATCACGTCTCTTCCACTGAATGTTTGTGCTCTTCCACCCCTGTGGGGGCTTCAATCATCTGAAAGAGTGAAAGCACACATGAGTGAGTGCACGGCCTATGCACAAGTGCCAACAAGGACCCAGCTTACCTCAGCAGAAGCGGACAAAGCCAAGATCGCCCAATTGATGACTAAAGCTCTCAGGTTTGGATATAATCCAAGATAACCACAGCATATGCATTCGTTTGCTGTGAAAACACTGGCATGCGGTGGCAGTGCGGATATTAATATGCATTCTGCTCCTCCGTTTATAGACATGAAAAGATTTACCGCATTTTCAAATACCACGTAATTTATTCCGTTTTGTGCAGACTCAAAATGGGCGTCAAATAAATCTAAAATGCAGCATTACGTAAACAAGCATTAAAAATTGAGGCCGAAGTCATAGGCGCGTGGAAGGCAGCGAGGTCACGTGACCCGTACAGCGCTAAACCAACGTGGCCTCCGGGTGAACAGCATCGTACCCATCATTACTATTAAAGTGGCACTAGTATGACCAAAAACTGCGAGACAAAACAAGGATTTGTGTAGGAAACGGGAAACTGAAGAGCGTCATACTTAACAAGCATAAACAAGAGCTAGATCCACCATAAATTATGAAACACGATGACGTATAATTAAATTAAATGTATATAAAATTCTTTACAAGTTATTCAAGAAAGAAACTAATGTAGTTTAGAGATCTGATATGCTAGTATAACATTTAACCGTTTAAGGTTGGTTAAATGCCCAAAAAATACTCGACTGGCTCCATATGGCTCGATTACTCTATTGATATGATAGGCATCCACCCAGATGCAAAAAATTAAATAAACTTGTATTTACATTTTTGCAGGTAGTTTTCAGCACAAACCCATATAATGGGGCAGCAATCAGACCCGAATATCACACATCGCGTTAAATGACTTCAGCTGCAGGTGACTCAAAACAACAATGCTGTCCCAGGGCGCGATACCTTACGCGGCTGCAACAAACCTCAGGTCGTCCCCTCCTATTTATTCTCAATTATTTTGGAAAGAGACTGGCGACGGTTATGATGATTTCTCTCTGCTGTCGGGTACAACTCCGGACCCAGCCATCTTGCTACATGTCGCCACTCCGCAAAACTCCCAAGTTGATGTAACTGCGGTGCAAGAGAACTGACGTGCGCGACTCGCCATCACGGCCACGCCGTACGCCTCTACGCCCCGGGAATCGCGACACGGCAGATAAAAGAGACACACTCCTTAAGTTATAACAAAACATACAGTCCAGAAACGGCGTAGAGTTCCCCCGGCGTCCGCTCGTGCATTGGCACGCTGCTGCCAAGGCAAAGACTCCGAAGCCCCGTAAGCCGATCTTACTGCCGCATGACCAAAAGCATTACATGGTGACGGCAGCTACCTTCCCGACTGGCGATTTAGCTCATGACTCCCCTTGGTTAGTTCCCGGGGATTGCAGACAGCGGGCGGGCTGAATGAAGGTGTGCTGCGTGTTGGCTCAATGCAGACGGAAATCGGTTGCACGCCGGGTCACGACCACAGGAAGAGATCCCCCCCCCCGCGCCACAATCCGGCTTGACTGTGCCTCCACCCCGCCCGGTGGACTGCTCCTTTAGGCAGGGTGGAGGCGTATGAATTAGTAGTGTGTGCAAACTGAAACTCAGTACTCTAAATTTAAAGTTATAATCCGTAGATGAGAAACGGCACCGTGAAATCATGTAGATTTTCTGCAACTTTTTCTTTTATCTTAACTGTTTGTAACTTGATTTCGCAGGATTGGGACACTCATTAAAACTGGATAAATTATCAATTGGTTTTAAGAGAGAATATTTTACCCTTTTATGTGTTAAACGTCCCACGTTTCATTAGGAGCCAGCTCATACTTTATGGTCAAGCGTGGAAAAAACCTTCCAATCACTAAGGAAGGTGCTTGCAATCCACCAATCACCGATTAGCCGATAAGCGGTGCGCCAATCAATGAAAGGCATAGAATCCGCTTTTCCTGTCAGAAGGTTGACGCGTCGATTCCCCGCCTTTCTACTTCCTCTTTTACAGTGGCAGTGAGCAAGAGACACCATGAAGGCGTCTGGCACAGTATGTAATGTTTCATTAAAAACCCATATATTGTGTGGAAGGCCGCAAAAAAATCGCTTTTGCTTAAATCTAAGTGTGTGAAGTATTTGTTGATGTGAACCCTTCCTAGGTATTCGATGAACAAAATAACTTCTGGGTGTTTAAGGCTAGGAAATTAGTGTAATGGCAACATGGCGTCTGATTTTGCGTTTGAAAACCATGTGGCGAAGGAGGGAGACCCGCCTGAACAGCCGGGTCAAGGAGTATTACTTGCTCCTAATGCCGATACGAATCCTGTAGCTACAGTTAATTGTTTTAGTGTCTTCACGTCAGAATTTCAGGCTTTGTTGGATTTTAACCAAATCCACATGCCAACGTCATGCACTTACGTTTGACTTACTGAGGACCGTATTACTGCTTGTGAATGTTGCCTAAGTATGTAATGTCCCTGCCTGACGTATTTGAATCTTTTATAAAACCATTATGTATAAGTTAATTATAACCACATAGGTAGTTTCAATAGCTTATACGTAATTTTTGTTCCTGCTAGTATTCATATCCATAGGGTACATTTATACCTTAATTTGGTTCCATTCGGGGATTCTTTAGATTGCAAATAATTATCTGTAATCTTTGAGGAAGTTGTTATTGACATAGTGTGTGGCATTATGTTTTCTCAATCAAATACTCGTTTCTTGATGTAAAAGATAGAAGTAACTTCCAAGTTGAAAGTGCATCATGTAAGATCCCGAAGTGGCTCAGCTTCTGGTGGAAGCGTGTGATGTCAGCCCCATCTTCTCTCTGCAGCTTAGGGAGTACAAGGTAATTGGGCGTCTCCTGCCCTCTGCCAAGAATCCCACCCCTCCTCTGTACCGCATGAGGATCTTCGCCCCCAACCATGTGGTGGCCAAGTCTCGCTTCTGGTACTTCGTCTCCCAGCTTCGCAAAATGAAGAAGGCATCCGGAGAGATAGTCTACTGCGGACTGGTTTGTTTCAACTAATAACACTAAAATCTTTCATCCTGATTAACATGGTCACAGCAAGTAAAAACTGATTCTTACCAAAAAGGAAAAATCAATTTATATATTTTAGTCAGTAATTTGTTTACTTTTAAGCTGTACCACAATGTTGCTGTGCAGAAATGCTGTTTAAACCTCTGTCTGTTTAAACAATAGCTTCCAAAACTTTTAGTATAATGTCCATCCCTGGGAGCTGAACAGGTGATTCTCCTCCTCCTCCTCAAGGTACATGAGAAATCCCCTCTGAAGGTAAAGAACTTTGGCATCTGGCTTCGGTATGACTCTCGCAGTGGCACCCACAACATGTACAGGGAGTACAGGGACATGACCACCTCTGGGGCTGTCACCCAGTGCTGTAAGTACTTTAGCGGGGGCCCTTGGTGTTGGGTCATGTGACAGGCTGTTTGTCGTCAGGCGTAATGCAGGACCGAGAGAAATGATTCCTACAAAAGCTACCTATTGTAGGTTTACTCTTGGTCACACCACCTCCTTAAGCTTGTTTTGCATGTGGCTAAAAGCTGATATCTTGCATTTTATGCATCAACTGTGAGCTCTTTATTATTATTATTTTAAAATGGCTTGCTTGCGCAACTTGGACAACTATAAAAATATTGAATTAACCCTAAAACAATTTTTCATGAACACCAGACTGGTTTCACGATTGACTTGTTCATGTAGTTCCATATAGAACTGGAAATTTAGCAAAGTGTCCTTTTCCAGTGTAGTAAACCATTAATCGAATTGGCCGTTGATAAACGCATCTTTGTTTGGCATGTTCATGTTCAATGATGATCATTCTCTGCCCAGAGAACACACTGAATATCAAGTGAATATTGCACACAGGAATTTGAGGAAACTGCTGAAGTGTAGCTTGACAGCCTTTCAATATTTTTCTTTTTTGGGTGTTTATTTATGTACTGCATTATCAGGTTTCACATTGATTCAAGCCAGCATGCGTCTCTTATCTACGCACATTGCTACTATTTAGACCTTCATATTAGGCTTGGCAGTAGTGCTTTTTGATTAAGGGTATACATGGTGTTTAAAGGGATTCAACCAAAAAATAAATATAAGCTACGGCTGTACACATTTCTTTGGGTGTGAAGGATGTGCATCACATAGTCTGTGCAGCGTAAAATGCATCTACTTTTCTCTTAATGCTTGCTGCACGTGTTACGTTCTGTGTTTACAAATCTGACACTAGATATAGCTAATTAAAGAAAATAGATTGAAGATTATAGAAGGCACAGTTAAGCTAGATTTTGAATGTGCTTTTACATATTTGTGTACGCTTCATTCAGTGGTGTTGGTTCCGTTTTCGTAACGTGTTTATCCATTCAGCAGACACACAAAGGGCATTTAGACGTTTGATTAGTGTATAGCAGTATAGAGCGAGTCAACTGTACCTGTTAGTCTACACAGTCTTCAACCTGGAGGTTTTGTTGTCAGTTTTATGAATCTTAAGTTATTGTACATTTTAAGAATTGTCTCATCACAGCAGAGTTGAGGGTGGTGGAATGCATTCATTTGCTTAAGCTCAATTTGGTTTGATTCCATGTCGCTAGTGAGTAATAGAGCTTCGCCGCGCGATTTTAAAGGTGATTGTGTGTGCAGGCAGGAAGTGAGACAGGTAAAGCAGGATGCACACAAACCCAAAGGCCGTTATTCGCTCGTATGGCGGTCTTGCCGTGTGTGCGCAGATTGAACGGGATCTTGTCGCCTTTCATACGCTGTTGTGCTGATGGAAGTGAAATCAAGGTTCTACAGTCCAAACATTATGTACCATCAATGGTTCACCACTAATGAGACACGAAATGGCAAATTATGCGGAGGCTGGCGTGAAATTATGGAACTGCTGGGAGTTGTGGGCGTAAAGTGTGATAATTCTCATTAAGAGATGTACCATGTTGTACTGTGACTTCTAATAAAGCTTGTTAATATGCTCACAGCAAGTTTATGCCCGTTTTTGCACTAATTCGCTAGTGCTAACCTAAAATTATCTTGCTTGATAGACAGTTCCTTGTTAGGTCCTTCGTAACTGCTCCTTATATGCCTCACATCCATTATAATATTGGATGGCACTAAAATTGTCTAATTACTGATGACCCCTTAGCATTCGGGGTAATGAGGCGTTTTTAGTTTTTTAGCGACCTTGTGGATATCGAGGGCATAGCGCAGTTTTCACTCTCGATGTCTGACTCTCATCTCTCCCCTCCAGACCGTGACATGGGGGCCCGTCACCGTGCACGAGCCCACTCCATCCAGATCATGAAGGTCCAGGAGATCGCCGCTAACAAGTGTCGTCGACCCGCCATTAAGCAGTTCCACGTAAGCAGAAGCTACCAATTTACAGCATCTCACACTGTCACTGAGAAAACATGTCTGGAGTATTATAGCACCTAAGTGCTCCGTGTGTGTGCGTGCGTGATGTTACTGCTGCTTTTCAGTTTGAACATGCAGCTTGTGAACATGCCGTGTCGGGTGCTTCACTGTTTCTGTAAATGGTGCAGTGTGGACCTCTCCTGTTGCTCCTAATTAATACCCATGGTGTCTTTTCCATGTTAGCTGTCTTTCATCCTGACCGTTATTGCTTGAAATCTCATCCTTATAAATGAGAGCCGTTATATATTTAAACGGGGCTTTCCATAACAACGCTGATCTGACATTAATTACAGTAGATAACGTCTCCAGCTGTCTGGGACAGGCCAGCAGTGCAATCCTATCTACCGACTGTCTGGGTAAATGGCCCCTCTTTTGTTCCCAGGACTCAAAGATCAAGTTCCCGCTGCCACACAGGGTCCTGCGTCGCCAGCACAAGCCACGTTTCACCACGAAGAGGCCAAACACTTTCTTCTAAAGGGAGTGTTAATGCTTTTCAGAATGTGCTTGAGAATAAAAAATACTTTAAAAAATCAGTCTATGTTGTTGTTTCGGACCAGAAGTAAAGGCATTAATTATATTTACCATGTGACAGTAATACAATACACAAAATAAAATTGAGTGCTTTATTGGTCATGTTCACAGGGAAAAAACTGGTGCCTATATTCTGTGCACATTTCTAGCTATTGAAAAGTTCAGGGGCCAAGTCAGATTTATCTGGGGCATGAATTTTTTTTTTTTTTTGAAGGAAGATTCTCTGGGCTAGACATAAAGTGCCCGGGGTTATAAGGACACCCATGGACCAGGGGCAATAAAAGAAATAAAGCAGAATGCAAAACAGAATGGTAAATAAATGGAGATGCATCATAAAAGTATAGTTAGCTTCATATTTCAGTTACTGGTGGATGCTCAGCGTCCGGACCCGCCTTCTGTTAGCAGCTGTTACGCAGTCTACGTCCCGTGAGCTTGGTAGTCATGGAAACGGGCTGTCACATCTCGTGCCATCGGACCCCGGAATTAAGCGAAGAAGACGGTACACTGAAGAGCGCGCTGGCTGCCGATCATTCGGGGGTAATGTCAAAACATGACGCTTTGAAAATTGCCTGCTTTGGTTTAGCAGTTTGGAATATGTGTAATTTACAAACCAAGTACAAGTAAAGAGTTATTAACTTTTAATATTTAAATATTCATAGCTATAGCGTTTCTATCACGAACAGTTTTACATTTTAGGTAAGTTTTATATATGCGTTTGCATAGCCTATTTGAAGAATTTCAACATGCAAATAAAAGCGTGTCGGGATAGAGAAGCCTAATGTCCAGAATCACGCTAAGTGTTTCAGTTTTAAGGAGTTAATTACGCGTAGGAGAACTGAGTAAATCTTAAAGAAATTAAAAATTGTGCAGAAATATCAGTAATTTTACACTAAGGTGTTATGATTCATGAATTTGAAGTATGGGGCAGCCGGCTGAGTGGATTTAAAGTTGGTACAGAGGGAGTTCTGGTGCTGATCCGGCTCGGACACATTTTACACCTGGACTGAGGTCGTCTTTGTAAGTATACTAAAGCGCCGATGGTAGTAGAGGTGCGCGATTCTGATCAATCCGATACCAAGTAAATACAAGGCCAGTATCGTTAATACCGATACCGATACTTTTCACTTATAAAAGCAGCCTATGTACTTTCATGTAGGGAAGAGTGTGTCATGATTTATGAGGTGAATGCACTATCAATATGGTAAATCTGAATACATTTTCATGACCACTAAACGATTTTGTGATTTTCGCTTTCCACTGTTAATCATGTGCATGTTAAAATTAAGGACAGATTTTAAACAAAAAATGCAATGAACGGAATTTGCAAACATTATTCATGTAGATCTAATGCATTAAAACTTAAATTCTTCTGTTTTAGCTTTTGTTCAGAAACAATAATATAATGAAATGTATCCGTTTCATTACACTGCTAACGCCAGATTCCGTCAAACTTGCCATAGACAAAACTTTTATTATACAGAATACACAGTGTGATGCCCGGCTTGTACGATCCTCGTGTGTGCCACGCCCCCCTAATTATCCACTTGTGGTTCCCTGATCGTACCCAGCTGTGTCTTGTTATTTTGCTTAGTCTGGTGTATTTAAGTCCAAGTCTTGCCTGTACCCCTTGTCTGTCATTGATGTTAGTCGGTGGTGTTAGTTGGCGTCGAATGGTTTCCGTCCTGAGTTTCTCATTAAATCCCCGTATACCCTATATCCTGCCTGGTTTCCGCTCGCTCTCCGATCCGTTCGACCACCCGATCACCCAGCGACCCCAGCGGGTCGTGACACACAGTGTCAAATGTTTTTTAATTCCATGCAGATATTAAAACACCGAAATGTGTTTTTTCAAGGATGTATGACTATGACGTGATGAAGGTTGTGTTAGTGATGCTAAGAAGAATAAAATTGGTTGGACATGTAAATAAAATATTACTTTCACCACTTTTTAAACTACCTGCATATTCTTTGCTTCTCTGAATGGACACTGCCAGTGACCTCAGTCTGAGGAACATCCCAAAGGTACAAACAGCATTAATGTACCATCAATGGTACAGAAGTGTTCCTCAGAGTCCATTTCTGTACCTAAAAAGGCACAATTACCTACAGCTAAGGGTACAGCCCCAGTGACAAGCAAAGGTACAAATTTTTACCTTTTTTCTGAGAGCGTAGTTTGTCTGCGGTACCTGAACTACCCCTGTACCTGTTTGCTATGTTTCTGAACAGGTTCCCCTATTTTACCCCTTTTAGAGTGCAGAGTGGTCCAGTGGTTATGGAATGACCGCCATGCAGCAGAACTGTTAAGATGTCACTAAATTTCTATGCTAGAAAACAAAGAAACCTCTTTACTTGTTTTGTAGTAGTTATCCAAAGCTGGCCTGATTTAGGTGCTGGGCCATAAATTGGTATAATATCATCATGTAGTCATCATGGCAACAGAACAAACATTGCGACCACCAAGGTTGCAAAGACGGTTTCAATAAAGGTCTTGGAATCTGTTACTGTGGTTCCTGCATACAGAGAATGTCTTCTTTGCAGGTTACAGGGTGCTTTCTATAATATCTGTGACTACTGTGTGCAGTAACTGAACTAGACAAATAGCTCAGTTTCATAACTTCAGACCCTTTTAGCTATTAGATTTTCAGTTATTGATGTTTTGTGGAATATTTAACAGTCAGCTGGGTGTAAAATGATGACATGAAAGCAGTGACCATCACTGGGTGGGGCTTTTGTGAATCAGTTCACCATATTTTTGGTCATTCTTGCTGTAATTCGTTTAGACCAACCAATCCCTGATCACTGTTCCATGCAGCACCCATGAGGAATGAGCGGTTTGGGATGGACATCATGCAAGCAAGGGGCCAAGGATTCCCTCTCTCTTCATTCTTAGATGAGAGTTCATTAAAGGACTGGTTTCCTCAGTGGGCAGGGGGTAAGATCTGCTTTTGTTGAAAAAGGTCTGGGCACTCGCATCAGAAGCAAGTGTTACTCACTGCAGATGTCCCTGCAGGGATAAAAGCTTCCGAAATGTGCATTTAAAAAAATTTCAATTTCAACAAAATTTCAACTGTACTAAGTTAATCTGACTGACATACACTCTCTGGCCTCTTTCTAATGTACACCTTGCTAGTACTGGGTTGGACCCGCAGTGCCTTCAGCACTGCCTTAGTTCTTTGTGCCATAAATTATTTGTGCCATAAATAAAAAGTGTTGGAAACGTTCCTTAGAGCCCATGTTGACATGATTGCATCATGCAGTTGCTGCAGATCTGTCGGCTGCCCCATAGGTGGTCTGTTGGATTGACATCTGGTGACTGTGGAGGCCATTTGAGTACAAAGATCACATTGTCATGTTAAAAAAGAAACAGTTCCAGATGATAAGTGTTTTGTAACTTGATAAGATGATAAGAGGCCCAAAGTGCGCCAAGAAAACATCCCCCACACCATTATACCACAACCATCAGCCTGAATTGTTGAAACAAGGCAGCATGGATCCATGCTTTAGTGTTGTTTATGCCAAATTCTTACCGTGTGAATGTCGCAGCAGAAATTGAGACTCACCTGACTACACAACACTTTTCCAAATGGATCTTCAAATCCATTGTCCAATTTTGGTGAGGCCTTCCCGCTGTAGCTTCAATTTCCTGTTCTTAGCTGACTGACGTGGCACCTGCTGTAGTCTTCTGTTGCTTTCGCCCATCCCATCTGTTGTAACATTCGGAGTTGTGCATTCAGAGATGCTCATCGACATTCTTCAGTTGTAACGAGTGATTATTTGAGTTACTGTTGCCTGTCTATCAGCTTGAATCAGTCTGGCCATTCTTCTCTGACCTTTGCCATCAACAACGTAGTTTCTCCCAGAGAATTACTGCTCCCTGGATGTTTTTTCTTTTTCAGCCCAATCTTTGTAAGCCCTATAGATGGTTGTGCGTGAAAATCCCAATAGATCAGCAGTACTGAAATATAGTATCTGAAATACTTAAATCACCTTTCTTCCCGATTCAGGTGTTTGATGTGAACATTAACTCCTGAATCAATTGACCTGTATATGCATGATTTTTTTACATTGTGCTGCTGACGTATGATTGGCTGACTAGATATTTGCTTCTTCGAGCAAATGAACAGGTGTACCTAATAAAGTGGCCAGTAAGTGTATAATAAAATTTCGTGAAATCACTATGCATTCGGATAGATAGTGGAATCATGTTAAGAAATTTTAAAATAAAAATTAGACATGAATTAGATTGAACTAAAATGACAGACCTTTGGCCTTCATTTCTACTGCAGGCAGCTAAGACGCTGTTTGTGAGATTTTTTGTCCTTGGGCTGACGGTACTGGGCTCCATTTTTGCCATAAGGCTCCCATAAACTCTAAGGGGGCAGTCTTGCCTTCATTTTGCATTCCAGCTGAGCCCAAAGATGCTCTTTTAGGCCAAGGCTGAGGCTCTGCTCTGGCCACAGTAATATTCCAGTGTTATTTACTGAACATTGAAATATTTACTTATTTTGTGGTCACGCCCAATGCCTTCTGGTGGACTAGTCATGTTTACAGTTAAATAAAAGAGCTCTTTCTTACTAAAATAAATATGTGGTACATATTTTATGTGTGAAAAACATAAGTGAGTTTTTAGCCTCCGCAGTAACATACAACTTCTCCTGTCATACAGGTTTTTCTGTCATGCGGTCACTACCTAGGAGCACCCAGCTGGTGTTCGGTTTTCAGTCTGGCCGGGCCGTCCCTCGCCTCCGGGAGCCATGTCACCTCTATGGGGTGGCGGGTCACGTGTCACAGGCGCTCTCGCGGTGGCCAAAGGAGTGTGAGGTCATTGGGGAGGAGATCAGGCACATCGGTGAGCGAGTGCATGAACGTGGAGGGCTTCTCTCTCAACTGCTCACCTGGGTCGTCTTGGTGGCCATCGACTCTGTGCGGGAGATACCAAGGTAACGTGGCATTCTGAAACTGCCCTTAGACAGATCACCAAAGCTTTCTGATGAAGCATTAAGTCCTTGATGGGATTGACTTTTCCCTTGTGGGGACAGTGGACAACTCTTCTACAGTATGTTTCACATTAATTGTTCAATGATTCAAAGGTTCTGTTTTCCTGTTTTGATTTCAGTCGGGGTTTATGGGTCCATTAACACATCCCTCTCCCAGTTTAAGGATGGTTCGGTCCATCCTGAAGGTCTCTCCTTGGCCCAGAGTCAATGCCCACCTTTAGTCTGTGTGAGCTGCATTTCTGACATACCAATTGTGTCGATTACGAAATAAGTGGCTTTTTGTCTCAATCCTTTCCTTTCATGGATCTGGTCCTCTTCAGAGTGGGCGCCTCCTGTCCCTGAACCTCTGTGTGCCCAAACTAGCACAGCCCAGAGGCCACAGGTCACAGAGGCAGGTCAGGGGATACTGGTGTTTAATGCAGAGGCAGGTAAGGATCACCTTGATCTCCTGTTGCTCTCCACTTTAGCTGCCAGTGCTCCATATTCCATACAAATGGTGCTTTTCAGATGCGTGACTGGGGTTTTAATTTAAAACTATGGTTGCCAGTCAATTCATTTTCTTAATTTGATTAATCACAAGAAATGAGTGATTAATTGCATACTTAGTCAAGTTATAATTTGTTGAAAATCCATTGCAACTATATTAAACAGGAAAATAGGGAAAGAATGACAGGGAAACAGCAGGAGTAAAATAAACATTATCTAGAGGTTACATTATATTAATAGCAACACAGAGTCACTTCTGCATTCCTTCACCATTTATACACTTGATCAATAATTACAGTTAATTTATAAATGCAGCCAGGCAGCATTATATTCTACAAATGTGCATTTGTGAATAAAAGACATGGTCAGAATAACTGTTAATGTAACTTCATAATCCCTGCAAGGTTTTAGACCATAATTTCAGTGTAATTAACGTTTTAAAAAATGAATTAAAGAAGCAGCAAAAATGACAAGAATCTTTCTTTGTACTTATGCCATCCATCCATCCATCCATCCATCCGTCCATCATCTCCCGCTTAATCCGAGTTCGGGTCGCGGGGGCAGCAGTCTCAGCAGGGAGGCCCAAACTTCCCTCCTCTCCCCGGCCACTTCATCTAGCTCCTCTGGGGGGATCCTGAGGCATTCCCAGGCCAGCCGAGAGACATTGTCCCTCCAGCGTGTCCTGGGTCTTCCCCAGGGCCTCCTCCCAGTGGGACATGCCCGGAATACCTCACCAGGGAGGCGTCCAGGAGGCATCCTAATCAGATGCCGAGCCACCTCATCTGGCTCCTCTCGATGCGTGGGAGCAGCGGCTCTACTCTGAGTCTCTACCGAATGACTGAGCTCCTCACCCTATCTCTAAGGGAGAGCCCAGCCACCCTGTGGAGGAAACTCATTTCGGCCGCTTGTACTCACATCTCGTTCTTTTGGTCACTATCCATAGCTCATGACCATAGGTGAGGGTAGGAACGTAGATCTCTTGGTAAATCGAGAGCTTTACCTTTTGGCTCAGCTCCTTCTTTACCATGACAGACCGATGCAGTGCCCGCATCACTGCTGACGCCGCACCGATCTGCCTGTCGATCTCCCACTCCATCGTTCCCTCACTCATGAACAAGACCCCAAGATACTTAAACTCCTCCACCTGGGGGAGGACCCCATCCCCAACCCGGAGAGAGCATTCTACCCTTTTCCGGCTGAGGACCATGGTCTCGGATTTGGAGGTTTTGATTCTCATCCCAGCTGCTTCACACTTGGTTGCAAATTGTTCCAGTGAGAGCCAAAGGTCACGGTCTGATGAAGCCAACAGAACCACATCATCTGCAAAAAGCAGAGACCTAATCCAGAAGTGACACCAAACCGGACACCCTCAACGCCCTGGCTGCGCCTAGAAATACTGTCCATAAAAACTATGAAAAGAATCGGTGACTATGAAAAGAATCGGCGGAATCCAAACCTCACTGGAAACGAATCCGCCTTTTTGGCACCCGTGCGGACCAGGCTATGGCACCGGTCATATAGGGACCGAAACGCCCTTAAAAGGAAGCCCGGCACCCCATAATCCCGGAGCACTCCCCACAGGACTCCCCGAGGGGCACGGTCTTTGTACTTATGTTTTTTCTTAATCTACTTGTGAATACCTTTATGAATTTTAAGACTGCAGTGTAAGTTTTATGTGTTTTTAGAACGAGTTTGCGAATACAAGAGGCCGAATTGAGTTTCCTCCGCAGGGTGGCTGGGCTCTCCCTTAGAGATAGGGTGAGGAGCTCGGTCATTCGGGAGAGACTCAGAGTAGAGCTACCACTCCTCCTCATTGAGAGGAGCCAGATGTGGTGGCTCAGGCATCTGCTTTGGATGCCTCCTGCTAAGAGAGGGATGTCTGGGTTTCCCTGCTGAGACCGACCTCGGATAAGTGGAATATAATGGATGGATGGAGTTCCCACTAGTAGAGTCAAATTAGATACATTTTATATGTGTTTTGTAATTATAAAAAGCAAAGGACTTAATTTTATCATTAAAAGATATTTGTTGTTGTCTTGCTATCTGACTTTGTCATATATTGTAAATCAATGGCATATAACGAGTATTCTTGTGCATACTGTGCATAGTAAAGTTAGTTACTACACGTTAACTCTGACATACCACTGTATTACTGTATTTTGTTTAAAAGCTGCACTTTCGCTGACCACCTAATTATTATCAGGAAGGACTCTTTGAGCTACTTCAGGTTTTACAAACTGCTTTAAAACTGAAAGGCTCCTGTGCTCGACTAAATAGTTCAGTCTTGTGCTCTGACTGGTTTGTTTCCATGACTGAAAGGTTCATCCAGCTGTGTCACATTAGCATTAGTGACACATGCATGATTATAGGAAACTGACCAATAAGTACACAGCAAAAAATCGCGACTAAAGTGAAATCCAGGTCCCTTTGATTGAAATGGTTGCTTACAATTCTTGTCCTAGTTCAAAGTGTCCTTTCTGACATGGATTAGGTACCCTAGCTACATTTGTTAAGTCTATTTACATATGTTACGATTGCTATTTCCCTCCAGTCTTTTGTATTTTGATGAAAATTCACATTCATTAATCAACATGCCACTTCTGCTCTAAATGTTAAATGTCTTAAAGTCCTGTACGTGAGACAGACCTTAGCCCAGAGAGATCCTGTGAAGGGTCCGCTCCTGTCCTTCTGTGCAGGGAGAAGGAGCATTTTCTCTGGGTCATGTGTGGGAGGTCAGCGTATACCCCCCAGAGATGCCACAGAGTCCCTCTCTAGCCCGGATGACACCACACTGCTATTTGAGTCTCGCTTCGAAAGCGGGAACCTGCTCCGAGCACTGCAAATGTAAGTGGTCTCCCTCTGACCTGAAAGTGCCTTTGACCTTGTCTTGATGTGACCCAGTCTTGGGTTTAACTCTCTGTGCTCTTTCTTACTAGGGTGACCATCTGTCCAGGCCTTACTGGGACCCCCCATATTTTGTTTGTCTGTCCTGAAAAAAACACAGAATGTCCTGGAATCTCTGTGTGAAAGTCTTATGCAGTCAAAGAAAATGTTTATGGCTATTTATCTTACGTGTATATTTGCTCAGAAAAAAAATACAATTTAACACTATACGATGTGCAAATTAACAGGAACACAATAAAAATGAACAAGGATTTCGTCTGTTCTCCAAAAAGTTACCAAGCTGGATGACTAGATAAACTCCACTTCGGTTCCCAAATCTCTCCTTGGGGCACCTCAGCCGGTCTATGTGTTCAAGACATTCTCCCAACAGCTCAGTGAATCAATTAACTAGTTTTATTAAATAAGTCAATGGGGTATTGATTAGCCAAACAAGGTGGGGTAGTGGTTGAATAAAAAAATACATGGTGTATTGAATGGTTGATGCAAATATTGAGGTAATTTTAGGAGAGGTTTCGAAATGGCTAATAATGTCATAATTTTACACCAACATGAAAACCATATCAACATAATTTTCTGTGACTGCCTTAGACTTTTGCACTGTATTGTATATGTGTGTTAATAGCACTCATATTCAGTCAGAGCTATAGCTGATTAGTAGAAAGACTGTGTCTTTTTAGTCAATGATGCACTCAGAAAATCCTGCCAATCTAACTATTTGATGACAAGGCACGCTCTACCCTCGCGCCACATAGTCTGTGACGATTGCAGCTTTGTACATTGCCGCTGTGTTCTCTTAGGTTAGAGAACAAAACTGAAGTTACATTGTAAATGGGTGGCGAAACAGAGGACAGAGACCAGCTACAAAATAAAAAATCCAACCCAAAAAAATGAAACGTCTTGCATCGTACAAAGAATGGGAGTAGATTTGCATGGTGTAAAAACAGTGACTGATGGAAACTGTGTTAGGAAAAGAATTATTGCAGACTAACATTTTGGTTGTTTTTGTATTAACTAGGGTGGCTTAAGAATACAAGTGCAGGCTACTTGTTACAATACATTTAAAACTATTATTCCATGTAAAAACTGAATGTGTGAGGTACAGTATGGGTTCATGACTAATAGAATAAACTATTACATTATTGAGCAAATAATCCATAGTCAATGTATTAAAAATCCTAGAGATTACACTGCCATGTAAGGTTATAATTTCCCTTTCAAACAGACCTAAACAAACCTTTGGAATGGTGTCGCTGAATGCAATATTTTTGGCCAATATCTAGATGTCCAGGAATTTTGCAGGACTATTGTGGCAACCCTAGTGCTGACTCAGCTGTAGAGTCAGTCCTGTGTCACTGTAACCTGGCTTTAGAGTCAGTCCTGTCATACTTTAGTTAAACTGTAGAGTCAGTCCTGTGACACTGTAACCTGGCTTTAGAGTTAGTCCTGTCATACTTTAGTTCAACTGTAGAGTCAGTCCTGTCATACTTTAATCTAGCTGTAGAGTCAGTCCTGTCATACTTTAGTTCAACTGTAGAGTCAGTCTTGTCATACTTTAGTTCAACTGTAGAGTCAGTCCTGTCATACTTTAGTTCAACCGTAGAGTCAGTCCTGTCATACTTTAATCTAGCTGTAGCGTCAGTCCTGTCATACTTTAATCTAGCTGTAGCGTCAGTCCTGTCATACTTTAGTTCAACCATGGAGTCAGTCCTGTCATACTTTACTTTAACTGTAGAGTCAGTCTTGTCATACTTTAGTTCAACTGTAGATTCAGTCCTGTCATACTCTGATCCAGCTGTAGAGGCAGTCCTACCCTCTGATTTGTACGAGTAGTTTATTATTATCTACAGATAGAATCAATGCCTTACTTTCCACAGAGGTGAATTTGATTATGAGCTGACCCTCCGGACAGACCTATACACCGAGAAGCACATGCAATGGTTCTACTTCCGGGTGAGGAATACGCGAGCAGGTGTGTCCTACCGCTTTACCATCATCAACCTCCTGAAGGTTTCCAGCCTGTACACACAGGGCCAACTACCCCTCCTCTACTCTGAAAAGAAGGCTCAAGCCTTGCGGATAGGCTGGCACCGGACAGGCCAGGACGTGGTCTACTATCACAATGGGCAGTACCACCTGGACCAACCCTGCTTCTCACTGTCCTGGACCCTGCGCTTCCCCTATGACCAGGATACATGTTACCTGGCTCATTGCTACCCATACACGTACACTGACCTGCGGGCATACCTCTCTGTCATTGAGGGCGACTCGAGGCTTGCTCCCTTCTGCAGAGTGCGCTCTCTCTGCCGCTCACTGGCCGGGAACCCAGTACCCATCCTGACAGTGAGCACTGGGGCAGGCGCTGCCCCCCTGAGGCCGGCGGTAGTACTGACAGCACGTGTCCACCCGGGGGAAACCAGCAGCTCGTGGGTCATGAAGGGTGTGCTGGATCACCTACTGGGCAGCTCGGCTGACGCTGCCCTGCTCAGGAGCTCCTTCCTCTTCAAGCTGGTGCCCATGCTGAACCCGGACGGCGTCATCGTGGGAAACCACCGCTGCTCGCTGTCGGGTCGCGACCTCAACCGCAGCTACAGGTCCAGACTCCGGGAGCTGTTTCCCACTGTGTGGGCCGTGAGAGCCATGATCCGGCGGTAAAGCCCTCTAACACACACACACACACACACACACACACACACACACACACACACACACACACACATACACACACATACACATAGGTCAGCGTACGTATCTAAATGGAGACCGTCCATTCATTTATATGGGAAAAATCCTGACCCCAGTCACGGCACCCTTAGCCTCTACCCAGCCCTAACCTTAACCATAAGCAACCAAACAAAATACAAGACTTTTGACATTATTTCTTTTTTGATTGCATGCACAGACCTTTATAGGAGCCTGAAAAATGGTCCCCACAATGTAAAAAAAAAACTAATCCACACACACACACACACACATACTGAACAAAAGTTAATTAGTTTCAAACATTTAAACAATACATTCAATGCAAATTATGTTCAAGTCCAAAATATTTATGGTATGGACAAATATATAATATTTATGCAAACCTAATTTCCAGAAAAGTTGGGATATCTTCTAAAATGCAATAAAAACAAAAGTATGATTCATTAATTCACGTGAACCTTTCACAGTTTTACTGACCAACTTAAACGTATTTTGCAAATATGCGGAAATTTTGAATTCGATGGCGTCACACACTCAACACAAGTTGGGACAAAGGCATATTTACCATTGTGTTACATCACCTTTCCTTTTAATAACACGTTTTAATCGATTTGGGGCTGCGGATACTAATTGTAGTAATTTAGCTGCTCAACAATCCGTGGTCACCATTGTATGACTCTCCTTTTCATGACGTGTTATACATTTTCAGTAGAAGATAGAATTGGACTGGCAGCAGTCCAGTCAAGCACACACTCTGTGTCTATGAAGCCACACTGTTGTAGCCCATGCAGAGTGTGGTCTGCCGTTGTCCTGCTGAAATAAGCATGAACAACCCAGGAAGAGATCTTACCTTGATGGCAACAGACAGTATTGTGCAAAAATCTTAGGCAAACTAAGAAAATGATGCTTAACCGATCTTCTTGGTGATATAAAAATAAGATATTATGTCTGTCAAAGTGTTTCAGCTTGGTAATTTCTAAACCTCTCCTAAAGTCAGCCCAGTGTTTCCAGCAATCATCCAGTACACCCATGTACCTCTTGACTTAAACACTGGCACATGTTATGCGGCTAATCGATACTTAATTTACTTTTTCAGTTAGTTACATTAATTAAGTGAGCTGGTGGTGAAATTTGCGAAATACATGAATAGGCTGGGTCGTGGGGGGTCCGGAGCCTATCCCGGAAGCAATGGGCACGAGGCAGGGAACAACCCAAGATGGGGTGGCCCCCCATCCCAGTAGGATAAGCAGTTTGGAAAATGGATGGATGGATGTATGGATGAATTGGCTAAGATGCTTTTGAGGAGCTATCCAACAAGATATCAGTAACTTTTTGGAGGACAGAAGAAATTATTACTCGTTTTTTGTTACCCTTAGTTTGCATATGTTCTAATGCTACATTGTGTTTGTGTTCTGAGCACTTTTACACTTACTACCCAAATAAATAGCTTTAAATATTTACTTTGGCTGCTAAAGACTTTTGCATACTGTACTGTATGTCTCTCTAAAATCATAATATATAACTCAGAATCAATGGTACCATCACATACAGGTACATACAATTCCATGGGCACTGACACACCCCCTGTACCATCACAGATGCTGACTTTTGCATCTCTCGCTGATGGCAATCTGGATGGTCAGTTTCAGTGCTGACATGGAGAACTTGACACCCTCCAAAAAAAGCTACAATGTGGACTCATCTGACCACAGCACACGGTTCATTTGAGGTGATGGCCTTTACACACTGAGATGTCTCTGCATTCTCTGAATCTTTTCACAATATTATATTCTGTAGATGTTGCAAGACCTGAATTCTCTGCAATGTCGTGTTGAGGAATACTCCTTTTGAACTGCAATTAGCCTGCTTAATGTGGAGTCTTCCAAACCGGTGTCAGTGGAATATTCTGTGCATTTTCAGATCTTATCTTAACTCTGTCCCAACTTATGTTGTCTTGCTGCCATCAAATTCTAACCTGGGTATATTTACAAAATACAATTAAATTGGCCAGGACAACAGTTGAAAATCTTTATTTTGTACTTTTGTCAGTTAAATAAAGGTTCACATGAATTAACATACCATCACAGATCTTTGTTCTTATTGCATTTTAGAAAATATCCCAACTTTTTTGGAAAAAGGGTTTGTGATTACGGCTATGGAAAGCACCCTGTTCAAAAGCATAGCAACAGGCTAACCATGAGGTTAGGGCTTTAACCACTCTGCCCCCTGCTGCTTAGTAACCTGTGTCCTGAAGCTCGTATGTTCAGATGGTCTGTAGACTGGGACTAGGAAGTCTGCTTCTGCTTCATTTTCTTCCCAAATGTTGCATGACTCTTTAGCTGAGACAGATGCAGCCTGGCAGCCCTGTTTGACAGTGGGTGTGAAAACCACTGGGGAACCTCACCTCACATGTCCTTGTGTGCCTCTTTTCTTCGCTGTGTATCCCTCCATGTCTCTCTGGGTGTCCCTACCTGTTCCTATGTGCCTCTCGGCATGTTCCTGGGTGTCCCTACCTCTCCCTGTGTGACTCTGCATGTCCCTGCACGTTTCTTTGAGAACATACCTGTCCCTGGGTGTTTGTGTCCCCTTCCCACATCTGCAGTCTGCTGAGAGAGAGGACGGTGCTGCTGTACTGTGATTTTCATGGCCACAACCAACAGCACAATGCCTTCACCTTCGGCTGCGAGGACCTGCGCTCTGCCAGGAGGCACCCACACGAACGTGTCTTCCCCCTTATGCTCAGCAAGAACTGCCAAGATATGGTAGGATACCCCCTTGCTGTTGAGCTACGTCATGTCCCTTTAACAACTTTCTGCCATCTTGAACCCAAAAAGCTACATGATTGGTTGAAACCTTTCATTCACCTGACCTTTATTGGTCCTTTGAATTTGCAGTTGGCTGAGTCTGTTACCAGGGTCTGTGTTACTTGTGTCTGTGTTACGTGTGTTTGTGTGTGTGTGTTATCAATGCCAATGTTACCTGTAAGTGTGTTATATGTGTTTGGAGTACAGTATCTGTGTGTATTACCTGTTTGTGTGTTACCTGTATGTGTGTTACCTGTATGTGAGGCAATGCATCACCCTGAGCCACTTGTGTGTCTCGAAGTTCTCCTTCCAGAGCTGTAAGTTTGAGGTTCAGCGCAGTAAGGAGGGGACAGGCCGTGTGACCCTGTGGAGGATGGGGGTCCTCAATAGCCTCACCTTAGAGACCTCGCTCTGTGGCTCCAGCATCGGTAACCATCGCCAGCCATGATTGGTCCGAACCAGCCAGCCAATGAAGAGTCACATCCTGTCCTGAGCTGTGTTTATCATTTCGGGGTGGGGGGACCGAAGGTTGGAGGAAGGGAACCCACTTCAACACGCGTGACCTGGAGATGCTAGGAGTTTGTTTCTGCCGCACGCTGCTGGACTACTGTGATCCAGACCGGACCAAGGTGTGTGCATCTCCCAGCCGTGATCTCTGCACCGAGATATCCTCCGCTTTCCTGCCTGGACGAGTTCCCCTCAAAGCCTTAAAAACAGAAACCTGAGTGTAGTCCCATGTTCCCTGTATCCATCAGCCATTTTACAGTCACCACTCTGTTTCCTTCTTGCTTGTCTTTTGCTCGTCCATGATGCCTGCTCACTTTACGTTTAAATAGGAAGGAGCTGGACGAGGTAAACGTCTGCTTTCAGATGCAAGGTGCACCTGAGGTGGCTTTGTCAAGCATAAACTTAATGTTCATCTAAATGTCTCAGGGTACGAAGGCCTCAGCAATGCAATGTAGTGGGACTTTAGATGGGTGATTGAAACTTTATATAATAAAGGCCCCAAAGAAATCTTCTCATGATAATGTAAAAAAGTACCAATGCGTACAACAGCAGTCCCTGTATGGCAGCAGCTGGTGGAGCCTCAGGTCAGCTGAGCTTGTCATGTTGGGAACTTGAGTTTCTGCTCTGTGTGCTTCTCCAGTATATCATGTGTCTGAGGGAGCTCCAGGACATGATCAGAGTAGAGGGCGACCCTGGCCTTGCAGATGCCTCTCTCAGGTAGGCCCTAAGTGGAGAGGACAGATTGCATCTCAATCCACAGGGGGCTCTGATTTGGCTTTCCTGTCGCATTCTTTCATTCAGCGTAACATGCGTGAGCAGCATGCATTATGGCAGCTGTGTAATTCATACAGACTGTACTGAACCTTTTAAAAATTATTTCCTTTCTATTCAGTGGCATGATTCTGAATGAGCAGCAGTCCATGCTCAGGAATGGAGTATTACTTTGATACGTTGCAGATGAAAAAAAATCTTGCGAATTACTTGGCCAGAATAATTCAAAGTAACGGTCGTCATAAATGTCAGAAGTGGTTTGTAAATAAAAGGTTAATAATTAAAATACCTATGTTACATGTGTGATAGAACTGGAACCTCTTGTGATCGCTGGCGTGTAAATCTGTGCTCTGCAGATTCTGGTTACCTTGAATTTGATTATACTTTCTGTTCAATAAAAGTCATGTATTTCCCTGATAAAGGATAAAGGATACTTGTGGTAACTGCAGCTTTGAGCTGTATGTAACTATCACAGATGAGGTGTGTATCTCACAGTGAGACGGACAGTGATGTACCCCTTCTGGGCCCAGTCACATGTTCGTTTTTGTTTCAGCACCAGCGACTCAAGCAGCTCGGAGTCTGATGGAACCCTAGCCTTGAATAACAAGGTAGGATTCTTCCTAGTCCGTCTACTAAATAGCTGGCCATACAGTGTACTGTCATGATAACCTCCAAAATGGGTAAATGTGTCCCATAACCCCAAGCTTTCATGCCTTACCTGTGTATGTCTCATAGGAGAGTAAGACGGAATATGTGAAAACTAAAAAATGTGTATGTACTTGCACAATGGTGGATAAAATATCTTTATAACTGAACTGAGTGTTCCACTGCAAATTCACCTGACTTGGTTGTGCTGGTGAGTATGAAGATCTAATATTCTTGGAGGCACAGTAATGAATATTAGAGGGCTGACATCTGAAAGGCTTGGTAAGGATATCTGGAAGGTGAACGTATGGTAGCAGTGACTCGTTTGTCCACCATGTTGTGTATGTGCTACTCAGTGCTCAAAGTCCTGTCTGATACCTTCTGGTGTGCATGGATCAGGGTGTGATATATCACACAGCACCCAAACCAAGGCATCTTCATACTTTGAGGGAGGTTTATAAGTCATCGAGTTATACAAACTGGATTTCTCTAGAAAGAGATGCTGGGAAGAAATCCAGATGAGTACAGTGAGATCACACAAACCCTGCACACACAGACCAGGGCCAAATCCTGGGCAGCCCCCAGAGCTGCAAAGACACAGCGCCCCCACCTGGGCAGGGACCATCATGCTTCTATTTGACAATGATCAGTTTATTTGATGGTCAGTTATGTTCTTCACCCTGTGGTGTAAGATTTCTTGGCGTATAAAGTCACTCAGGTCCAAGAAGGAGAGGAACAAGTCCCACCTCGCAAGGGTGAGGGAGAAGATCCCACAGGCAAAGGAGAAGAAGGTAAATGAGCTCCTGGACTCCTATGCCAAAGCCAGGAGTACATTCCCTCCTTTGTCCACAGGGGGCAGTGTGGTCCACTTACTTGTCTGTCTTTGCAAATTTCAGGAGGACTTCACCAAAGAGAATACAGAGAACAGCAGATATGGATTGAAGCCTGTGAGTCTTGTTTTACACTCCGCACTTTTCTGATTGCCCATATTGCTGACCGCTATTTAATATCATGGAAATGCGTACCCAGATGAAAACCGAGAAGAATACATTTACAGAGAAGATTGATTAAAATAGCAGTGTCTGTGCTGGACATACGGCATATCATTTATTAATGAGGGCCCTGGTATCCTACACCTATACTGTGTGTGCTATCACAAAAGGGTGTAAGCGACCTGATCCTCGCAGTTCACTGACCTGTTTCATGAATAGAATTGTCGCCTAGGAGAGTGACTGGACCCCCCCCCCCACCATCCTGTAGGTGAGGGTACCTCCAACCATGCTTACGAGGGACATGTTCAAGGCAAGGCTGCGGCAGCCCTTCCCATCAAGCCCAGGAACTTCACCTGGACAGGTACAGTCAGAGCGATTGGTGTCCCCATCCATACTGAGTGCTGGTTCTGGCTTTTCTGAGGTTGCACTAAGCATCTCATTGTTCACAATCCATTATCAGTTTCCATCTGTCCAGGCTGTATCCTTATGACTCAGCCTTCTGCTCTGTGGTTCTCAGTATTGGTTGAGGGCCATTCCATGGCTTAATACTGGACAATAAGTTAGAAGATGGGTGAATGGATGGATTGATAGATGGATGGATGGATGGATACAGCAATATCATAGAACTTCATAAAACTCCAACAAACACTGCAGAAATCTTTAAATAACTTGGGACCTTTTCAGGTTGTCACATGATGTCTTTATAGTCTTACTTTTGCTCCGACCAACCAGTTGAGTGCTCTGTGAATGTGACTCTTTATACTCAGTTGGTTAGTCTTGGTTTGGATTTGTACTTTCTGAACCTGAACTATCCACCTCTGCTAAAGTATGGAATGTACTGTGTATGTTTCATATTGTTTCCCAATTTATGGTAGTCTTACATTCAAAACTGACTGGTTGTCGCCATCTAGTGGGATCTAGTTGGGTAATGCACCCTGTAACTTATTGGATGTTTAATCGAAGCAGGTGTGTGTGTGTGTGTGTGAACGAGATCTCCTGGAACTGTGTATTTTGCTTACAAGCCAGTCTGTGGTATGCAGTTTAAATGTGAAATTCTTCTAGAAGCTTGACAGTTAATGTACAAGTGGAATAACATGTCTGTAGACTTTTCCTTAAGGCACCATGTTTGTTGCTGCTATGCCTGTTTTGAGACACACACATTTACTGCTGTCCTCTTTGTGTTTTCTTTTCCTGTGCCTCCTTCATGTCACTCAGCCTCTCCAGCTCTCTGCGCAGCCCCTGCTCTTCCATACTCAGCCAGCCATTTGTTCCTTCCTAATCTACTCAGTCTCAACTTATTAGCTAGCAGGTGCGAGTATTTTGTTTGTTTCGGTTTACTTTGGCATAATTTTAAATTTGTTCACAAAAAAAAAATGAAATCACAACAAAAACTAGACTGGGTGCATTTGACTATGTTATTAAATGGAAACTATATGTATATACCCTTCATATTGACTCCTGTGAAAACCATCTTCCTCCTGCCTGCAGCTGGATTGCTGAGGCCTTGGTGCCCTGAGACATTTAGATGAACATTAAGTTTAAGCTTGACAAAGCCACCTCAATTCCGCCAGAATCCTTCCATCTGAAACCAGCCCATTACCCCGTCCAACTATCGAACCACATGACACATGAGCCCTCTGCTGCTGGCCAGAAAAATACGTAGGAGAACATGCTGCCCCCCCCATCCCCCAAATGAATCATGATCTCTGCTTGAAAACCCTGCCTTACTCCATTTGTTCCTATTTTTTTTGAAAAATATCTGGCTTTCAGCATATCTGTGAAAGAGGCTGGTCTCTCTGCCACTGGATTTGTTGTGTTTCAGCCATTTCATGGGTGGTGAAGTTGATCAGCAACCAAATACAGAACATCTGTCCATTCCGTCTGCATGATGCAGATAAGCCCAATGTACCTGAGAACCTTTATGCTGTGCTCTGTATTAGGCAGCTCTTACACAATACAAAAATATTGGACACTCAAATTAATAGGCATTATTCTCATATGGGATTATAGGGGGCACTCTCTGAAGAGACTGCGTTTGTCCACACTGATGTGGACACTCTTGATTCTTGCATCTTTCGTGGGGCAATATGTGAAAATCTGAAATAAAATCCAGTGAACATTTGTCAGACAAGCATGACTGTAAAACCACCTGAGTGTCTATAGTTCAGCTGATGAATGTTAAACTCTCACAACACTTCTGTTCTTTGCCGCTTCTTATGGCTTATGGCCCCTCCTTCATGGAAATGCACTTCAAAGTAAAAGTCCTGGCCTCGCACCCCACAGCAGGCAGGAGCTGACTCGAATCTCGTGGCTATCCCAAGGCGGGCCCATGCTCTGTTCCACCTGCCTGCTCACATCTACAGTCGTGTTGAGCATTCGCCCCAATTGAGTCCCTCTGAATTACTGGCAGCAGAAGTAAACATCCTGAGGAGTTTATATAAGGCTTATTAAATTTACGTGATGTCCATTACCTACCAATTTTAATAGCTGCTTCCAAAGTAAGTTTATAAAAAGAGCTGAAATGCTTCAAAACTGTAAAACACTGTGTGGGAGACGGAGGCATTTTGTTGATCCTTAATCAGTAAAATCTCTGCTCTCTGGCAGGTCTGCGGAGCCAAAGACATTCGGAGTTGGACCTGTCTTCTGTTTACACTTCTGTAAACCACTCTATGAAAATTACACTCAATTCCCTTGATTTAAAAGAGTTGAAGTTGGACGACGGCATACCTGCTAAGCCAGGCCGCTTTTCTCGGCCCGTCTGTTTAACACGTTTGTGTTTATTTTAATTCAGAGCCTTTTCATCCCCCCATCCACACGGCCACTCTCAGCGGCGATCCGCTGACACGGCCCCACTTTTTTCTAGGGGGCGGGTTCCCCTCTGCCATCCTATTACAGCCTTGCGGTATGTTTTAGAGATTGCCGCGTGGAGGAGCAGACGAAGCGTTGAAGCTATTAGCAGGATCGCCCCTTAACCAATAATACGGGGTAATTTCTGCGAGATGATTTGCACAGACGTTTCCTACACTTACGCGCGATTGCTTTTCCTGCAGGCTGGTGGCTGGGCTCCTACATTCAAGCATCACAATTAACCCTCGAGCTTTGCTTTTTCTGCTAGAACACTTTTCGCTTGCGTCCGTTCCAGCTCCCTTCTCCTTTAATTTTTTTCTTCCCTCTGGGCTGTGGACAGAAACATTTACGGCTCCATTAATGCAATTATTTCTGAAATATATCCATGATCTTGAGGGTTTCCAGCCAGAGCTCTTGTGCCACCTGCTGGCGGGGCAGGATATGACAGCTCGGGGGCAGCTAGAGACCGGTGCCAGCGGTACAGGCTCCTCGCTCCCAGCTCACTTTGGCACCAGTACGTTTCTTTCCCTTTGCACATACCTCATTATGTCTATTTGTTGAGACTATGACATATTCTGAAGTGTCTGTGAGATGCTTACTGGATTGATGTAAAACTGTCAGGTATTTCTCTGTAAATATCGCAAGTATGCATTGAAAATTGACGCATTGCTGCAGCTGGTGAGGAAATGCGTTTCTGCCGCTGAGTTCAGGCTGCAGTATGGGACCCTTCTCTGTCGTGTTTGACAGCTTTCCAGTGGGATCCGTTATCCCGCCTTTGGCCCTTTACTCGGCCGGTCGTCCCTCCCCTGCCGCTGCACCTCCCCAGTAGCACCTTGTCAACCTCCCGCACCCTGCCGGGACCCCCTAACGTCAGCATAGGAGACGACAGCATTGACACCCTGCCACCTCCGGAGGGTAAGTATGTACACAAGTGCGTCAGTCTTCATGCTTAATTAAACTAAGTCTATGGTGGGGGAGGGGGGGTAGGTGTCAAACTGTTTTTGCACAAGCTAATCCTGCTTTTTGTTGCACATAATTCTATATTTTTTCCTATCACCATGGAAACAACAGGGCACATCACCCTGAAAAGGCTTCGCTTTCCATCTGATTTTCATATTTTCCTCATTTTTGCACATTTTCACCTTCAATTAAATCAGAGCCTTTTTTTTTTTTTGTTCACAGGCGGGAAAAAAGCATGTCAAAGTTTGCAGCCTCCTTTATTGGTTTGGAGGTAATCAAACATGCAATCTGCAGGTTTGGAAAAAGTCACCGCTGCCCTGGTTAAGTCAGCTGAGATGAAGAGGTTAAAAGGGGGGGAAGCTGCAAGACCCTGCCAAGTATAAGCTTGTAAAGTGGGCGGGGTCTAGGAGCGCACGAGGCCAAGGTCAACAGAAAGTGCCGATGCCTATCAGTGGGGAAAATGCTACAAAGCCACATTTAAAGTACAGTTCCATATGAGTCAGAGTCGAGTTTGTCCGTGAAAGTGTAGAATGACTTCCAGGGGTCTGCAGGTCACCACTTATGATTCGACCCTCAGAAAAACCACTTGGGATGAAGGCTGGAGCATTAAGGCAGATGAAGGTTACTGATTGCTAGAAAGAACATTTTGTGACAGGCCAGGGCAGGTACTGTAAACCACGAATCTGACCTAAAGGGGAATGTGTGGAGAAGTGGGCCAGAATCCCTCCATGTCTCTGCGAGATAGTGATCGATTAACACGGGAAGTGTTTACCTGTGGTCAAGGTTGATATAACAAGCATAAGAAGGCTGTTATTTTTTCCAAATTGAGGGAATCGGGTATTGCACAATTTTTTAAATTACATCCCATCCAGGCCTCATTGCCCTTGCATCCTGGGATAGACTCTAGGCTGACTGTCACCCTGTACCATATAAGGGGCTATGAAAGATATTGGATGAATCGTTTCAACATGTGAGGGTGCTGCAGTGGTTAGCACTGTCGCTTCACACCTTGGGGACTCCGGTCTGTGCCAGGGTTCCGTGTCCGTGCAGTTTGTATGTTCTTGTGAGGTTTCCTCTGGGTTCTCCAGTTTCTGCCCACAGTCCAAAAAACATTTTGAGATTAATTGGAGTTTCCTGGAGATTTGCATATGTGAGTGCCTTGCATGGGGTTAACACCCCCTTCTGGGTCATTTCCTACCTTGTCCTCAAAGGCTCCATAACCCTGGATAGGACAAGCAGTTTCTGAAAATGAATGGATTTTTGACATTCACTGAGGCTCTCTTTCTTTCATACTGCAGTTGGGGTGAGGATTAGACCATGTTCATTCTAGGTTGCCAACTTTGGTCAGCTGGCTGGAGTGTCTGCACACACATGCAAATCCAGTTACATGTAAGATTTATTACCTTGTAAATAGTCTGTAATGTTTGCAAACTACCCAAACACTTTTATATAGCTGAATTTATATTTATAATGTAATAATATAACTTAAGATTTCTTGTGTGAGCGTGAGACACTGAAAGCATGTCATGCCAGATGAGTGACAGTTGACAACCCTGGTTCATTGTCAGTGGTGATGCAAACATGCAGCAGACCAGGCTACATTAGCACATCTGCCTGAGTCATTGTGTGGTTTTAAGATGCGTACAGATTCGCTTCATACAGACAGAGAAGCCATAAGGGAACCTAGAGGGACTGACACTGTACGTGTTATTTTACAGAGGCAGTCCCATGATGCAGTGCAATGCAGTGAAACAGTTCCCATTTTTATGTTAGGTATTAGTGATTAATCAACAGATCCATCCATCCATCCATCCATCCATCCATCCATCTTCTAACTAGTATCCCAGACATTAATGGGCACAAGGCTGGGGTACACCATGAATGGGTTGGCTGTCAATTTTCATTTGGTGAAATGAAGAGAAACAAGGAACAGATGAGAGAGAGTAATCCTTGAGCAGGAAATCTATAGCGATGGAGGAGCGGGAAGCTCACTGGCTGAAAGACGAGGACGTGTGAGGTGACGGTGACAGCAGAACCGCAGCGGTAGCACAGCATCCGAGGGCTAATTCCAAACAGCCGCACAGTGAATCGTCCTTTCTGCTCACAGGCAGGGCGCCCAAGTCCCACGCGGCGCCGGCCTGCCTGCAGATCACATCAGAGCAGTTCTGCGAGTCGTACCTCATTTCCTTCTTGCATATCGCGGAGCTGAGAGCTTTCTGGGGCCTAAGAGATGAGCGAGACAGCCTGGCCACATTTCCACCGAAACATACTTATTTCGGACGCTGTCGATGTCACAGACATGTCAACCTCTCACTTTTCATCTCTCTGCTTATGGTTTCTGAGAAATGACATGACAGTGGGAATGATTGAAGACCTGTTACTGCACCAACCCTGAGAACAATGCACCCAAACGACGGTTCCCTCCAGATCATTGGCCCTGTGCAGCCTGATTGGATGGATACTCACGCGTCTACCACGCCTTTTCTCCTTCATTTGAGACCTGGACAGCTATTTTCTGCAGTTTAAAGTTCATAAGGGGAGATTTCAGGTCCAGAGAGTATAGATCCAGAACAAGATTTTGTTTCAACCAAGCAGTTCAGTACTCTGTGACTGTGACTCAACTGTTTGGTTGAAACAAAATCTTGGTCTGGATTTGTACTCTCTGGACCTGAAATCTCCACCTCTGGTGCAGTTATAGCTCCACGTTTATTTGGGCTGAAACTGATACTTTCTGGCTGTTCTGTTCAGTATGTAAAGTTATTACTCAACAATGTCATTTTCTTTCCATTTGAGATCATTAATACTTTTATATCTAAATGACTGAATGATCTGAATCAGAACTTTTATTTTTCAGAGCAAACCTAGGTCACCCAGCTACTCTGTGTTATAACTGATGTCTTGCAAGACAGTGATTAAAAGGCTAAATGTTGCTTGTTATTCTTGAGGACCAGTATTCACCTGTCCAGGACCACTGAAGGCTTTCACTTTTGAAATGACCCCAGATGACATAGGCGATGGTTCCTGCCCTTATCCTACATTGGTCATAAAAGGCATTCGCATTGTGGAAATTTTTGGTTGTTGCTCTATTTTAATGCATGCATACAATCAGGCATAACCTCCAAGCTGTCCACTTTGGTCCTGAAGTCTGATGGTGACGTTTCTGCTGAGTTGTGTCCACAATTCTGATGCTTTGTTCACTATCTGCACCACTGGGGTCCATCTGAAGTCACCTTCACCCCCTAGTCCGGCAGTGACATCATGGCCATTTATTAGTACCAAATAACCCATTTTTACACAGGCAAGAAACTATGCAGTAAAAATATCCAAGATGTTTGTATGTCTACTTTGCATTTTGTTTGGATCTGATTCTCCATATATAGCCCCGAGGATCATCTTGAGGTGACTTTAACGAGGCTTAAGCAGATCGGAGACGACGCCCCAGCACTGCTCGTACAGTGAAAACTACTGAAGCAAATGAGTTTCCATGCCTGGAAAACTATTCTCATTTTTTTCAAGCTAAATCCACAGTAATTGGGGAAAAGTCCTGAGATGAACAATACAGTGATATATTACTGTGGGTTATTCCATCACGCAACTGCGTATCAACTGCAGTGCACCGGGAATGAGGAATGTGTGCCTGAATTATGATGTGCTTTGATCAGGAATGCCTTCTGCCTCCGTGATTTCATACCTGAACAAGTCAATCTGCTCTTTCATATTATTCATACATCTGGCCTCTTATCCTGGACAGGCTTGCGAGATTTTCTGAATATGTCATATTTTAAGTATATTTTTACAGTTGAAGTGTTGAGAGGTGTAGCAGGGTATGGCATGCTCTAACTAAAATTATTCTCATCTTTTAGTATTACCCTTTCATAATATACAAAAATAGTGATCTGTAAGTTGATTGATGGGGTTTATACGATGCCTTTTCACAATTAAAGTTCAAAATAATCTGACAGGTATAGCATTTTAGTTTCATGTAAGCTACCAGTGTTTGCATTCCAGTGCTGGAACAGTATCCAAAATACAAACTTTGATTTCTTACTACACCATTTTCTTCTTGTACTGTTTTCAAGCAACTAATTAAACCTGTCAATGGTCACTGCCAAGTCAAACCAAAACAACAGCAAGCCAAATGAAACACTTACTTTGTCAGTATCTATTTGGGAATGTTGAATGATTGTGTTTTCTTACAGGTCAACAGGTACTGTGGTACTTAATACATGAACTTGTTACCCGAAGGGTGTCATTTCAAATGGATAAAAATGTCTTCTTGGTAACAAAATGAAAATCCGGCTTCTAAGAATGAAGTGGACTTGAAGTTTTCGGCCGAAATCTGAGATCAGTTGGACTCTCTGCTCTGATTTACTTGCCTTGTATGTCCAGGCTGAGTTCTGGGTGCAAGTAAATCAGGTGGACGCCATAACAGTCACTCCTCTATTGTTCTTTATGCAGAACATAAGCGGTTCCTCCTTTCACTGAACTAAAGGAGGCCCTGGCCACTTCACATGTGTCACAGGCAAGGTTTACTGTTTTCGTCATGTTTTATGCAAGACAGGAAGGCTACTGTACCTTCATCACACAGACATCTCATTCTTGTGCAGTTCTGAATCCGTATGAAAGACTTATTTCCCCTTTTGCTTTGATTCTCTCACTTATTCTGTCATTCTGTTTCTCTCAGCATAGAATATGCCAGAAAGAAGAAATGGAAAATAACAGGAAACTCGGACTCAGGAACGGAGAGAAGGCCTTGGATTCCAACATCCTGAAGACGGCAAACAGGCCAAAAGCTTACCCTTCACACATGAAATAATGTATGAATTTCCATGAGACAGTTTCGCTTCCTGAAAATGTGGATGTGCTGTAGATAATCACTCGATTAAATGATGCTAAGGAGCTGTGCTGAATGTGAAGCTGTCAGTGGCAAGGCCGTAAATCTCTCCTCACACTCGCTGGTACCGTCCCTTATCCACCCCGCGCCACGGGTCAGGGAGCTGGCCACCCAGCGGAGGACGCTGTCTCCAGCATCTCGCTCACTCTTCTTTTCCTGGCCAAGCTCTGCTAAAGAGCTCAGAAACTGTGAGTCAGCAGAAGCGTGGCGATCAGACCCGGGCTGTGGGCCCTTGGGCCGAGACTCCCCGACAGTCCGAGTGACGGTTATATTAACCTCCTGAGAAGTCTATCAGAAAGCACTGTTTTGTTTGGTACAGACTCAGCGTGTGGCTCAGGAAAAATCCAAGAACAGGAGAGTCGCACGGATGCTGCACATGCTGTTTTAACGCGGACGGCGACTGTTTCCAATCACTGCTTTCCGGGGGTGAGTCGCTGGAATCTCTCCCCGGCATCCCGGGTTAACTATGTGTCGACAGCCTTCAGTGAATGGATGCAATTTATTTGGTGCGAGAATTGAGGAGCTTTAGTTTAGAAATCACTTTAAATGGCAATTAATGCCTCAAAAAAATGGCTGCATTTCAGAGGAGAGATGCAAAGTGGCCCAAGAAAGCCGGTCCTTTCTGAAACTTTCAGCTTAAAGTGGATTTTATGTCCAAGATCATTAAAAAAAAGTAAAAAGTATGATCACAGGAAAGGAAATGATTCATATATTTTTGTCTATGTATACTTTGTTGTATATATTATAGTTGGAACAATCACCATAGACATACTTTTGTAATCTATTACCTGACTTCTCCAGCTCACACCATCCAAAGTTTCCAAAATATAAGCCTCCCATTCCCTGGTTGAAGGGAGCCAGTGGGACACCCAGTAAGATTTCTAGGTCATGATTGCCCTTCTAGAAGCTCTTGGCCATGCTGATGACCTGGAGATACACCCTCACCCGCTTGCGTGCGTTTGATTGGCCACTGCCTCAAGTACCTCTTGGAGAGCAGGGTTCATGCAGAGATGCAGGTTCTGGAGCACTGTGCAGGTGAAGTACAACATCTTCCAGGGCTTGATGTGCTGGTACAGTCTCAGGTAGACGCATAGCTTCACGACATACCCCAGCAGTCAGCAAATGGAGAAGGTGGCCTCGGCCAGGAGGACCAGGATGGAGACTCTGAGGCTTGTCCAGGCAATGGCCAACAACATTACAGAGATTCTGGTGGAGGAAGAGCATCAGGTGAATGTAGCCCAGGGTAATTATGAGCACTTGGATGAATTAGTAGAGCACAAACCTGCTCAGGATCACCTGGTAGAAGTGCTGGATAGTGGGCAGGCTGAAGGTGATGTCCGCCAGCAAACTTGTCTCTCGTGTGGCAAAGATACGTAACGACAGGCTGATGAAGAAGCTGAGGGCCCACACAAATACCCGTATGAGAATGACCAGGTCCAAAGGGTGATGCAGAAAGGATTGGTGATGATCATGGCCCAGACCATGGATAATGGCACACAGGGAGCAGATGCTCTCCATCAGGGCGAAGACCAGGAAGACCTGCTAGATCTTGCAGAAAGTTTCCCCAGTGCCCAGTGGAAGCTGACAGCTGAGTGGAAGGTAAAGGGCACCAGGAGCAGTCTGTTCCAGGTGGCTCTTGCATAGGTTTTAATACTTGGTGAACAGAGAGAAGAGCAGCGTGTTGGCACAGAAGCCAGTGTCCAGGATCACGCTACACGTGGAGGCAAAAATGATCCCATAGCTGTTGTTGATGTGCTTTAGTCACGCCTGTTTGTCTTTCACTCAGGCAGTGTTTGCTCATGTCTGCCGTACCCTCAGCCTGTTTCACCCAGCAGCCGTGTGACATCTCCGATAGCAGATGTCACACCCCCTCATTGACCATTCAGGACAGGCCAGCAGGCTGTGCTCATTTCTGTGCTCCACGGACGAGCGGCTCTGCTAACAGCGCTTTTCAGCTCGCTGATGACTTCATGGCTGACTTTGCCCCCCCCCCCCCCCCATGCCTTTTACTTTCAGTTGTTACTGCATCAAGTTCATTTAAATTGTGGATATAAAGAGTATTGATTTAAATGTGCCTATCGACCAATACAGATGTTTTTTTTCACCTGCACTCTTGCGTTGGAGATAGCATGGCACGTTGGTGCCAGGAAATGGGGTAAAGCTGCGAGGGGGTTACTACATAATGACCCACCCAATGTAATATGGTTCAGGTGAATTACTGACTGTAAATCGTCTTTAGTATGTAGGTAGGTGCACTATTCCATTTAGGGTGTAACCTCATTTGCTGTTGCTGATTACTGTGGTGTCTGATTGGATAAGTAGCTGTGTATGATGCATGGATGCAGACTGAACAATGGACACATTTAACTGGAACAGGAAATGGTGAATGGGTGGGCTGAAAAGAGAGGATCAGTGGGGGGGGCAAAAAAAGAAAGAAACTCAAAGTGGTTACTATTAAATGTTTAATCATTTAAAAAATAGGGTGTTCTCTCAGTGCAAGTGCTGAGCAATATTGATTTGTTACGTTTATGTACAGGGTGACTGTCTTATACAAACAGAGGAGGGAAATGACGGAAGAAGAGCAGGTGACAAAGCTGAGAGAGACAGGTGAAGGCAGTGAAAAGCAGGCAGGGGGAATGGCTTCAGAACCAGGCAGCCTATGGATAAACAGCAGAATGCAGGGCCATTGTTTTTCTTCACTGAAATCAACCACAAAAAGAGAACACTTTATTAGGTCAATTAACAAAATTACTTGATATATATTTATATATCTAAAGTGCATTATGTTACAAAAATATAGAAAGTCAGCAGCACCGTGATACATTTACAAAATAAATACACCATTCAAACAAAATAAATTACGCAAATCTGACATTTATAATTGGCGTACCCCTAACAAAAAAGGAAATATTCACAAGGACCAACATCTGAAGCTCCATGGAGCATTAACTAAGGTTTATTACTGTCATAATTATCATTGTTCAGATGCATTTCAGATATTTACAAACAATAAATATTTTCCTTATTACTCTCCAAACAATCACTATTACAGAATACTGCAACATGAGTCTGTAGGTGTCCGATTCAAATGTCTTTATGTATCTGCAAAGAGAAGAGAAATAGGGCATTTAATAGCTTGGCCTAATGTATTCCTTCACAGAGAATCACTTGGATCCAACACTAAGAAATGTCCATTCTGAAGACACCCCCCTCCCCCCCCCCCCCCCAATACACTTATAAATTACATCTGCTATCAATTAAACGCCAATACGATACAAGCCAGGGGGTGTCAGCCAATCACAGGACACATGGACACGCTCACACACAGTCATACACACTCATATAGAGTCACACACTCACACATAAACACACACAGACACACACACACTCAGTGAAACAGACACTTATACACAGTCACACACACACAGCCACACACAGACACACTGCAGGATATGGAGACATTTCTTGCCCTTGTGACCCGGACTAGGTTGGAAGATGGACTGATCGACCGATTATTTAAAGTCAATCAATTAATTGTGCATTTGGCATGTACTGCTGAAAGCCTTATTTCCCAGGTCCAAGAACCCAAAAGAAAATCCCACAGTAATCATGATCCCAGATGCACAGGGAAGCAGAAGAGGCATCAATATCCAAGGGATGCTGCTTATCACATATCTGACCTTTATCTTCAAGGTCAAGAAAATCTAACTGTCCTGGTAAGATATACATTGCAGGACAGAACTAAGACAACTTATTATAAGGGCAGGAAGGTTGATACCATTGCAACAGTGAGTAGCACTGTCGCCTCACACCAATACGGTTGTGGGGGTAAATCCCGCTTTGACAGTGTGTGAGGAGTTTGCATGTTCTCTGTTTTTGTACTGGATCTCCTACGTCTGCTCTGGTCTTCCCCCACACTCCAAAAATATACCATTAGACTAACTGATATCTCTGTTGCTCATAATTTGTGGTTGCCATGTAATGAACCAACTTCCTGCCCTGGGTGTCCTCCAGATTAGTCCACTGTGACCCAGTATATGATGAGCAATCTGGAAACCACATGGCAGGAAACTGGAACCAATCCTAATAACTGAAGCACTTTTGTGTTACGCAGTTTCAGAAGATGGTTACCTTTGTCAGAAACTGACGGCGTCTTAGTGCAGCGCCCCCTGCAGGCGTAAGTATGACCTCCACTCCAGGTGGGGGCCACTCTCAAGCTGGTGATTGCTGAGCGATCGGGCCCGCCGCTTCCTCTTCTCACTCTCCTTCCGTTTCCCCGAGCGACCCTTCTTCTTCTTCTTGCCGGCCACCTTCAGTGGCTGGTCCTTGTAGGTCTGCGACTTATTGGTCTCCTGAGGCAGGTTGGTTCCCTCCTCGTCCACCGGGAAGCCCATGGGGTAGTTCTTGGTGCTGCCAGCAGGCTTGGGGTGCAGGGTGCTCCCACTGATCCCAGTGCTGATCCCGGAGCTACTGCCTCCACTACTGCCTCCGCTGCTGCTGCTGCCCCCGCCGCCCCCGCCGCGTACTGGAAGCTCTCGGACCTCCGCAGTGTGCACCTCCCCCAGCAGCTCCTGCAGCCAAATGCGCCGCTTTAACTCCTGCAGCGTGCGGCCCCTGTCGTGCATCAGCTGGGCGTGGGTCACGGAGCGCTTCCTGCATGACAGCAACAGCAGCATGACAGTTCTGTGTACAGGATCCTGCCATTTTAGTACTGGCAACCACCTGATGATTTAAATAGAATATAATACATCTTTATTGTCATTGTTTGATAAACACTGAAAGACAGTCCTAGGACACTGTTTAGGAGTCCTAGGATTGACATCATAAAAAACATAAATGCAAACAACAAAACACAGTGATGTAATATATACAGAAGTAATAGTGCAAAATGGTAATATAAAGTGCTGTTTTTAATCAGTTAGTTTTGGTTCCGATAGCTACACTATCTGCGCGACCCTCAGATGGACTTAAGGAACATTAGGGGACACACCGCTGGCCTCTGAAACCGTATGTAACAAGAAGTTCTACAACAAACAAAAGCACAATGAACCACAACCATCGCAATGGCTGATGTTATAGTGGCATTCCAGTAGCACAGTGGTCTAAGACTGGGAGGGGAGGGGGGTGTTCCGCACTTATGACTTCTAGCTTAAGTTAACTCAGCGAACTGAGAAATCCTTCTTCCTGGAACACCCCCAGGGGCTCTAAATATTAATACCAATTAACTAAAATAAGGGCGATTTTTCAAAATTCCACCAGCAGGACCAAAGCCGGTACAACCTTCAAACTGTTAGTTTTGATCTAATTTACCGTCTTTTTACATATGAATCCTGAACTCCTTCGAATTTGTCCAGGTGCTTCTGATAAAATGTGGTTTTACTTAAAGTAATCAAGGCGTACAAAATGCTGGCTGGGCACCATTTACTATTTGATATTATATTTATCTTAAATTGACTCAGCTCCAAGTCCTTGCACCTAAGTAAAATAAATCCAGGGAGATTTGTAACACGGCTGGAGCCGTCGTGCCCACGCACAAAACTGCTCCACATTCATTCTCCCTGTTTACGCGTTAACGCGCTGCATGATACTCCTAAGTTACAAGCCACGTCCATAAAATGAAGCAATATTCGCGCGTTTCAATAAAAAACCGCGATAGACATGTTGTTGGGCACGATATAGACAAAGCGAAAACTACACAGATTTTACTCCACTTGGCTGCTTTTAATTTGCTTTTTACCGCCTTGCTCTCAGTGTTTCTTTATTATAGTACATGTGCATTACGTTTGACAGAATTATGAAGTTAAGCAGTATCGTGTGTGTGTGTGTGTGGACTATATTTATATTGCAGGTCCCCACAAAGATCTGTGAATGCAATCAAAAAAAAAATGCCAAAAGTTTCGTATTTAGTTTGCTTACTTTTGCTTGAGGTTAGAGCTGGGTGGAAGTTATGGTCGTCAAATTGGGATTAGAGATTTACCAATAGAAATGAATGGGGAATCCCCAGAAATATATAATTACAAACCCGGTGTGTGTGTGTGTGTGTGTGTGTGTGTGTGTGTGTGTGTGTGTGTGTGGAACGAGCTTTTAATGTAACAGTATTTCCTTAGTTAATATCAGATACATTTGTAATATTCTTTGTAGAGCAGTCAAGTAGGGTAATAAACATTGAAATTCCACATTTCTGTTTGTTTTCGGTCCAAATGCCTTGAAACAATTATGTGATTCAGTACAATAGGCTACTTCTTAAATACCCCCTTCTGGAATGGCAAAAAGAATGCTGCGCTTACAGTCTGACTGTTACTTAATAACTAAAGAATCTTACCTATATTTACCAATAGGTGGCAGTAGAAATGAAGAAATATTTCGATCGTCTACTTCAATTTGTTGTTTTTAAACTAAATGTGTAATAACGTTATGTTTAAAAATGTGCTGAAAGAGAAATGTTAAAACTGGAAACCTACAAAAATTAGACACAACAACTATTTTACAAGCTATTTGTAAAATAGCTTGTAAAATTTACAACAACTATTTTACTGATATCCTCCGACGTCATAACATGAAGGACAACAGAATGACAATTATATAACTTATATATAACTTAAGACTTATTTAGGCCTTTTTTATTTTGTAGTTTGTTCCTCTGTGTTTCTCTAATTGATCTGATTCACACATAGAAGCACTGCAGTGACGTTTATGTGGTATTACTTAGCCGTGCGCTGGTACATAAGTATCACTGTTAAAAAGTGCCGTTTTTGCCAGGGACCGGCTTGCTCAATTAATAACTGCCACTGAAGCTGTGAAAGGGGCACGTTTGTGCACTGTGGCTAGGTAATGTGGTAGCTGCACCAAGCTGATGTCACCCTAGCTGTCGGGAAAGTGAGTTACACAATGTACACGACGACGAATGAATCAAGCATATTCAACAGCCATCCGTTACATGTCTTACTTATTCAGAGCTAGAAAAAGCATATAAGTTGCACCACAAAGAGGTCCCCGCTGAATGTCCCTTACTTTAAGAGACAAATGTCTTTTTCGGGAAACTTCAGCAAATTCAGTTAATGTTATTTACTATTAGGCATATTATTTTATATACCTATCCAACAACTGGAATTGAAGTGGTTCTTACAGTATCTCAATATCCTGACAGGAGCATATGCTAAAAAATATTAGTATAAAATGACTTGAGCAGGACTTCCGAAAATCGGGTTTTCCTGATGACTCGGAATTTTAAAATGAGCTCCTTTCAAGGCTTCCAGCTGCTCCATCGAATTACTTAAGAATGAAAGATCAGGTGATTAATTGTTCTACTTTATTCGCTTAGACGTTTTTTATACCACATGTGCATTTTCTACAAATGAAAAATATATTATTTGATATCTGACTTCCAGATTAATTGTAAAAAAAATGTTGTAATATTAGAATATTTCTTCTTTTGGAAAATATATGGAAAAATGTCCCTACTCTCACAGGAGAATTAGCAACCATATGATCAAATGATTAAATTAATAGGGTAAAATATAGTAATTACTTTCTAAAGAGGGTTAAGCAAATGCATAATGATATTTTACCTTTAATGAAAAAGTACTATTAAAATAAGAAACTAATAGCAATCAAAAAAGAGAAAACTATTTTAGCAATGTCATATTTCAAGTAGTTCTAAAGGAGATAAGTACCTATATTTAATGTTGAAATGTTAAAAGCAGGTGACATTTATTGTTATTGTATTGTACATCTTTATTGTCATATATATGACATATTGTTATTCTGTGTTATACTCAGTTTTTACCCTCTGTTACACTGTGTTATTATGCAGTGTCTCATTGTGTCACACTGTGTTTTGTACACTGTGTTACACCATGTTTGAACCTGCCTGGGATCTTTACATGCGCCTACAGCTTTACATATCACTCCTTTGATGTGCTGGCATTCAAGTTAAATTAACCAAAAACAAGGCCCTTCCTTGGTGGTGAACCTGCCCTGATTTTAAGGCAGCTTCAGTCCTGTAATTGACCCATTGACGTCCAAATGGGAGCCTGGCTCTAGTCACAGAAATGGAGAAGTGAGAATGCAAAGGAGCACAGAGTGGATGGGAACTAGTCCTGGGCTGTGGTGTCCATTCTTCGGGGTAAAGCTTTCTTTTCACACTTTGGCCCACTTGCTTGTTACGCTGCTCCAGTTTCTGGGGGAACGCGAATGCCGAAAGCCCGAACCGTGCCGCTGCTCCCCACATACATGAAAACTGAGAGTGTTTGAAGGACATGTCAGTTATCACCGTCCAACTGGAAACACATAAACACGAATCGTAATCGATGACAACTGAGCAGCTGCCTAATGGATCTGAGTGAACTTGTCATAAGCACTTAGGGTCTGTAAAAGCAGCAGTTGTAACATGTGAAGTGAGTCCTTTTTGGTACTCAGGATTAAAGTTAGTTTATTGAGTTTCAAGGGTAGAGTGGTGCGTGTTGGGGGAAATGTGGTCTTTGATGGAATGTAAGTGCTGTGACGGGGATATTGGTGATTGTCTGACAGCAAAGGTAGAGCAGTTTACCCAGATGGGAGCTATGTAAATATGGAGAAAATTAGTTTATGAAACAGTTTATTAAGTGGCATAATAATAATAATACTTGTTCCTTATCTAAAATGTATGGATTTACATAGCAGTGCTTTAGTCAGGGTTGCCAACTCTCACGCACTTAACCATCTGGCGTGACATTCACGCTTTCAGACTCTCACGCAACAAATCTATATTATACCCTCATGAACATAAAATTAGCTACATCAAAACCAATGGGGATGTTTGAAAACCTTTCAGACTATTTACAAGGTAATAAAACTGTCACATACATGTAAATGCACGAGCACGTGTGTGAAGCCTTGTTTCGAACTGATAATCTCACTCCAGCCAGCTGACCGAAGTCGCCAACCCCAGTAAGCATTTATGAACATTTTTGAATGCTGAAATGATGCTCAGATTTACATACGTTTCAGACACTGAAACTTTTAAAAATGTTCTTTTAACCTTCAACAGGTTTACTATAATAATTGTAATCGGCATCCCGAGGTGGCAGGTCGCCAACGGTTATTATTTTTGGCATACCTTAAGTTAATTGTTTCTTTATGCCCGCTTTAAAGAACGCACCACGCATTTAATGTGACCACAATGCGCATAACTTCAGTCGTCTTCCTCCCTCCCTCCCGCTGTCTGTTTGAACTTCTTTTTCAAAGCTGGCGGCTGGTCAAACCAAACGTTTATGTGACTCGTAACGCCGCCTGGCCCCTCGCCAGCGACATTGATTGTCGAGCGCCGGTTTCGTTCCCAGGCAGCGTAAACTGCAGGCTTTTTTCCAGCGATAGGCGGAGTGTGACACAGCGTCGCATCCTGCGCGGTGCCTGATGAGCGACGTCGCACTATGAGCGGCGAGAGGCGGCGCACCACCCGCTCTTTCATTCGCGGCTCATTCCGGAGTTTGGCCGCATTTTGGGACAATTGCTTTGAAAAAAAAAAAATCTGCAGATCCCATGTTCAAATCTACACCAAATGCTCTCTCATGAAGCGCCAAGCGTAGATTTGCAGTTTAGTTGTATAGGGGTCAATGTATATTTTTTATAACTACCGGTCTGTGAAAATTATGGAGAGGTACAGCGTGGGGCATATATTTAAATAGAGAAGAAGCCAGAAATATATAGGTTATGCCCCGAGATTCAAATTTTCACAAAAAAATAAGATAAAATAATAATTACACAGTAGACAAGTAAACAAGACCATAGATTAAATCAACTTCCATCTGCTTAAACCTGCCTGATTACTACAGACAGCAGTTTCCGTCTCATTTGTAACCCATTTTCTGTGGTATCTCCTGAGTTGCTCAATGAGCCGTGCGTGTGTCCCGGGGGTGCAGGGGAGACCACACTGAAGGCAGGCCGACCGCCAGCAGGTGCATGTGCCCCCATGCATCAAGTGGCACATTGCTGCGAGAACTTTCCCAGTGCATCATAAGCTATGGGAGCACAGGTTAGCTTCCTGCTTATCTTCATCAGAACAACATGGGTTGGATTTTTAGGGGTCTGACCTGCACATTTCTGGGAGTTACGCAGCTGACAGAGAGAAATCCCAGCAGCTCGAACCGCCATAACAAAACACATTTCAGATGTGACTGCAGTGTGATCAGATTATGTGCATTCTGTTGTACGAGCCTTTTTTCTTGAAAGTCCATTGAGACATAACATTTTTTTGAGTGTTTTTGGTGTTTTTTGCAGAACAGCTAATCCTCCCTGCTCCTATCAGGGTAGACTCTGTCTTTGCAAACTAACACGGAATTCCCCTGCACATATTTCCACTCTGATTTGACTGGACGAGTTTCATATTCTCTTCCCTGCTGCATCACTCCTGCTTTTGAATTGCTCTCTAGTTTGGTCCACTGCCTAACAGAGCATCAGTGATACTCTCACCCCGTAGCAGACTTCTCCTGGGTACAGAGTGGACGGTGGCAGGACATATGTGGGCAACCAGATACCCAATCACAATGTACAGGTCCATCCGTGAGAAGAACGAGTAAATAAATCGGTTTCTGTCTTCAGTAGACAATGTAACACCATGACTCACCCTAGCGACAGGCGAATTGTGGTAATAATGTAAAACATATAGAGGGACAGTATAAAATTAATTGCTTTGGAATTAAAATGAAAAAACTAATTATAAATTAATTGGAATTAAATTAAAACAACTGCTGATACAGCTACTGAATGAGTGTCTTTATCTTAAATTCAAACTGAACTGATAGCAAAACTTGCAAACACCTGCTTCTTAATTTCTGAAACAGGTATTATAACAACTAAATAAAAATCTGGGATTTCAATTCAAAATGATCCTTATTCTAATGTAATAATAATAATGATGATAATAATAATAATAATAATAATAGCATTCAGTGCAGAGTCATAGTCAGTCAAAATGGAATAGACAAATAGAGACTTACATTCGGTTACTGAGAGCATCAATAGGTCTCCCAAAGTGAGGAACCGGGGAGCAGAGGAGGAACAGAGCGAAACTCCACTGCTGAAACAATCTTCTCGAGCTGAGCATCCTGCAATGAGGAAGGAGAATATCCCATTACCCAAAAGTACAGGATTTATACAACACGACACGGCAGCTGACTGATAAACATCTACTATTATTAGCTTGTGTGGCAGAGCAGATCAAACAGTTTTATGTGATTATTTAAGTCAGTAGACCACAGTGACTACAGGACGACAGTAAAAATTCCATCCTTCATTGCTGTGATGTTTCTAGTAATTAACTTGGGACGGTAAAGAAGTTATTTAATGAAACCACTGCAAAATTATCCAATGAACATGTTCCTCACATGGAGATTCTTACAAGTTGCCAGTCTGGACTGCATGACTGGAGGGATTATTAAACTTAATCACGTCCAGTATTTAAAAAAAGGCGCCCCCAACAAGCCACGAGACCCTCACAGAGAAAAAGCCAGAAAGGAAAACAGGAGAAGGACTTACTTCTCTAAAGAGCAATTTCACAAAGTGTTTGATCAGTCCCTTCTTCAGACTCCTGTAAAGAGAAAAGGCTGCGGTAAGTTTCCAGGCAGAAATGACAGACAAAAGACGGTTGTAGGTCAATCCAGGTGATTATCCCCCTGTAAAAATAAATGGAGAGGATTACGCCGAAAGCTAGGTGTGGGAAAAACCCCACCAGAACCAATCCGCAGCCTCCTCTTCCCAAGTATCCGCATGTGTAAGACGGCACACTTACTTTCCTCAAACTTTCCTGGAGGGAAAAAAAAAGAAGAAAAAATGAAGCTGAAGTGATCGATAGCCGTCCTGCTGCGTCTGTCTGTAGCTGCTGGCTACTCTAGTTGTCCTGCATGAAGGGGGCTGCGAATCTATCTGTTTGGCCGCTCTGCAGTGGGACCGGCAGCAACGGCAGCTGGAGCGTTTGTGATGGGAACGTTAGCAGCATGCTTGTCTGTGCTCCTCTGAGAGAGAAGCCGGCAGCCTTTTGAGAACAAGCCCGAGAGCTGCCTCTGCTTGGGATCCCACTCCTGAGAGCCACGAGCGACAAGAAGGTGGCGCCCACGTAGCATCCAGACACTGGCGCACAGGAGGAGCGGGAGAGGGGTGTGAGTGGCATGACGGGGATGGGGTGGGGGTGGGAAAGATGAAGGGTAGAAACCCCCCCCCCCACACCTCATCTACTCACCCACCCACCGCAAACATGCACACATACACGTATGCGGTTGCACAAAATTGTGCCACTCACTTTACCCCCCAGGCTATGCTTGGTAGTAGTTCAGAGGATTCCTAACGCCCAAAGTGGCGATTTAGTGAAAAGTGAGATACTGCGTTCTGGTGCTGAGCAAGCTCAAAGAGCAAATTATGGGAGGCAGAGACAAACAGCGGGGCTATGCACACGGCATGCCGAAAACACAAGTCTTAAATTTCACCGATGAAGTGAAGTCTCGCTGAGATTCCTCTCAATTATTTACGTTTGAAAAATAAGTTCAAAATATAAAAATATTTCCAAAAAAATAATATGAAATGTACGGATGAAGTATGTGGTATTTCTGTCACTGTGTCTGTGTTTCAGTGGGTTATGTGTCATATTTTTGACTGTCTTTTGGTTTCAACATCAAATTCTTAAGTTCTTTCTCTTATAAGCTACACACTAAAGATTTAACCCTAGAATAGAGAAAAGTGCAGGCAAATTTTCATGTGGAGCAAACTCTACTCTGCTTGAGAGCAGGGTAAAGATTTCCTTCCCTGGGTTTGGGTGCTTGCCCCAGGGTTATGTAAGAATAACAGGGGCAACTTCAAGCGAGCTTGAGAGTTGCCCATGTTAGAATTCTACACTGCAGAGACCATCCACCAATAGGGTGAGAGTCTTACCAATCAGCAACGAAGAGGCTCCACTGCTGTGTATGATCTGGCATTATTTTCATCAGCTTACATGCAAACGTGTGTATGATTCACACACACCAAATAGCTGCACTACGAAACAGTTTTATTGGCTTAGTGAGGCTTCTTGAGGCTTACTTCTGAGTTTTGCCTACTACAAATCGAAGTTGAATTTTAAACAGGGTATATTGTCACAGTAATTTCCACTGCTTGCCTAACCTGCTTTGAGCAGATTTACGTGCAGGCTTTTGCTTAAAACAGGAGGAAGTGCTATCCATTCACCAAAAACATATATATGAACCGTCCCATTCACAAAAATTACATCCTCTATAAGACCTGCCCTTTGACTAAAATGTTGTGATGGGGAATACCACTAGTTTTCTTTTCAGTCTGATACAAAGGAAATGAATAGATTTTTAAAAATTAGGTGCTAGTCCCTTTATGGCCCCTCCCCCAGGAACAGATGAAATTTGCTGGGGTGGGTATTACCCACCCAAAGGTGGAGTTTGACATTCACACTTGAAGGTGCATCTTGATTATCCTGTGTGTTAATGCAGGCATTTGATGCACTTTAGTCAAAGTGAAGCTGATGTCTTTATTATCAATTCTGCCACATGTACAGGACACTTGGAGGGTTGAAATTACGTTTCTCTCAGACCCCATGGTGAGGGCACTAACAGATACCTGTATTCACGTACATATATGTATGCAAAAAAATTAAAATTAAATACTTTGTGCAGAAAATGATGTAAGGTTGCGAACCCAGTGCGAACTAACCCTGAATTAACCTACCGAGTTGATAAACACTTTCATAGTACCATTTAACACTGATTGTGAAAATCAGGATTAGCTAATCCAGTTCAGTCAACTCTGGGTATGTAAAACCCAAGTTATAGTACACCCACAGCTTTCGAGAACAAGGGAAAGCAGAAAATATGTGTAAATGTCAGTCCGAAATCTTTGTTTGAAGTGCATACACACCCATATCTGGCTACTTTACAATAGGACAATGATGCCATTTTAATTTTAGGCTCTGTAGAATTACAGCTGTATTGGTTCAGAATATTATTGAGTAATGATTCTTTCTTCGCCAGACTGAGCAACAAAATATGAGTGAGTATATAAAATATTTTATCCTCTAAATAGCCCTCAAAAATGTACAGTTAGACAAGATCCTCTGAGCCTATGACTTTATAAAGTAATGTGGAATGACAGTCCTGAAGGTACGTCATTCTGTCATTCTGTATGCTATTCTGGCTGAGCGCTACTGCGGTCTGGTGATGGATTAGTGACCGTGGGACTGGCTTGGCCCTTGTGTTCTGAAATCCTTACCGTCTGCCTCCCACAAAGAGTCACATATCACAGACTCTGAGGACACAAATCGCATCCTAGAAACGGCTGTCATCTGCAGGTTTGACGCCCACTGCTGTATCAGTGAGTTTGGGTCCATCAAACTCAGGGAATAGTGATTGATCACTGCCATGAAGCCAATGCTTATGTTGGATATTTCTCACTATACTTATTTAAAAGATCTGATGTAAAGAATTTGTAAAGTCTGGAACCACTAAGCCGATTTTCAGCCATTGAAAGGTGTCAGGCTGTTGATGACAGTGGATGACTGCCTGTCGCGCTGGTGTGTGCAGTACGGTCAGACACAGTTGGTCCTGGTTGGCGTTGTTTTGGCTGACTGAGCATGTTGAATCACCATTGAAGCCAGTTGCTGAAAATGAGTTTTCTGCTTGAGCTGTATATTACCTTTGACCTCTAGTCGTGCTGGCGTGTTCCGTCGAAATATTTCACGATCAACGGGATGGCATGATTGTTCATCGCCTTGGCTTGCTGTTGTTTTTTGCCATCGGCTTGTTGCGTACCCAGCTTCAAACAACCTGTCATTTGTCATTAACCTTTAATGTCTACCAGTTAAGCAGATAAAATATTTACTAGTAACACAAACAAAAGGCAAACTATATAGAATTTATGTCTGTTAGCTTTTTTGTTTTTTTAAACTATGGTACAGAAGACCCACCCAACCATTTTCCAAATCACTTATCCTTTGGGGACACCTAGAAGCTATGGGCATGAGGCTGGGAACAACCAGGAGGGAGGGGGGGGCAGCCCATTGTAGGGCACACTCACCATTCACTCACACATGCACCCCTATGGGCAATTTAGTAACTTGAATTAACTTTAGCACATCTTTGGACTGTGGGGGGAAACCAGAGTACCCAGAGGAAACCCCACGATGACATGAGGAGAACATGCAAATCCACACACATACGATCCAGGCGGAAACTCGAACCTGGGTCCCAGAGATTTGAAGCAACAGTGCTAAGCACTGCACCACCCCTGGTACAGAACAATGGTCATAACCTTATTCTAACTCTTTTCAGGTCTCACGGTGAGATTCAAAGTTTCCCTTTGAAGTGTGTCAGATCACTTCAAAAACTCACAGAGGAGGAACGACGACGGGTCCTCCTGGAACACACGAGTGAGTCACAAGCGGGCCTGTCTTTCTCAAGACATGAGTATCGCTGCGGCCCCTTCCCCGAAGCTGCCCCGCCCATCTCCACCAACACAAACAGCCAAGTTCACCACTACTCTCCAGAGACTATGCGGCAGCCTCAGTCATTCTTACTGCGTGCGTTGCTCCGACGGGCAAAGCTGCCCTATCACGAACGTTCCTGTGAACAGTATCCGCGTTGGCACCAGAAGGTGTGGGGGCCAGTCACATGCACTGTCACAGGCACAATGGTGAGCCATTGCATACATGAAACACAAAACTGGCACATATCTCATAAGGACTGCTTCTCACTAGCCATCTTTCTTTTCCCACAGAATGAAGACTATTGGACGTCACAGGTTTACATTTCATGACAGAGGTGCGGAAGCTCAGTTTTGATCGAATATGCGCAGGATAAATGGCCTGGATGCTGCCAGGCATGAACTTGTTAATAAGGAACATGCTGCTCTCGCCCTGAGTCAAACCCGAGGAGATATGCGTCTCTGATGAGGCTTTGGCAAACGAACAGGGTGGCTCAGCAGAATGTCTTCCAGGACAGCCTGGGGTTTTTCACCAGCGAGCGTTTGAACTCGGAGGGGTGATGTGATTCTGCCAAATCTCCCCCCTGTACAGCTGGAATGTTTTGCTGACATTCGAGCTTCCATCATTCAAAGGATGAAGATTTATTCTCCTGCAATGTGTGTCTCGGTTCCTGTTTTTAGCCCCGCGGAGCCACACATATTTCAACGCACTCGCCTCTGACGCTATAATCGAAGAGGGGCTGTACATTATCCGTCTACAGAGATGGGAAAGTTCAGGTTCAGAAAATGAAAATCCAGACCGAAGTTTTGTTTTGACCAACCAGTTGAGGATAAAGAGTCACAGTCACAGAGTACTCAACTGGCTGGTTGAGACAAAACCCTGGTCTGGATTTGTACTTCCTGGACATGAACTTTCCACCTCTGTCTATCTTAATGAAGTGTGCAGTTTATAACCCTTCACACTGGTGTCTTTTAAAAACACTTTATGTTAAAAAATAATTGTCTCGTGTACATTTATGACTTTGTTTTCAGATGCCTGGAACAGCCACACCACCTCAGAGGTTGATCTTTACTTTGTTTTGATGTCTTCTTGGCGGGGGTGGGAGGGGGGTCATTGACACAATCCCTCCTGGGACGGGAAATTACTGCCGCTTACACAAATACTTCCACGCTAGCGAAAGCAGTCTACTGCTGAAAGTTATAAACCAATAATCTGAACAGTGTGGGAAAGGTACTGCTGGCTTTGGTGACCAATTTGCCGCACTTACACTCAACCTTCTCCTGCTGAGATCAGTAATTATTGATGAATGATAAACAACAGTAGCAATGAAAAGTACTTATAAGCAAGCAAGTTATGTGCTTGCTGAGCTAGCAGCTGGATCTCTGTGTCCCTGATTGGATAAGTGATTACTGAAACGATAAATATGAGCGCGAAAACACAATGATAAATTTCCCACACTGGAACAAAAGACCTCGTCTGAGACACGAGGACTTGGAGGATGAAATGGGAAAATATTATCACCCCCACCCACTCGGGATATAATGGATGGGCGAATCAAACACTAGAATTGACTGTTTTGCTCTCTAACCAACAACTACAAACCCTCATGGGCTGGGTGTGGTCCCCCCCCAATACAATGCAAATCAACTTTATACAATGACAGATGAGTGGAGGGGCTTCTCACCCAACCTCATCCCTTTCCCGGAACACCCACGCCCTCTCCACGTCTCGCCTAGACATTTCCACATATTTCCACAACTTAGGGATGGTCTCAAAGGTATGAATACCAGAAACCTGTTAATTACATAAATAAAAATCTGACTAATATGTTTTCCGTGTGGAAACCCTTAGCTGTGTTCGAGAATCATCATCACTGACATGTAACCAAAGTCCAGCAGAACTGTGCTAAGTCTCTGGAAGCAATTTGGTGTTTGATTCATCACAGACACACTGATCTCAAGCCAAAACTCTAGAAAAATCTGCCCCATTGACCCCTATGGAACATAATTTGCTCCAAAAACATTTTGGATTATTTAATTTTATTTTTGCATAAACAATTATGAATAGTTTCCTTCTCATTGAAAATAATTTCCTTCCCATACGTTCATCTCTTGATGAAACACTGATCTTATCTGTTTTGCCAAGACTAAAATTAAATCTTTATCTGGGAAGTAGTGTATTGGAATTATACAAAAAATAGATAAAATATTACCGAGAAGTCTGCTGGGCCATGGTGTGCGGCCAGGATGGCATGGGGACAAAGTGCAATTGAGTCAGTAAGAGAGTCTGGATCTGCTCTTAAGGAATTTGACACCATTCTTCAAAAAGCAGCTTCTCTAATTTACTGTGGCTTGATGGAGGTGGGTATCAGTAGGTAGGTGCCTTTTAAGGCTGACCCACTCTTGTGGTGCTCTTTAGGATTGAGGATAGATACATCTATAATCATCTTTACATCCATATAAATATTTTTTAACCTGGAACATTGCTACTGCAGAAAACAGGGATAATACATTACGATGGCGATTATATACTGGATTAAAAAATGGTAAAATTCTGCCTGGTAAAAGATTAACGCATCATATGTCAAGAAACTATTACAAGTGACCCCCCCGCTTATCACGGAAGTTACGTTACAGACTCATCAGCGATAGGTGAAAATCTGCGATATAGAAAGATAATATAAATAAATATTTTTTATTATAGTTTAATAATAATTGATACTTTATTGATCCCCGTAGGGAAATTGTCTTTACGCCTCCCACAACTTGCTCTTTTTTCATAGAGGAAGTTGTCTGTGAAGGGCTGCCACCCATAGCGATGCCCAGGGAGCTGGGGGTTAAGGGCCTTGCTCAACGACCCGCAGACTGAGGCTGGGTTTGAACCTGCAACCGTCTGATTACAAGCACACTGGCTTAGCCTACAGAGCCACACGTTGCCCCCCATTAAGCCTTAAAATACCCCTCAAACACACTTTAAACACATGTAAACTCATTAAAACACTGTAAACACATAAGCTATGTGGATGTTGGGCTAAGCATATGAGTAAGATAATGATAATATGTAGTATATATGTATATACATCTCTCTCTCTCTCTCTGTATACGTAATGGAATATGTAAAAATGGTGAAGGTCTTCCTCTGGCGCTTAGGCTCACTACTACCAGAAGGCTTAGAAGATGCAGGATGCATGGGAGCCGTCGTAGGGCTTAAAACATAACCAAAAGTTCACAGAAACTTTGCTCACAACAATCGGAACACAAGCAAGGTATACGATACGCAGAGAACTGTGATGCGTCGGGGAAAAATCCGCGATATACCGGGGACGTGATAGCTGAATCGCGATATAGCTGAGGATCACTGCAATTAAATATCAGCCCTTCTGAAACTAATCAGGCAATGTAAAACTGGGGTCTCCATTAATCAAAAGCAGCGCACGATACCATATAGCCACCATATCTCTGCGGCCTGTTTTTATGGATCGCGATGACGCATCTGAAGAACTTTCCAGCTCGGTGAAGCTCCCATTTCATTGTCTGTGTTGATGCAGAGCTGACCTGCTGTGTGTGTCCATCACGGTTTCTGGAGACATGTGATTCCACCCTCTCTTACTTTCCAATACTGATCTCATTTGTTGTTTTTCCCAAGCTGACTTCATCAGGCTGGGGAGCTCCTTATGATGTGTTAGTAATTTCCGCTGTCCCTGACACTAAAGCAGGGGATAATCAGATGAGACAATCACACACCCTGTTTACAGTAACCGAGATCTTCCCCCGAAACTTATGCAGACTGGCTGTGTGCTATGGTGGACAAGCTGCTAGAGAAGGCATTACCTTTAATCTTATCTGTAAGACTTTTTCATGATGGAAATTTAGGCTGGTGTGTGGCTCAGATCCGTAGCCAGAAATAAATGCATATGTATATTTATATAAATTTGTCCCTCTTGGTAGATATTGCCAGTCAGGTGGGTGGGGGATGGTGTTCAAACTCACTGTTTTACCATGTGGCTGACAGAGTGACAGCTTCACCAAAACTTGCTCTCACCTGTGTCTATGTGTCTCACAGACAGCAATACCTATATCCTATAAGGGCTGGATGTTAATATAGATTTTGAATCCCTTGTTTAAATAGTTATGGCAGAATAAAACAAATTATAAATAAATACAGGATACATTCAAAAGTGCAAGAGTGCAAACATTGCATATTTATATAAAGAAAATGATAATGCATAATTTTAATAGCTTTAAGTTTAATAACTTTAATAACCACATGAGTCATAGGATTGCAGGTCAAAGCCCACATGGTGCCTTGGGTAAGCCTCACCGCCGGTGCCCCCCCGACAAATTTCACACAGCACTCCTCATACTCGGGAAGGGGGGGGGGCAACAGCGGTGATTCTTCCTCTGAAGATGGCACCCTGGGCAGCCACCTGTGTTGCCCAATGGGTTGACCAGTCATGAGTCATGGTTTTCCTTAGATTAATGCGGAATTCAAGGAGTAAAGGCTTTGGTGTATTTGTATGTACCAGCTGAGATAAGTGTGCAATACAAGCAAGGCATTTGCATGTCAATTGGGTATTATCTTCTTTTTGAAACAGCACAGTGATGAGTCGGTTTACTCACCTTTATATATGAGCAACTGGCCTGTTCCTGCAGTTTCCTCTAAGTGCAATTCAATGAATGTGCGAAAGTTTGCATTAATTCGACATGAACAGGTAGAGCCTATTAATAGAGAAACTATTAATACTATTCATAAAAGTGAAGTAACAAATTCATAAAATGTTTTGGTTAAATAGCATCAGTTTATATGTATTGTTTTAAATGTAAAATGTAAAAAGCATATGGTGCTTAATTAGAGGAGGGATGTCATCGTGCCTCAATGACCCAGTTCTGTAGCCATCAAGTCAACTTTTTGTCACTGACAGAAAGTCTGTGCCCACTTTGGAAAGAGTGTTTTTGCCCATATTCAGATCAATTATAACATTTTCCTGGCTAAATGTGCTTGAAGCAGGAAATCTGCTTTATGTAGCACATTGCTGCATTCTGCTTCATTGACCTGCACACTGTCCTGTTACTTGTTTTTTTTTGCCCATTGAAGCCCTTTTGACAAATGAAAATGAAGCAGCAACCAGAAAGTCCGATACCCTGGGTCATCCCTTTAGCAATCTAGGCAAATATTGTCCTGGGGAAATGCTCACTGGCGCCTCCTATGGGCAAGCTGCTGCTAATCATGATCCTGGGAGCCACAGTGCTGCCTGCTTGTCTTCAGCACTGGTTTACCTCAGAGCCCTAGCCTGCCTTAGCGGTGGCGTGGTCACATGCCCTAGGGAATGGCTTGCTTGTGGCTCTCGGCGCTGCCGCTCCCTTTCAGCCCAGTGCGCACAGACTGACGTTTGGCTGGTCCCATTGGGACTTGGGCAGGCACACAGTGTGAGCAGCCTTCGCCCTGTCAGTGTCAGCACACGGGCACAAAGTGCAAACGAGAGCTGGCTCAACAGCACTGTGGAGTAACAAAGAGGAAGCGTGTGTCTTTATCCCACGGTTTCCCTAAAACACATTCCGGCCACGACACCTCATATGTAGGATTGTGTCTCCCGAGGACTCAAGCTATTGCCTTGTGGACCATGAGCTACAGGCAGTGTTGAGCATTTCGGGTCCTGAAACTACAAATCCAGACTAAGATTTTGTTTCTCCCAACCAGTTGAGCATAAACAGTCTCAGTTACAGAGAACTCAACTGGTTAGGAGAAACAAAATCTTGGCCTGGATTTGTAGCTTCTGGACCTGAAATGCCCAACAGTGGCTATAGGACTCTGACTATAGTGTTTAGACAAGTTTGGGTCCTAGGAAATAAATATACTGTATAAACCATCCATCCATCCATCCATCCATCTGTCCATCTTCTATAATGGCTTATCTGGTACAGGGGTTATAGTGACAGAACAGTTTACCTTTACTGTCAGCCTATCTAACCTGAAAGCTTAATGTATTGTACGGTATTAGTGTTATAAAAATCTCGTCCTGTGAACTTGTGATTCTGTTCATGATGGCAGCGTGAGTTTCAGCATGAAACTACCCCCTGATTGTAACATTAATAGTTTGTGCACAATAGGGGAATGAATACCATTTCATTAGGCGGGTCATTGCGCGTGAAGCTGCCGTATTTAGTTTAGTTAGCATTTACAAGTTAATTATACATTCAGCGACGCCCTGTTCACAATCCACCACTGACAACAAACATAATATAGATCTCATTATAGCACTAATGTGTCATGCAGGACAATGTTGTAAAGTATTATTACAGTAACACCCTATCATTTCATGAGTGTGAAATACTAGACATTTTGTATGTTTATTTCATAGTTGTCCCTAGAACTGCAGCGATTCCCTGAACTGTGGACAAGAGGGCAGGCGGCTCTCAGTCACCTGTTTATGGAGATGCCTGACATTCCCTTTGGGCAGATTTTTGCAGCATTATATCAGTGCTTAATGGTCTGCAGGTGTCTGTGGTTTGGGGTGGGGCACATGCCCATCTGCTGGACTCCTGTTACACTGCGCAGCTAAACAGGGTGTTTTGAAAGAAACCACTCGACTGAACCCGTCATGTAAACTTCATGCTGCCTCGCGGTTCAGGCACAGTTATGAAATGCCTATGGGGCTATTTCTGGATGCAGTATGTATATACAAATAGATATATTACACAATTACACAGGTTCAGTACAGTTTTTGACAGTCCTGTTGAATGAAAGGACTTTGTAAGTGTTGAAAGAGAATATCTAGCTGGTAAAGCATCGGGTATCCTATGACATACCTGTCCAGCCCTCTCAGTCACAACACCATCTTCTTACCATTGCTCTTGTCCCTGTGCACTCCAGCCTCACAGAAGTGTCCCGCACACACCCCAATCACAGCTCCCAGTCAAAGTTAAGGTTAGCTGGAGTGACGCGCAGAGCGGGCGGTCAGAGCGGGCGGTCAGACGGATCGCCAGGTTTCACACCTATGAACTGAATGTTTTATTGGCTCAGAAAACCTCACTTCAGAATTAGTTTTGCTGTGGATTTTTACTTTCCCCGAGAGTACTTCTGAAAGGCATACTTAGACCTCTCCCCTCTGGGCATTCCACCCTTTAAAGAAAGATCGGTAACACTTTACTTAAAACTGTCTCCTATGATGCATTGTAGATACCTTCATAATGCATTATAATGCTCGGCATAACAATTATACCAACCCTTATAATAAAACATTATAGCATCTTCTATTGACAGTCATAAGGCATTATAGTATTGACTATAATACGTAATAAGCTCCAATGAAACTATCATCTATAATGCACTATAGATACCTTCATAATGCATTATGATCGTATGAATGTTGTACCACTTTGTAAATCATTAATAGACGATTCTATGGACAAATCTCAGTACGTCACTTTACAGTCTTCACTATAAATTCTGTAGGAAGCTGGACTCTTTGCTTAGCAGTTTGTTCTCTTCGAAGCATATAGTACAGATTGACAATAAGCCGAACAACTGAAGAACATCACAGAACACACATTTTCAGCATTTATAATGAAAATTCGTTGTACTACAGTCAACAAAACACACCACATGGTCATGTTGCAATTAAAATATTTCCAGGTGTTAGTAAACTGAAAAAAAACAATACTTACTACTGCATGAAAATGTTATGGTTGTTTGTTTTCTTTCCTGGTTATGATTTACTACAATCCACAGGGATTTTTTCCCCCACCATTTATGAAGAAAACAACTGTGATCTTCTTTTCTTCTTGCTGACTGTTCCCAATATTATTAAAAGCTTTCCGGGGAAAACTAGACAGGATGATAAATATGGAAATTATATGTAATATATTTATTTAAGTTTTACGGATTGCTATTGAACTGCCGAAGGTGTCTCAGTTCAGTTCTCAGCGAGTTTTCAAAATATATATCAGGGTGAACTCCATTGCTGACATCATTAACTAGTCATCATCACCGCCTTGTGGCAACAGCTTGCATATTTAATTAGTCATTGTGCACAGTCCGTCATTCGCTAATTCTGTCACTCACAAACACAAACATTCTATCTCAGTGCAGCAGCTGTAACTTCCATCATCACTGTATATCATAGTGGGTCACTATTGTATCCAATTATATCCAAAGACCCAGGTAACGATATGGAGACTGATGGTTCTTGAAATTAGAAAAAAAGTTGTTCGCTACATGCTTGTTTCTGGTAAAGTAGGGTTGTGTAAAGGATTGAATTTCTCACAGGTTTCCAAGGAGTTCCTCCGCATGACGTCCAAGGGAGACCTTCTCAACCTAGAGATTACCTTTAGAAATTATTATTATAACTGTGGCAGCACATTAACTTCTGTCTAGAATTATTTTTGAAATAGGTTTGGATGTACAGAACATCCCCTGTTTTCAAATGCTATCCAGCAGACTCCAAACAAGAGCTGTTTACTGTTTCGTCTCAAATACCTGAGATTCTTTTCAATTATGCGAGGACCCCGTTTGAGCTTTTTTTAAAAGACGTCAGAGAAAAAGGAGGTTTCCAAAACACACCGACCGCTGTTTGCACAGTGTCCCTCGTAACCCTGGTCTCCAATGAGCTTGCCCTAATTTCCCCTGGTGTTGTCTGGTCTAAGCTTTTTCTTTTTTCTGTCTAGTTGAGCGCCGCGGTTTTGGATTTTGGTGGAGCTGCTTGATACCACAGCTCATATTTGTCAGGAGGGCACTGAGTCCCAGCCACAGACACCACTGACAGCCCCCCCCCCACACTTAAAAGAAAACCTCTCATCTTTCTTCCATATCTCTAGTGCACTTGGGAGACAACAAAATTGGTTTCTTTTTAGCACAAGACATTTCTTGATTGTAATAAGGATTGGTGTATATAACTCATTAACATTTATTAAATTATGAAACAACATATTAAGATTAGCAATGGCCTTAACCGTAAGAATCACTTAAAAGCATAGCTTCAGATAATCGGTTTCGCCACTTAAGTTAGTGTGAGAGATGAAAAGATTAGCAGGTTAGCAGCTTCCTAATGCAATCTTTGATCTTAATCGAATTGCTCCTTCCCATGCAGCAGTCACTTTAACCCAGCTGGCGTTTAAACCCGGCTGAGCTTCCGCGCTTTTGCCGTGCCTGTCTGTCAAGCCCCTGGCGCTGACATTCTCCTATCCAAGCTAGTCGGGCGGATCATTTGTGAAATTGGCTGAAACGAGCCGCACGAGTTCCAGAAATGTGGGCTGTTGCTCTGTGGACAGACAGCCTCTAAACAGCTAAACAGCCCAGAAAACCAGCAGCTGGAGCCTTTTGCTGATGCTCCTCAAAGCATATCAGCTCCTTTGGTGTCTTCACCTTTGTTGATGTAACACCATCCAGTCATTGGCTGTGGAGGAGATTCCCAGGTGAAGAAGAACATGTGACTGGGGGCTGGTTTAACAGAGGCTTGGGCTACGTGGTACTTTCAGGAATGCCCCCCCCCCCCCAATGTCAGCGCTGTGCTTAGAAGTATCTTGTGTCACTCCAGGACCCAAGAGCATGCTTGTCCTATGCTCTCTCACACGTGTTCTTTGTATGGGTCATACCTGGACTCCACATCTGCATTCACTCACTTGTCCCTGAAAACCACCCACCGAAACATGCTTTCTCGTTTTTCGGGTGGACTGGCTTACAGATATTAGGCCAATAGACAATGTGCACCATCACCAAGGCTACATGTTATGAATTGCCTAATATCTGTAAGCCAGATATCTGTAAGCCAGATATTTTGTCGTTTGGCTCTCATCGGAGGCGGTCGCACTTCTTACCCTCTCCCTCCCCTTATCTTCCCTGCTTCGCTCCTCTCGTCTCGTCTAGTCTACTGTCTTATACTGTGTCTGTGAAGAGACTCTCTCAGCCCTGCTCTCCAAACTACGAAAAATTATGGATTTGATCAGCTGGTCTCTCAACGCAATTGACACCATCTTCTCGACGAGAAGCCTAGGGTCGGGGGAACCTGACTGTCCTGCAGGAACGTACGCAGCGGGCTACACGATGGACGGATGGGAGCGGTGGAGGGTCGTGTGCCTGGCAGCTCTTTCCGTGGAGGACATTGAAGACATTTACTTATTCGGAACCATGATTACAGGTATTATGCTGATTGGATTAGGCATTGCCCTGGTTTATCAAAGATTGAAGAAGACGGTGACAGCCTCTCAAAGCCCCACTAGGCTGGCCGGAATGATTGATGGAGTGGGCAGAGCTGTTAGCACTCAGACTGTGCAGATGGATCGCAAACTGGATAACATCGTGGAGAAGCTAACAGCTTTGCAAAAATTATTGGATGGCGGAGATCAGCGTGGACATTAGAGGAGCTGGAAATTTCAGCTCCCCGCATGGAAACCCAAACAACCTTATTCTATCAAGTATTTGGCTCCCCCATATCAGCACTGGCCTTGGCCAAGGCTGCTGCTGGAACTAACAACTCCCCCAGAAGAACAAGGCAGTGAGACTCTCTTGCATTCCTCTCCCCCAATCCCAAGGACTTACCCTCACCCCATCCCACGCCTCCGCCGCTTCATACCCCCAGCGTGAACAGGCGGGTCTGACCAGCGCCGTTTCTATGGCAGCAGGACCGGATGGCTGTCTGTCTCTGCTGGGTCACCTCCACACCCCCTTCCGCTACCCGTTGCAAGTCGTGTCATTTTTATGTAAGGTGTAGTGCCCATGTGCTTATGTTGCTGAGGTGTTTTTTTCGGTTCCCACAATGTACTCCCTACTGGAGTGCATTCTGGGGGGTGTTTTTTTATTCTCCTCCTCTCCCACCATGTTATCTTGTTTCTATTCTTCTCACTTCCCCTGTCTCCCGGCCGGTCTTCCCCCTACTGTGATGACTGTGTATATGTAAGGTCGGTTGATGGCCTGCTCTTCACCGGTACTTGTGACTGGTGCCATGGTATATTGCATCAGCAATAAAGGGTTCCGATGATGATGATGATGAATTGGGGAGCTGGTGGGCAGCAGCGTCACACACATCTCTTGCCTTTCATCCTTTCATACTTCTGGGACTATATTTCCCCCAAAGTTTTTGTTGCTACTCCATCTGCCCATTCATGTACTCTTTCATTGCACTTGGGTGGACGTCTCAGACGGTGTCCTGATTTAGCTGTAGTGTAGAACCCGTTCATGCTTTGTTTGGTTTAAAGTAGAGGGCTTAATGATGTTTTGACGTGGCCAGTAACATTCCTGAACCCCTTTTAATGACTGCATGTTTTCCTTCTGGCAGTTAATTTCACACATACACCCTATCCCAAGCATTAAAATGTCTCTTTGAAGGGGAAAAAAGAAACCCAAGATGGATATCGACAGGTTGATCCTAAATTTGCCTGCATACTTTGAAGGAACCAGTTGCACTTCCCTAACAGAAAATCCGACCTGCCTGTCTGCTCCTATTACTGTTTATGTTATTTAGAGATTTGAGGAAATCATGTGTGAAGAAGGGCTGGCTTATTTTGGGCAATAACTCACCTGAGACTTTCCAACTAGTAGACGCTACAGTTTAGGAAGTTTCAACAGTGCCCTGCTCTGCACTCCCAATCCTACCCCTCATTTACCTACACCAGTCTGTTCCTATCAAGCTATTTATAATTTAATATGCCTAAGCAAACTCCTTTACCTCTGGATGGCAAAAGCCCACACGTGAGAAGGGAACAATGGTCCTCCTTTTCTTGGACGCTGATGTGACCTTTCTGAGTCCTGGATATCAGCCCAGCATCTAAATCCCAGGCGTAAATCTCGGGAATAAAATCCCGTGTGTAAATCCTGTTTAGAAGTACAACTTTAGGGTCTAGTCGGGCGAGCAGGACAGGCGGCTGAGTGGATTAATCTACCCCACCTCCAGGTCTAGAGTCTGGCCCAAATGGCTGGTCTCTCATGCCAGATCATGTGTGGCCAGGATGTGAACCAATTACCACTTAGTCTGGTGGCCCAGGGCCGGGCTTGCTGGACCTTCCTGTGTTGGCCAAATGCCTTTGTGCCTCCTCCAGCCACCCTGGACTGGTACCCTAGAGGATTATAACAGCTATACCTTGGTCCAAGTTCCCCAACCCATATTAACGGTCAGGTTTATAGCCTTTCATAATTATATGCATTAGGCTTGGATCGGGACCAACACCCCAACCTAGAGGAGCATTAATGGTGCCAGCAGAGTCGTGTTTGTTGCTGCCTGCTACAAATACACATGGGACCATGAATTAAAGCTACGACTGAAAGTGAGAAGAACTATTCCAATTTACTGTTAGTGTGATCGCAAGTGACGAGGAGGCTGCTTGTTGAAATCGGGATAGGAATCAGGATAGGAATCAGGATAGGAATCAAGATAGGAATCAGGATAGGAATCAGGATAGGAATCAGTTGTCCTGCCAAAAAAGACAGATATTTAGATAGCTAAACACTTATTTAGACTTGAAACTAATTAAAACATTTAGCTATATGAATGGTTAGTGCCATGTTACTTTTGAAAAAAGATTAATCAAACAAGTAGCATCAGCTAATTAAATCATACTTTAACACCACATGAAAATACTAAGGTATTCCAGTGAGAGCACAATATATATATATATATATATATATATATATATATATATATATATATATATATATATATATATATATATATATATATATATATATTACATACACACATTTTTATATATATAATGCACAAAAAATATATTGTGTTGGTGCTAAAATAATGGTGCCCACTAATTGCAGTGCTAAAAGCATATATTTTTTCACTGTCTTTTAACAGTGTAGCTTTCAAAATATATCTCATACATATTGATAGCATGGAAGAAATCTTGGTCCAATAAATTAATATAAGTTTTGCTGCTTTGCACAGTTATACATTTTTGGTAAACATTTTATACACAGGGAGTGTTTTAATTGTTAACTTGGAATTGCTTTTTAGGGTGTAATAAATCTTAGCAAAGTGTCAGTGAGAAACAGTTTTCGCCAGGCTCTTTTAAAGGCAATAATTACAGCCATCTGATGATAATGCGATGTATTCTGAAACATATGACTCATTACTTTGCACCCAGTGGAGGGGGGTGTTCGCACTGTGTTTAACTTCAGCTAATATACATACAAATGAGCTGAAGTAATTCAACCAGAGGAGAGAAAAACACAATTAGGCTTCTTTATTCATTATTTAAGGAACTTTCTTGAGACATTTCCCAAAACTGGTTGAGTTAGCCAAGTTTACGCTCTTAAAATTACAGTTTTTATTTTTAAGTGGGATGCTAAGAGAAGTAACTAGTTAGCTTGTCTATAGCAACCGCACTACGCATGTTATGGAAATGTATCCAAGCATTTTGCCGTTTCTGGCCGAGTCGGACATTGTTCAATGTAGAAAAACATGTATACTTCTTCCTTACACCGATTCAGTTACATTAACTTGTTTGACTTAATTAGCTTTTTGTGAAACCATGGAACAATCTGGGGAGACTCACTTCCTTTCCTGTTCATTTTGTCAAGCATCATTCATCAAATAGGAGTTATGTTTTTTTTTTTTTTTTTACTTTGGCACATGATACTGAACCAACCAATCATGTTAAACGCAGTACTTGTAACATACCTATAAAGATGCATTGCTGAGTGTCACGTTCAGTGAAGTCCACCCCCCAAAAAACCCCCAGAGCTAATGAGTTCAAAGAGGAAAACAACACAACCGAAAATGCTGACCCTGAATAGCATTATTAAAAAACTTAACGGAACACCTCTAGATTCTGCTTATGTTTGTAGTAGGACAGAGACACACTCTCAAACCCCCGAATGCTGTTCGCATAGCAGCAGAGCTATAGTTACTCTGTGACTTGTCCTAACTGTTAAAGGTTGTGTGGTAGCCTGGATTTTCTATTTTGTGGAAATGCCACTATCCAAGGTGCCTCATAGTTGGCCAACAGCAACCACAGCAGGAGTACGGACCTCACTGGGTGAGGGCATTCACATCACCATTGTCTGCATCAGAGTCCACCTGATTGGCTGGGCCCAGGTAACATGGCTCCCGTGTCTCCTTCCAGGAACTTCAAACTGAGTCGGAGTGGCTGGGGGGGGCTTTCTTCAGCTGCCTCATGATTCTAGTTTTAACTGGAAAACCCCATTCTTCACTGGCGCCTTCCTCCGCAGGCAAAGCTAACGCTCGGCTCTCCCCAAACACAGCTTAGATGGCCGGGCAGCAGAGTAAAGGCGTATACATTACAGATGGCTGCCTTAGCTTCATCTCAAAGGACACCTTTGCGAATGGAAACGGCAGTAAACTGACCACAAGAAAAATACATCACACGATCATAGTAAATATGAAGGGAGAAGGTCAAATTAGAATTTTTCAGCATTAATGGCGAGACGTTTGGGAGAATTACAGAGGTGGAGTTGACAAAAGCATATGTTTTGGAAATAGATTTTAATGCCAATGCTGGGAGCCAGCTGCCTAACGTATCCCCCGCCCCCCCATACAACACAAACACACGCACACACACACACACACAGAGCTGGTGGAAACTGTTTGAAGTTAATCTTGTGTACCACAGCATTTCTAGGATTATCAGAAATTAAACCGTTTAAAACACTCGAAACTGTTTATATTCACGACATGTTTTTTTCTCCTGTATACAAAGAGGAGATCCAGATACTTGAATTACAGCGTGTGACGTGGTCATCGCTTTCACAAAACGTATGTGGAAATACAACACAGATTCTGAATAACTTGGGGACACCCCTGGGAAACCAGTAGCTGATCCCCCCATAGGAGCGATAAGTCATGATTACATTTCTGCTCGCAATCTGTCAGTGGCGTTTCCGTGTCCCCCTGCTGTACCTGCTTCATGGTGTGCTTTCACGAGAGCAGATGTCAGTTTACTAATGGTGCTGTTTATATATGGTTGCCTACAGAAGCTTCATAAGCCCCTAAAAGCCAGCATGGGTCCGGCCGGCTGCGCTCTGTCGAGCTCTCTTTGATAGCTTTATATTACCTTTTACCACCTAAGGTGCTGATTTTCTGGACGTTCTCCAAAGCAAGCAATGTATGCGTTCCACAATGTTTACCAAACGTCTCAGAGCAGGCCCCCAAACATCCACAAGAAATGTGTAGGTGGCCGTTCAGCTAAACTGTTGTGTAGCCATATAACGAAACCGCTACTTGACAGTTTTGACTTGTGGATGCAGAATGGATAAGTGGGCCACGCTGCAAGTGGTCACCAATGTAAGGGGTCCAAGAGTGGACTTAAAGCGACAAGAAGTTACAGGTCTATAATGAGGACAACCCTAAGCCATGTCCTGAGACGTGCTTATCCCGTATATTACCTAATATATGCTCAGGGTTAGAAAAACAAGCCCTTCTCTTTAAGTCATTTGTTTGACCAAAAGTACCTTTTATGTTGATTTGATATATAATGGTTGGTGATGGGTATAAAATACCGACTTTTTCCTCACGCTGGGTTGAGGAGTTACTTTCTTTATTAGCAGTGGCAAGCTGCGTTAGCCTGGGAGCCCATGATGCCTTGCTGGGACAATTATATATTGTTTAAAGAGAGGCCTGAGCAAGGCGATATTACGTTATTATTACTATGCTTAACCTCCAGAGAATCATTATGAGGGAAATCTACGTTTTTGACAAAACAGAGTGCAGTTGTGAAAACATTACAAGCCAAACAGTAGAGCATTTGTGCTTGGAAATACCTTGTACATCCCCCCCCCCACCAAAACTGTTCCGCCATCATGAATCAGGGTAGCTAAGGACCCATGATTTGCGAAAAGGTTTCAAGTTGGAAAAATGGCCCGTAAGAACTAGGCCAGAGTCTTGAAGCGAAACCTTCTGTCAGCACAATGGCTGTGAAAAACAGGTGAGAAAACAAGTTGTTTGCTGTTGAAATGATTTCAAAACAATTACAAAAATGGTCATGAAAGAAGACTCTGGGTTAAGGAAATCTTCAACAGGAATGTTTGAGATTCCAAAAATCCCAATAAAGGCATAAAGCACAGGCATTTTCACCATACATGGTATGTTTGTGGAGATTTCACATTTTTTGCCTGAATGGGGGTGGGGAAGAGTGGTGCTAGTTGCTGACAGGGAGGCAGGTAGGGAGGAGGGAGAAAAGAGGACAATGAGGCAAAAAGGTGGACACCCAACAGCAGTCCGGACAGTGGGCTGGAAAACCGGAGTGTCTGGGTGAAATCTGGACGAGTGGTTCAAAACCTTAATATTTGTGGCAAGTACACTGCAACATCACCAACTGTTTGGACCAACCACATGAAAAAATTCTATTTATTTTTTGAAAAATGTTTCCAGTATGTTCCATAAACTAGAAAAATATGTCTACCTTCAATATTATCTTTTACATCAAACTTATTTATGCAAACGGCCTTTTCTTTTATGAGTTGTGTGATGATAGTGCCTTTGATTATACATTTATTAGATAAACAATGGGAAGGAAATATTCTATTGTATTGGAAAATAACAGGCTCCTGTCTCATGTGATTCTGTTACTCATTATGATGTTGCTGCGATATGAGCAATGCTTGGGGGAATCCCAACCTAGTATTTAACTCAGTAATCTCATGTAAATATTTGGTTAGGCAAAAACATTCAACAAAGAAAGCTATGCTTTTATATTATTCAGGAAAGTATGTATATATACTGTAATAATTAATAATGGTGCCCCTTTTGGTATTTTAGACATGAGCGAATATTTAAAATATATATATTTTTTAGTAAATATCACCATAAGAATACACACATAAACAATGACAAAGGTGAAGAATAAATGCAAAAAAATACTATAGTAAAAATGACTATATCATTGCTCACCATGCTGAATTTTTTTACTTTTTATAAATAGGAATCTGTCACAATTCACTACAAGATTCACAAACCTTGCGTTAATCTTAAATCATTGTGCGATTGTACAACTTCCAGGTCCTCTTGTCAGATGTTGCAGTAAACATTTTATATGCAGCTTAATGAGAAGATGACTTCGGTTTAGATGAATTTTGTTGCTGAAATGGAAAACCCAGCAGATGTGGAGAGTGTTTAGTCTATGTTTTAAAGTTCTGTTTACTACCGATGTTAAACTGAGGGAGGAATGTACACGGGTGTCTTCACACTGCTGGTACTGCTACCTTGCAAAGGGCTGTTTAGTATTACTGACTGAATCTTACAGGTAATGCAAGTTCTCTGAGAAGCGCGTCACAATCCAAGGCAAGATGGAGTTAAAGTATAACACTGACAAAACAAAAGTGATTAAAAAAAAAAAAAAACAGGAAAGTCAAAGTTCGGCTTATGTTTATGGTTCATTTTTGGTGTTTTGTGATTAAATTTAGTTTCATAGGTTAGTGTTTCACAACCTGATCCTTGGAAACCCCCCCGACAGTCCATGTTTTTGCTCCCTTCAAGGTCCCTTTCAGACAGTCCATGTTTTTGCTCCCTTCTAGGTCCCTGTCAGACAGTCCATGTTTTTGCTCCCTTCAAGGTCCCTGTAAGACAGTCCATGTTTTTGCTCCCTTCTAGGTCACTGTCAGACAGTCCATGTTTTTGCTCCCTTCTAGGTACCTGCCAGACTATCCAGTTTTTTTGCTTCCTAATGGGGCAGGGAGGAAGCAAAAACAGGGACAGTCCCCAAGGACACAGGAGTCCCCAAGATCTGGGTTGGGAAACACTGTCATAGATGAATCAACACAGAAGAAAGTAGCTGAAAAGCATGGTCTGTCTGATATGGAGTTGAGAAGGTCAAGGCAGCAGAAAAACACACTGGCAAGCCTCCTGGGGCATGGCCAGGCACAGTGCCTCCTGATCCTGGCTGCGGATGCCCGCTCTGTAGCCGGTGGCGTGCTCTCGGCACCATTGCCGGGGGGCTCTGTCTCATTCCCTGACCACACACAGCCCAGAGTCTGGTCCCTCCACTCACCGCGTGGGCCTGTGCCAGCTGGAGCCAGGCGCAAACCCCCACGCAGACACCGCGAAGGCCGGCCCCTGCGCTGCCCCCAGCCCGGTCACACAGACCTCAGCGATTACCATAAACTACATACCCATCGCCAATAAACACACACAGCAGCTCAGTCTGACTTTTACCTTTTTTTGCCTCCTTCTTCCAGCCCCTCAGTAAAGATAGTAATCTTGGTGGGGGAATCTCTTTGGTGTTCCTCTTTGGTTAATCTGCGGTGGGTTGGGGGGGGCGGGGGGGCTTTGGAGTGTTCTATGAGAGCGATGGCTCTTTTCCTGTTTTGGAGGCTTGGGTGATGTCAAGCTCAGCTTGTGGAGGTGGTGCAGACAGTGGCGGTGTCAGACTGAGAAGGGGACCGCCATTGTGGGTCAGCATTTGTGTAAGTCAGAATGCCCCCCCTTCCTGTGTGACATCCTGTAAATTTTTTCACTTTTACCCCAAGTGGTTTTTAGGTTTCCAGTGACATAAAATGTTCTCCATCCCTGTTAATCGCTAAATTACTATTTGTATAATATAATATAATATAATATAATATAATATAATATAATATAATATAATATAATATAATATAATATAATATAATATAATATAATATACATTGTACTTGTATTGCGTGAATACAGGTATCCATCGACTTATGTCCGACTTTCGGATGTAAGTCAGTATGATGTATCTTGATCATTATAGGGGAAAGGTCAAATATACTGTATAAGATACAATGTGACACACATTCGACTAAACCTCCGTAGTGGCAGCGCGTATATAACACACATGTGGTCAAGTATGTCAGTTCACAGCCACTACGTCTGCTTTGGACATTTCTCAATACATTTTAGTCCCAAGGGGATGTAAGTATGATTGGATGCTCCTCAATAGGACGTAAGTCAGCGGATGACTGTGTATAGCAAAATTTGCACATTAGGTTACTAACGTTATACCCTTGTTTTGGATAGCGTAATTGAATAATTCACAATACACATTGCAGCTTGAAAATAAATATGATACAGTTGTCCATAAAGTACTGTATGGTATTGTTAGTATGGCAAATAATTACCCACTGATCTAACCAGTATTTTTTAGGTGCCGACTGTCACTTTTTCTTGTTGGAAAACTTGGGCCCCCTACGGCTCTGGGTCCAACTGTACGCTTTGCAACTCCCTGCCGTGAAGTGAAAGGTCCAATTACAGAGGATTAAATTTGCAACATGGAGGTCAGAGAAAATTAGGTGTACGATAGTGACACCTTGGGACCAAGGCAGTGATTGACATATTTGACGGGCAGGCTTGCCACAGCTGCAGTGGACACTCTTACCCACCAGAGTCCACATGCAGCATAGTTGCAGCCACAGAATTAACTCTGAATGCTGAAGAAGGCGCACTGCTGTCAGAATCATGGATTTAGCTCACTGACACGTCTGTGGAAACACACGACCAGTACCTAGCGATAGAATATGTTCCTCAATCCTGAAGCAAGCCAGACTGGCCAACTGGTCAAACTCAAGACTCTAAGAAGGAGAATCTGCATTTGCAAAATCTGGCCAGGTCTGCTTCAGGGCGTGAGTGAACTGACAGAGTAATGCTTTCTTTAACCGAGTGAGATACTGACGCAACTTCCTAGCTCTTAGCTGGAGGCTGAGGATGACACTATTTCTAACACTGTAATCCATAAAATGGGTCTCTCTCTCACTGCTAATCAAATAGTCATGTGCCCTGTTAGCCTGAAGCAGAACATGTTGTTTAAATACATTAATAAATGGTAACTGAAAGTATTGTCAAATATTGACCTGGTAGGGTGGTGGTTGAACTGGGAAAAATAAGGCACTGATTAATAAATAATAATCAGAACCAGGTTTATTGGTTCACACACTCAGGGAATTTGTCTCTGGTTGTCAACGTTGACATAGATATTGTCAAGACTGACATCAGGCATGCGAGCAGCAAGCGGGGAATCACCAGTCGGACAGATAAGGAGTTCAAAATACGGGGTTTGTTCCGGGTAGCCAGGGGAACACACGGAGCGAACGTAAACGCACATTAACGACCGATCTGGGGAACGGACCAAGACGTGGACTGATATTCACAGATCAAGCCGGAAATAACATGAAACAGCTGGGAACAATCAGGGATTCACACGAGGTTAATGAGAGGGCGTGGCACACAGGAGGATCGTAGGAGCAGGTCATGACACATATAGACACAATCAAGATAAGACAATGGTCACATACAATTCTGTCGATATTGTGCAGAAGTTTTAGGCAGTCAAAGAATAGGTTTAAAGTGATTAATATTGTCAATATTGTCAATATAGATTATTAATATTGGGAGTAAATGTATGTTTGCTCCAAAAAAGAGCACATTTTAATATTAGAACATATGCAAGAATTTCTTCTGTTATAATATTTCTTTTGATATCTTGTTGGGCAGCTAGATGAATAATGCTTTGGTTCCCAAACCTCTCCTTAGGGCATCCCTGCCATTCCACGGGAGTTTTATATTCGGGGGACACAACCCAATAATTTAAATACAAATGTCTATGTAGCGGAGGGGATGAATGAATCCAAATATGGAGGGAACACATCCCCCCACCCCCCTCAGTTCTTGTGCCTCTGATTCCATGTATATATACATATACATTACATTTCATTACTGCTTCACTTTATTAATTAACTTCATCACTTAAATAACTTGATTAGCCAAACCTGATATGCTAGTAGTCAGATCAAAAAATACATTAGTTTATTGGACGGTTGCTGCAAATACTGGGATGACTTTAGCTAACAGGCTATGACAGACATACAGTAAAGAGAATCATAGAATTAAACCAACATGCAGATCATGTAAATATCATTTTCTTTGACTTCCTAAGAGTTTCCAGGGAAAATAATAATGTACCTGCAGCTAATTGAATAGAGCCAGAAAATGTCGAGGAAGCACGTCGGCATGTATACTGAACCAATGCAGGAGGCTGCCAATGAGCTTAAACGTGTGACTGTGTCTGTTCACTATCGGCTAGCATGGAACACATATGCTTACATCCTGATTGTGACAAGCCAGTGAGATGGAAAGGTCAGCAATAAGGTGAAAACTGCTGCAGCTGATCATGCTCCAGGGCTTTTAAACATCCTCAGCCTGGCAGCGACCTGCATCAGAGCGACTGTGACATTTCTGCTTTGTCTTAGAAGAGAATCAAGCCTGCAGACTGCAACAATGACCTAATATTTTCATAATTGTGTGGGCGTGGCCGTTTATTTAGCACAAGCTGTTGCTCAAAACACAGACACGAAATGTACATACTCCTTGTTTTGACTCAACTGCAACAATGGAATTTTCTGAGTGTATGAAAGTTTGCCCGGATCCAGCTCTTACGGAAATGACAGCCTCTTCTTTTTACAGCTCTGCTTCCCTGATAAATGAACCTAATTGCTCTTGGTCACAGATCTCCAGCTGTAAACATTTTCTATTGGAGTCACACGTTTTACAAGCTTCTGGAATTACAGCTACTAGAAACTACATAACAAAATAACACTACAATAAAATAGATATTTTGTTCACTGTGTAACTCTGGTGTTTGTTCAGTTTTTATTTTCGCTATTTTATTCTGATGCAGAGAGAATAACAAACAACTCACTTTCTGCCATAGTAACTGCGGTCGGGATAAAATGAGGCCTTTTCGGAGCCCATGTTTAGATCGAAGCCAATGAAGCCTCTTCTGCAGTGATGTGGAAACAACGAAAGTGATGATGAAATTGATTATTAAATCGATATTTACTTGTCTTAGCTTTCAAGTTTTTAACCACTTTTTGTCTGCCTGCTCCCATGAATAATGTAATGTGCATCTAAGCTGCATATTGTGGAAGGTTGGCAGATGTTTTTTTTAATGAGAGACTGAGTCGTGGGTGGGGGTGGGGTTGGGGGTTATATCTCCAGGCTCGGAAGGTCACATCCTGCCTCAGCTCTGTGTGATGTGCACTTTGTATGTGCCTGGTGTCTCTAAATTAGCCATGCCGTCTGATTCTGTATATGTGCCCTGTGATGGACTACCATCCTGTCCAGGGTGGACCTCAGCCTTGTGCGTTTTGCTGCCTGGGACAGGTTCCAGTATCTCCAAAATGCCCTTCCAGGACAAGCAGTTGGAACATGTATGGATCAACATTTGTTATGATAATTTCCATAGCTGTATATACATCATTAATTTGTGTGGTAATATTTCACCTACAGGGATTATTTGTTAATAGGAATTAGAATAAGGAGACACCTTTTAACTTCAGATCCCATTTTCAAGTACAATAAATTAAAACTAATTTCAGGATTTGAGCTCGGCTGAGTACAGTTTCAGCATCTAGTGTGGTGGAGGCTCAGGAAAAAGGCTGAAAACGACTGGGACGAGGGAACTAAAGGAGGACTATCTGATAAGGCTGCCGGAGAACAAACCGATAAACTTTATTTCCGGATTCATTTGCAGTACGAAGCAGTCTGAGGCCTCTTTGTCTGTCTGACAGTATATAAAATCAGAACACCACTGAGGAAGAGGAAACGTGAAAGGTCTTCTAAATGGAGAACGGAAGCGGAAGGATGGCCGGCGATGAGGTCGGCCACGGAAGCAGGGCCACCGAAGAGGCGCGAGAAATTTCCCCACAGTTCCGAGATCCGCGTTTCGCCACCGGGTCCCGAAATCTGAAAAGAACCGTAGCCTTTCATCGTGCCTTTATTTTCTGACGTTTGTTTTAACAGGGTGTCTGTTTTCTGCAGAAACCAGGGGCGGCACTGAGTTTGCCTGACCCATATTTACACACCGACGATTTGGAAAAACACCATACTGAGCATATCAGGTTAATATTGGTATGAGTTAGATGTTTGTTACAGCGTGAGACTGCTCCCTCTCAGCCCCGTTCAGCTGGCATGGGGATTTGGCAGGCCCTCCTGACGGCATTTATTTTAAACGGTATGGAGGACCGTCAAGTTTTCCACTTTTTTAAAAGTAGCACTAAAAAAAGGAGAAATATATAGGCTGATATCATTACAGCCAACTGAGGTGCTGAAATCAAATGTACCAAACTCCTGAAGACCCATAATGGACAAGGCAGCACCACGCTTACGACCTACGACCCTCTGCCGTTAACGTCCGTCTGTCATCATCCCGACCGACATCGAAGCGTCTTTGACTGTTTGTTGAAATTCACGTCTGATTGAAACCATCCCAAATGCTGCTTCCAAAAACCTTTCCTCAGCCTCCTGCATCGTTTATTGTACTTGGGTAATGTGAGACTAGGCCGGGCCTGTCGAGACTAAAATGGTCGTGTCCACGGCTTGTCCCCCGAATGCGGCGAAGTCAGTGCCCCCCCGTTAAAAGCTGCCAAATGGAAAACAGGGCTGCTTTATGGTTCCGAATTGAGGTTTCATTCTGGGCTCAGGGGTGGTTTGTGATAGAAGGCTGCTCAAACAGTGACAGCCGATATTTCCACGCTGGTGGATGCGATCATGAATTTTTTTTTTTTCACCCGGCTATTGATGAATTTGCAGAATATAAATTAAGATTTTCACAAGACCGCTGGGCCAGTTCTGCTCCCCTGGAATAATAATGAAAGAGCCCTTTCCATTTGGAAACCATTTAAAACATCCACACAATGCAGTTTTGCAAAGGAATTCTATAGCATAAGCCACTCGGCAACTGATATTAATAACACTGCATGGAATAATGCAATGCAAATATTTTCTGGAAACTTGGACGTGGTACCAGTTCTGTCAGCGTCATACTCAGCCACCGCTGGTCCCTTTCCTGGCTCGCGCTGCCGTGAGACTTAATGAAGCTGCGTTAAGTAGGGAAGACGTCATGCTAATACCCTATAAATAGCAGCGATAGGTGGAATAAGGCGTCAAAAGCCACTGAATGGACTCACAGTCAGCAAATGGTTTAAGCCAATGGGGGCCAAGAAAGTAGCCAGTGGGAAACTGGTGAAACGCAGAATCCCGTCCAGCATGGCTGCTCAGTCCTCTTTAAATCTTTGAATCTTCATTTCCCTCATTCACTCATAACAAACAGGCAGCCATGTCAGGTCAGCCATTTTTAATTTCTCTGCAATAGCAAATATTAGTGCTGGGAAAACGTTACGAAAAAATACTAATAAACCTACAATGTGAAAATCAATGTTTAAATGATCCTCATCTCTTCATCATGTTCATAGCTGCATAGATCCCGGGTGGGTTAACTAACTGCTGGTGTCACTTTCCATTAAAGTTGCCTTGATCCTATCTAATTCAATAATGTCTTCCAGATTTTTGCAGAATGCTTAAGGCCATCCTCTTCACTGAAAGCAAGTTCTAATCGCAGCGCCGCAAAGAAAACGCTGAGGTGGAGAAGAGGAGCGTGGTGCCGTCACTCAGGCTGATCTGGAATTATCTTCAGTGACATGAGCATGATTCTTCATTCTCGGCCCGTACAGCTCGCTGAATTACGAGTTCCATCCAGATCTCCTGCTCCCTGCTCCCTCGAGTCATGTCTGAAACTTTTCACGCTGGATGTGAACCCCCCCGTTAACTAATTTGAAATATAGAAGAGTCAGTCGTTCTCAGTTTAGGCTTCATGTTTGTTTTCATTGCCTGGAAGTTCATGAGAAGAAAATGATCAATCAAAGGGTATAATATTTTGTAGAACAATTTGGACACACTATGGGTAACTAATGATATGTTAAACATTTACTTAGGACTGACATTAAGAAAAATCATAGTTGGACTCATAAATATACATGTAACGCACACATAGCGTAACCATAAATTAGCAGAAGACAAAACCATAATGAGGTTAGACTGAAGAACTCTGAGTGATATTTTCACCAAATGGCCCTTTTCATTTCAGGATTTAAGAGACACTAATATGCTATTTAAAAATAAGTGTATTGTATCTAATTATTCTAACGAATCCCATGGCTGTCGCTCTTAGCATCTCACTGAACCGCTCCAGGAACCTGCACTGACAGGCAGGTACTTTTTGCGAGGAAATGATTGCGATTCCTAAACTAGATACACTTCGGTCAATTATATAACCAGCATTTTTCCTGTAACCAAATGCCCAAAAGAACCGAAAATGCAGAGGTACAGCAATATTTTAGTAAGGTTTTCATAAACACTGATAAATGGCTGGTGTGTTTAAAGACAAACTGTAAAGTTCAGAGAGACGTAATCATCTTAAGAGCTGCGATATTTACCCATCTGCACCGCTAATCCCAAGCCATCAGGTGACGGTGTCGCCCTTGGAAACCCAACAGAGCAGCTGTATCAAAACATAGAATGAACTTAATTCAGAGGGGAACAAATTAGTCTGCACCCACACCGCCAGGTCCTGCTCCTGGACCATCAGTCCAAAATAACCCAAATCTGATCCCTTGGCGACAGTGAGGAGGAAAAAACTCCTGTGAAGAAACCTCTGGTGGTCGGGCCAAGAACGCAGGCATAAAACTTTCAGCATCACGCTCTTTAAGGGCTGAGCGGAATGTATTCTAAGCACTTGCTGTCTGGCTGTTGTTCACGGCTGCCATTTATTACTAGATGCTAAATATATTTACAAAAGACGAGGCTATGAAGGCTGCAGACGCCGTGAAATGCAGCTCTTCTGCGAAGCTCACATTTATGTTTATTTGAACAACAACCAGAAAAAGGCTTGTCCAGTCCGGTCTGCCGTCTTTTATCCGTTTACCGCATTGCTAACGCTGGTATGAAACTGCCGTCTGCTGTCATGCTTGGATTTTCATCTCTTTTACCTCGGCTCTATAAAACGTATAACTGCTAATAACCTGCTGTTTTATTTTATTCAGCATATAATTCTAGGAAAACTTCAGCGAACTGTTTTGAAGCCAGTGCCTCACAGTCTTACTTGTTCAACGCACAAGTAAGACAGACACGATTATTTCAAAAGTCAGAACCCAGCCTTTTTTTTTTGTCATAAAATCCATTAAAGTCTTGAAAACTATCCTGCTTTTTTCCGTTTCATTATTGCAATTATACCAATGATTAAGTAGCATGCATATTTTGCAATGATATTTAACTTTCACTTATAATAATTTCTAAGTTAAAATAAATCACATTTTTATTTGAATTAGAAGTGCAGAGGTGTCAAAAAGTGTGATTGGAGTAAGAAACAGTGTCTCTGTTAATTTAAGAATTTGAGAAATCTTTTCCGCCTGTAATTTACACTTTCATATACTTAATTTGTCCTCAGCTGAGTTTTAGAGTGATTAAACACTATAACACATTTTCTACTTTTGTTTGGTAGGCAACCTTAAGTAATTTGGATGATAGTAGGTAGGTGACTGGTTTAGGTCTCAAATTTGGTCCCATTTTTCCTAGTTTTACTGATGATATTATACAGTGTAGCTACCATGCAAATTTCAAAATGTCCACCAGCTTCCACCCATCCACCCATCCATCAAAACCTTCACTGAAGGTTTTAACAGCTAATTTCCTGGAGCATAATGTAACAGCAACCATATTTCCTTGGCCATACATATTTGTCAGGTGAAAGAGGAATCGGTAGAGCTGTGAGACTCGGCTGATTTCATAGTGCATTAGGATGATTTGGGAAGAGTGACATGTGAGAAAAAGCAGGTAGCACGCCATCATGGAGCGGTAGAATATGCCGGAATACTTGCTCATTATCTAGACATCCTTCATTCGTGAGGCTGTATCTGTCCAACTGACATATCAAAATAAAATTTTCATCAAAGGGTCCCAGCAACGAATGGCTGATCTCCATTGAGTGAGTTTTACTATTTTCAGATGATTTAGCAACGACGTCATGTTATATAATACATCCTGTTTACTGTAGATAATTACGATATTATTTCTGCTGCCAAAGGAAATAAAAAAAAAGTGACATGAACACAGCGTGAGACCTATGATGCATGTTTGTGTGCGGATGATAAGTCTGCCTTGCTATTGCAATCTTCCGCTGTGTCTCCTGCCACTCGTGGGAACTGGGTGCTGGGATGGAACTAGAAGGCGGCTTTTACGGATAAGCATCACTGCTACGTCTCCGGGACACGTCCCACTGCTCACAGGCTGACAGAGCCAAAGATGTCGTTCCCTCAGATTTATTACCTTCCCCAGGAAACAGTTTTCCTAGAGTCGATGGCGGTTTCTGGGTGAGGACACAAGCCTGATATCAGCCCCGCAGGCAGATTGGGGGCTGGGAACAGTGTCGTCCTGGCGCAGCGCAGAGATAAAGTAGTGCTGGGTCATTCCAGCCACAGCTGGTTCCGCACATAGCACTACCTGCCACTAGGGGCTCTGTTTCTGCTCCCACATCGAGAGTATCTGCCGATTGGTATTTATCATCACATCATGAGCATGACACAATTTAGCCTTTCAAGTTTTGCTAGAGGAGTGTCCTGTTCTATTACAGATTCATAACCGGGGGACATTGTACTGGAGGCTGCCTGGTGTTTTTGACAATAATATGTGATAAAACATGGACTTAGATGCTAACAGTGCTAACAACATTCCTATCCGATCTCCTTTTATGGTTCAGAGTTGCAGGCTGTAAGCCCATTATTATAGGTCCTTTATTAATATGAACCAAGGTGCTACTGCGGTTGTGGGTGTGAATCCCTCCCCAGCTCTGTGGAGCTGGAGTTGCTCATGCAGTTGGCCTGTTGTGTGGTAGAGTATGTGTGTGCCCCCTGATGGACTGGCCTCCCAGGCTGCCTTGTAACACTGGCTGGAAGCGTGTTAGACAATGGATGGATTAATACCAGAGCATTTCAATATCTGAATATTTAAAATGGATTATAATCTTACCCATTATTCAGCTGGGTTAAACGGGCTGAAGCTTCTATCTCAGGGGAGCCGCAGTAGTGGATTTCTGGGTTAACTGGTACACCCCTTGCTACACACCTGAGGCTGCACATGTAAAACATTCAGAGTGCGGAGCAGCGGGAGGTGAGAAAGGGCAGAGCAGTCCATCCAGAGGCCGCCGAAGGGGCCTCGCCGAAGGGGCCTCGCGTTGTGGGGCAGCCAGAGTCTTGGGGGAGCCAGTCGCCTCCGTCGTCCGCAACACAGGCCAGGACTGTGTGTGGCTCAGGGGCAGATGTGCCGGTGCGGTAATTAGCTAAACGAGCGGCAGCACATAAGCGCAGCTCTCAGGCCCCGGAGCAGGCTGTTTGCTTAGGCCCCCTTGCCAGGGATTTCATCAAAGGGGCGCAGTCTTCTCTGGCAGAGGTGCCCGTAACGTTCCACTCACTGCACATGTCCATTGTGACTCACGGGGCCGGCCGGACAGCCTGTGGGCCCTGATTGTTTGGCACATTCTCTGGACGACAGATAAAATTACAGCGTACATAGGAGCAATTCTGTGTCGCTAACACACGAGCGTTTTGTCCGACATGCTAGCTAAATAAATCGTATTTATACAAGAGTTAATGCTTTCAACAGGGACGTCAATTCTAACGGTCTGGCTAACGGGCTGCTCCGTAGTATATCACCCGCGTTAAGTATATCGCCCACCGTGTTCAAGAGCGGCCCGAGAGGCCGGCGCGGGTGTAACGAGAGCCCGCGCCATCCCATGTGCTCATACACGCTCTCCGGATTTAACCAGTTGTGTGGGCAAGCAGTCTGGTTCGGATTAACAGCAGCCGGATGTGAATAGGAAGCGACTATGAAGTCAGGCCTTCAGAAGAGTGATTCGGACCCTGCGGCAATTAGCATACGAGTGAAAGCCAGCGACAAACAGTGGGTTTGAATTTCAGGCCATGTTTTATTAAGGGATATGCATCACCAGCAAATTAAAAAGGAGACTCTCTGAGGAGAGGCTGGCTCAGCCAGTTTGTAGACGCTACTAAACTGGTGTTTATGTCTGTTTTTGTTGTGGACATTCAGGTTTATTCATGGCTTTGGTATTTTTGGTGTTTACTGTATAGTTTTTCTGTGCTCACAGGCTGGTTGCTGTATATCAACATCTCACCCTCGGTCCTTATGATTACAATATGGTCAGAAGCAGCACCCTCTGCTTGAATAACTACACTCCAAGTACGTGGAAAAGGTTTTCTGGTTTTCTAATTCAGTTAGGCAGTAATTACCAAATGACATTATAATTGCGCCTCTTACTGTATTTGTTTGATTGGACAAGGTAAACCCATTTCCTCAGTTTAATTTGTTTAGGAGGCTGGTTAAGGACCTGACAGAAGTACTTCACCAAAGACAGGACTGTAAGAGCTGTGCGGACCAAGCAGTGTGTCCAGAACACTAATCTCACAATTGTCCCAATTTAGCAAATTGTGACAAATGAAGTTTTAATAAGCAGACGATTTGGGGCGGCATGGTGGTGCAGTGGTTAGCACTGTTGCCTCACACCTCTGGGACCCGGGTTCGAGTCTCCACCTGGGTCACATGTGTGTGGAGTTTGCATGTTGTCCCCATGTCGTTGTGGGGTTTCCTCCGGGTACTCCAGTTTCCCGCAAGTGATGGCAGTGAATGGTGTGTGAGTGTGCCCTGTGATGGGCTGGCCCCCCATCCTGGGTTGTTCCCTGCCTCGTGCCCATAGCTTCCGGGATAGGCTCTGGACCCCCTGCGACCCAGTAGGATAAGCGGTTTGGAATATGGATGGATGGATAACCTGATGATTTATCAGTATATTCAGTACACTAACGGCCAAAATTGTGGAAACACCTAGCATTTTTGGCGTTACGCTTTCTAAATTACTGTATATTGGTGAAATTGTTTATAAACAATCAAAGAAGGTTACAAATATGGAGCAGCAGTTGAATAAAGATCTGCAGTCTCTGAAAATTGGAGTGTTTCCATAATTTTGCCCACTACTGTGAATGCGTCCTAGGTGTTCCCAGTAGGTGCTGGCCAAGACTGTCCTCTTTATCTGTTCACTCTTCTGGATTCTATGGGAAAAAAAAAATATACTACACTATATGGCAGTACCATTGACGGCACTATTTACTGGTTACTTTTTTAACAGTAATAGGGTTTTTTGGTTTTGCTGTGTCTACAGTTAAGTGGTAAAACTTGCCTCTTCATGATTCAGGGTAGCATGAGAAGGCTTCTTCTGACCAGCCCTCGGCTTACCTCTGAGCAGAGGCCGCAAGGCCGTCACCTAATTCGTCCAGGTGACAGGAGCAGGTGCTCAATGGAGACCCTGCCCGGGCCGCCGACCGCCGCGGACTCTGGCCATCGACAGCCGCGGGCACTAATTGCTCCAGTGAAAAGGGTGAGTTTACTCTGAGGCGGTTCCCAGCTGCCTGCCGCATGCACCTCAAGTTAATGGAGACGCAGAGCTTGGCTGTTTGTTTAAGCAAGAGCGACCCGATGCCCCAGTGAGAGGCGTTTGTACAGCATGTAACCGCCGCAATGCTGGCTGGTAAACAAGGCGGGCAGACTAACCACAGAGAGTGTTTATGTGAATGAGTGTGTGTGTGTGTGCGTCTGGATTAGGATTATATTACATTGTGGGGACCAAATGTCTCCCCACAATGTGATAAAAACTTATTATTGATTATTTTGATGGTGTGGGGGCCATTTTAAGGTGACAAAGATCCGTGAATGCAATCAAAAAACTAAAAATGCCAAAAGTCTTGCATTTAGTTTGGTTATTTATGGTTAAGGTTAGAGCTGGGTGGGGGTTAAAGTCGTCATGGTGGGATTAGAGATTTCCTCATAGAAAGGAATGGAGAGTCCCCAAAAAGAAAATACAAGCCTGACTGTGTGTGTGTGTGCGTGTGTTTGTGTGTGTGTGTGTGTGTGTGTGTGAGGTCCAGGCGGCCCCATAGCAATTATGAACTGAAATGGCTGTGCCCCGTTCCTGAATACAGAGGCTCGGTGTCTGTCAGGTCCTGCTCAACCTCCTCACCATGGTGCCTGGATGCACTTACTCACGTCTGATGTACTGCCCACTGCACCAGAGCTGTCAGCATGACTGATGACCACTTTTCAAGCTCACACAAACAAACCATATTGTGGACTGACGAGTCTCCCGGCCCGGACGGCAGATCGTACTGCTCACCGCGCCTCATGGAAACACTTTCATCTCCTCAAACTGCACTTTTCTCCTGGACTGTAATTATTTCGAGTGGCTCAGTGTCAGCCAGATGCTTATTAAGCCAATTAGTTAATTGGTGACTGCTTCCTATGAGGAAATTACTAATTCGATCCTGAAAAATGTACCTTTTATAAAATCTCCATGGAGTATATAAAATGAATGTCACCTCTATGTTTTAATTCACTGGAGAAATTCCACTTCACTGGAGTTTGGAATTTCACTGGAGTTCTGCAGTTAGCCCTTATGTTTCACTACAGGCCAATTACAAATTGGCAAGACTAATGTTTTATTTAACCATGAATTAATAGAACTGTGACATTTCTGGGTTTTAGTTTTTCAGGTGTTAAGGAACTGCAGGTTCAAACCCAAAAAAGAGATTTGATGCTACTGTTCCTGAAAGCAAGTCTCAGTAACGATGAATACACTGGCTCTTTTAAACACTGGTGTACTGAGGGTAGGTACAGTAATGCAGATACTTTTCTCTTTAAGTGAATGATCTAACTTTTATGTTCTCACCATATGAAGGGCCTCCTTTCAGGCTGGGAACCTGAAAGCTCTCCACCTATCAGCCTGCCCGAGCTCACGTATGAGTTATGGTGTTATGATGTCACTCGCCATGCGATTTGAGGTGGAAAAGGAGAAGAGACTCAATCACAACAGCCATTAAAATTTGAAATGGGTTCATGAGATATTGCACTTAATCTTTGTGGTTTCGCTAAATTTGGAATAAAATGGCTCTTAAAATGTTTAAATAATGGATATTATTATTAAAAACATAGTAATATATTTTATTATTTTTAATAATAATACCATGTGTATTTGTTTTCATAATGACTTGTCATATGAAGACAAATTAGGCAATTGCCCTGTCTGAAGGGAGACAGTGGGGTGTCATACCCACGAGGACAGAGATCAGCCACCATGTCGGGAATGCAGATCACCTCTGAGCTCTCTCCCCCGTCCCTCCGCCCACAGCCCACCGCCCTGGCCAGGGTTTGCCCCTTAGTGGAGGATGGAGGCAATCCAGGCCCCGTCACGCTGCATGAAGCGTGCAGAGAGAAAAGCAGAGTGCAGCTGAGCTGCATGAAGTGCAGGGGGCTTGTTCCTGTGTGGCAGGATCGGGGTGGGGGTAGTCTGCCCAACTCTTCCTGGAATCCAGCAGTGCATGTGGAAGGGAGGGGGCGCCACACCAGGCTGCACGAACATGTCCAAGTTCACAGTCTGCTAGGGGGTGGGCTGTTCATTCCTCTTTTTTATATAAAAAAGCTTACTTTTCTTGTGGAAGAAATTTGAGGTTTATTCCTCCAAATAAGCGGCTGTTTGTCTGCACTTAGGCCACAGTTAGTTACATTTGTAATTTCACTATTTATTTTTCTGGTGTCCTGAAAGACAGAAAAAGCTGCTCTATTTATAGCCTTCCAATAATTTTATTAGATATATATATATGAAACATGATAAACACACACACACACACACACACACACACACATGTCCGGTATACCTATCCTTATAGGGATCGCTCATTCACTTCTATTGGAAAAAAGCTAAAGCCGATTATACCTTAACCCCCACCCAGCCCCAATCATAACCACAAGTAACCAAACAAAATACAAGAGTTTTTGCATTTTTAGTTTTTGCATATTAGTCACCAATTTTTTTTAAATAAATGGATATTTATTCCGTATATTGTGTCCCCGTAAGGATAGGTATACCCGCTCACACACGCATGCAAACACACACACACACACACCCCAGTTAGTCATATTTAAAATGTGGAAGTTGTTCGTTACTCGGCGCGAGGCTGAAACAGACCCCAGCAGGGAAGACTGTGAGACGTGTCTGAAAGATGTCAGCCTTGTCACCCAAAGTCCATAGTGGGAGGAAGCACTTATATGAACACCGGTATGCTGTGATTAAGCCAGAATGTGACAAGATGGGATTAGAGTGTAACAGATGGACTGTATACATAACTTACCATGAGAAACATGGTGAGTGGAGCGGGGGGGGGGGGGGGGAGGGGGGGGGGGACCAGGTGACAGTGCCACCTATTACCTGTCACCTGACACAGCACACCTACACCTTCCAGCCTTTATCTACATCAGTGTTTCTCATACTGGTCCGAGGGGACCCCCAGATGGTCCACAATCTTGCTCCCTTCTACTTCCCTACTGTTTGGGTTCCCCAAGGGCTGGGTTGAGAAACACTGGTCTACATGAGATGGGCCCAGACCCTGGTGCCCTAATCCAGTAAAGACCCAATGCGTGTGTTTGGTTAGTGTTCATTGAACATAAAGAGCTTAAGTGGGAGGTCAGTAAAACACTGTCATGACGTGGGGCACCATTTTTCTGGCATTAGAGGCTGATATTGCATTCTGAAGTTCCCTCTGAAGCCTTGGCCTACCCATAATGCAGTTGTTCGAGCGATGATGTTAGAGAATACTTTACTTTGATCCTTTCAGGTCACTTGAGTAATTCTTCTCTTCTTCTAATTCTTCTTCTTTCACTTTCACCCAGTTACTTGGTTTTCGAAAAAGCTCTTTGTTCATGAAATAAAAAAAACTGCAACATAAAAACAGTTTATGACCACTGCCAGAAGAAATCAAGTTTTCTGTCTGTCTCTTTGTAGAAGGATTGCCATTGTGTCATTGTTTTCCATTATTGCATGTTCAGTTTAGCAAGCAAAATGTGACCAGAGTATGTATTCATGTATAAGCTACATACCACTGAGAAATTTCAAAAAAGGCAGGAATATATTTTGAATAATTTCTGAATCCTTCTGTTGGTTAGAATCTATGTCTGGCAGGTATTGATTTTTTAAGAGTTTCATTGGAATTCCATAGTTACTTGTTTTTTAGTCTTTTGTCAATTAAAAAAGAATAATAAAGAAGTTATTTCAGAGGTATGAGTGAGATTTCAAAGAAAATATTTGTAAATAATAATGTGAAATAATAATTTGAAAATATTTGAGAATAATGGTGTGCAGAATTCCTAAGACCCACCAAGCCGACATTACTGAAATATATAAACTGATTTCAATAACAGTAAATTATGCACTGAGGCATGACAAGTATATATTAGTTTGGTCTAGATCAAAACATCCATCCATCCATTTTCCAAACCACTTATCCTACTGGGTCGCAGGGGGTCCGGAGCCTATCCCGGAAGCAATGGGCACGAGGCAGGGAACAACCCAGGATGGGGGGCCAGCCCATCACAGGGCACACTCACACACCATTCACTCGCACATGCACACTTACGGGCAATTTAGCAACTCCAATTAGCCTCAGCATGTTTTTGGACTGTGGGGGGAAACTGGTGTACCCGGAGGAAACCCCACGACGACATGGGGAGAACATGCAAACTCTGCACACGTGACCCAGGCACAGACTCGAACGCGGGTAGCAGAGGTGTGAGGCAACAGTGCTAACCACTGCACCACCATGCCGCCCCCTAGATCAAAACATTTATTTGATAAAAAAAAATTAAAATAAAAAATAAATATATAAATACACCTTTGCACTGTAATAGAGATCTTAGGGGGCTGCACTGGGAACTTCGAAATCTAGGGCTGGGGGGTCTGACTACCCCGAATAGCAAGTTAATTACAGCAATTCCATTTTATTTTATTTTATTTTATTTTATTTCATTTTATGGCATCAACCATGAAAAATTTGCAGCTTAGAGAAACAACAATTAGTAAACAAATAAATGAAAATGATGACTTTTGTTCCATGCTTATTTCCACCGAGGAGGTCACGGCTGTCAGTAGGTGCAGGGCCAGGAAAGAAACCTCCACACTCATGTTTTGAATTTCATCATTTCTGGTTGTAAAATTTCGACAGGCCTTAAAGAGTGGAAAAGAAAAACACAGCTTCTGTCAATAAATTACTAAAACGGTTTCCCATCCTCCACTAGACTTAACTTTTTTGGAGGGAGAGGATTTATGCTTATGGAGGTCAGAGAGACCTTTCTGAAGCTTGGCAGTCTGTGCTCTATGTATGAATGACATAATTAAACACTTTGGCTGAGTACGGTCATATTTTTAAAAACGTGTTTACATGCATGAATGCATACATAAGAAAATCCAATTAAGAAAATAAGCCTGCACCAAAACATTTTCATTACGAATCACACAAATAACACTCTTAATTTGAATGAAACCTTAAGATTGACACAATACTCTCAATGCATCCTGCATCCTCCCATGTCCCATCTCTCAGCCAAGCTGAGATCATAGTTAGAAGGCCTGTCAGGTAAGAACCATCTGGGAGTCACTTTTTTTCGTGTTTTCACATTCGCCCAAGGCAGGAAAGCGTATCCGTTACGATGAGAAAACTGGAAAAACCCCCACTTCCTCGTGTAGTCTCACAGCACATGGGGCGGCCGGTAGTGTGAGGAATTGAACTTCCAAAACCAAAATGTTGCTGGATCAAATCTCACGAGGTTACTTGTGGTTATACCTTTGAGGAAAACACTTAACCTGAATCACTTCATTTAAATATCATATAAATGGGTACCGTCTACAACTCCAGTATCTGTTAACAGCCAATATTAACCACAGTTCATAAAAAAATAGCCTTAGGGTTAGTGACAGATCTATAGCACGAGTGAGCATCGGTGAAACATTTGGATTTGGCCAAAGCCGGAAGAATGTCAAGTTGGCAGTTTCAGATCTGCTGTAGTGGCTGCTGAACAGCCCGTATTTATTAATGTTGCTCTCATTCCTTCTCTAAAATTGAATTACTCAACCACACAATAAAAGTCTCATCAAGCAGGCTGCTCTGGTTTGAAGCCTTCGGCAGACTGGGACATCGTGTTGTAGGGTTCAAGCCCTGCTTGTAATTAAATTGCTATATTGAACCTCGCACTTTATTTAAAACATAGTTGTGGGAGGGGGCCACCCACCCAGATTAGAAATGTTTGGTATCAGCGTGGACGGGTGCTCCTTACAATGGAAATTTTGAGGGGTTTCCTTGTGACATGTTCCTGCTGGAGGGGTTTGAGACAAACACAATATATATATATATATATATATATATATATATATATATATATATATATATATCCCCTCCTCAACACACACAGTTACAGTTCAGAATAACAGCAGTGTTAGTATAAAAAAGTGAATAAAGCCCAAAGTCCTTATAATAGCTTTTATTTCTATACACGCAAATGCATTGGGAACACTGTACATTCTATTCCTAATCAAGACATGAAGAAAATGATCAAAGTTGTGTTAATCCTTTATAAAAGTTTAAGAAAAAGGAATATTAGGCTGTTCAAAAAAGTAGCAGTGTCTGCATTCTTCGTAACAAACTCAAGCATTCACTGTGTAAACTGAAAAATCTTTCAAGACTTAGCTTCCCTTTGAATCACATAACTAATATTTAGTTGCATAACCATGGTTTCTGAGAACTTCTGCACATCTGTGTTGCATGGAGTCGACCAACTTCTGGCATCTGTGATCAGGTATTCCAGCCTAGGATGATTGGACTACATTCCACAATTCTTCAGCATTTCTTGGTTTTGCCTCAGACACAGCATGTTTGATGTCACCCCACAAGTTTTCTATTAGGTTAAGGTCCGGGGACTGGGCTGGCCACTCCATAACGTCAATCTTGTTGGTCTGGAGCCAAGATGTTGCTCTTTTACTGGTGTGTTTGGGGTCGTTGTCTTGCTGAAACACCCATTTCAAGGGCATGTCCTCTTCAGCATACAGCAACATGACCTCTTCAAATATTTTAATGTACTCAAATTGATCCATGATCACTGGTATGTGATAAATAGGCCCAACACCATAGTATGAGAAACATCCTCATATCATGATGCTTGCACCATCATGCTTCGCTGTCTTCACAGTGTACTGTGGCTTGACTTCAGTGTTTGGGGGACGTCTGACAAACTGTCTGCAGCCCCTAGACCCAAGAAGAACAATCTTGCTTTCATGTTGCACCATTTCTCCTTAGGCCAGTTAATATGTTCTCTGGCAGATTGTAACCTCTTCAGCACGTGTCGCTTTTTCAGCAATGGGACTTTGCGAGGGCTTCTTGCCAGTGGCTTGGCTTCACATAAGCGCCTTCCAATTGTCACAGTACTCACAGATAACTGTAGATCTTCTTTGATCTTCCTGGAGCTGATCATTGGCTGAGTCTTTGCCATCTTGGCTATTCTTCGATCCATTGGATTGGTAGTTTTCCGTTTTCTTCCACGGCTTTCAGGTTTTGGTTGCCATTTTAAAGCATTAGAGATCATTTTAGATGAACAGCCTGTCAATATCTGTACTTCTTTATATGTTTTCCCCTCTCCAATTAACTTTTTAATCAAAGTACGCTGCTCTTCTGAACAATGTCTGGAACGACCCATTTTACTGAGATTTTCTGAGAGAAATGCACTATAACCAGCACGTACAACATTTGCTGCTTCCTTCCTTAAACAAGGGCTGTGATTGACACCTGTTTTTTCACAGATTGAATTACCTTACTAATTTAACTTCACACCACTATTAATTTGAACACGCCCCTTTCAATTAATGGTTCACACAGAACCAGCAGTATGCATGTCAAGTCTATTGGTTTTCTATTATTCTACTACACCTACTAGCAAATGATTTGCCATGTTGAAAAAGGCAGAAAATGAATTTCTACCAAAACCAGTGATGGATCAGGTTAGTGACGTCGGACTGATATGATTTTGAACACAACTGAATGTCGATGTGTTAAAACCCACCCTTTTGTAAAGACATTGTCTGTACCCCCTCCTTGTCTTTAATATGAACTTACAGGTTTCCCCTGCTATCCAAAATAAGAGTGTTCCTGTGAACGATTTTGTAAGCTGTAGTGGCACAAAGCAAGGGTCTCCACTTTCTAAACACAACTAAACACAAGGGTCTTCACTTTCTCAAATGAAAGTGAATACGAAAGTTTAAACAAGGAGACCTAATGACTGCAATTGTATCTATTCACATCGGTCCAGGTTTTATATAAAGAGTAAGTCTAACCCACTTCTTAGCTGTTACAGCTACTCAGTTCTCTGCCTTGATCCGTTTCCGTCCCTCTCGGCTCCATGTCCTGGCCGTGTCTGCCTCCAATGCTCTTGGGGATTTAGTTTCTTCTTCACCCGCCTTCTGTGAAGGTTTTGGTGCTCCGCGTCGTTCTAGGCTGTCTCCAGGCCAGGACATGTGATGATGGTCTGATCAGCGACTCCGCAGTTTCGTGGAGAAGACGGGTGTACATGTTGCTCCCAAACTCTCACGCTCGGGAATCCCGTAAATTGCCCTACGCCTCCCTGGAGTACTTGGATTGCTGTTGACCATGCTCCCACCGGCCGCCTTTTCTCCACCACGTCCACTGCGACTTCGCCAACTGGGTTGCCTGGATCTCAGGTTCCCTCGCTCGTCCGTCCCTCTGACTCACACCATAGAGTCCTCGGGTAATCGCCTGAGCGCCTTTGGGTCCTCTGCGCATCTTCCGGCTCGCTTGGAGCCCATTTTGGCTGATAGGTTCGTCGTGCTGGACGCAGGGCCGGTTTCTACGGAATTCTCACTAGCCTCCGCTGTTCTGACTGCGCTCTCAGGTGGACCTTTCATGTCTCCCTCAGTCGCGGTTCCTTCTCATGGTCAATCTCGCATCCTTCAAGGTAAGTACATTAGTCTGGTTTCCCAGGGTAAGTACATTGGTCTGGTTTCGTTGCTCTTGCTTTCACCCATGTCTCTGTTTTGTGAATGCCGTGGATCGTTCCATTCTGAATACCGATGTACAAATCATTGATTCGTTTCATCTCGCACTTACTTGATGATCTCGTGATCCACCTTCCTCACAGCCTGACTCCTTGTTTAGGGAATTTGGAATCCTCTTACTGGAGGAGAAAACTATCGGTCCACTCTCTTATGTGGTATTTTGGGTATGGTGCATAGCAATGAGATGAAAGCCTATCTGCCGTTGGAGGAATCGAATCGCATAAACAGAATTTGCTCCACATTCATGCATTCGTCCTCGGTTTCCAAACGCGAATTGCTTTCTCTTTTAGGGTACTTAAACTTCACCATGCGTATCATTCTGCAGGGTCGCTCATTTGTATCATGTTTACCTGATCTTTCTAAATCATTTTCCGGGTTAAATGACATGCTTATTTTAGGTGAAGGCCGTTTTTCTGACCTTAAATTTTGGATTACGTTTCTCAAACATTAGAATGGCATCTCGTTTTATTTACTGATACGTCCTACTTGATATTCTCCATCTGCTGGTTTCAGCGGGTATTATCAAGGCTCTTGGTTCGCGGCGCATCGGCGCTTGGATTTCATGGGTTTACACTCCCTGCCGGAGTCCTCGGCCATCCACAAACTTTTTCCTATTGTTGCTTGTGCCGTATGGGGTAAAGAATGGTCTAGTAAAAGGCTGCTGCATTCTGTACCAACTGAAGTTTATGTAAGGATCCAAATGGGCCACCAGATAGGAGGGCATTACAGTAGTCCAGTCTGGAACTACCAAATCACACCAAATAACACAAACATATAGTGAAAGCAGGAATGATAAGATAAATACACAGTCTATATAAAGAAACAATGTATGTGCAGTATAGTTTCACTTACCAGATTCTATACTGTCACGTGTTACATAATGACAGAGATACATTCTGGGAAATGTGTCATTAAGGGATTTCGCTGCTGTGAGAACATCATACTGTAGAGTGTATGTATACAGACCAAGATGGTATAGCCTACTATACACCTAGGCTAAATGGTATAGCATAAATAATGACAAAAAGTTCAGTACAATAAGTACATATACCAGTAATCCATCCATCCATCCATCTTCTGTAACCGCTTGTCCTATTTAGCACCACAAGGGGTCTGGAGCCTATGGGCACAAAGCAGCGAACAAGCTAGGGGGGGGAAACCAGAGTACCCAGAGGAATCCCCACACATGGAGCCGTGGTAGAGACTTGCACCTCGGTCCTGGAGGTGTGAGACAATGGTACTAACCACTGCACCACAATGCTACCCCTGAACCAGCAATATAGCACTTTATTATGATTAATTATGTACTGTATGTAATTGTATGTGCTATACATATATATGACTAGCAGCTCAGTAGCTTTCTTTACATGAACATCACCACAAACACATGAGCAATGCATTACGTTATGATGTTATAACGGTTGCAGCTTTGACAAACAAAGAGAAATTTTTGAACTGATTATATTTATCTTTGAGGAGTACTGTTGGTACATGTGGTGCATGACTATATCTGTAACAGGCTCGCTGATTAACAAATGCCAAATGCTATTTTTGCTTTTCTTCTCTTCGCAAAAGAAAAATCATCTTTGGATTTATTTCGGTTAGCAAAAGTAGGTCTAACGTAGGTCTTTCTTAAAAGCAAAGTAGCATAACGGGACCGTTCCTCAGCCGCTGGTTGCATGATAGCATGCCATTATTTTAAATCTGATGAGTTTGTTTTGAATTGAAGGTGAAGCCACCAACCATCCATCCATCCATCTCATTTCCCTTTTCAAATACAGAATCACAGTGTGTCACAGACACAGCATGGCATGGTGCAGGCAGATATGAGGGTGATGATCTACTGGCAGCTTATTTAATACCTAAAAACACACCAGGGAAGATATATCAAAAGAAACAGATCATGAGGGGTCAGAAAACAAAAAGGAAAATAAGGAATTAACTAAAAAGACCAAGGAACTAAACACAACTACGGAACAAGCAAAGACTGGGAACCAGCTAACACAGGGTGTAGACCTAGAAACTAAACAGCGCAACAACATACAGCTACTTAGAACACAATGACTCACTAAGGAACTGAACCCAGGCAGGCATATAAATACATATGAATACCAGGGCAAACAAGGAACAGGTGCAATTGATAATCAATTAACCAATCAAATGAGACACAGGAACAATGAGAAACAGATGGAAGCAGAAACACTAAATGAGTACAAGAAATAGGGAATTATAACAACCACCAAGTCAGGGAAGCACTAGACTCTAGGGAACATAACAGAGGGCTGACTACTCTAGGAAAGACTAAGAGGAAAAAAAAATCAAAGAGGACACAAGCAGGGCTAACCAAAGCAGGGAAGCAAAGATTCAACAACAATCACTAGGGACAAAAAAAATCAATAATTAAGCAAAACAAGTGAGTCCGTCTTTAAAACCATGACTGCAGAGTTCTAACTTCTGTGCTATACCTTCAGCCCCCTGAGACATGCAACAGTCCAAGGAACAGAGGAACACTTAGGAGTTAGATAGGGAGAAAAAAGGTGAGATGATGGCCAGTGACACTGCTGGCCAAACAGGGTAGCGACATGAAGGGTAGGATCAGATGGACTCTAACTCTGATTAGGTGAGCCCAGGGGTATGCAACCTTGAGTCTGAAGTGCTGGTGTTCAGTAGGTTTTCCATCCTATTTGGCCTCTAATGAGCCACACCTGATCTCATGCAGATAGTAACTCACCCTGTAGGATAGAAAACCTGGTGGATACCGGCACTCCTGCATCAGGGTTGCTTACCCCTGTTTTAGCCTATCCCAGGGAGCAAGCGGCTCAAGGCAGAGGAACAAGGATGGAATGTCAGTCCATTGCATGTTGTGTGATTCATATATCAATCATTTATTATATTAACACTGAAGAGAATGTTAAAGGTCAAAGTTCACATAATGTCCTGGAATTAATGGGCTTTTTAGAACATTCTGATTATAATTCATTCAAAATGTTTCCCACATGTTGGTTGGTTGTCATATATGTAATATTTCTGGCATGATGAGGTCCAGTTGTTTTTTTTTTTTTTACAGAGCAGTATTTATCTCATGCTAGAGAATGTATCTCCATGGTGCTCCATGCCTTGCTTGTTGTCCTAGCTGGCATGTTTGGAATAGGTAGGGTGACCAGATAATCCATGTCAGGCAGGACACTTTGAGCTACTTCGGGTTTTACAAACTACTTTCAAACTAAAAGTTGGTTTGCTAAATAGTTCAGCTCTTCTTGTGCTTTGACTAGTTTATTTCATTGACTGAAAGACTCATCCAGCTATTTCACATTAGCATTAGTGACACGTGCATGATTATAGGAGACTGACCAATCAAGTGAAATCCAGGTGCTTTTAATTGAAATTTAAATATATTGTACCCTTTTGATACAGGGAATTGAATATACTGCACCCATTGTAATCAGGAAATTGAATATAGTGTACCCATTAGATACAGGAAATCAAATATATTGCACCTACTGTAAATAGGAAATTGAATATAGTGTACCCATTGGATAACGAAAATTGATTATATAGTGCACCGAATAGGTAAGAGAATATAGTGTGCCCATTGTAAACAGGAAATTGAATATAGTGTACCCATTGTACACAGAAAATTGGTTATATAGTGCACCAAATAGGAAAGAGAATAGTGTACCCATTGTAAACAGGAAATTGACTGGTGTGTACCCATTGTAAACAGGAAATGGATTTTTTCAATGCCTCTGTTCAGTTGCAGACTAACATGGTTTTTTTGCGCATTGGTGTTGCAATCCAAGGAACAATTGCCAAGAAGTGTGATTCATTTTAATTTGAAGACTTATCAGTGTAGAAAAATCTAGGACATACATTTATGTACACTTTTATGTTAAATTTCTTTCATGTCAAGTTTAGACTTCCATGAAGAGATAGGCAGACTCTAGACAGTGTTAATGGAAATGGACTTGATGACACAAAGTGTTGACAGATACCTCTTGTTGTGAACACAGGTGATTTCCCTGAACTGCTCATTAAATGTTCACCCACTGTGGAAATAGCACAGGCAGACAGAAGAAGACTGAAGATGGTCACCTTTGCAACAAATAAAACTGACTGGAGCAAAGGTCTGACAACAGGTAGGCAGGGAAATCTACCCAGAGCTGACATGAGCTGGAGCATTAGAGAGTCTTCTCAGCTGGTCACGCTGTAGGACCTGCATCTTTCATACTGTATGAGGAGGAGAAAGAAGGGCCTCATTCTGGAGCTGCTCTGTGTCTGTGTGCTGGTGTGGCCTCCCACTGCAGTAGTAACCCATAATGCAAACTGCTTGCAATAACTAATAGCAATTATACCAGAAGAAGCTATTTAGATAACATTTATGTTTGACGGTAGGTAGCTCTTGATCCAACTGCTGAGTGTTTATCCACAAAATTATAGCCACCCCAGGATTTAACAGAGAACTTTCTCTTTGGCCATAGTACTGGGTTCCAAGCTAGTTTTGACTCACACTCAGGAAATAATTAGTCTCATTTCCTTCTTTATTGGTCAAATTCGAGCAGCTCTACTGAGGAGGTTGTGGTGGCTGCCTTGAGAAAGAGATGCTTGATGAGAGGAGCTTAGTAAAGATGTGTGTGTACAGGGTTCATTCTCCAGACATCCAAGTGATAAAAATAGACCATTGCCTGTGCCATTTTGAGCCCCAGACCTGGTGATCCGACACTAAATTCCATACATAGCTTGAAAGTCTTTTTTTTTGTATTTTGCTCTGGTCCAGGTGCTTCTTTGCCAGCTTCTCTGGTTTTTTAACAAGACACCAGCATTTTCAATTGAAACTTAGACTGCAGCTTCTAGACACCTCAGGTGCCTTATTAGATTAGACTAGATTAGATTGGATTCAACTTTATTGTCATTGTACAGGTACAATGAAATGCAGTTTAGCATCTAATGAGAAAGTTAAAATAGTAAAATGCAATAGACAGTGGATGCAAATGGTACATTAAGGTGCAATAGACAGTAAGGTACAATAAGTCAGCATACAAATGAGAATATAAATACATGGAATTTGAATTTACAACAGGTAATATATTTAAGGGAAAGTGTACAGATATGAGTACAGACGTTCCTCTACACACTGTATGAACGAGATGCGTTCCAAACGGGCGTTCGTAACTTGAAATGTTCGTAAATTGTTATTCGCCATCATTTATCATTTTAAGGGTATACGCAAGTATAAAGAACTAGGATGCTGGGATTACAGACGGGCAGATGTTTTACTAGGCGGAATTGGCGCACAGAAGAAAAAAATTGGTGTTGCGGACAGGAAACGGGAGCCTAATGAACACTTACAGTCCTCTAAGTTCGTACTGTATGTCTGAAAGTGCGTAAGTAGAATATATATATATATATATATATATATATATATATATATATATATATATATATATATATATATATATATATATATATATACATCCATCCATCCATCCATCATCTCCCGCTTAATCCGGAGTCGGGTCGCGGGGGCAGCAGCCTCAGCAGGGAGACCCAGACTTCCCTCTCCCCGGCCACTTCGTCTAGCTCCTCTGGGGGGACCCCGAGGCGTTCCCAGGCCAGCCGAGAAACATAGTCTCTCCAGCGTGTCCTGGGTCTTCCCCGGGGCCTCCTCCCAGTGGGACATGCCCGGAATACCTCCCCAGGGAGGCGTCCCGGAGGCATCCTGATCAGATGCCCGAGCCACCTCATCTGGCTCCTCTCGATGCGGAGGAGCAGCGGCTCTACTCTGAGTCCCTCCCGAATGACTGAGCTCCTCACCCTATCTCTAAGGGAGAGCCCAGCCACCCTGCGGAGGAAACTCATTTCGGCCGCTTGTACCCGCGATCTCGTTCTTTCGGTCACTACCCATAGCTCATGACCATAGGTGAGGGTAGGAACGTAGATCGACTGGTAAATCGAGAGCTTCGCCTTTTGGCTCAGCTCTCTCTTCACCATGACAGACCGATGCAGCGCCCGCATGACTGCTGACGCCGCACCGATCCGCCTGTCGATCTCCCGCTCCATCGTTCCCCCACTCGTGAACAAGATCCCGAGATACTTAAACTCCTCCACTTGGGGGAGGACCCCATCCCCAACCCGGAGAGAGCACTCTACCCTTTTCCGGCTGAGAACCATGGTCTCGGATTTGGAGGTGCTGATTCTCATCCCAGCCGCTTCGCACTCGGCTGCGAACTGCTCCAGTGAGAGCTGAAGGTCACGGCTCGATGAGGCCAACAGAACCACATCATCCGCAAAAAGCAGAGACCTAATCCTGAGGTCACCGAACCGGACGCCCTCAACGCCCTGGCTGCGCCTAGAAATTCTGTCCATAAAAACTATGAACAGAATCGGTGACAAAGGGCAGCCCTGACGGAGTCCAACCCTCACCGGAAACGAGTCCGACTTATTGCCGCCCATGCGGACCAAACTCTGGCACCGGTCATACAGGGACCGAACCGCCCTTAAAAGGGAGCCCGGTACCCCATACTCCCGGAGCACTCCCCACAGGACCCCACGAGGGACACGGTCGAATGCCTTTTCCAAGTCCACAAAACACATGTAGACTGGTCGGGCAAACTCCCATGAACCCTCCAGAACCCTGCTGAGAGTATAGAGCTGGTCCACTGTTCCACGGCCAGGGCGAAAACCACACTGGACCCTCCTTTCCAGGACCCCCGAATAGACCTTACCAGGGAGACTGAGGAGTGTGATCCCCCTGTAGTTGGAGCACACCCTCCGGTCCCCCTTCTTAAAGAGGGGGACCACCACCCCGGTCTGCCAGTCCAGAGGTACTGCCCCCGATGTCCACGCGATGCTGCAGATGCGTGTCAACCAGGACAGCCCCGCAGCATCCAGAGCCTTGAGGAACTCTGGGCGAATCTCGTCCACCCCCAGGGCCCGGCCACCGAGGAGCTTTTTGACCACCTCAGCGACCTCCACCCCCGAGATAGGCGAGTCCACCCCCAAGTCCCCACACTCTGCTTCCATATTGGAAGGCGTGTCGGCGGGATTGAGGAGGTCTTCGAAGTACTCCCTCCACCGACCCAAAACGTCCTGAGCTGAGGTCAGCAGCGCACCATCCCCACCATAAATAGTGTTGATGCTGCACCGCTTTCCCGCCCGGAGCCGCCGGATGGTGGACCAGAATCTCCTCGAAGCCGTCCGGAAGTCGTTCTCCATGGCCTCACCAAACTCCTCCCACACCCGAGTTTTTGCCTCAGCGACCGCCAAAGCCGCATTCCGCTTGGCCTGCCGGTAGCCGTCAGCTGCGTCTGGAGTCCCACAGGCCAGAAAGGCCCGATAAGACTCCTTCTTCAGCTTGACGGCATCCCTTACCACCGGTGTCCACCAGCGGGTTCGGGGATTACCGCCGCGACAGGCACCGACCACCTTGCGGCCACAGCTCCGGTCAGCCGCCTCCACAATGGAGGCACGGAACATGGCCCATTCGGACTCAATGTCCCCCGCCTCCCCCGGGATATGGGAGAAGTTCTGCTGGAGGTAGGAGTTGAAACTCTCCCTGACAGGGGATTCCGCCAGACGTTCCCAGCAGACCCTCACTATACGCTTGGGCCTGCCAGGCCTGGCCGGCTTCCTCCCCCACCAGCGGAGCCAACCCACCACCAGGTAGTGATCGGTTGACAGCTCCGCCCCTCTCTTCACCCGAGTGTCCAAAACATGCGGCCGCAAGTCCGACGACACGACTACAAAGTCGATCATCGAACTGCGGCCTAGGGTGTCCTGGTGCCAAGTGCACATATGGACACCCTTATGCTTGAACATGGTGTTCATTATGGACAATCCGTGACGAGCACAGAAGTCCAATAACAAAACACCGCTCGGGTTCAGATCGGGGGGGCTGTTCCTCCCAATCACGCCCCTCCAGGTCTCACTGTCGCTGCCCACGTGAGCATTGAAATCCCCCAGCAGAACAAGGGAGTCCCCAGGAGGAGCGCTCTCCAACACCCCTTCCAAGGACTCCAAAAAGGGTGGGTATTCCGAACTGCTGTTTGGCGCATAAGCGCAAACAACAGTCAGGACCCGTCCCCCCACCCGAAGGCGGAGGGAGGCTACCCTCTCTTCCACTGCGGTAAACCCCAATGTACAGGCGCCCAGCCTGGGGGCAATAAGTATGCCCACGCCCGCTCGGCGCCTCTCCCCGCGGGCAACTCCAGAGTGGAAAAGGGTCCAACCCCCCTCAAGGAGACTGGTTCCAGAGCCCAAGCCGTGCATCGAGGTGAGTCCGACTATATCTAGCCGGAACTTCACAACCTCGCGCACCAGCTCAGGCTCTTTCCCCATCAGAGAGGTGACATTCCATGTCCCTAGAGCTATCTTCTGCAGCCGAGGATCGGACCGCCAAGGTCCCCGCCTTTGGCCGCCGCCCAGATCACTTCGCACCCGACCCCTATGGCCCCTCCCATGGGTGGTGAGCCCATTGGAGGGGGGACCCACGTGCCTTGTTCGGGCTGTGCCCGACCAGGCCCCATGGGTGTAGGCCTGGCCGCCAGGCGCTCGCCATCGAGCCCCACCCCCAGGCCTGGCTCCAGGGGGGGGCCCCGGTGACCCGCGTCCGGGCAAGGGAAACCGTGAATCCAAGATTTTTCTCTTCATAAGGGGTATATATATATACCCCTTATATATATATATATATATATATATTTGTGTGTGTGTGTGAAATATTTTATATATGCACAGATACACATAAGCAGGTGAAATATACATGAAATGCAGCCAAAAGTTTTTGATATGTAGAAAGGTCAGTTCTTGAATGGTAAGGGTTGATAGTTCAGAATATTGATGGTTCTGTGAAATTGTTCCCGAGCCTGTTGATGCGAGCCCTAAGCCTCCCGCTGGTTCTGCTGGTTTGGGACCTAAGGCTCCTGCTGGTTTGGGACCTAAGGCTCCTGCTGGTTCGGGACCTAAGGCTCCTGCTGGTTCTGCTGGTGTGAGACCTAAGGCTCCTGCTGGTTCTGCTGGTGCGAGACCAAAGGCTCCTGCTGGTTCTGCTGGTGTGGGACCTAAGGCTCCTGCTGTTTCGGGACCTACTATAAGGCTCCCACTGATGCCTGGTACTCCTGTAGCGCCTTCCTGATGGGAGGAGGCTAAACAGTCCTTGGTTGGAGTGAGAGGCATCTTTGATGATGCTGTGAGCCCGTTGTAGACATCGTGTATGCTGCAGGTCAGTGATGGTTGGCAGTGGGTTGCCGATGAGGTGCTGAGCAGTTTTCACCAGTTATTACGCGTCATCCACTGATTCTGACTTGCATCGCTGCTCGTAACATGGCCTTTAAGGCAACGTTGCACAAAGATTGCGGGTCATGGTGTAAGCTGTCATAAAAACCTTCACTTCTTACACAGAGGGGTCTCATCTGGGGCCTTGAGATGTGGGGTTCCTCTGCCAGGTGCCGTGTTCCACATTTACTGTGAGAATGCCACGCTCATAACAATTGTTGTGTGACTTCAAAGACTAACATCTGAAATCATCTGCTTTTGGACTTTTTTTTTCTTTGCTGAAATTGACAACGTGTGACAGCCCCAAGCATTTCCTGAAGTGCTTTTATTCAGGCATCTTGAAGAGCCCCCAACAGCTGACACTAATCAGCACCTTCGCTGTGAGCTGAAGGTAGCCACACTTCATGAGGTGGGAAGCTTTGACAGCGTTGTACCTTTCCACATGTAATAAAAAGCTGCAAGCTATTACAACTGTAAAAAAACCCTCTCTGATGTGGTCCCTTCTCCATCCTGTCCTCATCTCCTTGCATGTTTTTACTGTGCCATAAATAAGTAATGGAGAAGCGTTCAGGGGCAGACACCCTCAATGATGCCTCATAGTCATTTAATCATTTCATCATTTTATATGTATTTGCAGTCAGTTCTTCCTGGCAGTTCTGTAACCTTATGTAACACATTTCTGAAATTAATAAGTAGTTGTAAGCACTTATGCTGCAAGTATATGGATGTTGCTCTTTGTCACATGTGCAGAATTCTTGTCAAAGTAAATGCAGGGACTGTCTGAGTCTTCATGTTTTGGTGGATTTATCAGGGAACTGATTTCCATATTCTCCTATCATATGCATGTCTAGTGCTGTGCATTAATAGTCTGTGCATCTAGAAGAAGCCTAACAACCATAAAAAGTGTTACCCTAACCCTAAACAGCCTAATCCTAACTCAAACAAGTCTAATCCTAACTCTAACTAGCCTAACCTTAACCGTAACCCTAATCTTAACCATAATAAACCTAATCCTAACCCCTACAAAATTGATCCTTTCTCTGACAAGCTTAACTCTAACCATAACGAGCCTAACCCTACCCCAAAGAAGCCTAATGCAAACTCTATATAATCTAAGCCTAACTCTAAAAAGTTGAATCCAATCTCTAACAAGCCTAATTCAAACCGCAACAAGCCAAATCATAACTCTAACAAGCCTATCTCTAACTTTAACAAGCTTAACCTTACCCTAAACAAACCTAATCTCAACCCTAACCAGTGTAACCCTAATAACCCGAATCCTAATTGTAGCAAGACTAATCATAAATCTAACAAGCCTAATTCTAATCCTAACTAGGGCTGGATATTGGCAAGAATCTGGCAGTATGATTCATGATACAGGGGTTACAATTCAGTACATTGTGATGTATTGTGATATTCTCATTCTCTTTATTGTCTTTTTTTCTAAACCAAAATGAACCCACACTTAATCTCTGTACACCTTAGTAGCCATTCTAACAATTTCGGATTCAGCCATTGATGGTAATGTTTCTAATCAGCTAGGTTTGCTAATGCTAATATTAGAGGTGCGCTCTTATGCTACTTCCTATCTCAGATGAGATCAGATTAGATGAAATGAGATGAGATACCTTTATTGTCACTATACAAATACAATGAGATGCCATTTGGAGTAAGCCTGTACATGTCCAGTTAAGGAATAAAACTATACAATGAGTAACATTTATACAGTAGACTACAAGTACAAGTATGATACATTATAAATTAAAACACACGATATATACACCCAAAATAAAGAAGAAAAATAAAGAATAAAATGTGGGTATTGGAAGCAAAGAAACATTGTTAGATAATGCATAACATAAGAGTGCCATTGGTGAGCTTCAGGCTGCTATGCTTGTATCTGCCGCCATCTTGGTTCATTGTAGTCAGTTTATGTTTTGACACTGGAGTGGAAAATTCAAATGGCTGAAGATAGATTGCAACACTGCTACCTAGTGGTTGGAGATTTAAACACAACTGAACAAATGAACCACTGTCTGCCATGAAACTTTTCATGTAAATTATGAATAAAAAATTGATAGCGTTTTTGAGAATTGATACGGTATCAGAAAAAAAAATACAAGTGCATCGATATTTTCGTACACTTCTGATCTAACAAGCCTAATGCTAACTCTAACAAGCTTAACTCTTGCAAGCCTCATAAAATTTCAACTATTTGTGAAACAGTTTTATTAATGCCCTAATTCTCTGTCTTGGAGCTCCTGATGATGGACGTTTCCCTGCTTGCCTACCCGGCCTGGCTACACACCTGCCACCTACTTGAAGTTAGACTGCTCCACCTATCTATCCCACCAAAGGAAGCAACTTCCTCACCTGCTTGCTGCTGGACCACAGCATCCCTCCATCCTGCTGAAGGAACCAGCTTCTTCACCTGATTGTCCCAACATCAGCTGGACCTTCCGCAATTATGCGTTTACTATATACTACTTTACTTTATAAATTGGGGCTTCATTGGTTTGGACTTCCTCTGCCGACCTCAGGAGGATGGTTCCTCCCAAGGTTTCTTCCTATGATGGAGTTTTTCCTTGCCACTGTCGCCTCTGGCTTGCTCTCTGGGGGCTTTGGGCAGGGACAGTGGTGGACTGTTTGAAGGGCAGCGGCCGCCATTAATTTATGATGCTGATCAGTGTCTTAACCCATGTGGGTCCCTCCACAGTGTTCTTAAGCTTCTACGTCCAAGGACACACTCCAGTGATTTCCCAGAAGGCTCTGTCTTTGCTTAGAACTAACAAACCTGATGGCACCACATGAAGGCAAACTATCAGTCCATAATTAGGGGCGCAAACTGTGGAGAAGACCTAAGACAAATAAGGGAAAAAAGCAAAACACGTAAAAGTTGCATAGCAGAACATGAATAGGTATCGGTGGGGGTTCTTTTACTGTCACACAATCACCACCTAAGTTTCCAGGGAGCTGTGAAGGTTTAGCCAGTCATGTTCTACTCTTCTGTGCTCAATGGTCGCTAAGCAACACCTACGGTGTCCTGAGACTCGTCAGGCATTGCTGGGGTACTGACCTCACCGTTGCATCTGTTCTGTCTGCAGGCTTGCGGCTCTGGAAATGTCTCTAGAAAGCATGTTCATCAATCCATGAGACTTAGCTGATTTTATTATTTTTTTTAATTTCCTGTGTTTTTAACCCTACATCAAAGTTATTAAAAACTAGCCAATTAACATTTCACAAGGCCTTTTATAGAATGAAAGTGAATATGCTCACATTAGGTGCCTGGCTAACGCTTATATCCAAAGCAACAGAGAATTACATCCCTTTATAGAGCCAGATTGTTTTATTGGAGTAATTCAGGTTAGGAATTTTGCTGAAGGGTCCTACATGGAGCCACCTCTAGGTCAGCAGGGTACAGCCTCAACCACTAAATGACCTACATTGCTTGAATTTATAGGTACTGCTATACTGGTGATTTCCTGTATGCTAAATGGGGGTCAATTAATTTAGCTTTCAAGCTCAAATTCAGGTTAACAAAAATCAGTTGCTACAAAATCCAATCAAAGTTGTTGTTTTAACATCCATTTTATTCCTAAACAGCAAAAAAAAGCAGGCTTGTACAGATTCGTAGTGGATAAAAACTGGATTATAATTAGGTAATGAAAAAACAGACAGAGTGGTGGTGTGTGAAGCTCTGTGTCCGCCGCCATGGGAGGGATTTACGCAGATCCTCGCAAGCGAGCAGCCAAACCCGAGGGCTCGGGCTCTGGCCAAAGCCAGCTTCCAATTTCACACTGATTCTTGTAATTACTGCGTCTCGTCTGGTAGTGAGTCTTAAAAGACGTGCAGGGCGATTCCAAATTAGCATTACAGACTGAGAAATTGCTCTGGGTACCAAGCGGCCGCTAACGGTGGCTTCATCCTGGGAATCAAAGGCCCGTTTACAAGGCACCCAACAGCCAGACTGCTTTCTAGGTTAAGGGGCTGGAGACTGCATTCAAAGTCACTTTACTCATACGGCTAAAAATACATGCTTTAAACCGCGGCTTTTAATAACAATGTGCAAAGTCTGCTGCGCGTTAGTGGCCCCGTTAAAGAACACCGAAGGACATGTCGAAATGGTCCCATAACAAATTGGGACGCCATATAAACCCCCCCCCCCTTTGATGGTCGTGACAATGACATACCATTGATGTGCTTGGCAACGGGGCCCCATGTCAACAATCTGTAATAATGGTGAGTAACTGTGATTCCATTAGCAAGATCATAATGTCACTTCACAGCAGGACGGGCACCCTAATATGGCGTATTTAAAACTGCATAAAGATATTTTAATTTTATTCATTAATGTCAACATGCTTTGCGGCATGTTTTGGTTTGCCTTGTTTTTACAGGACCTTATGCATGTGGGATGCATGCTAAGATTTCGTACAGTACTTTGGTTTTCTGGAAGATGTTTTTTTATCAGTTTTAAATGAAGAGACACGGCTCTTTAAGCATCATACTAACACCATAGCCTGCACCTCCACCAGTATTTGGTCATGTGATTTCTTTATACTCAGCCCCAAAGCATAAATGACTGTTGCTGGCCTGTTCTTTTCCACAAAAAACTTCTCTTTAGGGTAATTTATTTAAAAAAAATTAATTCTATTCCTTTTAACTCACTGTCTGAATATTATATGGGAAGTCTTAAAGGGCTTTCCAGTTATTTGCTTTATTGACATGCCATTTTCTGGTCTTCTCCCTCATAACAGACAAACAGGATCATCGAGGCTTTGGAGGTATTAAAGGCCATGTTGCATTTCAATGAGAATGGGATTGGGAATTGGGTGCCTATAATTCAGTTTGTCTTGGCTTATTTCTGGAGCTGGCCCTTTCTTTGGATTCAGATTAATTGATACACTTAAGCTGCTGCTCAATGCATTTCCATCCATCTTTCAGCCACTTTTCCTGAGCAAGGTTTGTGGGAAGGTCTGGGGCAGCGGTGAGAGGACGATAGCTCAGCGCTAGATTGATTTATGACAGGAAACCCATCATCCGTCTTCTGTCTGCTTATCCTGGTCAGGGTCACACGGCCTGGAGTCTATCCCAGGCAGCACAGGGCAAGGGCAGGGACGGATTACGGACCGGGACAGCGGGGCCGCTGCCCAGGGGCCCTTGGGGTGCAGGGGGCCCATGGAGCCCCTAGCCCAAAACAATTTGCAACGCTTATCAACAATGTATTTTCGTTTGTCTATTTTAGAGGGCCTACATTCTTTGATCCTCTGCCTACAAGGGCCCCTGACCCTATAGAGAGGGCGTTTGGCTGCCAAGGGCCCTTGAATTGTGGTGGTTGTGGTGGTGGTGGTGGGGGGGGGGGTCTCGCGAACGTTTTGCCCAGGGGCCCACACAACCCATAATCCGTCCCTGGGCAAGGGGACAGCCTGGACAGCACACGCACACACACTTACAGTTATACGCAATGGGAAATGTAGAGGGCTCAGTGTATGAGGAAACTGGAGAGCCTTGAAGAAACTCACATGACCCTGGGAGAACACACACACACACACATGCACACGCACACACAGAGGGGTAGGGGGGATTGAAACCCCTATCCCTGGAGGTGCGTGTTGAAACACAGAGCAACAGTCACAGCTCTTTGGTCATAAACTGATGGTGAGTATCAAACTATGGAATAAAGAGAAGCTGGACACCTTAATTGGATGGATGGAATGCTATAACCAGCCTTTCTACTTTAATGTATTTATTTAATGCAGATTTAGATATAAATCTTTCAATTCTTGCTTCCCCAGACGCCAAGGCGTCAGGTAATGAAGCAGATTTTGGAAGGTGTGGGAGCAGGGGGGTCTTTTGTGCTCGTAAAAACACTCAGAGAGCTGCCAGCAGAGACAGGGCTGAAGGTGGACCGGTTGGTGGGGGGCCGGGGAGGGGCTGGGAGGGAGTTTATGTGTGTGTGTGTGTGTGTTGGGGTGGGTGGTGGTGTCTGAGAGACGTGCCAGGGAAACCGGGCGGCCTTAAATAATCGGGAGAAACTGGACCATAAAACGCGATCAAAGCAGCAGCATCTGGTGAGTGGGGTACGGTCTTCACAATGATGCAGCTCCGCATGGGGCCAGGCGCACTCAGGAATGAGAGAGGAGCCTTAATCACCCCCCCCCCCCAACCCCCCAAGGATACTTCTGCACTGAGGATCCCCAAGGCCATTCCCACATCTGAAATACTGCTCTATATACTGTGCTAAATGCACTGCAACTTCATAAAGTTATACAAAGATCACATTAGAACATTGCTTAGAACATAAGTACTTGATGTTGTGATTTTCACAGTGAAATTTTATTCCCTTTTGTTCATTTCAAGTTGGTGAGCTACCTGTGCAAACGGAATGAAAATTGACCACTAATGTCATACAGCAGTCTTATTTCAAATGTTACATAGCAGCCATTTGTTATTACCTGTGGACATTAAATACATTAAATTTGTAGTATGTATTAGCCACAGGGACTATAGGTATGCAGTATGCATCACACACAGAGGCTATGGGCATGTAGCAAGCATCAGCTACAGGGACTATAGGTATGCAGTATGCATCACGCACAGAGGCTATGGGTATGTAGTATGCATCATTCATAGAGGCTATAGGGTCTGCAGAATATGTCATTCACGGAGGTTATACAGTCTGCAGCATGCATCAGCCACTGAGGCTATGGGATCTGCAGCATGCGTCAGCAAGAGAGGCTATGGCGTCTGTTGCATGCGTCATCCACAGTGACTATTGGGGATGCAGCCTGCGTCATCCACAAAGGCTAAGGGGACTGCAGCATGTGTCATTCATGGAGATGAAGATAAAGCAACTCCCTGCAAAGTTATGAGCCTGAAATTAAGCTCACGTGATTGCATCCCCTGCAGGACCTCCTTAAAGCCTCCTAATCCCAGGGTGCATATTTCTGGATCAAATGACCGTGACGCATGACTGTATTTCATCATAGACGTTTAAAACTTTAAAAGCCATTGCAGGCACTCTATTTTGGGAATGTGGCTGACGCACATGACGACAGCGATAGAGAGGCTGTTTCATGCTGAAACAGTACATGGGGAATGACCCACTGCTGGGTGTAGGAAACAGAGTAACGGCATTTTCAGCAAGCTGTGTGAGCCTGATGAATGGATACTGCAGTGTACCGTGGTGGCAGCGCGGTATGGTGATGTGGCTCTCCTGTCCACAGGGCGGGCCTGTTTCCACATGGTGACATGCGTATCCCCTAACCCAGTGTTTCCCAATCCGGTCCTCAGGGAACCACAGTCTGTCCATGTTTTCACTCCCTCCAAGCTCCCACATTCATGGGAGGGAGCAAAAACGTGGACTGTCCGTCGGTCCCCGAGGACCAGATTGAGAAACACTAACCCCTGGGAAGCAGAAACCCTGAGCCATATGATCACTTTCACACTCCAGGGTTGACTTGCAACAAGCCAAGACAATTCATTATAAAAAAAAATGTATTCATTAATGTGCCCAGGAAGAGAAAGGCTTTACTGTATGTTGCTGATTATTTATTACTGCTTACATTTTTAACCTTTTAAAATTTCTTTCCAGTGTTATAGCATTGAAATTAAACTTGTTTTGATCCTTTTTATTACTGTATGGCCAGATGCATCCTTTAAGTTAGTTAGCAGAATGAAAAAGTGGATGCGTATGATTCAAAATATCCAAGATTGCATGAGACTTGATATGTTTTGCTTATTTACATCACTTCATCACCTCTCTATTTCTTCTTTTCCTGTCCATTTTATGGCATCAGTAGTTTCTATTCCCATCTGCTCATTTTCCTTTTTATTATGCAAAAAACCGACACCAATAGTGACGCTCGGAGAAGTATGACATCACTGTGCTTTCAAGGCATGCCATGCTCTCCCTGGATCGTTGCTTTTAGCGGCTTGCTGCTGACAAAACAAAGACAGGCATCAAACTGTAACCACTAATGTCCTTTTGCAGAACATGTTCATGCTTTTCTCTTAGCCATGCGTCAGATTAAACCAAAACTTTCACCCAGCCTTTGAAGACCTATTATAAACACTGTTCTTATTTTGTCTTGCTACAAAAAGAAGCTGATCTATTCCTTTATATTTATCCTCCAACTGCATATATTTGTGACAGAAAATCTTTGACACAGACAATCAGAGAAAACAATGAAACATCGGACATTTCTGTGTATAATGTTTACTGCATTAGTACTGTAGGTAAGCTTGGGAAATCAATGCAGTCTCAAACACTATATATTCAACACTGAGTCTTTCTAATACATATACTGAGTTTTAGAAAATAACTTATTTGAGTATTAGCAATAGCAGTCCATTAAAAATGATGACGGGAAGCTTTATGGCCGGTTAGCAGATGAGGAACTTTAGATAGTCATTCTAACCATGAATGGAAATGGTGGTTTGCAAAGTCATCAAATGCTTAGTGAGGAAATATGGCCAGTGATGGCTTTCCTGAAAGTGCAGCCTTTGTGCAGTTTTATTTTGCCATCCATCTTCCATAAGAGTTCATCCGGTGCAGGGTCAGGGTGTGCCTGAAGCATCCTACAGGATATGCCGGGGTGGGGGGCAGGGGGCAGGGGGCACCCATGAAGCAGAGGTGGAAATTTCAGATCCAGAAAGTACAAAAATAAATTTTGTTTTAGCCAACTAGCTGAGTACTCTGTGATTATGCCTCTTTATATGCAACTGATTGGTTGAAACAAAATCTTGGCCTGGATTTGTACTTTCTGAACCTGAACTTCCAACCTCTGCTGGGGTGGATGTCAGCCCATCGCAGGCAGACGCAAAAGGAAACACAGAGGCACAAATTTACTACAAGTGCATGGGTTTGGATTGCAGGAGGAAGTCGGAGTACTGAACGAAATTGCTACCAACACACAGACAATCACACAGCTGGGTGTGCAATTCGAACCCACAACCCTGGTCATCCGAGGCTGTAGTGCCAATCACTCAGCCACATGGATTCCATGTTTTTGTTTTAATTTTGTGTAAATAATACCTATGCTCTGTGACTACCGCAAACATGTTGATTTTTACATGCATAGTAATGTCAGAATGTTAGTAAAACCAGAATGATACAGTATTTGGTCCTTGGGTACGATGCAGAGGAATATCAATCCAGCACCTGTTGTCTATTCAGCATCACTTTTCATGACCAATCTCAACTGTTGTGACTAAACAGCATTGAACAGGGCAGTCGGCACTAAGAAGTACTGAAGAAAAAATACTTATAATCCAAAAGTCGCTGGAAAGAATCTGGCTTTTGTAATTGTGGAAAAGACATTTAACCTACATTCTCTCAATAATTATTATGCTGTACTGTATAAATATAATGTAAAAAAGGAAGATATTCAAATGGATTTGAATGAAGTTGTCTGTGGAGCTCTGCTATTGAGAGCTCGGATCACTAGTTGATAGAACATCAGACTTTCAATCTAATGGTCCAGAGTCCCTGTTCAGGCAGCGATCCCCTTTTGAAGTCTGTCGAAAAACAGCTGCTTGTATCTTGTTACTCTGAAAAAACCCAGGTGCTGAAAAATTCACTACATGACGTGGGAACTTTACCAGTGTTTAAGTAATTTTTGGCTCAGTAGGTTAGGGTGCTGTGCCTATGATGAGAGCATCACCAGTTCAAAGCACTGTCAGCACGCTCTGACCCTGCTCTCTCAAAGATGTACGTCACTTTGAATAAATGTAAATGACACAATTAATCACTGAGCATCTGGCAGAAGCATTGGTGCCATATTCCTAAATTTTTTTTGTAGTGACTTTGCAGTTTGCCGGTTCAAATCCCACGGTCGACAAAGTAGTCGCATCACCGTTGGGCTCTTAACCCTGAAACACTCTAGGAAATAGCTAACCTTGTACTCTGACCCCAAACTCATATCTTGTATATCTGCACGTCTCAAAGGAGATCAAGGTGGGATATGTGCAAACTAAAGAACTCCTTTGTACCTGTACTCATACAAATGGCTAATAACTCCCCTTTTCATTTATGAAATATTTTGGCTTGATGATTTAAAGTCACTGATGGGTCCTTAACTGCAACTCGCACAGGGACACCGTGAGCTGCTGCTCTCTGATCTGCACTTAAATAAGTAAATAAGTAAATACAATGTAAATATAGTATTCAGTATATCCATTCATTCATCTTCTGACCGCTTATCATGGTCAGAACCATTGGGCGTTCGGTACATGTGAACCGCAAATCAACATTTCAGTGGTCGGATGCAAGATATTTAGCACGGCACATTGGCAAATGCCAGCTAGATAAGGAAACAGATGAAAGAAAACCAGGGGCTGCAATTATCAAAACTGAAATTAAACAATGGAGTCACCATGTAGCTGTGAGACAGCCAGGAGCTACTCCATGCTACACTTTCTTTCCCTCGGGGGCAGATATCTAATCTAACTCCCAATGGCAAGAATAAATGGCTTTAGATATGGCAAAGCATAACAGGCCTAGTCTGAGTCAGTAGTGACTCAGGAAATGACATCATGCGTGTACAAAGCAGCCGGCCTCTGCCTGTCTGTTCCCTGTATCAAATCCGCATTGCCATTAATTGACATCGAAAACACTGTTGCAGTCGGGACTTGCTCAGTACGTTTTTGTATGTCTGTGGTGTTTTTAAGGTATTATTTGCTAGGCTGAGATTCACTGTGTACAGTTAGACCCTTCCTGTGATGCAGTTTGTATAATTATAAAATAATGCATGTGTATTTGAAGTGATCTATAAAACATCCTCTCTACCTCTCTGGCCATCAGGTTCGCAAAACTGGTAGAGACATACCTAAAAATCTTCCTCCTATGGTCTGTAATATGAATATATTCTTTTTTTTTGCAATATAAATAAGAAAGACTAAACTAAGACCTAAAGTACATACAATAGCAATTTATTTTCAATATTTATAGACCCAGATTAAGTCATGTATTTGAAAGACCCGACAGCCTAAAGATCCTGAGAAAAAAATCTTAATAAGGTGTAATTAACATGTAATTAATCAATTTCATTACTGATAAACACTATTGCAGATTGCTTGTCACTGCATTTGTTCATTTATGGATGCGTATTTCATATCGATCGTGTGATTCCGAGATGTTGAAGCATGAAAGAAAGTGTTTACGGGAAGGTTTACCTTTTCCCTGCAATTCTTCCAGATGTTATCGCGTATTGCAAGCAGCCATCGGGAACATTTAGAGAAAAGCCCTTTACACGGGCCTTAGTCTGCTCGTGACACCTGCATTTTTCCGGCATATGTTGTTTTCCTTGGGCAGCGTGTGTTTGCGTTTTTTGGGCGGTGTGCTGTAACTCTGGCCTGGTGGTCCGTCGGACCTCCCTACACCAGAGTGACAGCTGCTGTGCGTGGGCACACAGGCCCATCTCATGCGGCGCGGCGTGCGTGTAAGTGCTCACGCCAGGGCCTGTGATCTCACCTGAGTGGAGGGCTTCCATCTGTTGGACCAACAAACTCTGGAAGCGTGCAGAGGAATTTAAGCTCATTGTGTCTGCAATCTCAGATGTGATTCCAAACGGTCTCCTGCTGAACTACATATTCTGCTGTGACGGAAAGCGGAGGTGAAACCGGGATATGAGAAGAACGTACTTCAGCACTAGATGGATTTATGAAAGGAAAATGATCATCTGTGTTCCAGCTACTTATCCTGGTCAAGTATCTCAAATGGCCTGGAGCACATTGGGGGCCCAGGATAGAACCCGGGATGCCAGTCCATCGCAGGACACCATCTGTGGGTTAGTATAGATATCAGCTGCAGCGGGAAACCCATAAAACAGAGGCAGGACATGAAAACTCCACACACACACAACAGGAGTGAGACTCACTGGAGGTGTGAGGCAACAGTGCAGCCCACTGAGCCCCCCCCCCCCCCCCCCCCCCCCTCAAAAGGAAAGCATCGTTATTTTCCACAGCACCGTCAGGTAGACTGGATTTATCGCTCTTTAATTTAGAACAGATTACACACAATGAAAATAATTCCATTCTCATGAGATTTTTTGTTCCTAGGAGAAAACATTAAGAGCCTATATATGTTAATATAAACCAATAATTAAGAAATTATATTTAGGAAATCTCTCTTTAATATGAGGATCCCTTTGCTCCATTGCACAGGAAAGCTATTACTTTTAGAAATCTATTGCTTTGGGAAAGGTAAACCCCCTTTAATTTTAAAAACAAGCGATTGAGTGATTATGAGTCACCTTGTGTTTTATTTGAATGGGTTATTTCAGGTCACAGTATTACTGAGAGTAAATATGTTTAGGACCTGAAACACTGGCACGTCTTAGATGTTCTTGTTTGTGTTCAGTCTGCATTTCTGCTTGTATTGGTCACCAGTCCAGCTGTATTGCTCCAATACGTAGTTATTGTAGATTCCATATATCTACGTTGTATCTGATGCATCCTTAGTATAATTTTAGCCCACGTTCCTGCCATTAGTTTTATTCCGAGAATTGGTTGGATCACACAGACCATAACTCCTTATTTAAATTAATATTTTCACAGCCGTCCTTTAGCTATGCTAATAATTAATCCTGACAAATCAGTAAAATTCCACTTAGAAAAATGAGTAACCTAATTATAATTATTAAATTAAAAGAAGAAATCCAGTTTGCGTTCATGCTATATTAAAGCACAAGTTATCCCATTCATTTTACAGTTACAATAATATTTATGCAATATACATTCACTCATCAACATGCTTCTGCCATTTAGCTGCTAAGCCTGTGCTTTTTCCATAAACTAACTTGCAGTTCGACCCATTAATACAGCGGGACATTTTTCTGGAGCAATCCAGGTTAAATACCTTTCCTAAGTTTAATACAGCAGGGCCCCTCCTGAGTCCTGAGACTCAGAAATATAGTTGACATGTTACCACCCTGAGTTAAGGCCGAAGCTGTTAATGTGACAAAAAAAAAAGACTGGGTTTGACTCCTTCTGCAGCCACCCCCGCCTCCAGCTGATGTGGTACAGCCCAGGCATTACTGACCGAGGCCAGTGGAAGCAAGTCATCAAAAGTACACCAAGAGCTCGTCTGCCCTCAATTATGGTCTGGGGGTAGGCAGTGTCTCAGACAGACCCCATGCGGATAGACCACAAGGATTTCCCTTCAGACCAAAGACCAGGACTTGGGCTGGCAGTGGTTTGCTTCTCGGTTATCCTTATGTGTGACCTCACTCAAGTATTTGGACTGGAAGAAAAAAGACCTACGAGTCTCGGTCAGCTTTATTTGCGAATTTATAGATATCTATAAAACTGGCAATGTTCGGTCGAAATGGCAGTTCTGTTGCATACACTTGCTGCCATGCATAATCCAAGCTTGCCTCTCGAAAATCCTATCATGAAAAACCAAACGGTGAGATACTTTCTCAATCTTACTTTGTAATACTCCGATGGTCTTTGATGTTGATCCAGATGAACAGCAAGTCTTTGTGGATGTCTGCCTCTGAAGGGGAAAGTGCCTAAAAGAGTGTTAATAGCTGTTTAGGGGGACACAAACCCAGCAAACATCCTCAGAACCAGTTCAATGCAAATCCTCCAAAATGATATCAGTGTGAGGTATGTGCATCCTGTCTGTGATGTACCAGCTCTGAAAAAAGCTCCACGTTACAGTTTTATGACAGGAAGCACACAAAGTGATCACATCAGGTTTACCTTCTATGACATTTTAGCTTTTATCTGTAAGACAGAGTAAAGCTCAGTGCGGACGGGAGGTTGTTGTCCCACCTTTAAAGATTTAACATTCCTTGAAACCTGAATTTCACTTTCCAATTAGGTGCCAGAAGCCTGTAATTGAAAACTAACTCACAGACATAATACTTATTGACGGCCCTGGTTGTGTGGGTGGCCCTCCTTTCATGTGAGATAGTTATTAGACAGTCACAACTGTGCCATTTAGCGGGTATCAGAATTAAATATCAAAGCTTTCAAATATCTACTAGAGGATAAAAAATACACATTCTTCTGGATGAGTCGCCTCAACAGAACTGAGACGTCCAGCTGCTTATCCTCTTGCTGGAGATTCCTGAAGCCTATCCCAGAAGGCAAGGCAGGTGTGCACCCTGAGTGGGATTCCAGTCCGTGCGAAACGTACATACAATCACATTACATGGGGCAATTTAAAAATGCCAATTAGCCAACTACACATCTTTAGATTGTGGGAGAAAACCTGGGCAAACTCCACACACTGGAGGTGTCAGGTGCTACGTACTGAGCCACCATGCTACCCAGTAAAACTCATTCCCCTACTCTTAGATTTAACCCCCCAACCTTCTGATTATGTCGGTGTCATGATAGCTCTTCCCTCATACGTTCCATCCAATTAGCTGTTGTCTAGAAATCATTGCTCTTAGTGGAGCTCTAGCACATATGGTGCCACGTCACTGAAAGTAGGTTCTATTTATAAAGTCTGGTTTGACTCCGCCCACTACTGGATAACACATCATACAGCTAATCAGACAAGAGAAAACAGGATCTACTAAATCAATAGGGCGGCCCTTTCTGAGGCACTATTGCTTTGAATTCTATTACATGGGACGATTTTATAACAGAAGATGCTTTTTTAACAAATACATTTTTTTTAAGAATAAAGCAGAACAAAAAATATAAAAAAAGACCAAAACACTTAAGTGCTGTGTTTAGGTTTTCCTTAATTCCATTTCTAATTTACAAATTTATTTTTTCCCAGCACACATGTACTGAATAAGTGGTTGGAAGATGTATGAACATTAATTTGATGTATTTCTATGCTATATATTTCATGCTCATGCGTTAAATATCGACCTTGCCAGGTTGTTGGCTAACTAACCATCAGCCCCACACTCCTTAAGCCACCACTGTCTCTGATTCAGACAGACACTCTGCACACACAGAAACCTGCATGTTTTTCTTCTCTCCTGTTACAATAGAAACCCACCATTTTCCTCTGATCATCTGGGTAACTGCCTGAGTCACAGGACCATTCGGGAGCTTGATTTCTGACTCCTCAGACTGCCTCCTATGTGGTCCGCCTACAGTGGTAGTGGTGTGAGCGGGGGGGGGGGGGGGGACTTTGAAACCTTGAAAAAGGAAGATGTCTCACACAAAAAGAAAAACAATTACACCCATGGGGGGCTACACGGTGCACAGCGCCAGCCCTCCAACACGATGGCTGATGAAAGCTAAGTAATACTGTAATATTGTGAGAAGTTGGTTAGTCCGTACGTGTACGGTGTTGGCAGGAGATGAATCCACAGCAAGGATAATCCAAATGCACGCCCGCCAGGGCCACCAGACTTGTTTTCTGTACGATTGTGGCTTTTTAACAGTTTGAACCCAACAGGCTACACACAGCGTTTTGTCTCGGCTTTTTATTCCCCTTGTAAAGCCGGGAGGAGCGGAGCGGGCAGGGCTGCCGCCATTTGGGCAGCGCCGCCCACGCTCGCAGCCCGTCGGGTCCCAGGCCGAGCCCAGCGTATAAGGCTGGGCTTTCATAACCTGTGCCGGCGATGCACGAGCGTGGGGGAATCGGGTTTTAACAGTTTGTTTTTCAAAGGTTGCAAATAAGGCAGCACTGATTCAAGGCCCTGCACCCCCAGCCCCCCAGCCCTGCTCTCCCGCGGGGCCCGGCCCATGTGGGTGGCTCTGGAAACGCTGACCAAAGCCCAGTGGCCACACGATGCAGGCGGATCGGCCAGAGGGAAAGCGTCCCCAGCACCTCGGCCGTGTGCCGCCCCTCTGGAGGGGAGATGAGGCTCCTCATTGGCCGTTCACCGGAGGGCGTGGCATAGAATCCATCACTGTCGGCTGTTTATGGGTTATGGGGGGAAAATGTTTTGTGTTTATTTTTACAGCCCGGCGTGGGTGCCACAAACCGCAGATAGCACCGCTAAGACTAGGAAGGCTGGTGTCTCCTGCCTTAGCCTCATCTATTAGTTTGCTTGTTAAGTCAAAAATGACCTCAGACTCAGGCCCTAAATGATTTATTATAGTATTTATTAAAACAATTTGGCTTCGGTCTTTGGGAACAAATGAGGCAGTTTGCATCTTCTTAAAAATGTCTGCCTGAGGTCCAAGTCAGAGGAGTAGAAGGCACATGACAGCCCTGATTTAAGGGTTTGCTTGCTGAAACGTGGTCCAGTCCTCATCTCTGAATGGGGCCTTGGCTTGACATGTGCGTTTATTAGCTCAAGAGATACAATTTTCCCAGACATTGCAAAGGATGTGTCCAGGATCCCAGAGCCCAAAGAGGGACAGAGTGATTTCAGCCAGATCATGAAATCAGCCAAACTTCTGTTTATTATCTTCCTTGAAGTAGAAAGATTTATGATACTACCTGATAATATTGTATGTTTCAGATATATCGTTGACTTCACCTTCTAACTGCTTATACTGATCAGGGGTAGGAGCCTATCCTTTCCAGCACAGGGCATAAGAATGGGGTGCAGCCTTGTTGGGATATAATTGATTTTGTGTGATTCTCCTCTTCGCTATATATAATAGTAAATAAATTCTCTTATCATTTTGCATCTGAAGTTTGAGAAAGAAGATTAAGTGAATACAGTGTCTTTCTTAACCAAACACATCATTCCATCATTGGGACCCATATAACAACGTCATGTTATTTCAGGATATAAATATGGAAATGGTGCTGCTATTTGGTCTAAGAAATCGTGAAAGGTCAAATTCAGGTTAAGCTCAAGGTCAGGAGGTTTTCACTCCTTTGACTTCAGTCAGTCTCCCTAAGTCAAAGAGGTCACTATGTTCTGGTGCCTAGGGATGTTTTTTCTGGAAGAGATGAAGACATGAGCCTTGCTACTTGACCCCCTTGACCCTCTTCACAGCTTTGCACATGCTGGCAGACTCCTGGCCATTTGCGTGTGACCCTAGGTTTTCCACGCCTGGGAAAAGGGGAGCTCCTGTTCCGGGATTTACGATCTCCGAATCCATGATCCCTAAATCACCAATTTCAGTGAGATGGGCGGCCAAACCGCGCAGAGCGGCATTGTAATTAAACAGGAACGCTCGAAACGAAAACAAATTAATCCTTCTCCTGGCCAGGGTAGGCTTGTCTTCTCCTGGCAGGGCAGGGGGGGGGACTTTCTCAGGCACACTTCAGATCATATTACTCAGAGAGATCATATACTGCACCCACACACAGGCTTTGGGGCCCGCATTTCGGTTTAGGGACCGTACACCACTCCCACACACAAGCTTTGGGGCCCGCATTTCGGTTTAGGGACCATACACCACTCCCACCACAAGCTTTGGGGCCCGCATTGGGATTTAGGGACCGTACACCACTCCCACACACAAGCTTTGGGGTCCACATTGGGATTTAGGGACCGTACACCACTCCCACACACAAGCTTTGGGGTCCACATTGGGATTTAGGGACCGTACACCACTCCCACACACAAGCTTTGGGGTCCACATTGGGATTTAGGGACCGTACACCACTCTCACACACAAGCTTTGGGGCCCGCATTATGGTTTAGGGACCGTACACCGGTCCCACACACAAGGTTTGGGGCCCACATTGGGGTTTAGGGACCGTACACCATTCCCACGCACAAGCTTTGGGGCCCACATTGGGGTTTAGGGACCGTACACCGCTCCCACACACAAGCTTTGGGGCCCATATTGGGGTTTAGGGACTGTACACCACTCCCACACACAAGCTTTGGGGCCCGCATTACGGTTTAGGGGCCGTACACCACTCCCACACACACAAGCTTTGGGGCCCAGATTGGGGTTTAGGGACCGTACACCGCTCCCACACACAAGCTTTGGGGCCCATATTGGGGTTTAGGGACTGTACACCACTCCCACACACAAGCTTTGGGGCCCGCATTACGGTTTAGGGGCCGTACACCGCTCCCACACACACAAGCTTTGGGGCCCAGATTGGGGTTTAGGGACCGTACACCGCTCCCACACACAAGCTTTGGGGCCCAGATTGGGGTTTAGGGACCGTACACCGCTCCCACACACAAGCTTTGGGGCCCATATTGGGGTTTAGGGACTGTACACCGCTCCCACACACAAGCTTTGAGGCCTGCATTATGGTTTAGGGACCGTACACCACTCCCACACACAAGCTTTGGGGTCCACATTGGAGTTTAGGGACCGTACACCGCTCCCACACACAGGCTTTGGGGCCCGCATTTCGGTTTAGGGACCGTATACCACTCCCACACACAAGCTTTGGGGCCCGCATTTCGGTTTAGGGACCATACACCACTCCCACCACAAGCTTTGGGGCCCGCATTTCGGTTTAGGGACCGTACACCACTCCCACACACAAGCTTTGGGGCCCACATTGGGATTTAGGGACCGTACACCACTCCCACACACAAGCTTTGGGGTCCACATTGGGATTTAGGGACCGTACACCACTCCCACACACAAGCTTTGGGGCCCGCATTATGGTTTAGGGACCGTACTTCGGTCCCACACACAAGCTTTGGGGCCCACATTGGGGTTTAGGGACCGTACACCATTCCCACGCACAAGCTTTGGGGCTCACATTGGGGTTGAGAGACTGTACACTGCTCCCACACACAAGCTTTGAGGCCCGCATTATGGTTTAGGGACCGTACACCACTCCCACACACAAGATTTGGGGCCCACATTGGGGTTTAGGGACCGTACACCGCTCCCACACACAAGCTTTGGGGCCCACATTGGGGTTTAGGGACTGTACACCGCTCCCACACACAAGCTTTGAGGCCCGCATTATGGTTTAGGGACCGTACACCACTCCCACACACAAGATTTGAGACCTATTGTGGGGTAACCTTGTGAATTGCCCCTCCCCACTCATCTAATTCCCCACCCGCATTTCATATTACATGTGAGACGTGAGGTACTGAGATGTTTGTAAAGTTCTCATCTCCATCAAACTCTCCATGAGCTTGCTGCTCATTTAGGTCCTACAGCCGCAGCTGAGGCCCAACAAGCCCATTGGGTTCTGCCAGTTTGTCCTCTCCTTTTGGCCACCCATGAGGCTCTTGTCCTGATTGAGTCTGGCACCCCTAAGCAGACCGTAGCCGCAGCAAACAGATCCAGGGGACAGCGGTCCAGCACTGGGGATCAGGACCACTTTAACCATTATCGTGATGCAAATCAAGTGTCATTATCTCATTTGTATCGGGCTGACCAGTGTGGTCATTAAGGAAAGGGAACTACTGAAGACATATGAAATTTCTCTTTTAGGGGTCTTCAATGAATCCATACAAGACTTAATTAGCACTTAATTGGCATGCTTTTAAAACAAGTGGAGACATAGGAGCAGTCCTGAAGACATGCAATACTGAAGACATGCGATACTGTAACGGTTCATTGTTCTATCTGCACCCCCGTAGTATGCATTCATTTTTTATGTATATTTGCCTCCGGTAAGTACAGGGAAGTATAACATTGTTTCAATCTGCTCCACTGCTCCATTCCTTCCTTTGCACAGCTACTGATGTCAGACGTCAGAAGTATTTTGAGAAATATTTTCTTTTCTTTCCCTTAAACAGATCCTTTTAGTACGCACTAGCAGGTTTTCATTGTTAAATATTGGCATTTATTCATTTGAGGCATATACAGTACAAAGTCAAGCCTGTTATAGATTGTCTACCAGGGAAAATCCTCTTTTATGTTATCGTGCTGAAACAATTATTTTAATAGCAAGCTGCTGTCTTATTTGTTCAATGATGTATTAATGTATCTGACCAGCAATAAATTATTTTCCAAGAGTTGAACATAGTCATTATGTATTTTCAACCAAGTACGATGTAACTAAATATGCGATCAATTGTATGATTATTTATTCACTTTAGGCGATTAATCATGATTAAGAAAGTTAATTAACTGACAACCATAGTTTGTGTGTGGATGTACTGTATATAGGTGTGTGTGTGTGTCTGATAGGATACATTATGTAATTATTTTCTCCACAGGGATGAATAACTTACTGCCATTCTATTTGAAACACTCCAGCTCTATCTGAGAAGGGTATCGCTTGGTCTTCTATCTGCTCTGTCTAGACACAGAGTGATTCCCTCTGTCCTAGTACCTTTCTGGCTGTGAGAAATGGAGAGCATCTCAACCGTCTGTCCTCCGCTTGCAGAGATTGCTGAGGACCCGGTCTTATGGACACAATGCAAGCTCTTTGCAGCTTTTTCTCAAGTTATTTTTAGCTTTTAACAGTTCTAAAGTGCTTTATGTGGTTTAGCAGGCCTGAAAGTAAAATACTGTGTTATTAGTGTTAAAAAGTCTGAAGTCTTGTCACAAAAAAATCTTGGATATTTCAAGCTTCAATATGCTTATTGTCTAGAAGACTTGCATTACATAATATTATGAAATGCACCGTTTACATAGCAAATGACTTTCACAGAAAACCTGTGGTTCTTCTCTGTGGTTTGAGGTTCTGGTCTAGGGTTCTGGCCCACCCACAGCCAGTACTGCACTGCTAAAAAGACCCCACTTGGCCTCCACCATTTTTAATTTTTTTATTTTTTTGATCACTGAGAAATTTTAATTAAATTTATTTTTCACAGCTGTGCATCCAGAAATCAAATCAGGCAAAAGATATTTGCTTTCATGTTTTGCACTTTACTGACATATAACGTCTGATTCACTTGGTTACCCCTTAATGCTTTGTTTTGAAATCCACCCTCATTATAATAAAGTGAGTCACAAATGTGGGAAACACACATCTTGCTTTCTATAAAACTTCTTTCATGTGGATAAAAGCATTGTTTCAGAATGAATGTGTAGAGAAAGGTAGCCTCATGTAAACAGAACACTTTCATGTATATATCATTATACACCTACCGCGCACTTTATTAGGAACACTATACTAACACTGGATGGGCCATCCTTTTGCTCTCAAAGCAGACTCACTTCTTCGTGGCATGGATTCCACAACATAATGGAAGTATCCCTGTGAGATTCTGGTCCATGCTGACATGATTGCATCACGCAGTTTCTGTAGATCTGCCAGCAGCACATCCTCGCTGGGAATCTCCCACTGTACCACACCCCAAATTTCTGGATTCAGATCCAGTGACTGAGAAGGACACTCAAGAACACTGAGATCATTATCACGTTCATGAAACCAGCTTCAGATGACTTTTGCTTTGGCGTATTATCATGCCGGAAGTAGCCTTTAGGAGATGTTTAAATTGTGGCTAAGAAGAGATGGACATGGTTAGCAACAGTATTGAAATGTCAATCTAGGGATGACCGATTGGTATTAACACGCCCAAAGTTTGCCATATAAAACATTACCCACAGCATTAGACCAATAGCAGCAGCCTGGACTGTTGATGTGAGGTAGATTAGGTCTATGGATTTATGCTGCCGACATTAAATTCTGTAGAACTGCAGTCTTTTTTTGTTTGATTTTCACACCATTCTGAGTAAACTTCAGAGATTATTCTGTTTGAAAATCCTAGTAGATCAGAAATACTGAAACCAGCCTATCTGGCATCAACAACCATATCGTAGTCAAAATCACTGAGATCACATTTTTCCCATTTTGGTGTTTGGTGCAAACATTAACAGAAACTCCTAAACTGCATCATGATTTATATGTAACCATGACTAGTGAATAGAATGTAAAGCTGTTAATCTACCTTCTCGTCTTTGAGCTGTTTCAGTGTCTCTGAGCTGATGATGTCATGGACCGTCTTGGGCGCCCTCTTCTGAGCGACATCACCTTAGCAAGCCAATTTAATTTTGTCTTACATGTGGGTGCTGGTGGCAAAGCTTGCCTAGGGCGCCACATGGATTCTGAGCGATTCTGCAACAGTCAGATACTGTATTACTGTTGCATTTCCCAGGTGCTGACTGATCACTCACACCTGGTTCATACTGAGATACTCCATAAGCCCCAGACAGTTTATACCCCGCCTCCTGCTGGATGCTGTGCAGCTCTGCTCCCCTAGCAATGGGACAGCTGTCCTATGTGTCCTGCTCCACAGACCGTGAGTCCAGAGGGCCTGCAACAGTACGATGACTCATATGTCGGGAGCCATGCTACATCGAGTCGTCAGTCCCCAGACGACATCCCACCAAAGGAGGAGAGGGATGTGTCGTTCCCCCATGGCCAGCACTGGGGCGTGGGAACGGCAGGCCCCTCGGGCAGAAGCAGCCCCATCGCGTCATTAGCTCAGAGACATCGAAACTGCTCAAAGACGTTAGAAGTGTGGCACCACTAAACAGAGTACGGATGTCACTGTCCTGGATGTCATTGTCAACACTCATGGGACCAAATCAATCCAACAATTCATTTTTATAATTGTTGATGGGGGACAAAGAGTCACACAACAGAGGACACGCCACATTTGAACATCTCGTGTCATTAATGAAGCCTTAATGTGAACCGCCCCAAGAGTTTTTAATTTCTAGAATCTTTCAAATGCTCATTTGTGGTTCCTTTATTTTCAAGTTTGTTTTACAAGTAACAACAAAATGGAAAATGTGAAACTGAATGTGAATCTGTTCTCAATTCACTCTAACATTAATTACTATAGCTATTATTTTCAGATGAAATCATCCAGTGTTAAAATTAGCCCCAGGCATCCATGTGTCATTGGCTCAGGAAGGCTGCCACGCCCAGGAGAAGTGCACGCTTCCCTTTCTGACAGATGTATGGCACCCCTGACAAAGAAGCTTCCTTCCGGGAAAGAGTGTGCTCATCCAGTGCACATAATTATAGTAAGAACACAATGCACACACCCTGACCTACCCTAACCACACAGACATCCAAATCAAACAAATGGTTATGGGAGTCACAGGTAATACAGAAGCCTTATGACTTACTATTTAACTCCATCATGGTCTGGAGGAGAAAGGAGAAATGTTAGGCGAAGGGTCATCTACCCCTCTCCGTAAAACCTTGCTAGCTATAGAAATACAGAAGATGGAGCAGCATCGAGGGGACCTATGACACTGGAAGGTGAGAGACAGAAGCATCTGGAAGTTCCCCAGCTGACTACCATCCTTTATATCACCATATAAAGCTCCTTGATGTCCAGCCATCTTCCACGCTACTTATGTAATTCAGGATCGCAGTGAGCCTGAAAGCTATGACAGAGAACACACAAGTAACAGCACAGGGCCATTTTCCATAACTACATGCTTTTTTGATGCACAGAACAAAGCCCTCCAAAGGAGAAGCAGAGAGGCAGGATTTCAGCTCCCAGACAGGATACTGGAGCTACTCACTCTCACCAGACTGAGCTACCTTGGTGTTTCAAACATGGACATGTGACACTTGTAAAAGTATTGAAGGTAAAAATTATAAGAAAATTCAGCAAAACAATGAAGGTATAAAGACAATCATGTAAATAGCCGATAGAATGAAGTGAGATTCATTTAATTATAGCATTAAACTAAGTTAAACTATAGCCACAATATTCACTGATTAATGCTTTTTTTAACCACACGGAGCTGCGCGGGAGGTGTTTAGTAATAAAAGAAAGTATTTCAACCTCATCACAAGCTCCATTAGTTTACTCTAGTGACAGGGTCCTTATTCAGTTGGCTTTTAAACACAGAGGCCAAAAGAAAAGCACCAACCATGATTAGTAAGGCTGGGTCATATAATAATAATCATGAAAGAGACTATTCCATCAAATACAGACATGCAGGAATATTTACAGGCAGATTTGATGTATAAAATGTGTTACTTGGGCTGTCCATTGGCCCCCCTGAGAGTTATCTCACAGCCAGTAACACTCCGGGTTTGACTCATCATCTGCCAGCTGATTGGGGGATACCAGAATCACTTCTCCACTGAGCACCTCGGCCTTGTCATGGAGGAGTCCATCCAATCAGCAGCAGCATCCCCACCCTCACCACAGGGAACTTACAGCCTCACCTGCATTCCCATAGTAACACTGCTGGCCATCAAAACAGCAGGTTATGGCTCCAAATGCAGCCTGGCTAATAGCAGGATCTCCACAGGGAACCTTCTCATTAACTTAGCATTTGTCACAGGCACTAGAGGATCGCTGGAAATTATTTTATATACAAACGTCATGGAAATAACATTCTTGTGTGCATTCTTGCAGAAGTGCTGGTGGTACTGTCTATGATTTACATCGTCATTTATTTTATACATTTTATTACATAAATGTATATATCGAGCTCATTATAAAGTGTGTGTGTATGTGTGCGTGTCTGCGTCTGTAGTTAATTCACTCTGACTAATTTGACCACATGTTTTTATTAAAGGTGCTTGTTAACTTTTAATGAGAGTTTCCTGAATTACGAAAAAGCTTCTGATGAATTACTAGCCGGAGGTAACTGACAGTGGATGAACAAGTTTTGATAACTGTAATCCATTTATGTGCTTAAAATAATATAGTAAATGTTATCTGACTGCACCTTGCTCAGAAAACCCACCTGCCTACACCCTGCCCAACATATACACTTGACTTCACCCAGCCCAGAACATCCACCTTACGACACCAGAACATCCAGCTGACTACACCCAGCCCAGAACATCCACCTTACGACACCAGAACATCCAGCTGACTACACCCAGCCCAGAACATCCACCTTTTCTCTCACCTTAAATCCTCTGGGCACTGCAGCTATTACTAGTGTGTCCCATCATCTTACATATTTGTCAATGGTCTTATCCAAATAAAATCACAATGTCATATTTCACCCAGCTGTGTAGTGGGTTATTCACTGTTATCTTGCTCTGAGATGTTTCCATTGTCAGGTCTAAACCAGCTCCTTATTCTACAATGGAATATTAGGTGGTGATTTTAACAGTCACCTTAGTATGACTCCCAGGGTACCAGTCTTACTACAACTGTTACCGGTCTCCCACTGCCACATAGTCAATTACTTTGTGCGGGTGTTGTCAGAATCACCGGGTAAAGCGACCGGCACGCAGGCAGGAAGGATCAGGCAGGCAGCGAAAGTCGGGGAAAGACGGGGATTTATTAAAGGGAAGGTCAGGGAAACAGCGAGGGAACATCAGACAGTGATTAACATCAATGATGGACAAAAACCAGGGCAAGACACGGACTGAAACAGACAAGACTGGGTGAAAATAATTAGACACAGCTGGGCAAGATCGAGGAGGCACATGTGGATAATCGGGGGTGTGGCACACACAAGCATCGGACGAGCTGGGCGTGACAGGTGACATGAATGATTTGGCTATTTGTCGAGAACTTAGCTGTTTCAACATAAAGTGGACTTACATGGGCCCAAGAGACTGTGATGCAGCAGTGGGTCCTCAGCAGGGCTAGAATGTCACGGACACGTCATGGTAATGGGATGTGTCCTGAAAGGATGCTAGCGTGAAAGGCCCGTAACGTACCCACGCAAAGCGCCCCATTCAAGCCAGACAGACTTGCATGTCCAGGTGTTGCCCCGCCCCCCAATCGCCACTCCTGCATAAACATTATGTCATATGCAGCACCTTTACATTAACATTTAGGATTTCTCATCTAGCCACACAGTTCATCCAGTCTGTCACAATTTTGACGCGTTTCCACACCAGGAACCTTCTTAGGAACCAGAACCTTTTCTGTCCCTTTTCCACAATGGGAACTCAGCCCAACTGTAGTTCCTGGGAGGTAGTTCTTGAACCTGTTTTAACTCGATACTCTGGGGGAGGTACTTTTTGCTCGACTGGGAAGTAATTAGCTTTTCTGACTAGTTGACCTTTTGAAAGTTAAGCAGGTGAGGGAAAAAGAGGTAGAATTAGTGGGGCAAAGATGAGGAGGTGGAATAATTTGTGTATTTGAATTACATTAAATACATTAATGAATACATTTTCCTTAGGTCACCAAATTTTTGCTTAGCAAGTCAAATAAGCAAGCCGGGTGCTGGTGCTGCTTCTGATGGCAGGATGAACAGTGGTACAGCAGCAGGGCAAACAGGACAGATGTCACAGACAGAAGGGCAAGCAGGCCAGAAAGAGAGCACAAGGTAGTAGAGGCATTGCAGGAAGCAGGGTAGGTAGAATATCTTCATATATTGGAGTCTCCAGGAAGCCCACCTAAGGAGGGGTAGGGGAAATAAAATGTGCAATTATCCAAAGTAGGGGAGACAAGAGGTAGTGCAAACGGTTAGGTGAGTGCAATATATAAGCTCTGGCAGATATGCGTATGGTAGCATAAGTAGGAGAGAGAGGCAGGTGGGAACGCAGGCATGGGGAGTCCCTGAACGTCAGCACTGCAATTCCACAAGGGTGTGCGAAGTTAGAGTGACAGCACTGACAGTTCAGTTTATCCAAAGCCAATGGCACCGATCCCCACCCAGCTCTACACCTCAGACTGTAGGCCTAACTTGCCATGTCGATATTAACATCAGACTAGCCTGGTGAGGTGGGTAGCACTGTCACCGCACAATGCAGCTTTGTGTGGAGTTTGCATGTTCACCTCCGCAGATCCTCTGATTTTCTTCCACTGTCCAAAAACATGCAACTTAAGTCATCCGTCTCCTGAATAAATAAATAAGAACTCCAGACTAAAATTGCTAGAGATATGTCACATCAAAGACAAGGACGAAGGCGAGTGGCGGGAAAACCAAAAGAGGCTTTATTAAATGAAACTACAGGCAGACCATGAGGGGTCAAAACGAGGTAGGGAGGATCAGCCGAGAACACAGGGCACACTGGGGAGCACATGCAGGCAGCAACATCAATGACTGGACTGGAGAGCTCGAGACAGAGAGGCACTATATACATCACTAATGAGGGAGCAGATGAGAGGCACCTGGGGTGATCCACTCAAGAGCTGTAACAAGAGGAGCAATTGCTGTGGCAAGTCAAGTTTAATTGACTTGATAATATACTGTGGTTAAAAAATGTTCCTTTAATTTTTTGAGCAGTGTATTGTATTATATTATATTTAAACGATTACTCAATGAATCGTCAGATTAATCGGTAGATTCCTTGATTATTGATATAATCGATAGTGACAGCTGTAATGCAAACTTTACACTGAGGAAGTATCTCCCACGGCATGTAGAACACCTCAGAGGGATCTGATATGAGCTTTCATATCCAATGGTGCTACATGCTAATACAAGTTTACATTCAAAATATTATTCATAAAATTTGCTGATTTAAACATCATGATAAGAATTTCTATGACCCAAAAGCAGTTTGTAAATAGTTTATATGGCATGAAAGTGAAGAGCTGGCTTGGGGGAGAAGTCAATGCAGCTCTTTCAGTTAGCATATGGGGCTCCCTGACCTACCCCCCTCCTGCCTGTGGTTCTGCAGGCTTTAACCACACTGATCTCCACTGGGGGATGTGGCCTCCAGGTGAAGCTTTGGGCAGCCTTCAGGGGCTGAGCCACAGGTCACGTGCAAACCAGTATGGTGAACCACGGCACAGGATGGGACAGGACTCTCCTGCAGAGTTTCACCTGCTGTGTTTTGTGGTTCGGCTGACAGGGTTCCGGACAGAGCATCTGGAGAGCCTCTTCAGTCAGCCAGCAGAGCAAAGGCATTTCTCATACTGTCTCAGACCTTCCCAGGCCATTTATTGCCCCCATATAAACTCAATGGCCACTTTATTAAATCTGTAGCAACTGCGGGATACTATCATGTCAGCATGGACCAAGGTACCTGAGGAATGTTTGAAGCACCTTGTTGAATGTGTGCCACGAAGAATTAAGGCAATGGAGAGGGTCTAACCCAATGCTAGCAAAGTGTACCTAATGAAGTGGCCAGTGAGCGTATATGTAAAATAACACATCTATATCAGTGTGTCTGAAAATATCTACATACTTTAACTACATGCAACAAAATACGATGATCACAACAGGATTTTGATAAAATGGGCAGCACAATTTAATATGAGCAACATTACTGGTGAACGCAGGCCTGGAAATGCATATATCTCTAAAGATAGTGGTCTAGTGCTTTACTGCGGCAATGAAAGCAGAAAAACTCTGAGCTTCCTGCTTTATACTGTAGTAATACTGTAAGGTTCTGCTTCAAAGAGAAACATCAACAGAGCTACTGAATATTAGAGGAGAAGGAGATTTTTAATGTCTTAACATTCATTAAGCAGGTGCATGAGAGGTTCACTTACCTTGACAGCAACATTCGTGTCTCTGGTGACTCTTAAGGGGTGCATGGTACTCCCAATATCTTTGTAAGAGGTCGAAGGTCCAAGTCTTTAGAGTCCTATAGTGCTCTCTGTAATGTGGTTTGGCTGTGAGACATGGATGTTATCCAAGGACCTAGATGAAGACTTCACTCCTTTTTTAATTTGTCTCTTTGGGGAATCCTTGGGTCCCGCTGCTTTGAATTTGTGTTGAACAAGCAGTTGCACAGTGAGTCCCAAATGAGGCACATCACCTGCATTGTGATGGCATATCAGTTACTGTATGGCACTACAGCCATGTGGGGCTGGGGATTTCCTGAGGATGATCCAGGTCACAGGATCCTCATTGCTGAGGACCCAAGCAGCTGCACCAGGCCAAGGGGACGCCCACGTAACACCTGGCCGTGGCAGATAGACCGTCGTTTCAAGAGGGTGAGACTGAACCTCAGGTCGGCCTGGGGGGTCGCCAAGCAGGATCCTCAGGTGTCTCGTCATGTGGCGGGTGTGGCAACGCATTGTTCCAGTGCATGCTCCCCAAACTGGCCTGATATGACTTGACCTGATGCTCCCAGAACCGTTTATTTAACACACACTTTTCGTGTCTATTTTACTGATTATCTCACTGAAATCTTCATGTAGAATCATGAAAAAACCGCTGACTAAATCCGTAATCCGTAATTGTCGGAAGTATTAAAGTTTTTAAAATTAGGTTAAATCCACAAAAAAGTAAAGCGTCACCTTTCTTTGTTTTACCTGAATGGGGGGCGTGTAGCATGCCCTCAGCTGAAGATCGCTGTTCGTATTCTAAATACCGACGTAATTAGGCCAGACTAGGTAATTATAATATAAGAAATAATTTATTTGCCATGAATTAATTTTATAATATTGAATGAAATGTGTGACCATGCCCCAGTCAGTGAAAATGTGTTCCTTACCCCTAGACCCCAGAGGGTTAAACTCCAGACATAATCATAGTACCAAATTCTAATTTGTGTAACTGAGCATTTATTTTTTTCAACATTTCTGAATTATCTCATCATCTAGCTCGGTATATACTACTGGTTTGTCCAGATTATTCTTTCACAATTAAAATGCTCCTGTTGCTCGACAGACAAAAATTTAACACTTAACACTTTTATTTTATTGCTCTGAAGGATACTTTTTTTTCAGTGTTGCAGATGTTTGGTTGGTTCATTGTGGTGCTTTGCCTTACACAGACATTCAGTGTTCAGTGTTAAATTGAAGTGCTTCAGTATTTAACACTTCTTCTCTCTCCTTGGTAACCCCTTCATTCCGCTGAACCGAAACGCACACAAGCACTTAATTTGTAAACAACCTGTTTGTTTCGCAGTTACGGGGCATCGCTCGGCACACTTGGTGGGCCAGGTGTGCAGTGAGGGCCCTGGAGAGCAGCCAAGTTGCCGCTGGCGCAGTGGCACAGGTTCATGGAAAGTTCTGGAAGCTGTCTGTGCCGACGGGGCTCTCATAGGCAAGGCTGCTGTTGGGTTTGCCTCCAGCGGTCTCTTTATAGACCCACTGAATACCAGCAAGCAGCCAAGGGGCATTGAGGGAGGACAGGGTCGGCCACAAACACTGTCCTCTCTCTCTCTCTCTCTCTCTCTCTCTCTCTCTCTCATACACACACACAAGTTTGTAATTATATTTTTGTGGGGACTCTCCATTCATTTCTATGGGAAAAACCCTAATCCCAATCTTGACACCCTTAACCCCTACCCAGCCCTAACCTTAAGCATAGTAAACAACCAAAATACAAGACTTTTGGCACTTTTACTTTGTTGATTGCATTCATAGATTTTTATAAAACTGAGGTTATCCAAATGGGGACCTGAAGTGTCCCCAAAAGTAAGCACGTTTCAGGTTTTACCGCACTTTAGAGTCATTTTGGTACCGAAATGTGATCTATGCAAATTCACACACACACACACACACACACACACACTCCTGTCATACTCACACAAGCACTTGGCTCCCCCGTTGAGACACACACACAAACATCTACATATAAATGCAACCATCCCATCCTGTTTCCCATGCAGGCACACAAACATGCACAAAAACACGCTGGATCCTGTCTTTGACACAGGTTAACATTTGTGCCTCTTACCAACACACACTTGCTCACACACCCATGAAAACAAACAAAAAGTTTTTGCACTTTTAGATTCTCAATATACTGTATGTGTAAAAATCTCAGCAAAACCATTTCCAAACCTCCCCTTAAGGTTTGCACACCTCAGTATTTGCAGTAATGATCCAATATACCTGTGTTAACTGGCAAGTCAGATTTAGATATTTTTACCGAATATAAATATTGGCCTTTGTGGTTGTCACATCGGGAGACGAGGGATGACAAGAGACCTCAATGCAGGAGACCAGTGTAGACAACCAGATCCAAATCACAAGGGCAGAAACGTGGTTGCAGTAGAAGGTACAGAGGGGTCCGTTGTCGAGGGGAATCCATCCAACAAGTAGACATGAGACCAGGAAGAGGAACATGAGACAGGATGGGAAGGCAGGGACAGGATAGGCGGGCAGGCAGGGCAGGAGCAGGCAGGATCAAGGCAAGTGCCAGGAGCAGGTAGGTTCAGGGTAGGCAGGGCAGGAACTGATGAGACAGGAACAAGCAGGGCAAACACAAGCAGAGTTAAGACAATACGGGCAAGACAGAACACTGGGTTAGAGGAGTGTTTAGTATGGCTCATCTAGCTACAATACTTTACCATGGCTTTTTTTTACACTCTTTTATAGTGCGGTAGGGGTGGAGAGCCAGTATCCTGCTATTGGACACTCCCTAGCCCCTGACGGCTGCTTCCTGGAGGCCAAAATAGGCATCGGGGTCAACCCTTAGGATGTGGCCCAGGCTTCTTTGGCAGGAAACATGAGCATTCTTCTGGTCCATAGCTCTCCCTGTCTACCAGGTACTGGAGCTGGTCCTTGGAGGGCACGGACCGTATATACTTTGTCACTATCCTGTAGCATCCGAGGGGGCAAAATGACAGCATCAGTGTAGTGATATACTGAGCTGTACCGGATAGGCTTGAGCAGGGACTTCGGGTCAACCAGGTGTACCACCTTAAAGGAATTGATGAATCGTGGACCTAATTTCTTGCATGTAGGCAGCTTTACATTTTTTGTAGACAGAGAGGTGCATTGCCCTGGGCAGTAAACGAGAGCCGGGCACTATTGTAAATCAGCAAAGGTCTTCTGTCATTGGGTTTGGTGCTCTAAGAGACATCAGGCTTAGGGCCACACCACCTTGCAACCCCGGGACCACTCCTTGACCAGGGACATGATGCAGGGTGGAGCATCCCAGGGAAACAACTGAGGCTGGAAGCCTAACATATACTGAAAAGGAAAAAATGCAAGTCACAGGATTTTCCCTGGTGTTATTCTGCCCATGGAAGGTGTCGAGCCCAGTCATTCAGATGATCCTTTCACAGGAGCTGCAGGGCCTTGCACACCTCCTGCCTGGTCCTTTCCGCCATGCCATTTGACTGAGGGTGGTAACCAGAGGTCAGACTGAGGGTGACGCCCAGCTTATAACAAAAGGCTTGGAAGACCTTGGAGGTGAACTGCGAGTCATGATCAAAGACCACATCATCGGGGTACTGTAATACCTAAACACCCAAGTGACCAGGAGATTGGCCAGCTCATTCGCCAACAGAAGCTTTGGGAGAGGGAAGAGGTAGCATATTGTTGAGAGCCAATCCAGAAATAGTCAAAATCACAGTTTTCCCAAGTGATAAGGGGAGGTTGGTCATGAAATCCAGTGCTAAGTGTGACCAGGGCCAAGAAGGAATGGGAAGCAGCTATAAATGTACAGCAGGAGGTGCGTTGGAGGACTTCAGCTGCAAGCAATCTGTGCAGGATGCAACATAATTATCTACATCCTTCTGGCTCCCTCCACTTCACTGTGATGACATTTAGGGCCCGATAATCATCACATAGGCACAAACCGTCGTCCTTGTTTTTAATAAAATTTGGACGTGACAGGTGAATAATAACTTGTTTCAGGCCTTCAGCGATATAATTGTTTGTTGCCTTCTCCTCAGGCAGGGAAAGGGAAAACAGTCAACTTTTAGAAGAGATGACCCCCATCAGGATATCAATGGTGCAATCACATGCTCGATGAGGAGTTGAAATGATCGTGCCTTGATCATGCCTTACTAACCATGCCCAAGTAATCGCGGTATTTCATGGGGATATCGAACAGCTCCTCGGCTTAGGCCTCTCTATGGAAGAGGCTTTACAAGGTAAGGACAAGCACTGGGATAAATATGAAGGGGACCACGATGGTAACTCCAACTCTCGGCCTCTTGGCAGAAGACAAACTCACCCTGCAGTTCTGGGATCAGGGCCCGGCAATACAGGATTAAGTCATCTGGTCATTGTAGACCCGCAGCGATCGTTATAATTATTTGGAACTGCCATCAACATTGGAGTGGCGGAGTAGGGCAGGGCGTCAGACAGGGCAGCCTGAGATGCTTGTCCCAGTAGCAGCTGATGAACCAGGGACGTAAGTTGGTTCACTTGGTCTTGGAGCTGCTGGGTCTCTGCGGGGTCCTTCTTTGCTTCCTCAAAGTATTCTGTCATGTCAGGAGACCAGGGATGACAGGAGACCTCAATGTGGCAGACCAGGTGTTTTATTTGTGAGTCTAGATATAGTCTAAATAGAAAGGGGCCAGGATCAAGGTAGGTTCTTCTGAGGAATCAAGCAGGTTGAACTGCCTGTACAGGGTATCAGCTTTGACATTCTTAGGACAGGGAAGATATAACAGCTTAAAATCACATTGAATGAGGAATAGGGTATGGCGGGTATTTGATTGTTTAGCATTTGGAGGTACTCCAGGTTGCAATGATCAGTTAACACTAGAAATGGGATCACCCCCTCCCACTCATGATGTGACTCTGAGTTTCTTGGAATAGAATGCATAGGGATAGAGGCACCTGGTGTCTTTGCATCATTGGGACAAGACAGCTCCCACCCTGACCTCCAATGCACCAACCATTACCACAAAGGGCAGTCTGGGATCCAGTTGTCGGAGGATGGGTGCAGAACAGGACAGCTTTTATAGGCGGTGAATAAACTTTGGCTTGCAGGGTCCATCTCAAGATGGGGTGTTTGTCGTGAAGGAGTGATGTGAGCAGGGCAGCCACTGAGCTGAAACCGCAGATAAAGTGGCAGTGCAAATTTGCAAAACCCAGGAAGCACTGTAACTCCTTCATGGTTCAAGGTTGTGGCCACTCCTGGACAGCATGTACCTTTATTAGGGATACAAGAAGGCACACTGGTAACATACACCGTTAGACTTCAATGACTGGACTGGGGAAAACATACCTAATGCAGACTGAAATACATAAGACTAATGACAGCAACAAGAAACAGCTGGTAAACACAGGGAATCCACACAAGGTCAACGAGGGGGCGTAGAAGAATCGAGCGGGGAACCAGGAAGCTAACTCTCCTATAGACCAGTTGATCCTTAGATTGTGGCGCAACAGCCACTGATGTCTCAGTATGTAGTGACACCAGCAACTGGATTGGCAGTGTGGCGTGTGACAGTACTTGTCACCAGGGGTTTCCTGTCTACTCAGTGAACAGTGAGTGGAGGGGAAATTGGATCCAAGGGGATGGGCAGTTTCTGGGAAAACATGTGCATCAATGAAGTTTCCAGTAGCACCAGAATCCAGGAGTGCAACTGCATCTATCATTCTCCCTCCCCAAGCTAGAACAGATGGTACAACTACCTAGTGTTGCTCAATGTGGAGGAGGACGGAGACCCTTATTTGGGTAGAAGTGCTGGATTCTTGAACTGGTTGAACAGGCTGGGATGAGGTAAGTAAAGCCACAGTTGGTGCTGACTTCTCTGCTGCTTCTCTACATTTCTGAGTGGAGCATGACCCAGCTGCACAGGTTTAGGCTCTGCCTCAGAGCACTGAGGGATAATATAAGCGGCTTCCACTTGTGGGCATGGGCGACAGCAATATCGCATAATATCATCCAGAGCGATCGATAACTGGACACAATCCTCAAAGAACCTTGCTTCTCCATGACTGGCAATTTCAGCTTGCAAATTTGGGTTCAGTACCTGCCAATACAACACCTTTGACAGAAGCCCCTCTCCAGGGTGATTGAAGACCTCTTTCAAGGAAGTTTGGAACGGATGAAGCAGCTGGTGAGCAAAGGCTGAAGGCAGAATCGGGCCACATACAGACACAACACAGGAATTCTTTACAGCACGTAACTCATCAAGAATGAGTCTGGACCTCTTCTGTCTTTTTCAGGGAACTCCCGTGGCTAGTTGCATTGACGAAAGGGGCAGCGGGGCAGAAGTAACTTGTCCTTCCATGAGCTGCTGCACTAAGGGTTCTAGCTGAGTGATCTGGGCACAGCCTTCTTGCAGTTGCCACTCTGTATCCACCGGGTCCATTTGGAGGCGAGGTATTCTGTCAGAGTTGGGGCAGACAGACACCCGAAGACCCAAGTGACGAAGAAGCAGGGCTTCATTGAAACGATCGAGCAAAGCAGAAGTGGAATCGGCAGGCAAGCAGAATGGTCATGGTCAACTGTTCAGAGAGTTTGAAGACCAGGGTAGTCAGACCTATAAAGACACAAAGGACAGTTGATGAAGACAGGTTTTTATCACATTACAACAATATACAGTATACACATAACCCACAAAATAGAGATACACACACATGTTAGCGTACCTATCTAAATGGGGACCTTCCATTCATTTCTACAGGAAAGACCCTAATCCCAATCACAACACCCTTAACCAATTTGTACAGTACTGTAATTTGAAAAGCGTTTGAAATAGCTATACTATGTTTTAAAAAAGTTAATGTAAATAGCAACACTGTCCATTTTATTACCTTCTATTCATCTAATAAATATATATGCCAATTAGATGGTAATATGCCTGAGACATAAAGAAAAATGAAAAAAAAAGGTTATAATGACCATCCGCTTATAGTGATCAATATCACCCAGACAGATGTGATCACTATAAGTGAGTTCTACTGTCTTTTGGAAATGGAGCTGCTTTAATACATTACTATTGTACCAATTCTTCATTCAAAGGTTTCGCCAGTCTTGCCAAACACAATAGGCTCTCTGTGGAAAGCGCGACCATTTGTGAATTCCCCTTGAAAACCACACCTCAGTAACCATGGACAGCCCCATTAACTCTGTGCTTTGCAAAGAAATAATGTTGATCAGATTTAATGCGAGCGACTTCCTCCAATATTTCACTTGCAGACAAACCAAAGAGGTTTCTCTCCAAATGGCCCAAGTCAGTCCCAATTAAAACAGTGGGAAAGACTGGACCACATTTAAATAAATAGGAAGGAAGGTTCTTTCCCTTGGGCTCTTATTATTTGCTGAATGTTGCACAGGAAAAAAAAATATGATCACTAGTTCATTATTAACCCTTAAATGAAATAAGTGGCTCAGGACATTCGGATTTATTTCAGTGGTGAAGCTGGCTGTGTTTCTTGGACTGTGGCACCTTTTTCTGAAAAAGATGCACGCTGGTCCGAGAGGGTGAGCTACAAGCTTCCGTGGTCCAACTTATATCTAAATGTATTTGGGCTTGTGGTTTACGTAGTATTGTGGATAGTAATGTTCAAATAACACGTAAAACCTGTAAAAAAAAACCAAGACATTCAAAGAAAATGGCCTGTTGACAAGGTTATGGTAACATATATTTAGAGTAATCATTTTTTTTTACAGTGCATAGAGTATATGCCGAACCTAAATACCAAGAAGTTCCACAGAAATGAAAATGTTTCTCTAACAAATCTTGCAAGAGCAAATCTAAGAATCCTCAATGAAAATTATATGGGTAAAATAACTGTTAGTTTCATTTGATTAAAACTTTGAGGAAAGTCTAAAAAATGTCACCAGCCCTGGCAGTGACTTCCCAGGCGCTGACGTAAACTACATATACAAAGTGGTCTTCATGAATGCCAAAGAATTGCGAATATACTCTAAGTGGAAATCATTTGGTTTTGCTTACACTTGATACTGGGGGGGGTGTAGTGGTTAGCATTGTCACCTCAGACTTCTGGAACCTGAGCTCAATCTCCACCAGCGTTCCACGTGTCTGCATGTTTTCCCCTTCTCATCGTGAGGGTTCCCCCACAGCCCCACATCCCAAAAACAGACAGAGGCTAATTGGAGTTACCAAATTGCCTGTATGTGTGCCTGTGTGAGTGACTGGTGCGTGAACATGTCCTGTGATGAGTTGGCACCCCATCCTTAGTTGTTCCCTGCCTTGCACCCTGAATAGGACAAGAAGTTTCATGAAATGGATGAATGGGTGGATAGAGGATTCTGAGGGATAAAAACATAAAGGTAAGATGTTTTGTCAGTCTTATTTTCAGTCGTGAGCAGCTAGAATCCAGTAGAAGTACGAGAATGCAATCTCTTAGTACCTGATTTCAGTCTGAAACAAAAAATCGATTTACATGAAGAATGTGACAATTTCTGACTTAATTTCTCCAATCCAATCAAGCACCTAAGAGTTCATTGTCAGTGAAAACCAAAAAAGCCTGTCATCTTTGATGACCACAGCTGATTATCACTTGTATAGACCCACTGATAGCAGAAACCGCTACAGTATGATTAAGAAGCTCTATCCATACCAACATATGACAGGCATATCAGTTCTTGGGATTAATCGTGAAGTTAAACAGCTATTTATGTGTTCAACCTAAGGCAGCAGGAGTCTACATTTCAGCTCTGTGTTCCACATCCTCTCCATCCAGATCCATCGGCATTGTCAACATGGAAAAGCACGGGGAGGATGAGGTGGTTGTTTACTGTCATCCTGAGTCGGAGATTTGGCACAGAGGCCAATGAACTCTGTTAAAGCTCTTCTAAAGCAGGATTCTGCATTTACTTGTCCTTCAGGAAGCGAAGGATAATTAACAACAGCCAACAGCATTGAAGGAGACACAAAGTCTGAAGTCATATAAATTCCTGTCCTGCTGAAGCGAAGTATGTCATCATTCTGAAGAGTATTATGGGAATTAGCATTTAAGGAATGTTAATGCCGATTATCAAATGCACATTTGATGCACTGCTATTCCTTTATTACACTAAGAAAGTATTTATTACAAACACTTTCAATAGGCTTTCATCCTAATCTGAGTCACTTCCATTTCTGTAATAGCCTGTTTCTGATTCCCCTAGGATTAGAATGAGGTGGATGAAGATTGAATCGACCGCCAATCTTCTGCTATAAATCAGGCCATGAATACTTGACAGTCAGGTCAACTTGCCAGAGGTGTGTTAGCTGTTGTCAATTACAATTTTGCATTAGTATCACTAAACGTGGTATTGTTTGCAAAAGATTTCAGTGAAATCCTGTATTTCAGAACTTCCCACGGATGTAATGTGTGAAAAAATGAGCTGCATTTGTTAGATGTTTTGAACCTTGCTGTGCCTGTTGAAACGCCATTGGCTAGCTGCCCATCTATGTGTGTGGTCCAGGAACTTCCATGCTGTGACATAATCCTTACTGTGACATCATGCTTAATCAAGCTTCCTCCAGGGAAGCAGATGTGAGCATCCTACACATTAACCGAGGAGAAGCTTAGGTTCACGTTTGCACCGTAGATTCCACAGAGGCTGCATGACATGGTCATATAGAACCTTGAAACGTTATCCTGATGTAATCTCCAGAAGAACATCTGCTCAACAGACTAATACCAATGGCAAATTTTGGGAAAATTAGTCGTAGAGTGGATTCCATTATGGTCATCTGGAAAAAACAATGAAGCACCTTGCCCTTCAGGACTGCCAATGAGGAGCCAACAGCAGTATGCAATGTGAAATATGATACATAAGTATGCACTGACTAAGAGAGGAGCGCCCCCTACCATCAAATGGGGAAGTAAAAATGCATGCAGGCGTCTGCGGAATCATCACCATTTCAGCTTTGAAGAGATGGCCTTTTATCTTGCCTAGCTGGTACAGATTCCATTTCACTGGATTTTTTCAGAGACCTAACAATAGCTTCTTTACAATCAGAGTGTTTCAAATACAGCGGGGACATTTTTACTGGGTAAGCTTATTATAATAATCTAAATTAATATTTTTTTCTATTAAACATAATATCTTGTTTTAGTTTTACTAATGCCTCTGAGAGGAGTCAAAGTGCAGTATTTCCAACAGAATTTGAAGCTTTGCTGTGCATTTTGATACATATTGTTTGGATTCTTACTTCCAGTGGGTTTTCATGCTCTGTTAAACTTAATGTTTCATTCAGGATTGTTTTCTTGCTAAACTGTATAGTATAATAAACCTACATTTAAAAATGTTAAAATTGAAAATGAAAAGGAATTTAATTGTATTGCCTTTGTAAAGGCCAAACCAATGGTTCAGTGGGTCACACTGCAGCCACGTAACTGCAGGGTTTGGGGTCAGATTCCTGCATTCCTCTAGCTGTCCTGTTCGACTACGTGAACTGATGTCTCTAAAATGCCCTTGGTATGGGTGTGAACCCAGTGTTGCCCTCCCACTCCTTCATGGGTCTTCTGCCTTGTGGTCTGCACAGTGTGACCCTATACTGGACGGATAGTATGTGGAACGATCATTGCCAGAGGAAATGAAAATGAATCTAACATCATTCCACAAATAAGTAACGGTAACCCCCCCCCCCCCACCAAGGTCGGAAAAGTGTCACGGATAATGCGTATATCTTTTTTTTCTTTCGGCTAAAACAAACAGAAAAAACCTTCTAGCAAATGGCTCCCAGTTATTTAAGGTTAAAACCTTTTAAGTTTAAAATGGTAACACACTAGAGGAAATAAAGTTGATATAGACTCTGATTAACACAGCCAATGACCACGAAAGCAGCTACAGTTTTCTGGCTCTCAGTGTGATTCTTCAAGGCATCAATTATATGATTGTATTTAGGAGAAAGTTCTGGAAGATCGTAAAAACTGCAGCCTTCTGAAAAATTTCACAGTTTCTCAGGCAATACTCATTGACATCTGCATGCAGTCTTCCTGTTGAAATTGCTGCATGATTTTTAAACATTTATTGTGAAAGTAACAATCTTACCAATGGGTTTTGTTGTTTTTTTTTTCCCTCCAGACCTTCTTCCTCTATTGTGCCATTTTTGACTGGACCTCCATCAATGACACCAACTTATTGCTGTATTCCAGAGATCAACACGTTTTACTAGATGATCTATTGGGTAACACTTAACATGAAGCAGTCATCATAATGCATTGTAGATACCTTCATTCATAAAGCATTATAAACATGCCTATAAATATTTATAAAAAGACATAACACATTATAGCCATGTTTATTATACATTATGAATGCTCTATGAAGCTTTCATCTGTAATACAGTATTGATACATTTATAATGCATTATAATGGTCAGTATAAGGTTTCCAGCCTCACCCTGCTCCTGCTGTCCTTCTGTTATGAAGCAGAACATCACTACGGTAGCAATGCTCCTTCTTGTCACAGTGTGCATGGTGTTTTGTACTGTAAACTCTGGCTACCCTATCCTACAGAACACTGTCCAGTGCAAAATGAAGGAAACATCTACGGTTAAGGGGTTAAAGGATCAGGAAATTAGATATCTGGAAGACAGCAATAGATCTTGTGTGAAATGGATATAGATTTGAGTAATATCTTACCCATCACCACGAAATGAGTCTTATGGGTGAAGTTTTACCAGTGCCACTTAAGACTCATTTCGTGGCAACGGGTCACATATGTTTCTGTGTCCCTGCTACTGGCAAATGCTAACCAGCTGATTATATATGGTTCAGATTCAAGATGTGACCTTACAAAGTCAAAATTTCAGTACTTACCTGTTCTCGTGTAATTGTAGTCACACAAAGTGAACATTTTGTAACATTATATTCTGGCTTTACAGACACTTTCTTTCCTGAATAAATTGAATAAAGTTTGTACAGGAAAGTCCAGGTGGTTCATTGAACCCAACAGAAGGATTGAACAACATTTATTCAAATAAACTATGTTAGTGAGGATGGAGAGAGAAGAGCAGGGCCCAGTTGTTCAAAAAGTTTAATCTGAATCAGAACGATCCCAGTTTGGAAATCCCACGTTCTGCTGTCTGGGATCAGATAATCCAGCTTACTCTTATGCTGAATTTTCAAAGCAATGTTGGTTGGATCATACTGATCTGGGTACAAACTTTTCAAGATTAACGAATTCAAAATTCCAGTGTTCTACGTATTACAATGTAGGCTATTAGCTATTTAATGAAAAATAGGTAGAATAGTCTGTCTGGGTCACTTTAAAAGTGTTGTTATTCGAAGTGGCAGTAACCGGCACAATAAAATAATACAAACATTCCCCTATATTTTCAGTTTCTTTTAAGCAGTCCGACCCCTCATCTGATCAACAACAAATAAATAAAACAAATATACGTTATTAACAAATACTTTGTGAATACAGGTGCTCCTCTACTTACGAATGAGATACCTTCTGCACGACCGTTCATAACCTGAAATGTTCGTAAGTCGTTATTCAACATCATTTAAGGATATACGCAAGTACAAAGAACTAGGATGCTGGGAGTACGCACGCTACGCTGCTGCACGGCGGGATTAGCGGCCAGAAGTCATACTAGGCAGAATTGCTGCGCAGGGAAAAGAAAAGTTATTGCGGACAGGAAACGGGAGCCAAATGAACAGAATTTGGATGTGCAGTCCTCTTCGTTCGTATGTCTGAAAGTTCATAAGTAGATGAGCATCTGTATTTTGAACATGTGTTTTAAATCATAAAAAGGCCAAATGTCAAATAGATAAGAATAATAAGGAATATAATCATTAGAAACTACTTTTGATTGTTTCATCTCTGATGATTGTGTCTTTTGATTGGTTCATCTCTGAGGATTGTCATATAATTAATTATGATTAATATACAGTGATGAATGACAGTTAAAATAAAAATGTATTTTTGTCTGATATTGACAGCTGTTTGGGGATTATTTTACAGTGAAAAAAATCCTTTTTTTTTAACTTTAGTGTACTGGATGGCTTAATAAGAGGCTCATGTCTGCTTTATCACTGTAATTTTTGAATTGGAAAATATAAATAAATTAAGATATTTAATTATACAAATATTGTATTTTTGACCAATTTAAAAGTTTTATTACACTTAAAAAACTACCCTGAATTCACCCTTCTGCTGGGATCAGGGTCATCCTACTTTTTTTGGAGTAATGGTATCCCAATGATACAAAAATTTTTGGACCATCCATACTCAAGATTTGATCCAGATCAAAACCAAGACTGGATTACCTGATCTAATCTGATTTCAGAATCTGTTTTTTTCTTTTGATCAACAAATTTTCAAGATTTGATCCAGTGTGATATCCAAAATCTGGTCATTACTTCTGAGCAACTGGATCTACGATGTTAAAATTAGATCTTAATAAATAAATGAAAACAACTAGCACTGCAAACTTAAAGCAGCTTGTATAATTGGATGTTATGTTGCATCAAGGAATTGGAGAACCACGACCATGCCTAGTTCCCAGTGGCTGTCGTTTCACTGTTTCTGGATGCAGTTCTGCGTGTCTAAAGGTGGTTGACCTGAATACTCTGGACCGTATTTCAGTATCTCCTTGTGTGACATCTGACCAAATGTGGCTTCTCATTTTTGTTCACTTGCTATTGGAGGTATTCTTCTATCTTCTAACCACTTATTCAGTAGGTTGCCGGGAAAATCGGTAGCCATTTTTTCCGAAGTTTTCCTGAAAAATTTGCGGTCCTGTTATTGCTTTTACATACTTTGAGTCGTCAAAGTGAACGATAGGTATGACATTGTAAAAAGAACGACATTTTAAAAAATTACATGATTCACTTGAATGATATAAAAATTAGGAATTTTGTACTGGCTGGGAAGAGTGATGGGAAAGTCCCTGGGCTCAAGAGCCGTACCCCAATGGTTTAACTGGGCATCAGCGGGGAAGCCTCTAATTAAAAAATGTTATTATTGTTATGTTTTCTCTGTCTGCATATTATTTTCAAAGTTCATTCAGTTAAAGACGCTGAAATGGGGATGACTTTCGAGTCTTTTAATTAGCAAAAACGGCTGATGCATTGCAAGTTACTGCAATGTGATCATACATAGACTTTTACAGAAAAAAATTATATAATAAGTGAAACAGACTACCATTACTGTATAATTGCTTTGGTTATTCTAATTAATTCATTCATTCATTCTTATGGAATTATTTCAATGGAATTAAAGCATGCATTCCAAACAGGTAGCATTATTAATGCATCTAAAGGTTGCCCCAAAAGGAAACCTGGAGGCGCCTCTCTGTAGTTCTGGTGGAACGAGGCTTTTAAACTGAATTGGATCCTATTGTGAAAATGGCAAAAATACATATATATGGACTAGTTTCTGGAACGAATGCATGTGATATGGCGAGTCGAGGATAGAATGGAGACTTTATTAGCATCTGTGGGACGCAACAGACTGGGCAAACATCTAAGAGAGTCACAGAGAACAGAAAAGGCCAATGACTTTACAATAATTATTTTGTCATTTTTATTGTTTGATTACTAAATTCCAGGTGTCAACTAGGCAGTTTAACACATAGCACTTTTATACAGTTATAAAGTCAGTGAAACCCCAGGTAGCACTTTTAAGAAGGAATGAGCTGCCCAGAGTTACGTTACAGTGTGGGCTGTCTGTACAGGGTTCCATAAAGAGCACCATAATCTCTGCTACCTGCCCCCCCCCCCCCCCCCAAAACACGTGTGCAGCTGGGCCCTTCATAGTGAGACTGACATGTGTCAGAGCTGGCACTTAGTGTGCCCCAGGGGCCAGTCATTGAAAAACTTGTTAATATTTATGGATTTTCATTTCTGCCTTACATATATACTGGCGAGGCCTGGTAGGTCGTAATGGTCTCACTTTGTGCACAGCTCTTTCTCTGATATGGTATGAGCAAACAAGCACCTGAGGAGAAGCTAAGCCAGGATTAACAAAGGCAAGGTAAAAATAACTTTACAGCAGTGAAGTCCTCAGGGACAGTCCACATTTTTGCTCCCAGCTCCCTGCCAGACAGTCCACATTTTTGCTCCCTCCCAGCTCCCTGCCAGACAGTCCACATTTTTGCTCCCTCCCAGCTCCCTGCCAGACAGTCCACATTTTTGCTCCCTCCCAGCTCCCTGCCAGACAGTCCATTGTTTGTGGGTGCTTGAGGACAGGGTTAGGAAACACTGCTTTACAAAGTATCTTCAAGGAATGGGGACCCCACACTGCACCCACAGCTGGTCCTTATGTTCTTTTAAACAGCCAAAAGGACGAGCCGACGGAAAATGCTGCGAGGACGGTGTTTGCGTCCCACGTTGTAGGAAAGCACGCTTTTGCCGCGTGAATGGTGACAGTCATAACTTTAAGAGCTCATCCATTTCCCCAGGATGCACTGGATGAGGATGAGTTCAGCCCTTCGCCCTGAACACCGGCACCCTGATAGTGGCTCGGCTCGGTTCACTGCGGGATTCCAAAGTATGGAATGGCAAGGGCACAGCCCAATGGAATGTTGTGTTTTCCATCATTCCCAGGAGAAGCAGGTAGTCCACGCCAGGTTTCGGACACAAACCCAGAGCGTCGGATTTACAGCCTTGGCCATTATTAGGAATTTTACTTCCTGGTATGTCTCCTAACAAATAAACCTTCTACAGATTGACTGGAAAGTCTATATATACTTTACTTGGTGGAGGGGCAGGGTGTACAAATGGATGCCAAGTCTTCCACTGACCTTTGTGACAAATATCAGAAGGCATTACAGAGGATATGATGTAAAGCCAAGAGACAGAGTCTATATTTGGTAGCAGGCACCTAGGGAGGGATGTCCTCCATAATGGGCATCAGGCTTGGCACGCACACCTGGTGGAGCTCCACTCTCTGAGAAAGGATGGAGAGAAAGCAGCTGCCCAGGCCCCTTGTGAATCCCCATCCCACTGGGACATGGAGGCGACACAGTGGATCCCACGCGCTCCACTTCATAGGACTCGACCTCAGATGCCTGTCTGACATCAGAGAGACTGTCCGTTCCAGCTCCCCTGCCCGCAGACAGGGGCCAGATTCGGTCTGAGGCTTCTGCGGTATGGAACGCTGGACAGCCGGGCAGCTTCATGCTGGTTGTAAGGCATGCATGCTGTGCAAACACATTCTCCCCAAGAAGCCTTCAATTTCACAGGAAAAGATGACTTTGTAATTGATCTAGGTGGGCTCCCCCTGTTTTTATATGTTTTAAGCTTTATGAAAGGACCCTTTGATAAAGTACTCTTGTCTTTTGTCAGTGCAAAAACACAATGAGCTTATACTGCGATCACACAATTCAATGCGTTCCCCCAAAGAACACCATCAAATAACTGGTCTCAAGCCATATTGTGTTTAGTCTGGTCATACTGTCAGCAATAGTGCCACATTCTACAACACTCCTGTTACAACACAGCATGGTGCAGGCGGGAAAAAGGTGACCAAGGTCTTGATGGCTGGACCGATTGGTGTGTCCCTGCCTTCCCCTTTGGAAAATAGTGAACCAGCCTGGCCCGCTACTGGACCTCCACCTGTGCTGGAGATAATCAGCCCAAGCCTTCAGTAGAGGCAGGAGCTCAAACTTGAGACTCATAATCAGGTCCAGGGTGCCCCACTGCAGTCCTCCAGAGGGTTATCTTTCAGGTCTATCCTCCCTAGGCCAGAACAACCGCAGGCAGAGCTACAGGGGCAGAATCAAGATGAGTGGGTCCCTGTGGGCTAGATTTGGGAAGCTCAGGTCAGGCGGTGGCTACTTCCCCTGGGCAGGGCAATGGAGACGCGGCAACTTCCCCTGGGCAGGGCTCTGGAGACTCGGCAGGTTTCCTCTGCTTCCTGTTCTTGGATACTGAGCCAGAAACAGCTCTCACAGTGGATAAGGAAAACCCCCTGTTCCCCTCAGGATTCAGGACTGCAGGAACAACCCCTGCTGGAGTCGATTTTGATCCCCAGAAGCCTGAAGATGTCCCTAACCCACAGGCCATGCAGGGAATTGCTGCAGGGGCGAGTGGGACAAAGCTGGCCCACATAGAGGCAGATGGGGCTGGGAATCTGGGAAGCAGGCTCCTCTCGGTCACCATCACACCATGAAACAATTAGTGGACTTTCAATAATTCTTTGAGGTGTGCAGACCAGAAGCTTGGGCCAAATAAAATAAGATACAGGCACAAGGGAAATGAATCTCAAGGGGTGTCATGGAGTCTGGGGATCGTCTGCTTGGGTTGGTCATTCTGTTATGGTGTAGCATGATGCGGGTGGGAAAAAGGTGACAAGACAAGGAAAACAATAAAGGGAAAACCACCAAAATTAAGGGTCCACAAGGGATCAGAACAAAATGGGCAAAATAACAACTAACAGGGAACTATAATTCAACATGCTAGGGAAACCAGACAACCAAGGGAGCAGGAACTATAAAAACCAGGCACAGAGTGACAACACACCATAACATGGTCTATGACTAAGGAAACAAACAAAGGCACTTAAATACACTGATAACAAGGACTAACAATGGGCAGGTGTGAATCATCAAAAACAACCAATCAATAAGGGCACAGGGCAACAAGACACATGTGAAGCAAGTAACATGAATGAACACAGAACTAAATAACTAGAGACCTGAAACCAGGGAAACACAGGGAAATACTACATTAGGAGAATAAACAAGAAAACATAAAATCAGAACAGAACAGAACACAAGGAGGGCAGGTCTAGAACAGGAAACTCAAAAGGAAACAAAACACTGGGGAACAGAAACTCAAATACAAAGAGATAAGGCTGATCATTAGAGCAAAAAACATCATAAAGAACAGCTCCCACCCTGGCTCTCATCTGTTTGACCTGCTGCCCTCAAGGAGGTGCTACAGGTGCATCACAGCAAGGACAGACAGACTCAAGAACAGTTTTTTTCTCCAAAAGCCATAACTACTCGGACTTCCTTCTATCCATCAACTGTGCAATATCCATTATCTAAATGGTATTGATAATCACTGTGCAATATCTGTATACTGTACAACATCATCGCTCTATGTCCAACATCCATTACTTCCCTACACAGTTATTTATTCCTTCCGTATGTATATAGCGCCACGGAACTTTTTGCACTATTTGTTTATTGTGTGTTGTGTTCTACATACATGTTTGCACTGGAGGAGCTGCTTTTAATCTCATTGCACATGTGTATAATGACAGGCATTTATTCATTCATTCATTAACCAGCTTCGAACCCACGACTGGCGAATGCAATCCCTTAGCCACGTGCTCAACCCATTACGTCAGGAATGGGGGGGACACACTGGGGCTGAAGGATAAGAGGCAGGGCGGAGAACGGGATGACCAGGAACACCTGCTGGCCAAACCAAGAGGAGACACGAAGGACAGGGTTGGACAGGCACTGAACCTGACACCCCCTATATAAGAATGATGGCAAAGGATTAGCGTGAAATGGTCCAGTTACCCAGGTGTGCAAGCCAAAATGTTTAACAGAATCGCAAGATCTTGATCTAAAGATTTCACCTCAAAGTGGTTCCTTTATGCATAAACCCTGGGCATTGCTTATCCAAGATGGACCTTTATTAAACTGCTAAGGACTCCCTAAATGAAGCTGCTGTCAAACAGGTCTCCTACATGAGGACCGGGGATTTAATTCTGTAGATGAGGTTCATGGCTCCACCCCCGGTGGTCCTGTTGAGTCAGCTGGGCGTGCAAAAATGAATTCCTGCAGATCACAAGCAATCTGATCTAGGAGGTTCATATATACTCTATCTCACCAAACATACACTGATCCATAAAACACCATTTTCTGTTCACTAAGTTCATATCACCTGCTCTCAGTCTGTCACATGCTCATGTTTTTGTCTCCACCCCCTAATATGCATATACTTGCCATAATACATGTCTATGTAAGAACTGGAAACTAGAATAATAAGGGATATTGTGAATTTTTATAATAATATCAGCTAGTCTGCAATATAAGACAAGCTCAAGTCTGTAATGGCTCAAATTATATTGTATTAAATACAAAACAACTGTGAAAATTTTGTTTGCTTGCTAGGTCTGGAGACTGGAGACGGAAAACAGACACTCAGCATCAGGGGACTGAAAGAGTTACTGGAGCTTCATACCTGGAATTTTTAAGTAATTCATACAATGAGTAGCAACGACATTTCCCGCCTGCCATCATTTACATGGCCGCAAACAAAACAAACAGCATTGCTTCCATTACAGGAGGTCAGGGAATAATTCTCGGTTTTACTCATACTCACAAACTGGGCTTTTGTTTTTAAATTTTTTTGGAAAATTATGTAATAACCTTTTCGTGGTAAAAATCCATCCATCCATTCATTCATCCATTCTCCAACCGCTTATCCTGGCCAGGGTCAGCGGGCTTTGTAAAAATTTGTATTTGAGAGGTTATATTTGAGAACTTATATTTGAGAGGTTGTAGGTCATGACACATGATATAATAATTTTTCTTTCCAGGAGTCCTTGGGTGTGTGCATAGGGTGAGTAACGGTGTGACCTGTGATGAGTCACCAAGGGCTTTATGGGCAGTGGGAAGGCTGGTTTATTGGCAGGGCAACATGGGAAAGTCTCTCTGATGGGATTTCTGCCAGAGGAAAGAAAGCAAACACATCATTCAAGGACAACAATGAGCTGGACACACTTATTCAAAGAGACATGAGAGTCAGAACAACCTGCAAAGTCCAGCAGTGAAACCCAACAACTGGGAAAGCAGACAGTACAGTAGCAGGTGATTAATTAAGGGGTGGGAAGACGGAATGGGGGATTCCTTTGGGTAAGGGCTTAATAAGGCAATGGATGTAGGACTGAAAGCAAGTGACAGTCTTTTTGGAATGGGTACGAAGGGAAGCACACAGGACAACAAAAACGTGTTGGGAGAAGGAAGTACGGCCGGGTGCTAGACCTGGCATAAAGGCTTGGGGATGAGGCCTGGGCTCTAAAGCTGAAACACAAGCCCATTTCACATCCTGCCCTGGGACATCCACAGAGCACGTTTGCAGAAAGCCTGAGCAGTAGGATCTCTGTAAAGGGCACTGTAGAGCAGTAGCTGAATGAGCATGGCTAAGAGCCTGGTGGATCCCTTCCCTGATGGGGGATTATCTGCCTTAGTACACATGGCACATACTGTCAACCACACTCAACCATCTTTTATCACAAGTCCATTTCCTTATTGTGTCCAGCTCGTACTTACGAACGGGCTGCCTATTATATAAAAAATGTAGGTTAAATGCTATGGTTCATGATAATAAACAAACCCACTTCTTAGTGACGCTAATGAAAACGTGTGGCTTCAGTGGGTCGTCAGCTGGAGGTACGGTACAATACTATACGCAGTTACCTTATTACTCTATTAGCATTACTATTATTATGTACTGTATTCTTATTTATCCAACTTATCTACAAATTCAACTTAAAGATTTACTTAGACTTAGGAAATTAAACTTCGTTCGTAACCTGGGGATTGCCTGTATTTGACCTCCTCAGTCTTCACCTTGGTGAGAGTGTCTACAAGCTGATGATAATTACTCTTCCTGCCATCAAATTAGCATGATTTATGTGAAGAATATTAAATAATGAAGGATTTATTCCAGATTGTTCAGGTTTCTTTGTGCCTCCAAGCACTGCTGACTGGAGATAGTGTCCCAGCATCTCCTGATCACTTCCTGAATGGGAAAAAAGCAAAATCAATGGGAAAGTCCTGCTGGATTAAAAGACTAAAGATTAAAAGTCATGCCTGTTTAAGTTTATTTTACATTGGATTTCCTGTCTTTTGATCACTTCTCGTTTCTATAAAGTCATAGCTCTTGAGTTCAAGGTATATGTGATTCTGTATTGAATTTGATCTCCATCGTTGACCTTGTCCCATGCCAGCTGTTCATCTTAAATGCCTTCAGTGGACTTTGAAGACTTGTGTAAAAATGGAATAAACACCAGTTGTGAAAGATAGCATCTGCGTTAAACTGCACGTTTAATGAATGCGCAGAATTCATTAGCCAGCGCTTTCCCCGTGCCTTGAAATCCCGACTCGGTTCAGCGGGACTGGCAAGAACTCAGCAGCTTTATAATAATTGTTATGCTATTCTCCGCACTTATCTATTATGATTCCCCACCCTGGCTACCTCTCTGTGGCCGTGCTGATATATAAGATCAATAGGGAACGCCCTAAGCATAAACACCATGGATCCCTCCAGCTGGACGGCCTCCCTGCAGCGGCTCCTCTGATCGGGCCACTTGTGTAGCTCACTGACCCTCGAATCTTGGAGGTAAAACTGTGGTCCTTGGCAGGAACTGAGGAAACCTATTCTTCCATTTATTAGTTCTTGTAACCTGTGTTGTTGTAAGAATTAAAAATAAAAAGCCTGGAATAATGTGAGGGCAAAATAAATAGACTGGGAACTTTGCAAACTGCGGCTGTGCTGGTTCCCGAAATGAAGAATGTTCCGCACCTTCCGTCCTCTTTCGTTTTGAACAGGTTCATGTGTTTCATCTCCGTTACTCTTACCATTTAGCATAAGTTTAGTGTCCGTTGATTTCAAAGGACATTTTAAAAGGTGGAATTTCGGTATCACCAATCATCACCAGTTATCCTGTTTAGCTAGCTAGGTGGCATTACAGGTTATAATGTAAAAATTAGCATGATAACCAAAGGTTCATGGAAGCTGTTGGGAAAAATGTCTTGTTTCTTGGAAGCATCAGTAGGCTTTTGTATGTTAGCACATTTGAAAATCTCTATACTAAAATACAGACACCCTGATGGAGTATCGTCCCCCGCGCATTGACCATGCTCACCCATCCCTCCAGTGGCCCTACAGCAGGCTGCACCCGGCTTTGTGTTCCAGCAAATCCTCCAGCTGCTGGCATCTGTGCCTCAAACAGCTTTGCTTCCTCTGGGAACATCTGCTCACTGGCCTGTCTCTTCCAGCCCACCTCCAATATTTCTGTCAGCGGATCAAAGATGTCCGACATTCTTCTCTGCCTCTTAAAAGCACATCGGTCTGTGTGGTCTGCCTTCAGAGACGACGTAATGTTCCCCAAAGCAGAGCTGCAGCTTTTGTCACCCCTGTACATCCACTGGTGTGTGTGTCGGGCTTAGGGGGTGACCAAGTGGTCCACGTTCACATATTACATACAAGCACCTATTTATTTTCTCATGTTACCCAACGCAGATGCGGGACACATTTGGTATGGCCTTTTGACTTGTGGGTCAGAGGCCCTTTTCTATGTCAATTTCATGCCCCCCCCCAAAAAAAAAAAAAGCAAGAAATTAAAATTTTTTAAATAGGTTTGGGGGGCGGCATGGTGGTGCAGTGGTTAGCACTGTTGCCTCACACCTCTGGGACCCGGGTTTGAGTCTCCGCCTGGGTCACATGTGTGCGGAGTTTGCATGTTCTCCCCATGTCGTCATGGGGTTTCCTCCGGGTACTCTGGTTTCCCCCCACAGTCCAAAAACATGCTGAGGTTAATTGGAGTTGCTAAATTACCAGTAGGTGTGCATGTGTGAGTGCATGGTCTGTGAGTGTGCCCTGCAATGGGCTGGCCCCCCATCCTGGGTTGCTCCCTGCCTCATGCCCATTGCTTCTGGGATAGGCTCCGGACCCCCCGCAACCCAGTAGGATAAGCGGTTTGGAAAATGGATGGATAAATAGGTTTGTGTTTTCCTGGCTGGGCCAGATGACAGGATCTCCCCCAACACATTGTGGAAACTTGTTCCCGGAGGTGTATGACCCTCCCTTGGGGAACGTCTGCCCCAGCAGATAGGAAACTTTACTAAATACTAAGGGTACATCATGGAAAATACCAGTAATGTGGGGGAGGGGGCACTGACTTACCTATATTTATTTCAGTGAATGTTATCAGACACAGTGAATAAGAGGAGGAAGAAGTGAATCAGTTGTAAGGTGTCTTAATTGGAGGGGTCTGTGGTCTTAGACCTGGGGTGATTTTGGGCAAGATGGTTATATTGCAGATCTCGCTCATTAGACGGTGACAAGAGCAACACTGAATGCAGCCGGAGCAGCCTTTAGTCCAGAAGTCACACAGTCAAATCCAAAATCATTCACATTGTCATGTTAACAGGAGAAAAATTCATCATTCATCGGTGTCATCCACAAATATTCAAAATATGTCATGCATTTCCCAAATACTCAAAATAAATATTTTTATTTCAAGACAAAATTTGTCTTGTGACTCAGGAATTTAAAAGATAACATCACACTTTTCAATACACGCAGTTTGGATGCGAAGTAAGATCCTAGTTCAAGTTCAAGTTCAAAACCTAAAATGGCATTAGCATGAGGCATCCTGAAGTTACTTGAACAATGCTGTTTCCTGTGGTGCTACCTTCCTTTGGTGATAAGTCCATTTCCTTAAGTTGTTTCTACAGGGCAAATTTTGCTTTTTGGATTTCCAGGTCACTGAAGAGCAAAGAAGGAGAGGAGCCTTTTTACAGGATGCATTAATCACAGATAAAAATGGTAACATAAAATGTTACGCCCTATTAGTCATTACTGCCCAGAAAGCGACTCATGAAGTAAAATTTTGCATGTATGCTCTTCTATCGGTGTTCTATTGTTTCTGACTGTCAATGGGAAGCTAACAGTGTTTACTGTGTGTGTGTGTGTGTATATATATATATATATATATATATATATATATATATATATATAGCTTAATAAAACATCCACAGAAATCATTTTGGTAAAAATTAATCCGTCTTCAAACTGTTTATCGTGGTCTGGGTTACAGTGGTAATTTGGATAAAAAAACTTTACTTCAAGCTGTCATCTATAATGCACTATAGACACTTTCACAATGCATTATCATAGTTGGTATAAGAATTAAGTATGCTTTGTACCACATTGTGAAGCCATCTATAGTGTAGTGTAAATGAACACTTCATAAAGCATTCATAATGCGTGATAAACATGGCTATAATGTGTTATACCTTTTTAGAAATTATAACCATGTTTATAATGCTTTATGAATGTATTATAATGCATTACGAACCTCTAAGTGTTCATAGGTCTTATGGACATGGAATTCATAGAAAGTGTAACCAAAACATTATTATTTCTCACCTATAATCCATGACCTCTAACAGCATTTTTTGATCATTAAATTTCACCAGACTCTTAAAACAGTGCTCTCATGGTGTGATAAATTTGCAGAGATCGTAAAAGGCTAATTGATCACTGACTTTATTCACATGTGCTCTCATAATGAGTGGACAAAGATGCGGAAACTCAGCTATGGAAATTATGTAAAGATAATTTGAGAATTTTTATCTGTACACTAAACAATTTTCCCAAAGAATCCAACAGCAAACAACATTCCAACTAGGTCCAAAAACCACTGAGGTAAAGAGATTATTTGTTTCCTAATTGTATTGAAAAATCATTAGCTCTCTATTTTAGCATTGTAAAATGGCTATTAGGATCTTGCAGACACATTTCCCTCCTGCCTTTCCCCTTCAGTGAACCCATACGGATGGGAGCAGGCATGGGAGAGTGAGAAGAGGTCTGGATCCGTTTACAGAATGTCGTGAAGAGAAACAAACAGGCCCGCCGCGTGGTTCATGGCCTTGACCGGCTGCTCCCCGGCAGGTTGTGTGGACAGCTGCTCTGGCCCAGGAGCCGTTCCATGGAAACAGACACTGCGAAGGAACGACTACCCTTTGTTGCAGTTCCCACATATCTGAAGTGCTTTGTGGATTAAAAAAAAATCAGGCAGCTGTTTTCATTAAGGATTCGGAAAAACCAATGAAGTGTCATGTTCCCTCATGGTTTAAAGCGTATGATTACACTTGCAGTATCGGCCGTTCATCCCATTTCCAGCATTTCCAGCTCCCTGTCCATACAGGCTCCTTCCTCCTGCCCAGACTCGCCATTTCAGATGAGAACATTGTAGGCCTCTGTGTCACACTTGTTGTGGCTCATCCGAATTTTTTTGAACATTTGCGAGTTTCAAGAACTTTTGGCTCCACGCTTGATTATTCTACATGACAATAAATCACTCAGCACCTTTGAGTTCAAGAAAAAGTTCAACTTGTTTGGAGCTAAACCTCTTATTTCACCAGTTTCACGTTGCAGTTTTATACGAGACAGACTGTTGTGAACTGTCTGTTATGGAGGGCATCTCACCCAAAGTCAGCTCCATCTTACACTCTCTACTTTCCCAGTCCATCACAATTAGTGACCGTTTGTGGATGAAACACCCTTGTTTTCATTGCTGAATCTCAAGAGAACATATCATCAAGTGATCCTGGATATTCCAACTGATGAGAAAGCCTTCAATATCTTTTTTTTGCCCTCCATCTGGATTTTGTTTGAATCTTTGGCTTCTCAGTTCATTATCTTTATTTTTCGAAATGTTCAAGAAAAGCGGTATAGCGAAAGAAAACACTGTGTGAGCGGATACGCTGTCTCTGAAGACGCATCGGGTTGCAGTGACCAGAGACGATCCTAGGAAGTCCAGGGCGTGGGGCAGGATACGCCCAGGACGGAACGCCCGTCTATCGCGTGACACTCACACATGCGCATTCACGCAGACACAGACTCCCATTGACACACAGGCAGACCTTCACAGAGACGCACAGCGGCGGTGCTCCGACTCGCTAATCCATCAGAGCTGCGTGTGCCTGGCCTGCGATCAGACGGCAGGGGCCCAGGGAGACCCACGCAAACAGGGGCAGAAAAACAAACATACACAGGCATGGAGCCACAGACATGACTTATAGGCTGTCAGAGAATATATTTTTAACATACAGTAACAAACATGTTATATGCAAGTTATTTAAAATTAGGCAGATGCTGCACCCAGATGTCAGTAACCAACGATTTTCTTTGCACCTGGAGCGAATAGCCAGTGTGACTATTTGCAACCAGTACTATATTATTATTATTATTATTATTATTATTATTATACCTTTTGTATATGAATGCCTTCAACCATTGAAGTGACGTGCAACCATGTACAGTAGGCCACACATTGTTTACATTTTTTGTGGACCCATTGGGGGGCAGGGGGGGGATTGAGAAGGCTGGGTATAAATAGCCAAGCATATGGCAAATGCTATTTGCACTTGGGTGCAAATGGACACTTTGTTAAAATTATATGTACCAGTGCATGCAGCATGAGAGACATGGGGGCTCCAGAGGCGGACATTTCTGGTCCAGAAAGTAAATATCCAAACCAGGATTTTGTTTCAACCAACCAGTTGAATACTCTGTAACTGTGACTCTTTATACTCAACTGGTTGGTTAAAACAAAATCCTGGTTTGGATTTTTACTTTCTGGACCTGAAATGTCTGCCTCTGAGGGGCTCAGAAGTTGCTTCTCATCTTCCGGGCTGTGGATTTGAATTCTACTTCTGCTCTGCGGAGTTTGCACGTGCCAGGGTTTCCTGGGACAGACTCATCATGGTCCAGTACTAGATGATAGAAGACATAGACTAGTAAGGGATGTGCTAGCACTGATTTGTGTTTGTACTTTGTTATTCTCTTCCAGGAATGACACCGGCTGTCATGATCATTCCTGAGAGCAGTAGGGTGTTTTGTGGGTAACGTGCGAGTTCACTTTCTGCCCCGTTACTGTGTATGGCTTTTTCATGTTGTACTTGTGCTCTTGTGGGTTTCCTCTAGGTACGCCAGTTTCCTGCCATAACCCAAAGACATGAGGTTCCGTTCTGATCGTGTGTTGCATGATGTAGTGGCACTGATTCTCAATCTTACGCATCCTGGGATGGGCTCCAGGCTCACCGTGACCTCAAACTATAATTTTTGGAAATAATAACCATTGATTTCAAAATCAATTTCCTGTTTAATTGTGACTGATGGTGTCCATGTGTGGATGGTGTAGTAATTAGTTGCCTTACGCCTCTGGGACTTGGGTTCAAGTCTCTGCCTGGGTTTCGTGTGTGTCTAGTTTGCATGTTCTCCCTGTGTTTTGGGGTTTCTTCCAGGTACTCTGGTCCCCCCCCCCCCTGCCCTCACCAGAGTCCAAAAAAAACGTGCTGAGACTAATCAGTTGCCAAGTTCCTGTAGGTATGCATGTGCAAGTGACTGGTGTGTGACTGTGCCCCGTGATGGATTGGTGCCCCGTCCTGGGTGGTTCCCCACCTTGTGCCCATAGGCTCCGGACCCCCTGCGACGGTGAATAGGACAAGTGGTTTCAGAAAATAGATGTATGGATGTCCATGTGTCATTACCAGTGGTTTCTTAGAATGTTAGTGTCCGAATTCAACCTAAAGGAACTTGGTAACTCTGATTAGTCTCAGCACGTTTTTTGTTGACATGTTGAGATCAACTCCAAGGAATAATGATGTATATATATGGGTTAATTGGTATTTGTCTGCATAATGGATTTAGGTGTGTACCTACAAATCTGACATGGTAAAAAGGAGTATTTATACTCACTGCATTTATTAAACACAGACTCACACCAGACTTCGGTAGATTCATAGATATGAAAGAGAGCAATACAGCCATGATAATTTCTGTTTTTACAACGATGATGTGTATCACGTTTTGAGAAAGCATGAAATCCCTTTCCAGCAGCAAGCATATCAGCTTGTTAAGTTACAAAAGTATTCATATGTCTGGCATAATAAAGTATAGAAATTATAAAAGTATATGAACCCTAACCCTAACATATCTATATTGTAGAGGTTGCTCTTTTTTGCTGTTTTATTTTCATAAAGGCCCTTTTATGACATAATAAAATACCAAAAATAAAACAAGCCCTTAGCATAAAAGGGGGTTATCTCAGTAGTACTTGGGAATTAGCTGAACTTTGATTCATGAATCGTTAGCAAGAGTTCCCATTACACATGACTAGCCTAGAGAGGTTTTTGAAAAAGAATCCAAGGATTAAGAAATATTTTTTCTCACAAATGGAAAAAAATTACAGGGCCAGGAAGCTGAATGACGGGGAAAGTGAGTTGTGACTCTCTTTACAGTAAATGCCACCCTAACTGGGATCAGTGGGTCTGTGTGTCCCCAGTGTGACCCTGACTGGGATCAGTGGGTCTGAGTGTCCCCCAGTGTGACCCTGACTGGGATCAGTGGGTCTGAGTGTCCCCCAGTCTGACCCTGACTGGGATCAGTGGAACTGAATTTCCCCAAGTGTGACCCTGACTGGGATCAGTGGGTCTGAGTGTCCCCAAGTGTGACCCTGACCAGGGTCAGTGGGTATGAGTGTCCTTGAGTGTGCCTCTGACTGGGATCATCGCTCTGAGAATCCCCAACTGCAACACTGACCAGGATCAGTGGCTCTATGTGTCCTTGAGTGCAGCCCTGATTGGGATAAATATTTCTGAAGGCATTCAGTTGTCACCCAGACTAGAATCAGTGGCTCGGAATGTCCTTGGTTGTGACCCTGACTGGAATAAGCATCTCTGAGTGTCCCCAAGTATAACCCTGATTGGAGGACAGTGGCTTTGAGTGTCCTTGATTGAAACCCTGACCACTCATTGGTGAATGATTATCCCTCATTGTGTCCCACTGTGTGATCCTGACCAGGATAAGCATCCCAGAGTCTCTTTAAGTACTACCATGACCGGCTTCTGCAGCTGTGAGCGCCCCTGAGTATGAAACTGACCAGGGTCGATGGTTCCTTGTGTCCCAAAATGTGACACTGACTGGGATCAGTAGATGAGTATCGGGCCTTTTGGCAGATCAACCCTGTCCAGCATACTGGCCTGTTCACAGAAGACAAAAGTGACTGTCGAATCTTGTAAGGTAGGTGAACAGCCTGTCATGCCAACCACTGAACTCTCCTGTGCAATTTAGCGAAGACTGATTGTGGCTGAACCTGAACCTGGAAAGTTCCGTTAGTGAATTTTCTTTTGCTTCAGTGCTTAAACTCAACACAGTATAGGTTAAACTCAAGAAAGTAATATGAATTAACTACGCAAAACTGAGAAACCCAGAGCAAGACCTGTACTCTGTGATACTGGTGACTCATTTTAATTGGCTCACCGGGCATCAGTGTTGCATTCCTTCTCCAGGATTTGGGGTTCAAATCCCCTCTCTGCTTTGTGTGTGGTGATGGTGTATGTCCTCTGGTTTCCTCCCACAGTCCAAAAACATGCAGTTAGGCTAACTGGTATCTATAAATTGCCCATAGTTTATGACTGTCTGTATGTGGCCTGTGATGGACTGGAATCCCGTGCAGGATGTTTTCCAACCCTGCGCTGCTTGGGAGAAACTCACATTGACCAGGATAAATGGTTGGAAGGTGGATGGATGTAAAAAAAAAACCTTCCATGAGTTTTTTATAATGAATCCACATGAAGAATAATTAGTTTTCAAGGTGATCAATATGATCAAGATGAAAACCTTGTGTTTCTAAATTTTCATTTCCACTGGAAAGTATAATTAAATGTACATTCTTTCGAGAGTATAATTTTTTCTGGATGGTGCCAGTGTACTTCTTGGACAAAATTTGGATTTTTTGGAGTGATATAGCAATTATTTTTCATGGTGTAATATTCCTGTGATGTCTGACTTACGTTTGTGTGAAACTGGCTCTGCGTCTCCGTGGCTTATGGCCCCGACGTCACACTTCATTAAGGACACGTTCAACAGAAACCTGTGCACCCGGAACCTTCTCCACCACCTTCTCTGTCTGCCTATAGCTTGGCCTGACCTCCTCCTTGCCGGGTGCCAGCTAACACCTGTCCCGCCCCATGCGTGCCCTTCCTCCCAGAGGTATCCTTTCCCAGACAGCTGAACCTCTATCCCAGAATCAAGGCTTTACCTCTGGATAGTCCCACTGTCTCAAACAGATTTGCTGCCCCACCTTTGCCCCATTTCAACACTCCAGTTCTGGCAGAAGGAGCCATTTTCAGATCAGGATGTCCTGTCGACCTCCCTCCTCTCCACATATTTATACACTTTTATATTTGCCCCTTTTCAAACCAGAGCTGTTAAACCAAAGAAAAACATGCCAGTATAAACCAATTGAATCTTGATGGCAACTGTAGTGTCAAAGTTCTGATTACAGATGTGTGCTGCTGCCTCCAGGACTTGCTGTGTTTTTCCAACGATGAGACCATGCTACTCTTAATCCAGGATTTCTCTCCCCTCCACAGATGCTGGGCCCTTGTGTGAAGATCAGCTGAAGGGCAGCTGAAGGGACCAGTCAACATGGTCCCCAAATTCTATTTTGCAAATTTATTAAAACTGATATCACCAGCACAACCAATATTTTTTTGTTCTACCGCTAAATGTCGGAGATTTATCATGCAAACATCCTAGGGGTTTATGTAGGTACTTTTGGACCTAAGTCCAGTGGGTTTGATGCCGGGCCAGACACAATATCCCTGCCCTGCCAAAAGTCTACGCTAAGCTCACCATCAGCAAGCTGTGAACGTCTGTCTGAGGGCCACAGTAAATCCTGCCTGTGAGCCAAGGAGCTAAATAACTGCCCTGCCCCACAGCTCCCTGCTATCAGCTGCTCCCCAGACTCCTGATAACAGGGCCCCCTGGAGGCAGCATGCAGGACTGCAGACAAAATTGTGTCAGTCTCCATTGATACTACTATTGAAACCAGTTATATATTATTTCATTTACCTGAATTGTAACAAATACAAAATACAAAAGTGTCGGCTCTTTTCTCAAGTGGATGAAATAAAGGAAGGAGAAGTCACAGAATATCTAATTAAATAAAGGTTACTGTCAAGCAATTATTAGTACAGAATACTTTTCACTCTCAACCAATTCACATACCTTTCATAAGAGCTTAATCAGTTCATTTTCTGCAAATGCTGCATCACATTCATAAGCAGGCCTTCACAGCTATGTTCTGCTTTCAAATGTTTTTTTTTATTATTATTTTGAGCTGACTGGCAGTCTGCATAACTCAGTGGAATGTTAGCTGCTTAACCCGAGGGCCATGGGTTCAAGTCCCTTGATAGCTTGGCAGAAGAATGATGTGTTCTTTCTCTGAAAAACTGAGTGGCTGAAAAAAATCACTACAGGATGTGAGGCGATTCACCTATATACTGTAACATTGAGGGCTGTGTTGTGCAAGTTAGGATCTTGTGCCTGTTGTCCAAAAATCACTGTTTATCAGAGTGATTTGGCATTGGACTCTTGTATATGGTCCCCAAAATGTATGCTTTGTAAACAACTTTGTCTTCTGAATATACTGCTGCCCGTATTGCCTACTCAGCCATCTACATAGGAGGAAACTGAAAACTCTTATAGATACAGGATACTTTATGAGAGCTAAACTGAGCTGATTGCCTGAATTCAGCAACGTGCTCAATATGGGAGGTGGGACAGTTCCTTATGGAGCACACCCAGCTGTATGGTACATGCGGTCAGTCTCACTGTATCATTACTATCATCTATACTGTACTGTAATTGCATTGTAATTGCATTGTAATTGCCAGAATGGTTTTCTGTTTACCACTCAGCCTTTTGGCATGTAATCAGCAGGGGTTTCCTGCAGAAACGTTTTGCGGATAGCAGTTGTGTTTTGCCTAAGAAAATTATACATGTACAGTATTCTTACGGTTAACCAAAGATGTAAATTCATTTTCTCGAAAACCACATGCCTAACATAAATGAGGGAGGCTCTCTGAGTGACTCCAGAGGCTAGCTCTCAAACCCAGGGACATGGGAAAAACACAGTGCTAGCATATCGAACATGCAGCCCTCTTTCCGTAAAGCGCAACGAATACGTCGTTCTGTCAGGATTTTTTTTGCGGTTTGTTCAACTTGAGACTTGTGAGCATCCCGCGATCCAACAAACAAGGGAGCGATTTCTATTACATAATTCCATCCATCCATCCGTCCATCCATTTTCCAAACCGCTTATCCTACTGAGTCGCGGGGGGTCCGGAGCCTATCCCGGAAGCAATGAGCACGAGGCAGGGAACAACCCAGGATGGGGGACCTGCCCATCGCAGGGCATACTCCCTCACACATGTACTCCAATGGGCAATTTAGCAACTCCAATTAGCCTCAGCATATTTTTGGACTGTGGGGGGAAACCGGAGTACCCGGAGGAAACCCCACGACGACATGGGGAGAACATGCAAACTCCGCACACATGTGACCCAGGCGGAGACTCGAACCTGGGACCCAGAGGTGTGAGGCAATAGCGCTAACCACTGCACCCCCTTCCGTAACATGCCGCCCCTTACGTAACTCCTTTAGTGGAAATATACTCTTATATACATCTAATTCGTATGTGTTCAGCATTTACACAAGGCCGTTCCCTCTAGGGTTAGGTCAGGCACTTCAGCCTGTCAGACTAATTATTTGTCCCCCTGGATTCCCACCCACTTGCTGATCCCCTACTTCAGCACCGGATGCCCTTAGGAGCAGAGTGGCATGCTGTGACTGTTTCTTCCATGTTTGTCACTGTTGAAGGTAGTGACAGCTTCTGTTCTCCGTGTCACCCCCTTCAACAGCAGCGGCCATGCACTGTTCTGAAAAGGGCACAGTTAATTGTACGGTAAACAAGGCCAAAATCCCTATAGGTGGTCATTAGACTGCAGAAAATTAAGGCAATACTTGAGGAAGCCATTCTGCCCTTGAAAAGCCAAACATAAACACTGTGTAATATTGTATAGGGAGCTCGGTTGAAGCAAGAGGTCCCTGTAGATGAATGAATGATGGAAGTGACAGTAACAAAGCTCCAAAAAAAGGTCTTTGTTCCACCAGAAAGAAATTCATGCTGGTATGAGTGTCCCTCAGGCAGTCTCATAAAAGCTTGGTCGGACTGAGGTGATTGGAAAGCCATACGAGATTAATAATTTTGTTCCAGTCCTGCAGAACCTGTTTCTGTCAGAGATGTCATCGGATTACTGCCGTCCAAGCCTGGAATAACATCTGCAGTATAGCGTACAGATGACGGCGTAGGATTCTGCCCGCTAATGGGATGAGGTGGAAACTACTTTGAACTTATCGACTCTACTCCATCTTTCGGTGCAGACCAACAGTGAAGCATCATACTAATCAACAATGGACCTTCTCCTTCCATTACTCCTTGGGATCTTTTTTTTCTTTTGAAATCCTACCACCTCCATCACCCCCCCTTTAAAGAGGACAACTTCATTTTTAATTTTCATTGCAAATTCAATGACTTAGGTGAACCCACTCCACACCCACCCACTCCCCTACCCTATCACCATAATAATATCCAGACCAACATCGAAAGAGACAGATGAATATGAAAAAACAAGACTATGACCAAAGAGACAGACAGACAGACAGACAGACAGACATGGCAGGATGTGAGAAAAAAAAACAGGTATTGCAGGTAGTTGTCAGGGTTTGCGGGAGTAGGACAGGCAGGCAAGCGGGCAGGAAGCAGGCAAGGAGGCGAAAGTCGGGGGAAACTGGGGATTTATTACTGGAAGAAGGGTACGGACAGGACAGATCAACGATACTGACATCTAACATCAATGACGGACGAAAGGCAAGGCAAGACGTGGACTCAAATGGACTGGGAGAAAACAATCGGACACAGCTGGGCAAGATCAGGGAAGCACATGTGGATAATCAGGGGGCGTGGCACACACGTGGATAATCAGGGGGCGTGGCACACACGAGGATAATCGGGGGCGTGGCACACACGAGGATAATCAGGGGGCGTGGCACACACGTGGATAATCAGGGGGCGTGGCACACACGTGGATAATCAGGGGGCGTGGCACACACGAGGATCGGACATGGCAGTAGTGGGATAATGAAGGAGTGTATGTGCTGATGTAGGAGTGGAACCAGAGATCAAAAATGAGATTCTGGTGAAAGTTTGCCATATGTCTGTCTGTGTATGTGTGTGTGTCTGTGTGTGTGTGGGGGGGGTGTTATGTTTACATTGCATTGTGGGGACCATTGATGTCCCATGATGTCCCCCACAATGTAATGCAAACCTGTTATTTTGAAGTTGTGGGGACTATTTTTTAGGGCCCCAGAAAGATCTGTGAATGTAATAAAAAAACTAAAAATGCCAAAAGTCTCATATTTTGCTTGGTTACTTATAGTTCAGTTTAGGGCCGGGTAGGGGTTAAGGTCGTCATGTTGGGATTACAGTTTTCCCCCTAGAAATTAATGTAGATTTCCCCACAAAGACATAATTACAAACCTGTGTGTGTTTGTGTGTCTGTGTTTGTGTGTGTCGGTGTGTGTATGGCAGAGTCAGAGAGGTTATTTAACAGGTGACTTTAATGAGATGATAAAGGGGCCCCAGACATTCTCAAAGTGTGAGGTTTGGTTCTGGAGAGTTACTTCATTCCAAGTAGATGTATCTTATTTTCCAGTTTAGGAGGGTAGCTTTCTTGGCGATAGTTTCCATTTTGTATTTTTTATTTGTGGGTTTATTATTGAAAGATCTCCAAGCAAACAGAGGGATGGAGATAGTACAATAATGCAGATCAATATACGAGAAATTCTGTTAATGACTTCTTGCCAGAAATGTTGAATAGGAAGGTAGACCCAGAGTCTGTGAAAACCATCTTATACATTCTGTGCTGGGTGATGTGAGTTGTGCACATTACCTTGTACTGTACTGTATTTGTTTTAAATTAGTGTTGTTAGGCTTTGTGAATTTATTCCTGAAAATCTAGATCCAGAATTCCATATTGGTTGTAACTGACAAATCTTGTTCCCAGGCCGTGATTGTGATGGAATTTATTGTGTCCACGGTTGACATTAGTTTGTATAATTTGGAAAAGACCTTTTTTTGGTTGGTTATTTTATTGATTTATTCTAAGAATGGGAATGGCAGTAAATTGTTATTTGACATATTGATTTTAGAGGGACTTTAGTTGCAGGTACTGAAGGAATGATATATTTCCTGTTGTGCTTCTGGACCAAATGTTGGAAGGTAAAGAAGCTGTGAAAAGGTGGTGGAGGTAAGTGATACTGTTTTGTTTCGATGTGCTAAAGATAAATGATGTTTTGTTGAGTAGAAAGTCCAGATAATTCAATTCCAATTCAAAATCAATTCATTTTTATATAGCGCCTTTCACAACAGAGTTGTCCCAAAGTGCTTTACATGGATGTGTTGTGATATATAAACCCTCATTAGAGAGAGATACAGAACGAGAGAAAGGAAGGAAAGAAATTAAATTAAAGAAAGTCAGAAGACAGCGGAGGAGAGGAACCAAAAAGTAAGGAGAAAAAAAACCTCTGGGGGTCTAAGGTCAACTGGCTGCCCACCCCCCACCCCCAGAAAAGAGTGGACATGCTTGCAAAAGGTAAGGTCATGCCATACTGGAGTGTATTCATAGGGACTCAGCATATGTTTGGAGTTTTTGCTGCATTTCCAGCAGGCTGTCAGAGTTCTCCAATTACAACGTGGTCTTTTATAATAGTATTGAGGAGATCAGAGATGGTAACGTGGCCATTTTGATCTGGGGTGTATATTTTTCCAAGCGAATTGGTAATATATAAATTTTTACAATTGCTATTTTGCTAATTAATGAATGGGGTCAGTTTATCCAGCGGTTTAAGTCGATTTCTATTGTTCAGATTAATAGAGTTTAGATGAGAACTGTGAAAGTCTTGTGGGAATATTTATGCCCAGACACTTTATGTTAGCAGTGGAAATGGGGAAAGGTGGGTTTTGAGCTGCAGTATCCCAGAGTGGACATCTTGCCTGGTCTCCCTGTGCAGTGTAAGGCTCGTTGATATTAAACGATCAGTGATGATTGTGGTCACTGGTGAACTGTATAGCATTCATATTCTGGATTCTCCAAAACCACATTCACGTAGTGTTTCAAATAAAAATTTCCAATTTGCTCTATCAAATGCCTTTTCTCCATAAAATGATACATTTGTTCCCATTTTATTTTGTTTCATCACATTAATTAAGTATCTGCATATGGTATTTGATTTGTAAGATACTCTTTCCATCTAGATTCAAGCCTGAAGTCAGTTTTGAGACTGTTTTGTTTACGTAGTCAAAAGTTAGCAGACTTAGCCCAGTAAGGCCATGACAGCTGCTGATGGCGGATTACGCAGTTTGCTCCAGATGTTTGAAAGTATGTGTGATGTCCATATATGGAATGACCTGTACATCACTACATGATCTCAGCTGTATATTACTCGTACTGGATTTTGTGAAATCATCTATAACGGCCCTACTTGACCTCACATGCCTGCCTATATATTGACATTCTTATTGCGTTTTTCACTTGGGTTGGTGCGAAGTCGCAGTGCTTAGCATGGTTCCTTCACACCTCAAAAACTAGGCTGCGAGTGATAAGCCTTGTTTGGTGACGTTTGCACATTCACTGCGTTTCTGAGCGGTTTCCTCCAGGTGCTCCAGTTTCCTTTTACAGTCCAAAAACATGCTCAGGTTCATTAGAGTTGATAAACTGTCTGTAGGTGTGAATGGTGAATGTGCCCTGTGATGGACTGACCTGTCATAGGTCATTTTCTGCCTTGTGCCTGTAGCTTCCAGGATAGGCCCTGGACCCCTACAACCCTGAATGGGACAAGTGGGACCAGAAAATGGATGATGGGTGGATTTGCATATTCTGTGCTAATTGATTCAAGGATTATGCAAGAGAACAAGATTATTTGTGGAATATACATATTAAGAATATAGATGCATCGTCCATACTACTTATTCAGTACCTGAGAGTGGTGGCATTGGGAATAGTGAGCACTGAGATGAGGTCTCAGACACCACAGACGGTGAAGCTGGTCTCCTTCAGCCTCCGCATTGAGTCATTCCTGACCTTCACAAAGGGTCGTACAGAGAACTGTCAGCATGTTTCTACAAGGAGGCAAAATAAGACCAGACAGGAGGCACTTACCATCACTTAAGTTTTTTGCCATTTCACTAAACTGCCGGCAGTCTGTTCTCCTTTAGGTCCATGTTTGTTTAGTGCGCAGGTCCTCTGCTCCCCGTTCCCGGTCCTGCTGCCCCAGACCAGGTACCAGACCAGGGACAGGCCGCACAGGCGGGAACGGTGGGAACGTGGTGCAGCATTCTTCTACCACCAGCCCGCCAGGGCCAGGTCACCGAGGCCGGCCACTTACCCCTGGGGGGGGGGTATTTATATAGACAGGCTCTGACCCACGTTTGTGTTGGCGCTCTTGATTTTCAGCTCTGAGAAAGCATGAAGAAAAAAGTCGACTTATTTCCAGGGTCCACTTGAGGTGTTTCCGCATTTCTAGACTTTTTTCGACTCGTGCAGAGGGTGCGTGAGGTGCCAGGCAAACAGAATGGTGCTCAAATGCAGTACATACGCATTGTGTCATAGGGTCATTGTGCCTGGGTCCCAACAAAAACCAAAATATATCAGCCTGTAAAAAAGAAATCGAATAACAGGCATTCATGTCTTCCACTTATGATGAAGTACGTTAAATCGCTTGGTTTTTAATGACTGCAGGAGTCACAGCCAATTAAGGACACTGTGGCTTAAAGCCAGCTGCCGGTCACTTTAGCCACAGTATGTATTTACTTTTATGTTGGGGAAGCATGATATTGAGGTGTGGTCGCAGTGTCTGAGAACCAGGCTCCTGGCCAGGGAGTCTTCAGAGGTGTCAAAACTCCATGATGGAAAACTGAGAGTGACTAAAAGAGTGTGAAATGGATGACTAACCCTAACCCTAGATCACTGTGAGATAAATGACTAAGACATATCTTGTGAACTGCTTGCAGAACTTTCTTTGTGCATACTGGACAACAAGACCACAGAACTCAAGAGGACAAGGCACTTGGAGAACTCCATGATGAGATTTTAAAAGGCACAGAGAAGACTGAGAAGAGAGAGAGAAGTATGAAATTTTGGCCTTTTTCAGATATGCCAATGCAGAATTGACTTATTTATGAATTATTAGAAAAGCAATAAATGAAAGCTGCAAAGGTGCTAACATCTAGATGTTCAGATCTTCTCAAATTCTTCTAAAACAGAGAAAGTTCTGACAAAATAAGGGTCTAATCTTCGGTTGTGCTGACGTCTTGTGGGCATTTCAAGGAACCGGAGAATGAAAGGTCTCTGTCAAGTGCATTGAAATTTAATTTTCTAGTTAAAATGTAACATTTATGTTAGCAATATATACAGTCTGGCCCTATGACTCTATCTCTGACCCTTTAACTCTTTCTACATTCCACTGTGCTGGATGACGTAACCCTGATCTAGTGAACGTATACTTCCTCACTTATTTAGGTTTGAACATGTCTGGTGACCCAACCCCCTCAAGCACCAATAAGACCAAATTAGAAATTTTCATTCTACAGGAAATCTCCGAAGATTGTTTTATTTTTTTATTTTTTTGCCAGGAATTATATTTGTAGCATAGAACATGCTTTTCTCCTTTTTGGAGTTTGATATATACTGTTTTACTGGGGAACGGAAGACTTTCAGACAACTTGATTAAAGTTAGATTTATTAAAATGTAACCACAGTCCATGGTGGAAATGGAAAGAGAATTATGGGGGTCTTAAAAGGACTTTTATTCGGGGGGGGGGGGGTGTTAAACCCCTTTTTCACTGTGGGTGGTATAGGCTAATATCAAAGCCTTTTCAGGAACATCCCATCACTGCAACACACAGGGCTTAAAAAGAGTTCCCACCATGCAACTGCCCAGCTGATGCTACCTACAGTGGTGTGTGGACATCATGAGGGGCAGGAAAGCGTCATTTCAAGGTCAACCTCACTCGGGTGACAGCACCATTCAACTGAGCTGCAGTGTAAATGCCCCACAGAGCACCTGAGGTGTAAAATCCAGGCGGCTCATCAAAGTGCATCTCACTCCAAATGCTGAAAATGCTTAATGTCCCTCTGAGGCCATTGACTATTAACCCAGGCTAATGTCACATGACACAGAGTGAGTCATATTTGGAGTGTTCAGCTGGACCACAGCCTCTGCTCCCTCGCTAATTAGAACATTAGAAATAACCCCAGGCGAGAAATGAACTACTTCTTGCCTTCTTTTAATGGCCTGTTAATATAGCTTAAACCAACCACTTGTTTCCATTATGAGAAAAGTTAATTTACCCTTAACCTTCCTGACCAAAGAATGAATTTAATGTATGTAATTATCTCCAGAAAGATGCATGCCTTTCTACTTAAAGTCAATCTGTCTTGTAATGCATTTGATAATCAAGTAAACAGCATGTAACTTACATTACAGCAGCTAAGTCAACTCAGACATTTCAACTTCTATTCTCTAATTAGCAGGAGAGTTAAAAGTCAAACATACGTGCCAGTACTTGTAATCCCAACAGGGTTAATTAAAACGACATACGGTGTACTATTGGATCTTATTTCTGCACGGTTTGTCAGAGTTTGGCTAGACTGTAACAGTTTAAATCTAAGAAAAATTCAACTATCGAAGAGCTTTGGCTATCTGGTAAGGTCAGGGCAATGTTTGACCAACTATAAAAACTGTCTGTTGTAATGGCACTTATGTTATGAATTATTGGATGCTGAGCTGTGCATTAGGTTTAACCTCCTATTATACTGTAGGATGATTTTAGTGTCAGAGTTGATCTCACCATTGGCTCTTGATATTCATGTGAAGCTCTGAGGCTCATAAAATTTGGAAAATTGTCTAATTCTCATTACCTATTATTTAAAGCTATTTAAGTGTATATTTGCTCATACAAAAAAAAAAAAACATTTTTTTTACATTAGAACATATACAAATAAATAGTAAAACAATAAAAATCAACAAAACATTTTTTAGATGGCTAGAAGAACACCACTCTCCTCAGGTGCACCCCAGCCATTCCATGTGTTTGTTCAATTTCACCATCAGCTCATTTAATTAATTAACTTAATTGGTTAAAGAACTTGATTAGCCAAACATGGCGTGCTTGGAGTCAAGAAATACACTGGAATACTGGATGGTTATCGCAGATACTAGGGTGATCTTAGGGGAAGTTTTTAAAAGGCTTAGCTAACAGACTCTGACAGACACATCACTGTATTATTATCAGTTTAACACCAACATGAAGATCACTGAGACATAATTACCACTGGTACATTAGGATTTTTGCTCAGTACTGTATATTACTGCTCAAAGAGACAATTTTGCCCTTGAGAGGTAAAGTGGTCTATCCCACAAAAACAAAGTTTTGAGAAAATGAGCTCCAAAGTTGAAATTAAAAAAAAAAAATCAATGTGCCTATACCCTACAATTGATATATTCAATAAAAAGGGGGTATGGGTCAATGTGGATTAGCCCACCTTACCTCTCAAGGGCATAATTACAAGCTGGTGAATGGTGTGGACAAAATAAACAAAATAGTGGCAGTGGAGGATTGGACAGAAATATCATGTGACTAGAACACTGAGCTCAGGAATGTACTGCAGTGCTACTGGGCTGCCACTGTTAGCCACCATAGTCACAGTATTCTGTCAGACTCTCTGCACGCTAATTCATCCCTCATCCCCCCCGCCCCCCACTCCTACATACCTTCTGTCATGGTGAAGAAATTTATTTCAAACTGGACCACTGGTGCAGAGCCTGCTCCGCTAGCATGAGATGCAGCAAGGCTCCATCGCAGTGTAGCAGCTGTGGGTAAGCAGTCCCATGCTTGCTTTGTTTACAGCAGTGTCTTCACACTGACCGGTCCGGACCACACAGAGAGCTCAGCTTGTGGAGCAGCTGTCAGGGACGTGGAGCAAGATATCTGCACTGAAAGGGAACATTCTCATCTCCTTTCCTTAATGGCAATGCTAAGAGTTTTACGTGTTAATACTTTGTCGCCTGTGCTGTATTTTCCATAGTGGTTCACAATTAAATGCCAGACTCAAATATTTACTTGTGTTACAGATCAGTGGAGGATTCATTAGCAGGGACTGAAATTGAATATGGGTAGAAGCTTTTGGACAAATAGGGAAAATTACAGTAGCCAAAGGAAACCCTCACAGATTTGAAAACTTACAAACTGCAGACATAAGAGCAAGAGTCAGCATCACAGCACTGGAGCAAGCAGGCCACTGTCCTCACATTTGAAAAATGCATTCCTTATTTTTGTTAAATATCAAAATACTAGTACATTCTGATTCATAGGAATCTCTGCTACCTTTGTTGAGAATACTGCACAACCCTGCTCTGAAGGTTGGCAGAAGAGCTGTTCTGTCATTGTTCCTCTTTGGTTCTTTTGCAACTGTCTTCGTACACGTCCCAAAACTCCATTTCCCATGAGACCTTAGGACACCACGTGCACACTGCTCCTTAGCACACTGGGGGTTGACGCGTTCCTCCAGGTCTCTCCATCGCTCTGCTGAGTCTGGAATTAAAGTTTCCAGCCCCTTGTCGCCATACCTGCTGTGCTCACTGACATTTCTCTTGTTCCGCATGAAACATTTGAATTTCCAGCAGCTTTTCTCCACCACAGCTGTGACCTCTGACACAGTTTCTTCTACATATCCCCTCCTGATGGGCTATACCCTCCTGCATCTGCATTCTCCTCACAGGTAAGGCCTTTCCACGCATATACAAGTGCTCATCTACTCCCTAATTCAGGATAAACACTTACGGCTCTTGGATATTCTTTAATGTGGCTAAAAGTGATTGAATAAATCACAGCCACTAGCTGTCACCCAGCCATGGGCTAATGATTGACTAATGCCCATATGCTGGACTTTTCCATAAATCGCAATTTACTTGCTCCATTTCCATTACACAATGTGCTGGACTATGTTATATCATTGGTATGAACTGTCGAGATGAAACGAAGGCATTTCATACCCGGTTGACGCGTAAAAAAAACACACTGCTGACAAAACCACAGCGAAGGGCCCATCCACCATGTGGCACTGATACAAACCATGACGAACAGCGCCGGAGTCGGGGGACGTGTTCCTCCAAGAGGCAAACTAGTTCAGCTACAAAATCACTCTGCACTGTGGCATTACTGAGACTTCACTTATTACGAGACCTTTTCCACAATGTCAGAGTTAAATGGGCTGCCTGTGTTACCAAAAGAGCGATGAAAACAAAAGGATAATATGTATAATTACTTTAAAGTTTATTGTTAAAGTCTGAAATAATATGCAATCATTGCTCCAAGATCTTGACCAGTATGCATACATAAGTACCCCATTTCTTTTAAAATAAGAATTTGAAGTGATTGAAAGGGCTAAATTAATTATGCTGAAATATAAATTGTGTTCAACTGGCCAGCAATCAGGGAGAATCACCAATTACAAATTAGCACTGAGTCATTTTCAGCCCCATCTGATTTTAGCCGGTAATGTCCTATTTGCCAAAGGAAAGGGGACGTTTTTAAAACCAGCCACTATCACTAATTAAAAAACTCAGGGAAAGTCATTTTAGGTAATTCTGTGCTTTGCACGAACAGCACTAACTCTAAACTCTCTCTAAACTCATACATCAAGTTAAATGTCTTCTGAGATTGATATTTATATAACTCATAATGTTAATTATAAATGTATAATGTACTTTTAAGTGTACAGTAATTTCAGATATTTCTGTACTCTGAAAATTATTCACAATGTTATATGAAACATTTAGTAAAAATCAGCAATAAGGTTTTCTTTAGCAGTTAGGCAGTTCTGTACCACATCTTTAGCAGTTAGGCAGTTCTGTACCACATCTTTAGCAGTTATGCAGTTCTGTACCACTTCTTTAGCAGTTATGCAGTTCTGTACCACTTCTTTAGCAGTTAGGCAGTTCTGTACCACTTTAGCAGTTATGCAGTTCTGTACCACTTCTTTAGCAGTTAGGCAGTTCTGTACCACTTTAGCAGTTAAGCAGTTCTGTACCACTGCTTTAGCAGTTAAGCAGTTCTGTACCACTGCTTTAGCAGTTAGGCAGTTCTGTACCACTTCTTTAGCAGTTAGGCAGTTCTGTACCACTTTAGCAGTTAAGCAGTTCTGTACCACTTCTTTAGCAGTTAGGCAGTTCTGTACCACTTCTTTAGCAGTTAGGCAGTTCTGTACCACTTCTTAGAGAAAGAGCAGATAAAAGACTGATACTTCTTGTTTTTGGGTCTTAATCCCTCTATGTGTCTTCTGGCTGATACCCCCAATACAGAGAAAAGAAGAGAAAATTTATGGAGTTCAGCTATTTCTGTCAGAACATAGGGAGTATTTCTGAGATAACGGATCTTCTGTTTTGACTTCTTACGTGAGGAATGTGGCTTTTTCATTTTCACTGCAGCTTCCGGCTCATTCTCTCCCTACTTCAGAGGTCTTCCTTGATAATGGCAGAACGGTCCTCGCTCTCAGCAACCGAGATACCAAAACTCAGCAGAGCATCTGACTCTATCTCACCGGTCATTCTTACAAACAAGGAGTTTACAGTATTGGAGATGTGCAAATGTATTCCTTTGGGGAATACCCTTTAAACAATATTAAGATAAGTAGGATACTAACATTGGAATGTACTAATTGAAGAGTATGGGTCAAAAATCAGTACCTTCCTCTGGAAATTATGCAGATAGAAAATATTGGTTCACACTTTAGGCATGCCATATATATTTAACCAAAACAAAGTATATTTGGCCAGTATAGGAGATTGTATGTCACATAAAAACATGATATCTGAAATTAAACACCACAGAACTCCAGTGAGACAGCGACTTGGAAAACATCTTTTGCAGATTATCATTATGCTGTAATGGATTTTGCTATGTGGGTAATATCACTCTCATAATAATGTCAATGTTGTATTTTATTGGAACATTAAATTTTTCCCCGCAGTTGTCTCACAGGTTTTTCAATCACTGAACCATGAAACCATTTATTTTTTTTACATAAATGTCAGACCAATGTGCTCCTTTTACCTTCAAGTGAATGTCTAAGCGCTAGTGCTGGGCATTTTTTAAAATTCATTTACAGGGCAGACTATAGCACACACCGGCCCTTGAAAGGCATTTTAGTGAACTGAGTCACCTGGTGGTATTGTCGCAGGCCGAATCGGAGATCTGCTTTGGCCATTAGAAATTTCCACAGAGAGGAGTGCTAAGCCATCCCGGGAAGTGATTTACTGCACCTTCCCAGCTCGTAATCCTGGCTGCATGGATCCTTTAGGAAAATATGCCAGCTGGGCTCCTGCCACCGTCCGCTGCCGCCTGCCCCGCTGGGGTGATCTCTGTGTCACGTGAATGACCATGGTTTGCAGTTCGGTACAAACCAACCAGTCTTAGGGTTTAGCTGTAAGGGCATTGTGGAGGCACAGGCCTGCATTAACATCAATTCAATTTACTTTTATATAGCACCTTTCGTAACAGGTGTTGTGATGCATTTGTCGCAGCGCTGGGCTCAGAGTTCAGGGGAACCACCCCTTAAGACACCGACTACGCCACCCCGGGAATTGCGCCCAGGGAAATAGTTCCTAAGCTAAATGAAACTCCAAGAGAAAGGTACTCAGGTCCGTTATACACGGCAGCAAGAGACGTGGCTCCACTTACAATCCTTTATTAAAACAAAATTAAAAACACCATCCACACGACGAGATAAAACCTCGGGGCTGGTCCACACAGGGTAGGAGGTTAAACAGTTAAACAACAGATGGCATCCTGAAACAAAACACTACAATTCCCATGCATACACGCAATACAACATGCCACCACAAAGTTCCCTTCCTCCCTTATGGCATCCCAACCCCAAAGAATCTTAAAACACACAAGATAAAATCCCTCACATTCAATACAAAAAAGGAGAGAAAACAAGAGCGGAGGCAAAGAGGCAAAGAGGCAAAGAGGCAAAGAGGCAAAGCAGCAGCAACTGCAGGACAGGCAATCCAGACCGCAGCTGTAAAAGCAGGCAGAGCAGCAATGCTTAATGGCGTAGTGATCTCCAACCAGCCGGATAAACTCCCTCCACGTTGCCAAACAGCCGCCTCCAATAAATCCGTCGTATGCAGATCTTTACCACGAAGTCAGGTAACCGGAAGAACCTTGCCAGCGTTCGACCCCCAGCCAACCACTGCCATTTTTATAGGGCGCTACCACGAATTACAATACAAATCGGCCCGCCCATTTAAAGGCACAGGTACTTAAAATAGTCATACTGCCACACATTCCTGGACCGTTTATACAGAATAATTCAAAAACAGAGAAAAGGCAAGACAATGTATAAAGAATAAACAAAGAAAGTCTGATCACAATAGGAACCAAAAACAAACTGAGAGAAGTGACTAGAAGACACTAGAAAGAAGTGAGAAAAAAACCCTCTGGGTGTCCAAGGTCAACTGTCAAGGTGTAAAGGTCAAGGTGTAAATTGTGGTCAAGGTCAAAGCCAAAGTCCAACGACGAGTCGATTCTCCATGCCGGCCTGTGTAGGGTGGAAGACTGAAGGCTGCACCCACGATGTTATACTCTGTAAGTCACATCCACAATGCCACCCCTCCATTGGACTGAACCAGGACTCCAGCTCAGATGGTGCCCACCCTGCTACAAGATGTTTATTGTGCAGTGTGTGTTCCCAGATAATAACCACATTATCCAGTCCTGACCATTACAATTGTCTAACCTAATGTATACAATTATCCATTGTCTTGGATAGTCAGGAAATATCATAGTTTGGCAATGTTTCGTAGCTGCAGGAAGCACACCTTCGACGTTGCATCCATATGTGATTTGAATGAGAGGCTTGTATCTAAGGTCGCCACTATTTAGCTTGGTGTGGCAGGGATGCGGTGGGTATATAAAAGAGTAATTTCAGAAGTGGTGTTTATATCTTCCCAGTGGTTACATTTGCATTTGTCCAAACCTGAGGGCTTGCTAACATCGCTTTTGTGTTATTTCAGTAGGCCACAGTTTTGGCCTGTATAGAATTAATGCATAGCAGTTATGTGCGACTCTGTTTGCTTTTGTGGCTCTATGTGGGTCCATATGTAGTTAGACTTCTTTATTTTCCTTTTACATGCTGTTTTTGTTTGCATATCAATCCGACCATTCATAAAAGGCGGGTAATGTTCGCTGTGCTCTCTGCCATTTTCCAGACAGATTTATAAGCCTTTTCCCCAGATATTTTAAACAAATGCACTATGTTAAAACTTAGAATTCTGGAGGAAGGTAAATAGATTAGCACAAATACCACATTTGAAAAAACATTGCACACATTTGGCTTTGCAGCTCTGCCACAATTCGGGCTCGCGGTGGCAGCCTGGGTTCACTGGGGTTTGTGGTGTTTGCTTGTGTGTTTGGGGGCGGACTGGGCAGAGTCGTAACCAATAACAACATCAAAAAATACGGCCAGGCCTGGGGCCTATAGCTTGCCTGGTTGCCGAGAAATTTTCTGAATAATAAAATAAGTAACAAGATTGAATAAAATCTGAGCAGGCCCCTTGAAATGGACTGGGTTCTTCCACAACTTCAGAGTGCGAATTTGTGGGGGGGGGGGGGGAGACCAGCGAGTCTGCAGCGACATGCGCTGATGGACGAGATCAAAGATGCACCTGGCAGACACCCAGCTGGAGAAGCTGGTACAGGCATCTGAGCAAAAAGGATAACCTGACACCATTTCTGAAGACCGCCAAAAGGAGCCAGGATGCTGGTCCATAAGCGTTAAATGGGGCAGCCCTTCCATTGCATGCTGTAAAAGCTGTCATTGTGTGGAGTATTTATGAGGCTAGCAGCGTCGTTTCCATGCATTCATTCATTCATTCATTTATTTGTCTGTCTGTCTATTTATTTGTTTGTTTACATTTTAAGCTATAAAACCGTATTTACCTATTGTTATGAAAATATATTTAATCTTTTAGATGTCATGAGGGATTCCGAGTGTAATATTATATCTCCATTCTCCCTGTATGTTTTTCCGAAAACCATGGCTTCAATCAAGGATGTTAAAATACCACCAAGATTCACACCCTGAACCTGGAGAACCTCCACAAAGACACACCTAGGATTTGCATGAGACAAAGGAAAGCCTTCAGTTTAATGGATGAGGCAAATGTAATATGATGAGTTTTAGGGCAGATGCTTGACGCTGCTCAGGTAAATTGAGTTTGTGGAGAAGTCCATGCATTGGATAATGATGCTACTCTTGCTCAAAAACAGTTACTTAATAGAGGCATGGGGTTAGAGAGCAGGGTCAGCCAGCTTCCAGGGGTAGTTGAAGGGCTTGATTGAAAGCCTTAAGTTCATAGCGCTATGCTAGCATCCCTGGGACTTGGACACAGAACTTTCCATAAAAGGAGATGGATGTCTAACAAAATGAGCTATGTAGATATTTTCTCATACTGGTGTCCCTGTGAGTGAATGTGTAATTAGTGCAATCCCAAAATGTTTCTTCTCAAAAAATCTCCTATCCCCAATCATTAACGTGAAACCTGACTTTGGGCTTACGATCTCATAGCTAAATGTTCACTGGGAATTACATATACTGTAACACAAAGATCTCAATCTGCAGAGACATCAGAAGAGCTGATCAAAGAAGATGCCTTGGACATTGCTGACAGTCAGTCCTCGGTATCCAATCCCACATGGTGGGCAGCAGTGCTTGGATTACACAGTGCCAAGTATTAGAACATGCACTGTATGTCCAGGAAACCATTTTTACTAGACAGAAGCAGAGCCATGTGCCACTTACAGAATCCCTTTGATGGAAGCACATATCCTGGCCTTTCTGCTGATTTGGTAATAAAGGCTCTGGGTCCATCATGAAGTTCTGGTGACAGCTCTGTTGCTAGAAAGCTGGGGGAAAAAAAACAACACTGCAGGGGTCTGGATTTGCAACTTAAGGATTATAGCTGGTGAAATCTGAAGCTGTCTATAATTCTCATTGCAGCATGAATGGTTTATTTATGACAGCCAATTCAGGATGTAGAGTTTTATGGTTCTGGAAAAAAGCAGATCATTTATGGACAAAAGCTCTTAGAAATTCAGCTCATCATATCCTTTTCCTGAAAAACAGATGAAGGATTTGCAAAGAACTACGTAGTAAGCAGAGGCACATTCTGAGAACTATTGAGGACCAACCCACTTTAGCAATGGAATAAGAACACGGACATAAAGTAGGTGCAATTGTATTATCACATCCATACCTCTCATTGTTCAAATCTGCTATCAAGCATGTGTGTGTGTGTGTGTGTGTGTGTGTGTGTGTGTGCTTGTGTATTTACAGTAAATGCCCCCACAATATGATAAAAACCTGTTATTTTGACACAAGTGGAAACTCAGTTTAATAAAATATTTGTCAATGCAATCAAAAAAGTAAAAATTACAAAAGTCTCCTAGCAGGTTTGGTTATTTTTGTTTAAGATTAGGGCTGTGTAAGGGTTAAATTTGTCGTACTTGGGATTAGGATTATGGCCATAGAAATTAATGGAGAATCCCCACAAAGATATGAATAACTATAATGTGTGTGCCTGTGTGTGTGTGTGTGTGTGTGTGTGTGTGTGTGCGTGTGTGTGTGTGTGTGTGTGTGTGTGTGCCCGTGTGTGTGTGTGTGGTATTGGATTGTTCTTTCAGCATTTATGTGTGCTTCCTCCCATTGTCCAAACCACGTGTTTGAGGTAGATTTACGATTCTGAACTGCCTTTGATGTGTAAATCCGCCTGTGTGTACAGCTATGGTCTCACATCCTGTGCTATGCTGTAATAGACTGCTGGTTTATGTGGATGGATGCACATTAGCCTGGTCTGCAGAGGACCAAGGTCACATGTCCCAGTACTGCAGTATTAAATTAAATTAAGTAGGGAATCTCTGGTAACATACTATTGAACAGACATGACACAGTTAAGCTAGACCGGTAGTAATTGTAGTATTCATGAACAGTTCATTTTCATTCATAAAATAGGATATTTGTGTAGTATTAGCCCATGTCACCTAAGAATGAAACACATCTTGATGACAAAAAAACACAACCCTAAAAACTCACAGGAAAAACCCTGGACATAAGAATATCATGGCCTCGGCATCAACTACAGTATACTGTCCTAAGAAAACCAGGAAGTTCACTCCTATGGGAATCCTAAATGTTGTTTTAAAAAAACAACTTTTTTTAACTTCAAGGAGTTTGCCACAGTGTGTGAGGCTGAAACCATCCATAGTGTTGAAGGCCCTCTATAAAACTCTCAGCCGTACACCATGGGCCTTACCCTGTCTGTAATGATCATCCTTCATGTAGGAAAGGAGTGTGGAGCTGCTACCCAGTGTAAAATCCAAGAGGTCAGACCTGGAGCCACGTTCAAATCTCATTGGAGCTGCAACAGTTGTTTAGCTTGCAAGCAACCTCATCTGGCTCATTTATATCAACACATTCTAGTTATAATGCACATCCAGTGAGATTCACCCAGCTAGATTGACCCTCTTCTCCTAAAGTAACGTTCTGAGATCGGCACGGTTTCTCCAAGCTTTCCTTGTGTTTCCAATTCTGGACGTATTAAACCAGTTGCATTGAGGTCTTTTTATTATACATGCAGACTTCCCAAACAATACAAAGAGCCATTTGTTCTGAGCACACTAAGGAAAACTGGACTGATAACAAAGGGTGGCTTTCATCAGTCAGCAGAACCAGATGATAAGTGACTACTCAGTGACACCTTCCAGACACCCTTTCATCCCTCTGCAGCGATGCTGTCGTTCTTTTCATCGTCTAATGTGGTCTGCTAGACAAATAAGGCTGGATGGCTCTCTCATCTCTCATCACCTTCACCTTGAGGTGTTTCGCAAATGCTGACCAATGGAAACTGGACCCTGTGGACAGATTAGTGACGGTGGGGCGGACCTCGTCACAGCGTGACCCATGAGCTGGGACAGCAGCCGGGAATTATTAAAGCACTGAGCTAAGACAGCGTCCCTGTGCCTCCCATCTGGGGAACATCCGCACTCTGCCATCCTGCTCGGACCGTCTGGCCCGGAGATGCATCAAACGCAGACGATGACCCGGCCCATCTGACACTCCCTTCCTCTGTTCTCATTGACGTCTCTAAGGGACTTATTTTCCATCTTTCGGGGAAACCCCGAACCCCCATGTTTGACATGCAGAAAACCCCTTGCAGCAGGCCCCAGAGAACAGCTTCCACCACCCCTCCTCCAAGAATGGCCCCTTGAGGAGGGTCAATGCATTGTGTCATATATACATCACAGTATGAGTGTGTGTGTGTATGTGTGCGTACTGCCCTTAACACATTCGTATTTTTCCATCCACATTCCCAGAGCCAGATGTGGGACAACAGGACCAATGAGGGACGGCCGAGCAGTGTTCCTCCCCCCGGACAGTCGGAGCGGGAGGCCGAGTGCTGGGGCACATTGGGTGGACCTGCATTCCTGGGACACTGGCCGTAACGCAGGCTCTAAAATGCTGAGAAGTGGACCCCAGACAGCTTGATGAAGGTGTGTTTCTGCCATGGGGGCTAAGGGCTAAATTTAGCCATGGATGAGGTCATCCACACAGCAGTGACCAATGGGCAATCAGGCAAGTGGGGCGGGCTTCAGAAGCACTCATCCACTGCAAATGGAGCAGGGATTATGATGTCATTCTCACACAAAGCACGAAGGGTAATACGCTTTGTCTCAATAATGGAAAATGACGTTGTTTGTTATATATAAGTCGGGTTTCTAGTTTCTGTTCTGTAAAAATGGTATGTGTATAATTATTAAAGACAGGAAGGATCGGACTAAGCTGGACAGACACTTTTCAAAGGATGGCTATGGCAGCCTCAAACATTATACATCTGTGTTTGATTTTCTTAAAAATAATGACATTCACCAAACCTTTTTGGTTTATTATGGTCAGGCTGCTTATATTTAGCTCTATGACCTGGAGTAACAAACAGTAACTTTTCAAACCCCAAAATAGGTTTTCACATTTTGTATACATCCAGTTTGTGACTCTGAGCGCTACGTGTCTTTTTAGATGTAGAGGTGTTTGTCAGTCGATATTCAAGTGTATGGCTCAGCAGGTGTATGTGATCAGAAGGGAGTAGGTTCAAATCCCAGGGCCGGCAGAGTGATTTCACTGTTGGGCCCTTGAGCAGGGCCCTTAACCCCAAGTCTGACCCTGCTTTCGCAAATGAAAAAAGTGTTAGCTAGCTTAGACAGCAGAATGAGGAATACAGGAGGCTTAACCTGGAATGACTCTTCCAGCTCCTAACACCTGTCTGCGTCGTAAAGAAGAGTCATGGAAATGGCTATGTCTAAAAAACACACGGGCCACCAAATGGCAAGACCTCTGAGTTCAATTTTCTTGAAATCATTACGGTTTGGAACCAAAATCAGCCAGGCAGTGACTCGGAGAGCCTCCATGTCCATCTAGGCTCCGCAATTCCCAGTTGCCACTCCCAATCAATGGACGGAAAGTGAACCCCCCCAATTACTGCAGCTTCCGCTTCCTTGCATGTGGTTCTGATTTGGTGCTGAAGCAAAGTGTTTTCTTTGGAAGCCGGATTCGCTGCTCTGCCGCGTTCCCTGTTACAAACGTTTTGTCTTTGCCATTCATCAGTTTGACATGCAGTCCTTGTCCACTCTGGTTTTATTTCCTTTAACATGTGGGGCTTTTCCATGTAAAGTGTGACCTCTTTGTTCCCCTTGTATCGTGTCCAGTCTTCTTACAAAAAATCATCTGCTATCCATCTTCCAGCGATGTCACCCTACCTGCACTGTCCATCCCTTGAATTCTGGGTCACGTAAATCATTTTGAAATATAGGAATTATTGGATACAAATTCCTCGCCAGGGAGTTCCAGAGGGAGACAGGAAAGGGAGGTGAAAAACATGGGAAGGAATTTTCCTACAGAAAAGAATAGTTGGGAGATGTTGGTGCCTCCTGGTCATGAATTCTTCTGGATCAGCGTCCTATCATTTTACTCTTTAGTACAGGCTCTGTGTAGACTGCCCAGTTCTAAGGGTCCTTAGTATTAGCAGAACTATTAATTACTATTTAGAAAGCAAAGTGTTTTTTAACCCTAGTGGTTTGGTTGCTGTGGTAGAGGAAAGCTTCTGTGGACAGCGGTACATTATCTTTGGCTTGTGTCAGCCGACGGGAATCTAAGCTGGCCGTTGGACTGAGGCTGTTGATCCCCCATTAGAGCATCATAAACTAGGAATAGTGGTGAAGATTTGGTGAAGGTGGGATACCGTAAACAGCTGATAGAGGACTGAAAGGGGTTTGTGGGTATTTTAATGTGCCTTGGCGGGCTACAGGTTGTTGCTTTGGGGAGCTGTAAACCCGCAAAGGAAACCCATCTCTTGTTGGGCAACATGACGGCATTTGAGGCTTATTTCAGTCCGGTCGAAGGGTTAGAGGTCAGAATGAGGGACTCGGAACCGTGCCCGTTGGTGAGCTCAGAGGTGGGGTGGGCTGCCAAGTCCTCGGTGGAGGCCACACATTTGCCATGCACTTGTTTGAGTGCGTAAAGTGAACAAACCTTGGCCAAGTAACGTTCAACAGACTGAACATTTGGAAAGCTGTCACTCTCCCATTGCCAAAAATGCCACTGATGTTTGTTTAGAAAGTGAGATCATTCCTCCTTCGAATGTTTGGTGAAAAATAGAGAAGGGGAGGGGGAAAAATCCCTAAAAAGCTACAGGCTTGTGTAATTCAATTTACTCTCTCTGGGCAATTTATTTAGCGTACCTTTTCCATGGACATTTTCCCAGAATGCATCAAACTCACAGTATGGTACTGCAGGCCGGCACTTAGACAAAACTCAACAACAGCCTGTGACATCATAGACGACCATGTGACCTGCTGTCCGGCTGTCAGATATAACAACTGATTCATTCACTCTCTATTTCTCCCCCGCCTTTTCCTCAGGGTGAAGAGCCTGAAACACAGACCTCTTTTGTCTTTACAGTCTATATCACAATATGACTTTCATTTCCAATCTACTTTACTGCTGAGAGGAGGAACTATGTACACCATATGCTTACAAGGACTTCTGTATCAGATGGGCTGGGCAGTGGTCTGCTGCCAGCCATTACCTTGAGTGGCCCACAGAGGGCAGCACAGAGTTGAGGTCCACTTGCAGCAATAACCACACAGACCACATGTAAAACACAGGTTTTGAAAGCATGGTTTAGCAAAAACTTTGCCCCCACGGTACACAGATGAGTATGATTTCGGTCTTTCCAGATATATACATACTATAAATCACATCCTGCTCATTCTATACCAGATTTCATATGAGCTTAGTCTGGTGTTCAATGAGAAACTAAGGTACTTGGTTTAATTTCAGGTTAAGGATCCATGAACCTAAACCTTTCAGTAAAAAGAACAGTTTCCAAATTCAGCTGCTGCCATGAAGCAGGTCACAAGGCTGCAAACTGATGGCAGGAATGCTGCAGCATTATGGAAGTCCGATATGTGTTCTCTATGTGAAAATCAGTATCTTGAAATAAAAGGCAGAGTATGGCCATGTTTTTCCTGTGCCATGATACCTGGGCTGACGTTCTATGTTTGTCCTGTGACGTCTGAGCTGGGGCTCCATGTTTTTATATATATATATATATATATATATATATATATATATATATATATATATATATATCCATCCATCCATCCATTTTCCAAACCGCTTATCCTACTGGGTCGCGGGGGGTCCGGAGCCTATCCCGGAAGCAAGGGGCACGAGGCAGGGAACAACCCTGGATAGGGGGCCAGCCCATCACAGATATATATATATATATATATTTTTTTTTTTTTTTTTTTTTGAGAATGAAACTTTAGCCTCAGACAACAAACCAATACTGTAGCATGTCATTGTTTTTACATGTGTTCCAATTAGTCGATGGGCACATTTTATTTAAACTGTTTTGACTGTATTCAACATCAAAAATACGTATACAAACCTCTGCGAATAAATATTGTGAAAATATCAAGCAGTTGCTTTTGTAACAAACAGAATGCTGTGTTTTTTTATTTCTTGTATAACTCCAGCCCATTTTTGTCTGTTTTCTATCCCTTTAATTATAGGTTTATAACAAATAATTTATAAAATAAGTATATTGGTAACGCTTTCTATGAACCCTAAATTCATAAAGCCTAATAACTGTACTTATAATTCATTGTAACATAAAGTATTATAATTACGGCTATAAATACTTATAAAAAGGCATAATGTCATGACCTGCTCGTCGGCTCCTCATGTGTGCCACGCCCCCTGCTTACCCACGTGTTCTTTCCCAATCGTACCCAGCTGTGTCTGATTATTTTCAATCAGTCCTGTGTATTTCAGTCCATGTCTTACCTGAGTCCTTGGTCTGTCATTGATGTTACCTGATGTTGGTTGATGTTTGTGCTCCGTGTCCAAATAAACCCCTTGTTAGCCCTGAATTCGGCTTGTCTGCCCGTTCCTGCCTGCCGACCCGCACGATCACCGCTCTGCTCGCTAGTGGTCGTGACACATAACACATTATAGCCATGTTTCTCATGCATTATGAATGCTCTATGAAGGTCTCATCTGTGATGTACATTATGAATACCTCCATAATGCATAATAATGGTCAGTGCAACAAATAAGGTGCTACATTATGAAGGTATTTATAATGCATTATAGATCAGACTTTCATAGAGCATCCATGATGCATAATTACATGACTATGTTATAATGTTTTATGCCTTTTTATGAATATTTATAGCTATAGTGTTAGTAGTACTTTTTATATAATATGAATGTCTTATGGATTACTAGGGGTGCTTTTTCATGGAAAAATGTTTAAAATATATGGCTCATTACATACAGGATTACTCTGGAATGTTTTAGCGCACAGTGCAGCAACGAGGAAGTTCTCTTGATTGCAACGATGTCTGTGTGTTACACCTATCCAAAGTTACAAGCCTGAGATTAATGGCTGCGAAAAACAACGCATTTTGCCTTTGTGGTGTTGCCTGTGGTGTTGACTGTGGTGTTGCCTGTGGTGTTGACTTTTGTGGTGTTGACTGTGGTGTTGACTGTGGTGTTGCCTGTGGTGTTGACTGTGGTGTTGACTTTTGTGGTGTTGCCTGTGGTGTTGACTGTGGTGTTGACTGTGGTGTTGACTTTTGCGGTCTTGACTGGTCTTGAAATAAAACCTCTATGGCCTTATTTGTCCTGTGATTTCCAGGTTAAGGATCTATGTTCGGTACATTGTGCTCATAGTCCATGTTTGTCCCGTGATGTCTGAGCTGATGGTCCATGTTTGTCCCATGATGTCTGAGCTGATGGTCCATGTTTGTCCAATGATGTCTGAGCTGATGGTCCATGTTTGTCCCATGATGTCTGAGCTGATGGTTCATGTTTGTCCCATGATGACTGAGCTGATGGTCCATGTTTGTCCCATGATGTCTGAGCTGAAGGTCCATGTTTGTCCAATGATGTCTGAGCTGATGGTCCATGTTTGTCCAATGATGTCTGAGCTGATGGTCCATGTTTGTCCAATGATGTCTGAGCTGAAGGTCCATGTTTGTCCAATGATGTCTGAGCTGATGGTCCATGTTTGTCCAATGATGTCTGAGCTGATGGTCCATGTTTGTCCAATGATGTCTGAGCTGAAGGTCCATGTTTGTCCCATGATGTCTGAGCTGAAGGTCTATGTTTGTCCCATGATGTCTGAGCTGAAGGTCCATGTTTGTCCCATGATGTCTGAGCTGAAGGTCCATGTTTGTCCAATGATGTCTGAGCTGAAGGTCCATGTTTGTCCCATGATGTCTGAGCTGAAGGTCCATGTTTGTCCCATGATGTCTGAGCTGATGGTCCATGTTTGTCCAATGATGTCTGAGCTGATGGTCCATGTTTGTCCCATGATGTCTGAGCTGAAGGTCCATGTTTGTCCAATGATGTCTGAGCTGATGGTCCATGTTTGTCCCATGATGTCTGAGCTGAAGGTCCATGTTTGTCCCATGATGTCTGAGCTGAAGGTCCATGTTTGTCCAATGATGTCTGAGCTGATGGTCCATGTTTGTCCAATGATGTCTGAGCTGATGGTCCATGTTTGTCCAATGATGTCTGAGCTGATGGTCCATGTTTGTCCAATGATGTCTGAGCTGATGGTCCATGTTTGTCCAATGATGTCTGAGCTGAAGGTCCATGTTTGTCCCATGATGTCTGAGCTGAAGGTCTATGTTTGTCCCATGATGTCTGAGCTGAAGGTCCATGTTTGTCCCATGATGTCTGAGCTGAAGGTCCATGTTTGTCCAATGATGTCTGAGCTGAAGGTCCATGTTTGTCCCATGATGTCTGAGCTGAAGGTCCATGTTTGTCCCATGATGTCTGAGCTGATGGTCCATGTTTGTCCAATGATGTCTGAGCTGATGGTCCATGTTTGTCCCATGATGTCTGAGCTGAAGGTCCATGTTTGTCCAATGATGTCTGAGCTGATGGTCCATGTTTGTCCCATGATGTCTGAGCTGAAGGTCCATGTTTGTCCCATGATGTCTGAGCTGATGGTCCATGTTTGTCCCATGATGTCTGAGCTGAAAGTCCATGGTTTGTCCCATGCTGTGATGGCTGAGGATAAGTGTTGGAGCCCCACAACACCCAACATTACATGTATTACTTTTGATTATACACAATACTAGGTGATATGTCAGGTGGCATGTTGGACAGCACTGATACTTCACCTTTGAGAAGCGGGGCACCTCAAAGATTATGGGTTCAAATTTCATATATACCATGTCTGAATATTCGCATGTGCTCTCCATACTGTCCAAAGACATGTGATTTGTAGTACAACTTCTAGCGTGTACTACAGCCCTTGAACTTCTTCTTAGTAGCACCTTGCTGTCCCAGGACTGTGCTGATGATGAGCCACCAGCCCCCATCATCCAAGTCCAGTAGCCAAAGCCCTCGGGTGCCAACCCCCCACCCAACCCCCACATAGGCACAAAAAAAACGAACGTAAGAAGGTAAACAGACATGTATCAGTCGTGAATCAGCTTTTAAAATAACTCTCCTTTAAAGTGCTGTTCAAATGCTCACCCACATAACCACGTCCTGTCTTTATATGGATTTAGGGTTTGGAGTTTAATGTTTGAAGGTCCCCTTTACTGGGGAACCTGTCTGCCTCTTTGGAAGAGGCAACTTCCATTAACTAAACTACTGCTGTACATCAATCACATTTATCATGCCTTTGTAAGATGGGGCGTGGTGTTGGTGTTGGTGTCGGTCTCGGCATCGGGGTCGGTGTTGGTGTTGTCAGCTGTCATGGGGCAAGGCCATTCCTTCACCCATTCCCAATCACCTGCAATATAAAACAGATTTCTCCTTCATCTCGCCCACACACGCCCAGAAATCATTAGATGCTTTCCCACCAAAGTAGGGATCCTGGTTCTAAATTCCTGGGTTCTCTGTTCTGTTGTACATTTGTAGCTCCTGGCCATTTATATGTGTCACTTTCTCACTGCACAACAGGAACTGTGACCAATATGCTAAAAAACCATGGGAGACACAAAATTATGTAGGTAATACATCAGAAATTCCATATGAGACAGAACTTCACCAGCACACCAAAACAATGAGGGATGAACAAGTAATTTTGTTTGTTGCCAGTCTATATTTTTTTTACGAATGTAGACCCCAGAATAGGTTCTAAAAAAGGAACAGGAACAGACTCCCAGGAACTATAATCTGGCTGAAAGTAACAGAAATTCCCTAAGCACCTAAAAGTTCCTGGGTCCTGGAAAAAGTTCCTGAAGTAGGAAAGGACCTACTGCTTAATCCTGCTAATCTTCCCCACTGTTCTCCACGTGCTTCTTTCCCAAACTCCCAGTACTATTCCAGTGTCATTTAGCTCCATCCCAGCAAGAAGGAGTCTGACACCCATCAGCTCTGTCATCAGCGACTACTTTGGATAGACTGAATTTACAAATTAAAAATCATATAGCAAAATAACATTATAAATATATGACCAGTGATAACTGACTACCTCACAAAAATCACTCAACTGTACATAAATACAAAGTGAGCCAATTAAACAACAGTAATAATAAATCATTTTCAGATCTAATGAAGGACCAATTGACATGGAAAATCCAAGAGACTAAGCTGAACATCCCCTGCCTTACTTGCCTCTGCATTTCCTGTTATTTCCTTTAACCAAAAGAATTATTATTTATATCAATAATAATTCGTAAAATAATAATTCATAATAATCTGAAGTGAGCATAGGGGCTTGCTTACTGACTTCACCCCCCAAACATACATGCTTTCTTCATCTCACAACGAGCATAAACACAGCTTATTGTTATATAATTTCTGTGCTATAATTTAGGAGGTTGACTGACTTTGATACATGCAGGGGCACCAGAGTCCACTCAGTAGACAGTCTATTAGGTAGACCCAGCTAGGACCCACATTTCCCTCTAGAACTGCTTTAAGGGTAGATGAATTTTGCATTCAGAGAAGCGTTTCTACACACCACTGTGGTGCTGAGCTGTTATTTTGGCACGGCTGGCCTGTTGGCTATAACCTGTCTGGCCATCCTCCTCTGACCTCTCCCATTTACAAGGTGTTTTTCCCCACAGATCTGCCCCTGACTGAATGTCTTTTTGTTTATATCGCCATTCTCTGTAAACTCTGAACACTGTACCTTTCTTGTTTCTGAGACACTGCAACCACGGTGTTTGGCTGTTTGGCACCAACAATCGCACCACCTTTAAAATCAGTCAGATTACATTGCTGTTCTAATGCTTAGCCACACAGTAAATAAACCTCTAGTCTGAGTGCTGTATGTATTCAACTGCAGCCACCTGAATCACTGTTAAGGGGAGGAGGCCATTTGCATTAACGAGCAGCTGTGCCTAATAAACTGGCCACAGAGTATAAAGACCAACGTCTCCAGTGGAACTAAGGCTAGGACCAAAAAAAAAAGGGAAGTCTGTAATAGGGACTTTAAGCACCATGCCACCTAGTGGTTGAGGTCCATCACAGTCCTACACTGGGGCCGTCACTGGTTCCTGACCCTCAGACTGCAGAGTTTTGCACAGGGGGGAGTCAGGATGGGGAGGGGGCGCAGAGTTGCATGGCTGCCTGCCGGACAGCACAGTGAGGCCTTTGGCTCGGCAGTGACCACAGGATCGCACTGTTTATTTAAGAGCCGGTGCACAAGAGACAGGCAGACCACCGACGGCCACCACCCGCGGGGCCCGGCCAGGACCTGGGGCTCATCTTTGTTGGATATGGCTCGGCAGCCACGGCCTCCCGCTGTGCCTCCTATATTTAGCAACAAAACTGAAAAACCTCCTCATTCTTAAAACGCTGTTTGGGTTTCCATTGAGAAGCGGGGCAGCGGCAGCCCTGGGCCAGAGCGTGTGTGGCTCACAGGCAGCTTATTCTTCCCAGGGATCGTGTGTTGTTTTTTTTTCTGTCGACGCCTCCACACACCACCTCTGCCCCCCCCCCCCCCAAATACCCAGCTTCCAGCTCCCCTGGAGTGTGCCTCAGTGGGAAGGGGAGCCGCTAACTCCCCAGGGAACAAGCACTCCCAAAGCACAGAGGGACGGGGGTGAGGCGCACTGTGTCCCTCTTAGCTCTGGGCACGTTCCTGCCCTGAGTGCCAGCACCTGTGATTTTAAGGGGAAAACAGGAGACCTAGTGGTCCATTTGGTAAGGGACTGTACTGCAAGGGGTTACTGCCTCAAATTCACCAGGAAAGAACTGCTTTACCCACAAACAAATGACTAAATATTTTTTCACTCATTCTTCAGTGACTTAGATCCAGAGGACACTATTTCCGAGTCTACCGCTGACAGAAGTGTCAGTCTGACATACACGGTTTTGTTTTGTTGTGATTTTCCTTCAGACATTGATGCAAGTTCAGGGCATTATGGGTAACTTGTGCAAAACTGAAGTTTAGTGGGTGGCTCAATGGTTACAGCTGTTGCCTCACCCCTGTAGAATTTTTTTATTGTGTCCCTTCTGTGTGTGTAGAGCCTGCACGTTCATGTTTTTCTTCCAGTCCAAATACAGTGTACTACAGCTAGGTGGTGTGTCTAAACCATGTCCTGCGATGGCCTGACACCCCATCCGGGGTGTACCCCAGCCTTGTGCCATGTGCCGTCTGGGATAGGTTTCAGGCCCCCCTGTGATCCTGATCAGGAGAAGCAGCTAGAAGATGGATGGTTTTAAAGCACAGATTTCCAAACTGTGTTAAAATTACGTTCTAAAATAAGCTCATTACTGAAGCAAGAGAAAGAGAACAAGTGAATGAGTTGCTCTATCCTGTTTGAGAAACTCGCTACCCCACTTGTGCTCCCGGAGGGGGAAATTTCCCGGTCCAGCTCACCTCTAAGTACCCTGGCCTATTCTCAAGGGATATAAGGGCACCCAACGTGTGTGGAAACTGAGAGCCAGGCCAGGGGAACGGCCCACAGGTAATTGCTTAATTTACCACTGCAGGCTGCCAAGACAAATCCGCAAATGCTTAGCCATGATGAACTCATTGAATCAGGCGAAAAACATGACAACAGACATTCTGTCTGTGCCCAGGTCAATGACAGCCCTCCTCACCCCCTCTGAGCTCCGTGTGTCAGTAGGCTAGATTAGGAAATGTGGTTACCAGAAAGTGGGTTATTAACCGCACACCATTTAAAAGCAATTCATCAAACGGATTCGCTGTTGGTTTTCTTTGATTTTGTTGTGTTTTTTTTTCACTATATATATGAAACAGCCTGGTGCTTATTTCAAAATTTCCCTTAGATAAATGATACTATCAGACTTACTAAACTACAGAATTCGATGTTGACCAGATGATACGTTAAGTTGGGTTGTCAGAAGCCATACCAGGCTGTACACTTTTCTGAAAGGCTTCGCCTAAAATTAGTGTCAGGCCAAAGAAAACCGGACGAATGAGCATAAGATGAATCATGCTGAAAGCGCCGGAATGTAAAGTCTGCGTTTACAAATGAGCAGGTTAAACCTGAGCTCATCTGAAATTAGCCTGTGACTTGGCGTGTTGCATTCCAGCCTTCCAGAAGTCCAGTACCACCAGCCGATTTACCACAAAATCTTAATATAGCTTGTTCATTCCCCATGTCTGTCTTGCTCTTCATTTATTGTGCCAAGATGAGCGATGTTTGCATAAAAGGCTGGTCCTAGCAAGTGCACTAGTGGGCCAACTTGAATCATTTCAGTCTGTTTACAGTTTGTTTTCAAAGGGGTGCATACATTAGTTCACATCATGGGAAATCACGCTAATACCAAAAAAGAACAACACTGGACTCTTGCCAGAGATTTTACTGTTTTTCCAGTTGCTCTATTTTGAGACGAGCATTGCTGATGCTGCTGATGCCAATTACTGTCGTTTTTTATCCCCATTATCGGAAGTCAGCAGTTAAACTTGGCTTTTTCAAATACTAAAGATGAGGGTATGAAATTTGAGAAAGTAGAGATGAACTGGATGGGAAGGTAACTTCTCCATCCATTTGTTTGTCTTGGTCAGGGTTATGGGGTGGTTATGTTATTCATTTAGTAAAATCTAAAAATGCATGGTTTCGGATAGACTACCAGCGGAACCAGGTCATTTTTGGGGTGGCTCAGTGGGTAGAACATCCAGGATTGTGGGGCTAAAATGTTTTGTGGAATTCCGCTGGTTACCACCCACAATTCAAAATCAGTTGACAAATTAATGTAAATTGCACATAGTGTCTTATTGTGTGCCCAAGGAACTGGTCTCAGCGTGAAATCGGTTGCTCCCCTGCCTTGTGCTTCCAGTGATAGGCTCCTGGTGACCCTGTACTGGACAATCAGTTAAGGATGGGCAGTATGTAAATTTCCCTGTTTTCATACATTGCAATATAATCCACCCCCAGGACCAGCTTCTAACCAAGCATCCTGTGTAAATAACCAAATCTGAGCCAACAAAGTACAGTATGACTCCTACAGCAATATGCAAGCAGCATAAGTATCATTCAATGAAGAATCTGAAGAATCAGTGAAGATTCTCACTTATTATAGCAACTGGAAATAAATTGGATTTAAACCAAAAGCCATCTTCCCCCTAGATGGAACTTGAATCGATAAAGGCAGTTCATTGACTTTACACAGCTAATACGAGTCACAATTCAACAAAAAACTTAATCATGCCTAAGTACTTCATGTAAAAACAAACATGAAGAATGCTCATTGTAAAATGTTAGTTTTGTCCCACTTTTGCATTTTCAGAACTATATAAAAGCTAAACCTGATGCCAACACAAAAGTGTTGACTTCCCCCGTAACTTTGAAAGGGGACAGCAGCTAACAAGATCAATTGGTTCAATGTTACATAAACTGAATATATTAAAATTGCACCTGCATAATGAAGCAAGGTTACTCAGCTGACTGGTTATAGACTATTGCCAAATTGACAGTCATACATGCATAATTTGAATCCCTTACAAGCTATTATGTCAATGGCTAGGCACTCAGGTGGAAAGGGACAAAGCTGACCAGCCTGTTTGCTGTGTATAGCCTTAATGCATGGTTACATCGTAACTATTGGGTATAAATGTCCATAAGCCACATCATAACTGTTGGGTATAAATGTCCATAAGCCACATCACAACTGTTGGGTATAAATGTCCATAAACCACATCATATCTGTTGGGTATACATACCCATAAGCCACATAATAACTATTGGGTATAAATGTCCATAAGCCACATCATAACTGTTGGGTATACGTGCCCATTAGCCACATCATATCTGTTGGGTATACATACCCATAAGCCACATAATAACTGTTGGGTATAAATGTCCATAAACCACATCATATCTGTTGGGTATACATGTCCATATGCTACATCATAACTGTTGGGTATACGTGCCCATTAGCCACATCATATCTGTTGGGTATACATACCCATAAGCCACATAATAACTGTTGGGTATAAATGTCCATAAACCACATCATATCTGTTGGGTATACATGCCCATAAGCCACATCATAACTGTTGGATATACATGTCCATATGCTACATCATAACCATTGGTTACACATGCCCATAAGCTTGAAGTTTAAAGGCCAGAATAGCAATACTATAAACCACTCCTCAGGAGTAAGGCTTCTCCCAATCCAGTAGGAAATTGACCAAGAACATCACAAGACAAAAGGTTAACCCTCTGGGGTATAGGGATAGAAAACACACTTTCACTGACTGGGGCATGGTCACACATTTCATTCAATATCATAAACTTAATTCATGGCAAATAAATTCCATCCAACCATTTTCCAAACCGCTTATCCTACTGGGTCACAGGGGGTCCAGAGCCTATCCTGGAAGCAATGGGTCGGAGACTCGAACCTGGGTCCCAGCGGTGTGAGGCAACAGGGCTAACCACTGCACCACTATCTGGCTGAAATTACGCTGTACTTCCTGATGTCAGGCAGAGATGGTTGGGCTTCCCCCTTGAGTGTGGTTCCTTCCAGGGCACCTTCCTCTCTCTGTGGATCTATTTCTATACCACTGCCATCTCATGCTTATCCTCTTGGGACTTTAGTGCCAGACCTCTGTTACAGTAAGTGCTTTGTGACAATGCTCCTTATCATAAGGTCTATATATCACAAAATAACTTTATTTAGCTTCTGAATACTGTGCTACATTAATATTAACCTTGATATGCCCAGTGGTCAGCTAGAGGTGGTTATGGACCAGCTTTGCTGCGACCAAGAGAGCATAACCGAATATAAAAACCAGACCGAGCTGTGAGACTTACCCACCCCCCACCCCAAGGTTTTCCATATAGCACCATCGGTTCCTTCCCCTCCTCTATTGAAGAGTGACTCAGCAGATAACCTTCTTCTCCGTCTGGATTTAAGTGCACCTCGCTGGCTTGTAATGGGATGTATCGGGGTTTACGATCATGTTTTGCTTCCTCTGCAACTTCAGAGGTGCTGGAACAAATCTCCCTTGTATATATAAGTCGGAAGCTCCTATTTCCAGCAATAACTTGGGGGGCGTTAAATGTCCTTCACAGAGAACAAGGAGCCTGATTGTCGATGCCAGGGAAATCAATCACCTGAAGGTGTAACATCTCGTTTTGGAGGAGATGAGTTACCTGAAGCACAGCCTGAGAAGGTCTTGCTATCCATAATGCCTTGGCTCCTCATGCAAGCACTCATGATGAAATAGAGCAGTCTAGCTCCGAGGTCACAACCAATTTAGGTCCTCTGACTTCTTGTCTCTGAAGACTCCTTTGTTCCACACAAAGCTCCCATGGAAAGCAGAGAGTGTCCAATTACCAAGCTCTCAGTTACCACGGAGATTTGAAAAGAGTGTTCTCTCTTTTTTTCCACAATCATTAAGTGTTTTATGGCCAACAAATTTTTTTCCAGTTCAGCCTGCTACTATTCAGATGATGTTTTTTGCTAGATAAGTGTCATTTCTGCGTATCTTTTTTCCTTCGAGCCTTGCTATGAGAGTTTTTGTTCTAATTGGACACCTCCAAAGCTAGAGGTTTGCTGATCCCTTTTATATCGTATTTTTCAAGGACATCTGAATAGATGAGGATACGTCAGTGAAGGATTGTATTCCCTGAGATGGAACCTACAACATTAATTAAATTGTGCAATGCCTTACGAGGATTTGGAACATTGGGTGCATTTTTTTGGCACTGATCTTACTCATATGAGAAAATAATCAGCTACGTGTGCCCATCACCCGAAGTAACATTCAGAAAGCACTGATCTCACTGCAGGTAAGCTCCAGCCTCCAAATCATCTCCTGTGAGGCCCTGTGGAAGTGGGGTTGAGGTGGGGATGGATGGCGGGTAGCTTTTTCAAACTTTGAAATAGCTGTGCTCAGCCAGAGGTCTGGAAATGTCTGTCGTGTTTTATTATAGTGTAGATGAGCCCCATATTTTCTGAAGATCCTCTTCTGCTGTCTTAAACAAACACGAAGATCCTCACTATAACAGCTCTGCTGACTCTGAGTCAGTTACTACTGGAAAAAAAAATATGTTGCAATTACAGACAAATCAGTGAAATGTTTTTGGACATGAATTTTGATTGGTTCTGAGTAATCTTCCCCTATGGGTTATTTTCTTTAATTTTTTTTCCCTTGCATAATTTTTGCCATCTCCTGTTTGTTTTTCCGTGGAACAACGATGCCCTCACTGATAGCTTCTTCTGCTCCGCTGACCCTGCTGAAGCCAGGCCTGCTGCAGCTCTGCTGGCTTGTTAATGGGCTGCCCATGGTCCTTGCCACTTGGAGAGGCCTGCTGGCTCTCAGACCGTGCCAAAACCACTCGTACTTGTTTTCCTTGTCTCCGGGGTGAGGGCCTTCATTCCTGCCCTGTGCCTGCCTAATCCCTAATCCTCCTCACATCATAACTCCTCGCATTGACATTGCAGGGGCTAAAGTTCTTCAGTGTATTTATTGTTTCAGGCTCAGTAAATATACGGTCGTCTGCATGTTCTCCGATTCAGCTAGAGTACATCTATGATTCCTTCCATAAGCTCTGTCCAGCAGTTGGAAAACAGATAAAATTTGTTGTTCCCCTGTCTGCATGGTGTGCCCCTCATCTGGTTTGGAAGTGCCAGTAAATGTCTCAAATCCAGATCCTCATTGGAGCTGACAGAACTCAAAAAATAAACTGCTTAAATACCGGCTTGTTCGCCTGACGTTCCTCCAAATGTTTTTAATTCCTGCAAATGCTCCTCTGCCTCAAGCACACGTTTAGAAATACGCCATGTCTTGACTTTCAAATTAGAACTCGAATGTCATCCCTCACATTAGTTTGCCAGGCCATTGAATGTACTGAAATGGTCATCAAGACAGACAGAAATTAATGAATATTCACCAAGAAAAGGTAAGAAGGAATTCCAAGGTGAGACTGATACGGAATCCCTGTTGAAAATACACTCTCCTTGACAGTGATGCCCATGGACTGGGTTGGGATGCAAGTAAAACGAGCCAAGAAGCTCAGTTAAATGTAAATGTCAGCCTGAACTATTAGTCGGCAGTTTCCTCAAACATTTTGTGGAGAAGAACACTATGTTCACATTGTAATGCATGAACCCCTTATTACACCTATAAAATCCGAACAACGAAATGCAGTGAACACAGGCAATAATGTAAAGAGAAGTGGAAAAAAGGTCATGTGATCAAATGAGTCATCTTTCAACCCATTATCCACAAATGGATACATACGTATGTTTGTCGTGTGAGCCAGAAGTAAGCCTCTCTGACGGTGAAGCGCTCTGTCAGCTCTGTTACGGTATGGCTTTCATTTTCCTGGCATGGATACGGTCCATTTAGTTGCTTAGAGTCCAGAATTTAAGTCAATAAATACTGAGCCATCGCAAATGATCATGTTCATCTTATGGTGAAACGTTTCTGTCCTGATGGGGCTGGGATCACCCGGGATGGCGGTGTTCCTGTCCGTAAGGCACGAGCGCTCGTTCGATGGCTTGATGAGCATGATAGTAATGTACGCCATATACCATGCCTGTCACACAACTCAGCCCAGTTGAACACTTACAAGAGATTAGGGAGAAGGACTTGGGTGGGAGTTTTCCATCATTATCAACAAAATGCAAGATGATGAAATTGTTTTGGGAAGAATGCCATCACATCCTTGCAAGAGATTTCCAGACATTTACAGAATCTGTGGTGTTTTCTAGTCCCTCTGGTAACTTAGAGTGACCCAGATCTTTGATGTTGGGCAGGATGACAGTCCATCACGGCACTGCGCTGCTAAGCCATGCTAAAATATTGATATCATTTTGGAAAATTCGTCAGTTACTATTTCATAGAACTGACAGGTTGAATTTCGTAATAAATGCCTCCATTTAACAGAGCGGTAGTAGTTCCAGAATTGTGTTTCAAACAAAAAGGCTACAGTCCTGCCTGAAAGAGCCCAGAAAAGAATCGGAAATCCTACATAAATGGGCAGATGAAAATGTCAGCACATTTGTAGTAAAGCATGTTCAGACTAAGGTTTTTCATTAATATGTAGCTTTACACATTCTTTAATCTTTGAACTATTAGTGTCATATGCTGGGTGTTGCATCTAAAACATTCAACTCCCCAGTTTAGCAGGTGTGCGTGAGTAGGGAAATCTGTAAACTGTGTTGCAAACTGGCTCTGCAGGACCGGAACTGGTTTTGATCCATCTTCTAACTACTTTTCCAAGACAGGGTCGCAATGGGGCGTGGACTGCAGCCATGTTTATTTATGCAGCATCAAATAATGCTTGTTTATGGTTGTTATATCAGTGTCTCTCTGAACTGCCTATATTAGTTCTGAACTGGCCAAGCTAAGCCCCCCCTTCCTGCTCTGGACACCCCAGCTTTTAACCTTCTGCTGTTGCATTCGCATGCAGGGTGTGTCCTGAAAACAAGCCTGCTGTCAAACTGTGGGGATTTCCAGTTATTGCGAGCAAGGCCTTGAGGACAAGAAGATTTTGCGGATATTCTGTCCTGCATTGACTGTTTCCAGCAATGCCCCCGCAGACCTGGGGCTACAAGGGGCTAGTTTGGAGGGGGGGGGGGGGCTGGATGACCAGCTGGAAGAAAGGTATGGCGACCTGTTATTTACAGGAAGTCATGTCACCTGTCATTGAAAGTATACTGGTAATGTATTATGTTACATTATTTGCATGAATGTCTGTGTTGTCTTGCTTGTTATTCTCCGGCAGTTATGGATAGTGTTTTCATGGCTGTATGCTGAAATAAAAACATCCGCTTTGCAACGGGCAGTAAAGTCACAAATAAACCACAAAGCTATTCCAAGAGTCACTTCTTTGGCACCAAATGCTTGGACATGTAAGATATTTCAATCGGATTGGCCAACAGGGGGCGCCCTCCATAGGCGTGGCCTCCATCCAACGGACTGCGGTTACCAGTGTTTTATGTGAAACTCTGATGCTCGTGTCCGTGGTAACATAAAGGATGTTAATAGTCACCAGAAAGCTACAAACACCGTACCAAAACATCCAACAAAACCTCCAGAGTTAAAATTACCTGTGGATTATTTTATGAAGAAAGTTTTATGTACTGAATGTACTGAGTTTATGTAACTGAATGGTGCCAGGTTAACTAACCATGATTGCTGAGATCAGAATTAAATGGTACAACGATGGTGATTATCTACTCGGTAAGTCGTCTCAAGGAATGTGCCCTTTAGTTGAAAGGGAGGGACTTATTCCTGTATTAATCCGAAATCCTGCACTTAATCCTGCTCAGAGCAAGTTAGGTGTGCATCTTAAGTTACCTTGGAAATATTATTTTTAAAAGTTTTCTAAGTGGGCCACAATTTGTAGCTCGCAAAACTCAGAAGTAAATCTCAACAAACCTTGCTAGGCCAGTAAACTTACTTTGTACTACAGTTCTCTGGTTCACCCACGGTTTCTTTACTCTGTTCCAAACATGCCCACTTTCACAAGCCTAGTTTCTCTTCAGCTCTTCGGTTCTATCCTCCGCCTATTTTCCCTTCTGCAGATCCTGGGCTATCTTTCCCTTTCTGTATTAGGAAGCTAAAATTTGCTTCTGAAATTTGCAAACAGCATCTGAAAATCTCATAACCATCAGGTATATGTAACTTGCAAAAATGGTTGAGGCCCAGAGGAAAGGAAAACTGCAAACATCAGTCTAAGGGGTGGGAAGCTGATATGTCCACCGAGTTCAGTGGAAGAGCAACGTGGAGCTTAGAACTTCTCGTTATTTCCCAGAATCCTTCCTGGCACTAGAGGTACAGAGGGAGGACAGAAAGGCCATGCCGTGTAACATGAAGAAATGTACACACATTTAAAGGGAAGGAGACTTATGAATGTGAAGGCCATTTTTAAATGCATATATATATCCGTACATCAATATATAGAAACCAGAGAACCTATTAGAGTCTTAATATGGAAGCTACATCAAAGGAAACCTTCTTGACTGCACTCAATTTTTGAGTAACCACCACTGTCGCTCGGCTTGCGTAAATAATCGTCCTCCAGAAGGAGCCAGGCTTGTGAAGCGGGTCCGAGATTGGGGTCTGAGCAGGGCCAGCAACCACGGCGTCATTAGACTACGGCGCAGGACCAGCAGGACCAGCAGAAAGCCACGCGCCAATCGTTTCTGCTCTCGCAGTCGCGCGGCAAATCTCACATGCCATAACATCCACTGTTAAACAACGGTCATCAAAACAGCCCACCTCAGATTCGCTTTGGAGAAGCCTAGTTCAGGTAGAATCTAGGGGATTGGGCTGATTCAGGACCAGGCATTGAATGATTTCTGGACGTCACTTTAACAGCCATGTTATCGGGTCACATGAAAGCAATGGGGAGATGCTGCTAGGAGGTGAATCTTCATGTTCAACCTTGAGGGCTCCTTTCATGGACCAGGTAGCGTGGGCGTACTTGGTCTGATCATCTGAAGCATTAAAAGAACGTTAAAGGAAAGCTAAAACGTCCTTGTCCGTGTTGATGAGACAGTCTCTCCCACGGTACTGGGGAGGCAGTCTGTGCCCACAGCATTCCATCAGAAGCCACGGACAGACCTCAGCGAGGACTAGAGGGGTGGCTGTTTCTGAACCTTGAGACAGATCTTGATGATTGGAGCCTGCAGACGGACAGTCCTACATTCGATCCAGACACTCCCCCCCCTCTGAGACAAGGCCTTTTCGCACTCATTACCTGCTGCTCCTTAATGCGCTATGCATGCTCTGCATTTTGGCTGCTAAAACCATCTTCTAGCAATGGGGGAGTCGAATTGCAATAACATTAAATCATTTCAGTACAATGTCAGGCCCATGAATTACTTATGGAAATAATCTGCAGTTACTGTTCATTTTAATTAGTCAGATGTGTTATTTTTTTCTGGTTTTCTGACTTTCCTTACATGAGATGAGGAATTGCTTATATCAGATAAGGAAAGTAATACTGAAATCTGCCTAAAGAAAAATATCATTCGTGTATCAGTGTATGTATCATATTTTTGTATTCAATGTAATGTCACACCTGTCAGCACATATACTATCCATAACATCGTAATAACTGTTTGGTTTTATGTAAAAGTTCCGTCTACAGGACGTTAATAATAATATGTTTAGAAACAAGCTTAATTGACTTAGAATCCTGTTTCTGTTTCCGTTTTTATCGGTGGCTGTGAATCAATGCTTTCTTCTGCCTGTCAGAGTATCTGTAATGCCACCTTTACAGGGGGGTGTTGGCCCACATCTGTCTTCAGCAGCCCAGAGCATGAGCAGAAGGCTGGATCCATCCTGATGTGTGACGTGTCTGAAATGCTGGCTTTTCTTGGACCTGGAGCCGTGGCAATGGAGGGCAGCCCGGTGCCGTTTATTATAGGTGTACAAGGACCTTGTCATCGGCGGTGACTCTACGCTCCCATGGAAGTTTCTGTTTCAGCAGCGTCTGACCCTAATGCCAGGCCAGGCGCCCCTAAGTGTCTGCAGGAACGAGTCTGGGGGGCAGATGGGGGAAAAACAAATCTTTATTCAGCATAGGTGAGCCAGGAAAACTAAATGAACAACTGTGTAAGGCCTCGGCCCGAGTGCGGGCAAGGAAAGAGCGGGAAAGAGAGGCAGGAGAGGCGTAAGGACGGGAAGACTGCTGACTGCCACCCTTTACTACAACAGAAATGAGCAGGTAGCTGAAACAGAGCAGTGTCTGTCACCCCAGAGGTTCTCGCTGCTTGAGGTGTCTTACTGTTGTATCTGTGCTTGGGCCCAGGGGTTCAGGAAGCAGCCACACCTTATAGACTCTAGTGCAGGGATCCCTCAGTTCCTGGTACCAGGATGGCAGCACCCTCTACCTCTTCTGCCCTAAGGCCAAAGAGGCAGCTTCTGAGAAAGGGAGGAAAGGAGGCGGAGACCTGGCTGGGTGGAGGGAAGGGGGGCGGGGCAGTGTGACGAGAGTGGTGGCAGATGTCAGGGTCACATGACCTCCACCAAACCTCCTTATTCGCTCATGCCCTGAAACCCCAGGTCAATCCCCTAAAATGCTGAATACTGAATAGCGGTTTTAATGAATTATGCCACGTCATATACACACAATTTTAACAGTGAGTGGCTAAGTATCATATAAACCTTAAAAGCAAACTTGATGAATATATAACCCTAAACTGTCCTTTATCTTCAGTGTGTGACTCTCTTCATTCAGGGTAGCAAGACAGGAGTTGCTTATTCTGCTTATACCCTTTTTAGGTAGAGTTGTTGTGACTTTTTCATCAGTAAACCTCACTCAGGTGATCTCTGCCATTTTTAAAGTGACCATGACATTCTAGCAGTGGACCTTTCCAAGAAATTAGTATTTTCTCCATTTTTCTGCCAGCAAAACACAGAAATAGCTTTCCAATTATACAGACACTTACTTGGTAAGATCCAGCTGTTTTGGTCAGTAATGTGAAAGGGCCTGTATCGAAGCATGTGAAGCTGGGAGACGGGAGACATTTTCAGCCACGCACCGCTTCCAGCACCAGTGGCACTTATGTTTTCATTCCATCTCAGCTGGAGCCAGAAGTCTTCGTTTGCAGAGCTACTCTGTGGTTGGGTGGCATGACCGTGACCAGTGAGTTTGGAAGGGGGGTACTCTGACCACATTTTCAGTTGAAAGCCTGGCAAGCGCCTATTTTGCGTCAATGACTCCGTGTCTCAGGTTGTGAAGTGATGAGGGGCTGCCGTGAAATTTTAAAAAGGGGCTGGTGAATCCAGCTCTTTGTGCTGTTCATCGGGGAAAATAATGGCATGACTGCTGTGTCAGTTCTGCCGCTCATGTGGGAAAATGATCACATGACCGCTGTGCCAGTTCTGATGTTCATAGGAGGAAAATAATCACATGACCACTGTGCCTGTTCTGATGTTCATAGGAGGAAAATAATCACATGACCACTGTGCCATCTCAACATCAATCAATGGCTCAACACCAATGCTTTAAGAGCACCAAACCATTTTATCATTTAATAACGATGAAATACTTGCCACACTGTAAACAGTTTAGGACTTGATAAAACACTATAACATGATTGGATGGAAACATTGTCTCTGAGTACAGTTTTCTACCACTGATGCTTTCCAAAGTAAATTATATTTTTAATCAGCCTAGAACATCTGTTGGGAGTTTCTTAATAAGTGAAATACTGATCATACAGGTAGTTTTAAATATGAGATTATAAGATGAGATGTCCAGGCCGTACCCCAGCCTTGAGCCAGCCTGCAGTAGCCCCCCCCCCCAAAGCTGCATTGCAGAAACAGCTGGATGGATGGATTTTACAATTCAATTATATAACAACCCATTTCACCTTACTATCTTTCCATTTTATTTTGAATTGGATATTGTACATATTGCCCTGTTTTTTTGAAAATTTCTCTGATTAACCAGCATCCACCCATCCATCTAGGCTCAAAATACTTATCCTGGGCAGGATCTCAATCCTATCCCTTACAACACAGGGCATAGGGAATGGACATGCACCCTGGATGGAATCCCAGTTCTGATTGACATTCCCCTCTAACTATGTTCTACCTGTGTGTGACTTTCAGATCGGCGTCTATGAAAGGAGCTTTGGGCTCTTAGTTAATTTCCCAGTTGAATCCTGATGCTCCTCCCACAGGCTTAGGAATCCCTCCACTTGACAATGCAGGGTGTAACTGCAGTGTCCCAGGCATGAACCGGGATGTTCACATCCGTGGGGGTAAACCGCACAGGGAACGTGATGTTGGGTCTTACCTCATATCACCCCTTCGCCAGCAGAGGACAGCTCTCAAGACATGTGCCACTCCTGCGCTCTGTGCCAAATGCCCTGGGCTTTGAAGCTGAAGCCTGTTATTCTCCTGTGACGCTCTGAAGCAGCCCCAGAGGAGTGGGTGTGGGCATAGGCATGAGTTTCTCCCCTGGATGTTCCAGCGAGATGGCGCCCAGTTCCCAATGTGCTTCTACTTAGAGCCCAATTACTGTTGACTTGATTGTTGTTCTCCGTTGCTTAGTAAACTCAAAGAAGCTGCAATAAGATATATTGGCCGTACACACGGCTTTGGAAAAACATCTCCGGCGTGATGTCTTGGGGTGGTTCCTGTCAGATTGCTGAAGGTGGGATCGAGCAGTGATGGGACTGCATGGCGCTTAATGTTTTTTTAAAGACCTGGAGTTTACGGCTGGCAGGTTTTCAGAAAATACCGGTTCTGAAGCCCAGAGACATTAAATTGTTTTTGTGCTTGTGGTTTTGTGAGTGCGTGATACCATTGACATTTCTTATTTAAGATCCTCACTGGTATGTAAAGATATTTAAATGCATATGTGTTTCTGAAAATCGTATTTGGAAATGCATTTTATGTAGTGGCACTTTGAACGCAATGATACCATACATAATCGTACTTCAAAAGCAGAAAAGAGGGCTTGTATACTGATTTATTTTCATTAAATGCACCACATCAATACCTTTATTGTATCTATAAGTTTGTTAAAGGTACAGTGTATATATACTCTACCTGTGCAATATATAAGACGTGGAGTAAATGCACCTTGTATAAAACCACAGTTTGTTTTTTTGTTAACATAAACACTCAAAATCATATTGTTTATCTAACAGCCACCGCTAAGTAATTCCAAGTTAAGTAATTCCTGTATAAATGAATAAACGGAAACTTTTCGTGGTTGTTTTTGTTTGCCTTCGAATTGAAATGTTCTCAGAAGGAAAAGTGTGACTCCCGTAGGGTGCCCCATGTGGCCACATTGTGCACTGCAGCCACTTCATGTTACATTCCTATTCTTATAATTTGTTGCACGCAGACTTAACCATTCAAATTGCTGTTATTCTCTGTCTATAAAATAACCAAGTAACCACACGCATTCCTTTCACAGGTCAGGCATTACAGTGTCCAGTTATTGCTGAATGATTGGGAGGGGGAGAGCGGGTGTTTGACGAACACATTTTCCCTCCTTGAAAATTTGGGGAGCAGACCTGGGCAGAAGCACACGTTTGATCAGAAACGACCTCAATCACTCCCCTCAGCAGAAATATGACTACAGCCCCCCGAACAAGTCCCTTATTGTCAGATTTGGCAGTTCTGCTACCAACTTTTTTTCACTTTTTTTTCATGGCTTAATTGAAAAATTAAGTGTGGCTCAAGCCAAAAATTACAGTGAAATGCTAAGCACACCTAGATGTTGGCGTGTCCCTCACCCTGGAACGGGAGGCCAGAGCGATGGCCACTTTCTGCCCAAAGCCCAAAGATTTATTAGGTGGTAGAGGGCAGAGGCTCCAGGTGACAACCTACAATCATGGAGGAAGGATGAGCTGAGGGTCCGCTGAGCCTGGCAGATGGGACGGGACCCCCAGAGCCCACACACACATCCTAAGTGTCCCATCGGGTGGTCGGGATCAATGTGAGCTAAAACAGGCACTTGGGGGGGGGGGGGGGGGGGGGAGAGAGGGGGCATCAGCCAAGCTAAGCAAGGAAATACTTTATCCCTGTTAATTCAGAGTCCCTCGGTGGTCCTGACTGGGTACCCGTGGGTGAAATGCAGTGTGCGGAGAGGGAGGCCGGTGTTCAGTAAAAATGCTAGCGGACGTGAAAGGAGCAGAGCAGCCAAAGAAAGTACAGTCTGGAGGGAGGTGCAACCATTTCACGCTTGCTGTACGCAGGCCTTTCAGTCTCACCTGCTCGTTCCATCGTTCGATCGGTTAGCTCATGCTCGTCAGACACGCCCTTCAGGTGACATGCAAGCTGTGTCCCAATTCAGGGGCTGCATCCTTCAAAGGACACAGTCGGTGTTGCTTCTGAGGGCCAGGTCCATCTAAAAATCTGCACAATGAATCTTGGGATATGTTGCACGGCGAAGGATCCATTGGATGGATCCGTAGGAGCCCAGGAAAAGGAGGCCGCGTTTCAAGCACAACTCGAAATGGGACGGCTGGTTGGTTGCACACTAGAAGAAGAAGTGTGGAAGGGACATGCAAAGCAAAGTACAGCAAGGAAGCATCCAGACCCTGCATCTCCTAAACAATCAAAAGCAAAAAAAAAAAAAAGGCGCAAGAGCTTGGTCAAAAGAGCTTGTCAAGAGAAGGAAATCTTAATATGACAACCCTACTGCATGAAATGCAGTTTATATATACAAAATACATGCATGTATGCATCTAAAATGATTTAACGGTGTAACAGCCAAATAGTAGAAGAGCAATACTTTGCATAGATCACATTTGAGGACCAAAATGTTCCCAAAGTGTGGTAAAACTTTTGGGGACACTTCTTCAGGTCCCCATTTGGATAACTTCAATTTTATAAACATCTGCAATCAAAAAAGTAAAAGTGCCAAAAGTCTTCTATTTGGTTTCTTATGGTTAAGGTTAGGGCTGGGTGGGGGTTAAGGGTGTCGTCATTGGGATTTGGGATTTTCCCATAGAAATGAATGGACGGTCCCCATTTACATAGGAAGACCAACTTGCGCGTGTGAGTGTGTGTGTATTCTATGCAGTGGACTACATATTCGGTTGTAAGTCAAAGTCATATGTGAGATGTCATAAACACTTATTAAAACAGAGCTCAAAACAAAATGCAAATACAGTTTGCAAACATACAACTACCAGTTTTCAGTTTAGACAATAGACATGTTCTTTATTCCAAACAGAAGTCTCAAAATAATGATATACAATAATATAAAGATAAATTATGCATGTGTGTTGCATGGCTCAAAGCATCTATGTCATGACCGCATCCTTTGAGGGATGCAGCCCCTGAAATAGGTCACAGCTAATGATTCCTTACCTGTACACCTTCTACATGTTCCCATGAGATGCTAATTGACCAGTTTGATTTTAGCTATGAATTTTGGGATTCTATGTAACATCATGACCAAGACTCTCACATTGCTTACAACTAGCAGGAAGAGTATAGGTCTTTGTTAAAAATCTTTAAACAGATGATTTTCAGATAATTTTCGGCTAACATTTTGTTTCATTTTCCCTAAAGATTACTGGCCTGGCAGGTTTTATAATAAATGCACAGCTATATGAGAGAGGGAGTGGGAACAAAACATTAATCTCTGCTCTTTACAAATGAGCAGCAAAAGCATAATTTTTAAAACAACCTAATTGAATAATTCAGTCAGATTCGCCGGACAAACGCACTTTCACGCAGACTAATAGGATTAACGACTTGCAGTTAATGGTCTGTTTGAGTTTCAGGGGACATTTAAATTTCCGTGTCTAAATCAACATGCCTCAGTTTCCAAAGAACTGCCAGACTAACAGCCACATTGATTAATTTATAATAATGAGAGCCTGAGTGCAGAACCACAATGACCTTCCTCAGACACAGTGGTTGGTGAAGTGTGGAAGTGTTTCAGTGACTTGTATAATGGAGCTGTCTGTGAGGCCACCAGATCTACCGAAGATAACTGGATCCACCACAAGGTTCTGTCCCCCTGTCAACTGTGTACTCTGCTGCTGTTGTCATATTACAGTTTTATTTTACGGAGAACCTTTGCCAAGAAGACAGACTGGGGCCTGTTCTGCTTTTCCTTTCAACCAGATAGCTTGGAGGGTTAAAGTGCTTTTCAAAAGTACTTAGTTTCTGGTTTTGAAACATTTAGCACAAACGCACATAAATCATGTTTATTAACTACAGGCTTCTATAAAGACATGACTCAAGGCGACAAACTGATGGTGCAGAATAGCTCTCCTTTACTGAACTCTTCCCATGATATCCCATAATTTTCTGTCTCCAGGTCAAAGGTCAAGTAATATATACATACAGTAAAACAGTATATATGTCAAATCTAATTTGTAAACGTATAACAAATGTGGCACACAACAAATGAGGTGTGTTGCTTTATTTCTGGTTTTGAATCATTTATCAGAAAAGCCAATAAATCATATTTATTAATCAAAGATTTCTATAATCTCATGGGATGGTGCTGAATAGCTCTTCTTCACTGAACACTTCCCAGAATATCCCAGAATGCTCCAGGTGAAACGTATATACAGTATATACAGGATATACAGTACATATACAATAATACACCTGTGAAATGACATAGAGACTAAACAATAATGTTGTCACAAACAACAGCAATAACAATAATAAAGTGCTTAGGAAAGTAACTGCCAAATGTCAAACTGTCACCATGTCTGGGATGTTCTCTTGAGAAGCAACAAAAATATGATGTTAAGAAATTGCAATTAATTTGTCGTTCATCCATCAGTTTAATGAATGCACAGCAGCAATCCATAAGAAACTGTGCTTGCTTCTTTGAACACTCTCCTCTTCAGGATGTCTGAGACGTGACTGAAACTGAACACAAGAATATAAAGGTAGATGGTCACCAGTTCATATTATCACAAACCAGCTATCTGATATCTGAATAAATGCAAAGGAACCACTGGGAAGTCTCATGCATTACACCATCATCAAGTTAGCTGAATGGTGGTGGGTTTCATCAGCAACAGTGATGAGTTGGACTACAGGACGGAGATTCAACAACTATCATACTAGTGTAAGTCCAATAATCTGTCTCTTAATGTGGATGAACAAAACAAAAGAGATGATTGTTGATTTCAGAACGTCCCATGCTGTCCACCCTCTGCTGTATATCAAGAGAGTAGGTCAGGAGCACCAGATTCCTTGGGATGCACTTAGCTGCTGACCTCATCTGGGCAATCAACACTTCCTCCTCAGCCAAGAAGATGCTCAGAGAGATAACCAATCAGATTGTAAATGAGGTGGGTCCAAGCAACTAGAGGAGGTGGGACCAGTCAATCAGATGTCTTGATCCCATCTCCTCTAGTCACTTGGACCCACCTCCTCTACAGTCAAATTGGTTATCTCTCTGAACCAATCATTTTTCCTTCTGCCCACAGAAATTTTTTGTCTAAGTAATGGTGCATTCCATTTGCCCTCGGAAATTTTGAAGCCAGAAGTGATGACATGTGTGCTCCCGTTTCTCGGAGATCAGAGAAATATCTCGGAGCAGCACAGAGGATCCCGAGTTCAGAATCCAAGATGGCTGCGCCCTTTATCAACAGTGAAAGTTGTAGTTTTATACTGTTTACGCACTACTTCTCATTTATGGTTCATTAAATCGGTCGCACACTATACTGTCTAACTTATCTGTGGACATGTTGCTACGGAGTTTTATACATAAAGCACCGCGCGTAATGTGTTATCAACTGATATGGCTAACAATGAATAACAATTAACCGGGCTAGAATTGGATTTCATGATTATTTCCGGAGGTCCAAGAGGACCCTGAAGTGAAAATATTAGCCAGCCGCAGCCGGGGCATCTTGGAGGAAATGTCCCTCGCTGAAGACACACATCTAGGTGAGGATTTACGTGAAAATCTCCGGCAGCTGTGGGAGAGGCTAACTGGGAAGAAAGCCTGGCCGATCAGTTTCTCCGAGGAGAGGTTCCCCGATCAGCCCGTGGATGTCCCTGGAGAATCTCAGCCTCCACCAAAAGCCCAGACCCGGAAGAAGAAAAAGCGGAGAGGGGGTAAGAGGCCCGAAGAGATGCTGGCGATCCCCTTATGGGCAGTGACCCTCTCTCTTTCCTCCCCTGCCGGGTGCTCACCAGAGCCTCGTCCTATCCTGGACCCGGCGGTTTTTATGCCAGCAGAAGCACAAGCAGAAGTGGCTTTCGCCGAACGCTATTTCACCCTCCAGGAGCTCTACTGGAGGGTGATCGAAGACCCGGCCGTACAGGAGTCCACTGAAGCTGTCCAGCTTTCCACACAGCTACACCGCGAGTTCTCCCTGTTTTCAGCGACTCTCCTCCAGACGAGATGGAGAGATTAGCGGACAGCCTGAGGAGGCTGCTCCAATTGTGAAAAGCGCAGCCGCCTGTTTTACCTTTTCTGCCCGACTCACCTGACGTGCCTGTTCTGCCTGTCCCGCCGGTGCCTGACATGCCTGTCCTGCTGGTGCCTGATGTGCCTGTCCTACCTGTCCCGCCGGCATCTGACGTGCCTGTCCTGCCTGTCTTGCCTGATCCCAACCTGCTTGTCCCGGTGGCTGCCTGCTGCTACGCCTGAGGCATCGGCGCCACCTGCAGCGCTGCCTGCATCTTCGCCCGCACCCGAGGCCCCGGCTCCACCTGCAGCTGCTTCGCCCGAGGCTCCAGCTCCGGATCTGCCCGCGCCTGATGCCTAGGCTCCGCCCTCACCTGATGCCTCGGCCCGGCGTCCTAGTCCCTGACCCTGCTCCAGTCCCCCCGGTACCAGTCCCAGTCCCTGAGGAGGTCCCAGACAGTCTGACCTCCGCTCCTTCCCCCTTGGAAGAGGAGGAGCTCGAGAGGGACCTCCCTAATGACTCCTCTGCCCTTGCCCCGGCGTAGTCGATCCCGGTCAGAACCTCACCTATCAGGTCCCACCCACCCTGCCCCCTGGCTCGCCCTTGCTTGCCTTGGCTGGGGCTTAGGGGACGCCTGCAGATCCTGTGGCTAAGGTTTGGCGGTTGCCTGTGGGTCCCCCTCCGACACCTCGTCGGTTGCTTATGGATTCCCCGGGCTCGACTCCTCGGTCGCCTGCGGGTCCCCCTCCTCTACCTCCTCATTCGGCTGCAGCTTTGCCTGCCGCGACTCCACCTCCTTCCTTGCCTGCATCAGCCTCCTCTCCGACTCCCTCCTCGCCTCTCCTGGTGCCCCCTCCGACTTCCTCCTCGACTCCTCCGTCTGTCCCTCGACCTGTCTCCTTGCCCCCTTCGTGGTCCGCGCCTGCTCCTGCCTCGCCGGTCACCTGCGGCCCCTCCGGGTGCCGCCTGCTGCTCGCCGTGACTCCCTCAAGCTCCCTTTTGTCCCTCGACCTTTCACGTTTGGCCTCCTGTGTTTCCTTCTCGTTCCTCTATGTCTCTTGTCTCAGCTCCTCATCCTCCTGTTGTGCACCAAATATGTTTTTTGGGACAGTAAAGCTTAAGTAAAGGGACATCACTGCTGTGATCAAAGGCTGCAGAGGTTTATTCAAATGACTTGGAATTCCGTCCTCCCAGAGCCAGTGTGAATAGCCTTTTCCGACAGCTAGATGAAATCCATGTCCTGCCACCTCCTGGCAGGGGCACTATGGACCTCGATACCAGCATCGGAAGGAAAAACTGAGAATGGCACGGGATAACCAGACTGGTGACATCACCCCCAAATCGACAGCTAAACGAAGAGCATGATGCTCCTGTGCCCCCCCCCCCCCCCAGGGGCCTTCCTGATGTCCTTAGATTTGGTAGCTGTGGTTATCAGAGGCTCTAAATGCCCGGTGAACGTAGGATCATCATCCCCCCCTCCTGTGTTACCAGAAAGGACAACACTGGCTTATGAGAGAAGAACAGAAAAAGACACAGCAAATGTTTACACTGGCAGCAGGATTTCCTTGGAGTTTTCTTGATTCCAGTGGTAATGACAGTGTGTTGGTGAGACACTGGACAGATTTTAATGAAATGTATTTCCTTGGACTGCAGACTTAGAGTGTCTCTTGTACTATAAAGAAATCAAGTGAATGGTGCTCAGTAGCATCCAAAAAGTGTCAGCGGAGATCTACATCATTTGTGAACTATACTCATGCTTCCCAGTTCCCCAACATTGGAAGTATTGGTAGTGGAGTGTTCAATCTCCAACTGACATTTAAAAGCTAATTGACAATTTTCTGCACCATTCAAAGATGTGTGCATTCTGCATTGAATATTTACCAGCAATAATCGTCCTACAAAATGTGGAAAATTAGCCTATGTGTGTGAAAGATACATAAAATGTTTTTCATTATTTTAATCTATAACACCTATAATGATTAGAATTCTTTAACAAATCATTTGTAAGATAAAATTACATTCACTTTTTCTTTAATTGTAAGAACCTTTGCTCAGATCAGTAATTGCTCAGATCAGTAATTGCTCTTTGCTCAGATCAGTAATTTTCCTCTCTTGCAGCTAGATCCCACTCCTAATAATTTGAAGCATTAGACGTGAAGTTCTTCTGCATGATTGGCATGCACGTTCATCTTCCACACCGCCCAGCATCTCTGATTTTTCCATAAAATGTAGTATTGACCACTGGGGCTCTTCTAACCTCTTCACGGAATTACCATCTGACGCAGCTGTGGGTTTCTGATCAGGTTACTGCAGTATGACCATACAGCTGCAGCACCTGGGTCCAGTTGGTGGCCACATGATCTCCACCATAGAGCCTGGCTCACTTTGGTAGTATGGCTGGCCGGGACCACCGGGTCCAGCAACACCTGCAATATGCAGCCACAGAGCTGTCGTCACTAACTTCCCAAGGAGAAACTCCTCTACGGGTGACACCAAGCTAATGAACAGTCCAGCCAATCATTCTACACATATGCTATGACTGATGTTCCTTCAGGGCCTGCCTATTGGCTGAACCAATCAAACAGATGCTAAATATCCATGAAAAACAAATGCTTTTGGACTTTACATGGTCCAAGAGAGGTGTTAATTGGAGACCTAGCAACAACAGAATTAGCTGTCACCAAACAGGGGAGAGACTGTTCTATTTTAGAGTGCGGTTTTATGCTAAGTAAATAAGATGGTCTTAATTGTTAAAGTATTAAATGGCAAAGAGGTGTTGTTTGGTTGTCTCTCAAAGCCAGATGCTTACTTAGGGATGGGGGATTGAGTTCTCCTTGGCCGGCACCTACAATTGTGCTTGGCATTCACTGCTGGCACCAGTGAGGCTAGCTATCCATGGAAGGGTTAGGAGGATAAAGGACTATTAGTGCTAAGGCACGTCGATAACACCCATGAGTCGGTAACATTGCCGCAGCCTTGGAGTTCACAAGATGTGCACTTCTGACGTCATCGCATTGGGTCTTATGATAGAAATGTGACTCATAAGGGTGCAACACTTACAGCAGGGATCCTGAACTAGCTATTAAGGCAAAAGGCACACGCCTGTGAGACGAGCAGGATGACGGGCAGCTTTTCCCGGACTGTCACTTGAGCCCGGTCGGCTTCACGCAGAGGTACCCCGCTGCTAGACGGGATCGTCTCGGGCGAAGTCAAAACACCAGGTAGGTGGGCTGCTCCCAGGAGCCGCGGCCTCGCCGAAAAGGGAGGATCGTGTTGCGAGACCGACGACCGCCGTGACTCTCAGATCCTCTCCGGTGTTGACTTTTCGTCCATGTCGACAACAAATATCTGAGGCCGACAAAAATAAACTCAATAATATTGGAGAAATTATGAGGCAGGAGGTTGTTGTGCCACCCATAAGCATTTCAGAAGCAGGGGGAGGGGGCGGGTCACCGGGGCGTGGGGGGGGGGGGCAAAAAAAAAGAACCTCTTTGCCACAGAAACAAATGGCCATGTCGAGCTGGATGGCATGTGTGTACTGTAAGTACAGAGTTTGGATTGTCAACAGTGGAAAATACCCCGTATGAGCTCTCAGGAAGGCAGTTCCAAGCCAGGACACACAATCATCCCCTCCTCTGAAAATGCTGGCGTTCGCTGCATGTCTGGCAAGGGAGAGAGCTGAGTGCCTGATTTTAATTAGTCAGGCTGTTATGAATAACATCCTTAGAGGATTAGAGATTGTTGTTATAGGTCCTGCTTAAGGAAAGGGACTTAACCCTGCATGTGTGTCTGCGCGGGGGCCAGGCCTTGCGTGAATATCCTGTGTCGTGACCACAAGGCCTGCTGGGACAAAAAAATGTCAGAGCCACACACGGAGGGCGCCCGCCGCTGGGGCTGTGAATCTGGCCCCTGTGTGTTCCAGCCTCGTGCTGTCATGTGTCACATTCTCATATCCCTCTTCTGAAAATAGCAGTTTTCTTAAAAGCTAGAGAATGCAATGCTAGAGGGGGCAAATGCAACAGGGTCACCGGAAGCAGAGATTTCTTAAAAAGCTGTGATAGGTCATTGAGGGCGTCGCTTTTGGTGACTGAATCCTTCGTCGCCATCGTAAAGCCCCTGAGTTACCCCCAACCACCATTTTCTTCATTTATTACCATGGAGTCATACGTGACAGCTGGTCTCAGAACTACGTGTGACAGGAATTACATATGGAATGCAAGAATAGGCGTATGATCTAAAAATGAGGTGTAGGTGGAATCCACATCCAAATATCTTCTCACCTCTGTGTCACAGAGGGCAGGGAGCCTACTTCAGGGTCCAGGGGAGGTGTGACGGATTCCCGGATCCACAACGCATTCTTGCGGTTCCAGAATGTCTTTTTATAGGGTGGTATATGGAGAGAGTGATAAAAAGCTCTTCTGCTTCGTTTTCCTTCACCTCCACATGCTCCTCCAGCCTGCCTGTGTTTTTCCATAGGGAGTGGCCAGCGGATTCGCCTGTGGGACGCTTCAAAGGTCTATTGCTCTTCCATTTTTTTATTGCTCCCTCCTGAGGGTTGGTTGGGGCGGGGGGGGGGGGGTAAAATCACCCCCATGGAGCCTCGTGACCACGTTCCCAAGAAGGTCAGGCAAAGCAGAAGCCCTTGATTATACTCCACCCGATCGGCTGATTAATTTGCCACTCGTAATCAAACCCAGAAACGACGGCTCAGTGCTTTCATTCACCATGTGGTGTCATGAAAAAAAATGCACTTACACAGATTTGATTAGGCAATATTTTTCTCCTGGAAACATGGAGAGACACAAAATATCTAGATTGTATTAATTATGTTACTTAGATATAGCTATTGTTAACCTATATGACACTGATGCAACAAAAACAGGTTAAATTTGGTGCAAATAAACAAATTTGTATATTTATATGCAGGGATGGCAATAGTCTTAACCTGAACACATTAGGAATCAGTGAACATGGTTTATATTTATTAAAAGCTAAATCAGTGGCACTTTTACTGATTCTCAATAACTGCTCCCCAGCTGATGTCCACCTGACAGGTCTTGTTGATCACACTAAGAGTCCCGAATAAGATTCTTTGTGTGACTTGCTGCATTAGAGAGCTTAAAATGTCTCTCAGATGTTGCCTGCAGTAGCCACAAAACTTTTACACTACTCATCTGAAAAATCCTTGACCATTTCTCATAGCTGAAGGATGCTTATGCTTTTCATTTCTGACTATTGCATCAAACCAAGACAAGCTAGGCCTCCTGTCAGTAGAAATTGATCAGCAGACAGACTTCTCTAGGTGGTAAGAGCCAGTCTAGGTCTAAGTTTTCCTCTTTTCCTCTTGTGGTCGGTGTGATACAGACCTAGAATTGCCCCAGTGTTTCTGTTGAGGTTCCTTTTCCAAGATCAACCTGACTGGGAAGTTTGAGTTCAACATATTTTCAATGGATCAAAAACTCCCCTTTTGAATGATCTTGGACCTTTAAAGACCTGGACCTTGTGAACATGACTCTATATCCTCCTGCCACCCATCACAGAGAAAGCTGCGGTTACTGACAATGGGAACTTTATTCTATGACTGTGTAGGATTTCCTGTCTGGGATCCTGTAGTTTAGCAGTTTCTTTGTTGAATGAATGGTGGTATGATTTGACACATCTTTACGAGTTGCATTAGCAGTCGGGCAGAATGGCAGCCTAACGTGCCGAGAAGTCGGCTCTGTTTTTACATTGCAGAAACACTGTGAGCTGTTTTGTGTGCCTTGTCTGTCCGTGACTTTCTAACCGTGGTCATATTTCTTCCTGATCTTCCAGCAGAATTAATCCGTTTCACTGAATGATTTTTAGGTAAATTTCTCGTCTCAGGAAAGTCACTGATGTACAATTCAAGTTTAGTTACCATCTTTATTAGATCTGCCCACAGTCATTCTTATGACAAAATGGGTGTGGTTTCATGCAGATAGCTGCTCTTCTAAAAGGCAGCCGGTCATTTCCTGTTGATCACAGAATTTCAGAACATACTGTATGCTAATTAAAAAAATTATAGATAGATATTGGAGAAACATTACTGGGCAGCATGGAGGGAGCAGTATGCTGCTTCACACACCCAGGAGTTTGTCACGTCTGTCACGTCCTGCCCGTCATGTCTGTCACGTTATGCCCATCATGTCTATCACGTCCCGCCAGTCATGTCTGTCACGTTATGCCCGTCATGTCTGTCACGTTATGCCTGTCATGTCTGTCACATTATGCCCGTCATGTCTGTCAGGTCCCACTTGTCATGTCTGTCATGTTATGCCCGTCATATCTGTCACGTTATGCCTGTCATGTCTGTCATGTTATGCCCGTCATGTCTGTTACGTCCCGCCCATCATGTCTGTCACGTTATGCCCGTCATGTCTGTCAGGTCCCACTTGTCATGTCTGTCATGTTATGCCCGTCATATCTGTCACGTTATGCCTGTCATGTCTGTCATGTTATGCCCGTCATGTCTGTCACGTCCCGCCCATCATGTCTGTCACGTTATGCCCGTCATGTCTGTCAGGTCCCACTTGTCATGTCTGTCATGTTATGCCCGTCATGTCTGTTACGTCCCGCCCATCATGTCTGTCACGTTATGCCCGTCATGTCTGTCAGGTCCCACTTGTCATGTCTGTAATGTTATGCCCGTCATGTCTGTTACGTCCCGCCCATCATGTCTGTCACGTTATGCCCGTCATGTCTGTCACGTTATGCCCGTCATGTCTGTCACGTTATGCCCGTCATGTCTGTTACGTCCCGCCCATCATGTCTGTCACGTTATGCCCGTCATGTCTGTCAGGTCCCACTTGTCATATCTGTCACGTTATGCCTGTCATGTCTGTCACGTTATGCCCGTCATGTCTATCACGTCCCGCCCGTCATGTCTGTCACGTTATGCCCGTCATGTCTGTCACGTTATGCCCGTCATGTCTGTCTCGTTATGCCTGTCATGTCTGTCACGTCCCGCCCATCATGTCTGTCACGTTATGCCTGTCATGTCTGTCACGTCCCGCCCATCATGTCTGTCACGTTATGCCTGTCATGTCTGTCTCGTGATGCCTGTCATGTCTATCACGTCCCGCCCGTCATGTCTGTCACGTCCCGCCCGTCATGTCTGTCAGGTTATGCCTGTCATGTCTGTCACGTTATGCCCATCATGTCTGTCACGCCCCGCCCGTCATGTCTGTCACGTTATGCCCGTCATGTCTGTCACGTTATGCCTGTCATGTCTGTCACGTCCCGCCCGTCATGTCTGTCACGTTATGCCCGTCATGTCTGTCACGTTATGCCTGTCATGTCTGTCACGTCCCGCCCATCATGTCTGTCACGTTATGCCCATCATGTCTGTCAGGTCCCACTTGTCATGTCTGTCATGTTATACCCGTCATGTCTGTTACGTCCCGCCCATCATGTCTGTCACGTTATGCCCGTCATGTCTGTCACGTTATGCCTGTCATGTCTGTCACGTCCCGCCCATCATGTCTGTCACGTTATGCCCATCATGTCTGTCAGGTCCCACTTGTCATGTCTGTCATGTTATACCCGTCATGTCTGTCACGTCCCGCCCATCATGTCTGTCACGTTATGCCCGTCATGTCTGTCACGTTATGCCCGTCATGTCTGTTACGTCCCGCCCATCATGTCTGTCACGTTATGCCCGTCATGTCTGTCAGGTCCCACTTGTCATGTCTGTCATGTTATGCCCGTCATGTCTGTTACGTCCCGCCCATCATGTCTGTCACGTTATGCCCATCATGTCTGTCACGTTATGCCCGTCATGTCTGTCTCGTTATGCCTGTCATGTCTATCACGTCCCGCCCGTCATGTCTGTCACGTTATGCCCGTCATGTCTGTCACGTTATGCCCGTCATGTCTGTCACGTTATGCCCGTCATGTCTGTCTCGTTATGCCTGTCATGTCTATCACATCCCGCCCGTCATGTCTGTCACGTTATGCCCGTCATGTCTGTCACGTTATGCCCGTCATGTCTGTCTCGTTATGCCTGTTATGTCTGTCACGTCCCGCCCGTCATGTCTGTCACGTTATGCCCGTCATGTCTGTCACGTTATGCCCATCATGTCTGTCTCGTTATGCCTGTCATGTCTATCACGTCCCGCCCGTCATGTCTGTCACGTTATGCCCGTCATGTCTGTCACGTTATGCCCGTCATGTCTGTCTCGTTATGCCTGTCATGTCTGTAACGTCCCGCCCATCATGTCTGTCACGTCCCGCCCGTCATGTCTGTCATGTTATGCCTGTCATGTCTGTCACGTTATGCCCATCATGTCTGTCACGCCCCGCCCGTCATGTCTGTCACGTTATGCCCGTCATGTCTGTCACGTTATGCCTGTCATGTCTGTCACGTCCCGCCTGTCATGTCTGTCACGTTATGCCTGTCATGTCTGTCACGTCCCGCCCATCATGTCTGTCACGTTATGCCCGTCATGTCTGTCACGTCCCGCCCATCATGTCTGTCACGCTATGCCCATCATGTCTGTCAGGTCCCACTTGTCATGTCTGTCATGTTATACCCGTCATGTCTGTCACGTCCCGCCCATCATGTCTGTCACGTTATGCCCGTCATGTCTGTCACGTTATGCGCATCATGTCTGTCACGTTATGCCCGTCATGTCTGTCAGGTCCCACTTGTCATGTCTGTCATGTTATGCCCGTCATGTCTGTTACGTCCCGCCCATCATGTCTGTCACGTTATGCCCGTCATGTCTGTCACGTTATGCCCGTCATGTCTGTTACGTCCCGCCCATCATGTCTGTCACGTTATGCCCGTCATGTCTGTCAGGTCCCACTTGTCATATCTGTCACGTTATGCCTGTCATGTCTGTCACGTTATGCCCGTCATGTCTATCACGTCCCGCCCGTCATGTCTGTCACGTTATGCCCGTCATGTCTGTCACGTTATGCCCGTCATGTCTGTCTCGTTATGCCTGTCATGTCTGTCACGTCCCGCCCATCATGTCTGTCACGTTATGCCCGTCATGTCTGTCTCGTGATGCCTGTCATGTCTATCACGTCCCGCCCGTCATGTCTGTCACGTCCCGCCCGTCATGTCTGTCATGTTATGCCTGTCATGTCTGTCACGTTATGCCCATCATGTCTGTCACGCCCCGCCCGTCATGTCTGTCACGTTATGCCCGTCATGTCTGTCACGTTATGCCTGTCATGTCTGTCACGTCCCGCCCGTCATGTCTGTCACGTTATGCCCGTCATGTCTGTCACGTTATGCCTGTCATGTCTGTCACGTCCCGCCCATCATGTCTGTCACGTTATGCCCCTCATGTCTGTCAGGTCCCACTTATGTCTGTCATGTTATACCCGTCATGTCTGTTACGTCCCGCCCATCATGTCTGTCACATTATGCCCGTCATGTCTGTCACGTTATGCCTGTCATGTCTGTCACGTCCCGCCCATCATGTCTGTCACGTTATGCCCATCATGTCTGTCAGGTCCCACTTGTCATGTCTGTCATGTTATACCCGTCATGTCTGTCACGTCCCGCCCATCATGTCTGTCACGTTATGCCCGTCATGTCTGTCACGTTATGCCCGTCATGTCTGTTACGTCCCGCCCATCATGTCTGTCACGTTATGCCCGTCATGTCTGTCAGGTCCCACTTGTCATGTCTGTCATGTTATGCCCGTCATGTCTGTTACGTCCCGCCCATCATGTCTGTCACGTTATGCCCGTCATGTCTGTCACGTTATGCCCGTCATGTCTGTCTCGTTATGCCTGTCATGTCTATCACGTCCCGCCCGTCATGTCTGTCACGTTATGCCCGTCATGTCTGTCACGTTATGCCCGTCATGTCTGTCACGTTATGCCCTTCATGTCTGTCTCGTTATGCCTGTCATGTCTATCACGTCCCGCCCGTCATGTCTGTCACGTTATGCCCGTCATGTCTGTCACGTTATGCCCGTCATGTCTGTCTCGTTATGCCTGTTATGTCTGTCACGTCCCGCCCGTCATGTCTGTCACGTTATGCCCGTCATGTCTGTCACGTTATGCCCATCATGTCTGTCTCGTTATGCCTGTCATGTCTATCACGTCCCGCCCGTCATGTCTGTCACGTTATGCCCGTCATGTCTGTCACGTTATGCCCGTCATGTCTGTCTCGTTATGCCTGTCATGTCTGTAACGTCCCGCCCATCATGTCTGTCACGTCCCGCCCGTCATGTCTGTCATGTTATGCCTGTCATGTCTGTCACGTTATGCCCATCATGTCTGTCACGCCCCGCCCGTCATGTCTGTCACGTTATGCCCGTCATGTCTGTCACGTTATGCCTGTCATGTCTGTCACGTCCCGCCTGTCATGTCTGTCACGTTATGCCTGTCATGTCTGTCACGTCCCGCCCATCATGTCTGTCACGTTATGCCCGTCATGTCTGTCACGTCCCGCCCATCATGTCTGTCACGCTATGCCCATCATGTCTGTCAGGTCCCACTTGTCATGTCTGTCATGTTATACCCGTCATGTCTGTCACGTCCCGCCCATCATGTCTGTCACGTTATGCCCGTCATGTCTGTCACGTTATGCGCATCATGTCTGTCACGTTATGCCCGTCATGTCTGTCAGGTCCCACTTGTCATGTCTGTCACGTTATGCCCGTCATGTCTGTCACATTATGCCCGTCATGTCTGTCACGTTATGCCCGTCATGTCTGTCACGTTATGCCCGTCATGTCTGTCAGGTCCCACTTGTCATGTCTGTCACGTCCCGCCCCTCATGTCTGTCACGCTATGCCCATCATGTCTGTCTCGTTATGCCTGTCATGTCTGTCACGTCCCGCCCATCATGTCTGTCATGTTATGCCCGTCATGTCTGTCACGTTATGCCTGTCATGTCTGTCACATCATGCCCGTCATGTCTGTCACGTTATGCCCGTCATGTCTGTTATGTCCCGCCCGTCATGTCTGTCACGTCCCGCCCGTCATGTCTGTTACGTTATGCCCGTCATGTCTGTCTCGTTATGCCTGTCATGTCTGTCACGTCCCGCCCATCATGTCTGTCATGTTATGCCCGTCATGTCTGTCATGTTATGCCCGTCATGTCTGTCACGTCCCGCCCGTCATGTCTGTCACGTCCCGCCCATCATGTCTGTCGTGTTTTGCCCGCCATGTCTGTCTCGTTATGCCTGTCATGTCCCGCATAAAGATTGGTGCATAAAGATCACTATTAGTGTGCGACTGTATGTGAGCTGTGTCCTGTGATGAACTGCCATCCTTATGCCTCATGCATCATGGGAAAGGCTCCAGACTCACAGGATTATCTGCTGGGTAAGTGGAAGATGGATGGATGAAATGTACCATGTCCCTGTGATGTAATGGTGAAGATAATTCTGTAAAGCCAGACAGGAAAAAAAAATGTTTGCTTAGTCCAATTTTAACTCCGGAAGGTTCATCCTCCCGGGCTGCCTTCCATTCTTGAATTTCAATTTGATTATGGTTTGCACTGCGGGAGAGGAATCCCAGCTGAAACTCTTCCTCTGCTTTCTTCTGGAGTTCCATCTTCATTATTTCCTCCCAGCCTGTATTCCTGTTTGAAAAAGCATTGAGGGATGCATTTCTCTCCACTGTTTTAGTTCTTCTCCCCACACACCTCTCTCAGAGTGCACATATTCATCAGGCTGCCCCTTTCCACAGCTGCCAGTAGGTGTCACTGCAGAGCAGCTGGGGAGAGAGGAGCCAAATCACATTCTCTGCAAAGGTGGCTCGAACCTGGGTTCCTGTTTCATAAGGCAGGCCCCTTAAAATCATTTTGGATGAACACTCACTTCCCTGCCGATTTCCCAGGTCCTTAATCTGATGCGATCCGGTGCCCAAGTACCCCGGCACTGCAGCTCAAGTGGAGCCCCTGCTAAAGCCCAAGCTCACCACTGGCGAGGTGGATCTCAGTAACCGATACCAGTGGGGGAGCAGTTCAAAGCCGCGGCCTCGTATTTCATAATTTTTATGGCTGCCTTTCCTGCTTCCACGCTGAATAACGGCCCCTCTGTGAATGCTGGCGGCCTGGACTCCCGGCCTTCTTTACGATTTCCACTGTTCCGTGGGATGTGATTTACTGAACACAGTGTGAGTGTCGGGTAAACATGTACATGGGATCTAGTGGATTTACAGCAAGGTGGGAGCTACTCTGGCTGGCCTATAACCTATGAGGCCTTGCGATAGGGGGTTTCCACCTCTGCCACTCCAAGTGAAAGCAGCGTCCTCAGAGTCACGGTGGCCTTCAATAAGTCAAAATGGCCTTCTTTGAGTCAAAACAACCATCTCTAAGTCAAAGACGTGTTTTCTTTGTTAAAAGAAACATCTCTGAGTCAAGGCTGCATTCTCCAAGTCAAAGTGGTCTTCTCTGAGTCAGAGTAACCTTCTCTGAGTCAAAGCATCCTTCTCCAAGTCAAATCTGGCACCTTGGTAAAAACTCATTCTTCTCCAAGTCAAAGCTACTTTCCCCATGCCAAAGCAATCTTCTCTGAGCATTTCAGAGTTTCCTCTCCGTTTGGCCTAGAACCATTGCAGATGTCCAGCTTCCAGATGAATCCAAGAAGTCATGCTATAGCATTCTTCATCAGGGAGCCAAACCAGCGACGATGATAATAAATGAAAAGCATCATTGTTCAAAAAGACATAAGGTTTCTAACATAATTTTGATAAGCAAGGAGGCCAATAGACAGTTCTAAAGCATACAAAGCTGTCAGGGCAGCATTAAGTTACAGACTTAATGTATCAATTCATTCTTTCAATTTAAAATGCTTTATTTTTCACTATATTTATTTTCAGACTAAATAGTATTACATAACTTCTTTAAATAATTGAGTATTATGTTATGCAAGGGTAATATATATGTACGGATAAATTAAGATATGTAATGAAAATCACCCAGTTTCATATTTTAATGAACATAATGCTTAGATTAGTGAAACGAATTATAGTCAGTTACATAACATAAATATGTTGTTTGTTGTTTCGACAATTATAATGATAAAGCATAATATTAAATTAATATGAGCAGACTTGGATGGTACACATGCATCGTGCCTCGAAGCATACAGGTCACAGGATGCTCAGTGGAGCTACAGATATTAAAGGTTATTTTGAAATATTCGAGTCACAAATCTGTAAAAACTGTCATAGGTGAGTCTTTTCTGATTGGTAAAGCACTTAATATAAAGGTGCATCTGTGGTTTCTTTTAAATGTAATTAATCCCGATTTCTGTGCTATTTTATGATAATTCCTGGTTGTTTATTTTAAAAAATGTAAAATAATTTAAAAAAACAGGTCAACTACAGGAAGCCATAGTGATTTCTGAAATGGTATGGACTGGGCTAGACTGAACAGGGCACTCAGAGTGGTCCATTCTGAAGAAAAGAGCAGTTTTTCTGAGCATTAGGTGGGTGAATCAGTACAAAAACCTTCTGAAGAGAAGTGTCTCTTTCTATCACAGCCCAGAGAAATTCCCAGACTGTCCACCAGAGGGCTGTAGTTGGCACACTTTGATTTCTCTAGAACAGGGGGTTTCCGACTCCGGTCCTAGAGAGCTACTATCCAGTAGGTTTTCTGTCCCACTTAGCTTCTGATGAGCCACACCTGTTCCTGGTATTTACCTAAGAGCATATGTGGCTCATCAGAAGCCAGGTATGATAGATAACCTACTGGACGGTAGCCCTCTAGGACCGGAGCTGGAGACCCCTGCTCTAGGAGATTCACAGATTTTTTCCCATTGTTCTTGACTTTAGCTGTATCTTCTTGTTTTCCTCTGAAAGTTCCCCTTGCTCTACATTTGGAGCATGGCTTGATACAAGGCCGGATTTCATTTCCTCTGATTATATGATTGTATTCTTCGATGATTCAAGATTCTTTAATTGTCACATACATAGTCACACAAAGTACAACACGTAGTGAAATACATCCTGAACTGCTCTTTTTTAGACTGTGTACGTTAAAATGAGTGCTTTGTGTGAACATGTTTCCTAGTAAAAGTCTCGGTTTGAGTTCACTTCACTTGTCTGCCGGTGTGCTAAAATGAGCAGAATACTCCCGGCTAGCATAGCAACCGTTCATAGTGATTCCTGGGTCCCAGTCACACCTACTCAGCTCTTTCTGGGAAAGATCTCCCAAGCTGCCTTCTGGTAGTACGTCATTCAAGGCTTCATCAGATCTTTTCCTTCTTATATATTTCAATAAGCCAACTGCTTAAGTATGTTGCAACTATCGGGTAGATACTTAATGGGGAGGCATTAGGACAGGAATAAAAAGCAACATTTCATGTGAAAAATTAAAAGCCAATTCTGCCTTCCCTGTGAATCTCTTTGATTACAAGAGACATCGGAGAACTCATAGGCTAAGCTTTTGAATTCAGATGGCTTGAGTCTTGCCTTATTGAACCTTATTAAAAGCCGGTACCTTTTGGGAGCAAAGTAAGCAAATAAATTTTAAAGAACATTTGAACAGACAAGCCAAACAAGGTAGAAAACATTTTATGTGGGATAGATAATTATTGTTCCATTTACTTGCTGATTATTGTGTCAGATTTAAAATGAGAGAGAACCATGACAATATGTTACAATGTGTAGGGATAACAACGTGTGAGCGGTCCATTCCCACCACGACGACTCTTTGCAATGATACTCGACTCATGTTACAGACGAGATGCTGTGCCAGGTGACTCAGAGACAGCCCTCCACCCTCAGTCCTGGAGGAGTAATTACACCCACATCGGGTCCAACTGAGGCGACACGAGATGTACTAAAGCTGAATGCAACATTTACCTCAGAACATATAGGCTGGATATTTTAAACTTTCCCCTGAACCCTGTGTGGTGCTTTTTGGTGGTTATTTTGAAAGTATCCTGTGAACTAGTATTTTTCTATCTTTATTACTGGCAGGGAATTACAGGTCTTTCCACAGGCCAAGCTCTGAGTAAGTTAGTAAAATTTAAGTTCCATGTTATTGAATCATCTGGAAAATAAATAGGAGTGACTTATAAAAACTTAGTTTTCTAGTCATTTTAAATCCAGGTAGCTTAAATATAATTAATCAAATCACCTGCCTTTGAGGGAAAATCGCTGAGCCAGCTGGTTATGGCAGAGTCCAGCACAACTAAGCCAGTGTGCTGCGTTGCTTTCGCCCGCTTGCCGCCACACATTACCAAGCTTTTGGCCCTTTCACTTGCCGCAGACCAAGAAAGGCATTTTTGTTGTGAAATATATTCTCTTAGTTACAGGAAGCTGCGGAACGTTCTACTCAGCTCCGTTCTGGAGCCGTCGAGAATCACTTTCTGAGACGTCACTTTCGAGACCCGTGCGCCATGGTTACGGGATGTCACGCCGCTCCGGAACTCTCAGGGAGACAGTTTGTCTGTTGACCTGCGTGAGAATTTTCTTCAGCTGTGGTTTCCAATCATTTTGCTCACCATCCCAGATTTACATCAGGAAATTCCTACAACCCCAAAAGTATAAGGTTATAAAAATTAACGGGGAATATTTTATAGTTGTTGCTACTGCTGCAGTCTCGTATAACAAATGACAATGAAATTAACCCTATCTTATGGTATGAGCAGGTAATTACCTGTGATTCATTTTCTATTACCATGATATAATACCATATCAAGAGGTTTGTTAGTTTCTCATTGTGTTTATTATAGATTCCACGTTCAAGCCACTGTCTATTGAATTTTCCCCTTGGCTGACCTCAGATCGACCTAACATGAAGGAACTACCAAAAGAGGTGAAACATAAACCTTTTCAGCAGGAGGAACAATAATTTCATGCAAGATACATGTTTTGTGTGCTATTTAACACAATCTGTTATGAGTTAGATTCAGTGAGATCCAGGCTTTTACTTTGCAAATGATTTATTGAATGGGAATTTTAAATAGCACAGCCGAAAAAGACATTCTCTCACCACTCCATTCTGAAATCAGTTGACGCTTGATGTTGTTCGCCCTGTTATTATTTTTTTCTTCACTTAAATGGACTGGCTTCGGTTAATATCCGGTTGTTTCAACTTTTACGGTATGAACTGCCCGTCTTTTTGTGGGTAAATAGCGAGTGACTTGTTCCTGAGCTGTCCATCTGAAGTCTCGGAGACCACAGTGGTTTATGTGAAAAGCTGCTATGGTGGGGAGTCCGACGCCCTAAGAAGAGCGACATGGCTCCCCCCAGACAGGGTCCCTGCTGTTACACATGCCATCGCTCTTCAGTCCATCAGGGTGGGGGGGGGGATGTCTGATTCAGCCTCCATGTGGAGAGCGATAGAGTGCTTTCATGGCCTACAGTCTCTTTGACGAACCAATGATTCACAAAGCTTGCGGTTCCGAAAGGAAGCAGCACCTTGCCGAAATGGGAGCTGTCGCCCCGCCGGGCTCTCGATCCCATTTCGTGGCCCCTGCTTCATTTTCCAAGAACAGGATTAAATAGGTGTTTCGTGACATGGCTGACACCACAAGAGTCCGGCGACGTGATTCCGTAAATAAGGAATCTGTTCTTCGTGATGCATTTCTGTGGGTGGCTCATTCGCCGGACCCAAATCATTTGTCATGCTGAAAACGGGGACATCAGCCTCAAGTGACTGAATGTTCCTACGAATGCTGACATGTTAACTCTTTCCACAAACCCTGTATCCATGACTTTCTGTTCCTTGCATTTGTTTTGTAGTCTGTAGCAACAAGACTTACCCACAAAGGTCTGCGACTTCTGTCAAACTAAGGGGAGGAAGCTCAGTCCGGTTCTGGCATGTGTGACAGTCGACTTGCTCCCTTGTCAGTAGTTGCAGTTGGCTGCTTGCTCATGGGGCTTATGCTCGGTGCTGTCTGTAGAGGTGACAGCTAGAAAAGTAGACAGTTCCACTGACGTGATCTTCCTCTTCCCAGTGACCGTACTGTGTTTATACTTTCTGGAGTACATAATCTGTGCTGGTGCTGTTTTCATGAACATCCCTCCCTTGAATCGTTGTTTATTGTGATGTCTGTCTGGACTCATCAGACACCAATGCACAGGCCCGTAGTACAAAATACAACAAAACCTGTCAGGGCACTGACAGCCCCCTCCCCTCAGTTCAATCCTTTGTTCACTTATTCATTGTTGTAAAGAAGAACATGTGACCACCCCCAAGCCTTGTTCCACCCATTGTCATCATTCCCCTATCTGTAGACAATCTGTGCTTTTACTTATCAGATGCTTTTATCCAAAACAATGCACATTTGACAAAGCAAAGCTAGACAGTCCCTGGAGCAATTAAGGCTAAGGGCCTTGACCAAAGGCCCTAAGGGGACATTACTCTAACAGACACGAGATTTGAACCAACAGCCATAACCTGCAGAGCCACACCCAGACCCCAATGAGTGCTACAACTTCAGTTTATAAATGGTAAGCGTGAACGTCTTTGCACATACCATACTGAGCTAACCTCAGTTTGGGCATGCATGACGGAATGGTGTAGAAAAGATCAGGGAATGTTCATCTGAGTTCAGCGCTTAACAGTGTGATACCACGGTGCAAATCGTTCAGAGAAAACACATCTGTTCATGGTTCTGTCATCCACGTTTGTTTGTATCGATTCTCTTGGTCAAGAGCAAAGTAAATTTGAAGCAACATAGCCCTCTGTTTGTTTGACATGTTTAGCAGCTCGGTTTAAATGGCCTGACTGGTTTACTGATTTGAACTCTTTAGGTTTGAACTCTTTAGCTGTGTAACGCGGGGCTGCTGTAGTTACTCTGTGGCCATGATCGCCTTGCCAGTTGAACTTCAAGGCCCATGAAGGCCACTGGAACCCAGTCACAGGAAACACACAGATGCGATGTGAGAGCAGATCCAGCTGCCAGCCAGGACCAAAGGAGGCAGACGTTACAGTGCAGCAGGGGATAAGAAGGCTGGCAGAGAAGTAATTGTTTACTGATTTAATTTCATTTTTAAAAAGTTCCAAAATTCACATATCCATCCATCCTTCCATCTTTCAACCACTTTCATGTTTAGCAAATGTATCGATGTAACACCAAGGGGCTCTGGAAGATATTTCATGACCGATATAAGTATATTGAAAGACTGAAGATAAAGATCTCTTAAATCTTGGATCTGACGTTTTTGCGTTACAGAGTAATTATTGCAGAGTAATTATTGCTTATTGCATAATGTGAAACATTGATGAGGCTCGTATAATTAAAACTCAGCGAATGCAATAAAATAAAAGTGGCATATGGACCGTGGGCACATTGGCACGATTCCATGCTTAGGAAAGTGTGATGATGTATTCCATACACGCTTGGTTGATTGACTTTGGTGATGCTGGATGGCGTGTGTAGGCATCCCTCTGCTCCGTATATCTCCCGTCCATTCAGCGTTGAGGCAGTGCAAGGCCCCTGATGCATCCACAACCATCTCCATCGCATCAGAACCGGCTGCCAGCCCGGATGACCTTCCCGAAGCGGAGCGGCCCTTTTCACATGCGGCGTTGGACCCTGCTGCTGGCGACACGTGGGTCTGCAAGTGAGAAAACATTTTCGGTCCATCAGCCGTTCCTGTCGGAACGTCTCCTACACATCTCCGATTTTCTCCAGTGCTGCTGATGTCCTTCAGAGGAACGCCAAGGGGCAGGGCACAGTGCTCCGGCTTAGCATTTCTCAGAGATTTACAAGCAACACGGTCTATATATCATCCTTTGTTTCTGGCACTAGCAAAATGCCCTTCTCGTTTTTTCGTAATCTTTTTTCATCTCGTTTTACTGACACCGGCCGTCAGCCTTGGATATAACTCCCATCCCTCATACTTTCAACTTACTGGCCGAAAACTCAGGCCGGCATATTTTGGTTGTGTGAACGAGCACCATTAATTTCTCAGCTTACATGGATTAATCTAAAAGTACGACGTTAAGCTGTTAAATATTATAGTCGTATTAAGTTCTCACCTGATAATGCTCTCTGTGACAAGACCATTTGGAAAACCCATCCTGGCTTAAAAGCAGAAGACAGTGTGGCTAGATAATGTGCCTTTCCTTGATACTCACACGGTGGCATGTGTCTGCAGGGTTTAATGGCCTTTGCATGTAGCATTTCCATATACATTCCAAACACTTACCAGTTTAACTTCCAGGTCAAGCCAGCCCTTCACATCCAGTCTCTTTAATGCATCATCAGACTGTGGAACCTATCAATTTTAAGCACTTTAGGGTATTTATATATGTAGCCAATTATATTTAATGGCCTCAATTTTCTCAGTCCCATACTTGGCAATGAGACCCACAGGGATGGTCTCCGAATTTTGGTCCAAATTCTAAAATTACATGGACGTTTAACTGGATTCCAAACAATGTTTTAATTCCTACCTTAAAATGTAAAATGAACACTGGTTTGTTTAGTAGAAAATTGATTTCTGAACCTGTAACCTATTTTCAGACTGAATTGAGCTTTAACCATTTTCTCACACATATTGGAAAATGTTGCTGAGCAGTCAGGTTGAATCCTGCGATCCCTCCGAGAGACAGAGATATGAATTACGGTTTCACCTCTTGTTGCATATGGCATTATATTTCTCTCTAAGCCTTTAATTTCCAAGTATTGATGTTTTATTGCTAGACCAGCTATGCTGATAAATCGCTGATACCTGATCATCCACCATTCAGCTTGTTGACGTACAGCAACGGTGCGCAATTCTGCCTCTCTTAAGTACATTTATCAGACAGATTACAGCACAGTCATGCCTGCTTGCTGATTGGGCAGCTTTCCACAAGGTACTAAAGGAAAGTTCCAGGGCTCCCATTTTGCCAGCATGTTCATGAGCAGGAAAGTATTCTGGTGAAATGCGGGCTTTCACGCTGAGAGCTCTTACAGCTACACTGACAGCATATATAATTGCTAGGGGGTCGTAATTCATCCTACTGGATGCCACTTTCCTGAAGTTCCCATATTTTCCCCTCAGCTCTATTTTTAACTTCTTTAAAAAAACGATAATAATAATATAACAGCCGTTTTATTGATTTGCATTGATACGCATGTAAAAATATGAATGTTTAAATTAGTAATGCCTTTTGTGGCAGTTATTCTAGACCTGTATATGTAACGGCCAGTCGAAATTATTCCACATGGGGAAAAGAGGTGGAGGGGGGGGAGGGAGAACAAAGGCTGTACTTTGTTTTTACCCACTGACCTGTGACATGGGGATTTCTGTCAGCATGCACCCCAAAAGCTGCCAAAGGGCACATGCAGAGCAATAATTGTAAAGTAGCATAGCTACTACATTTTATGGTTTAAAACAGAGCTGCCCAGAACAGAACATGATTTTAATTATTGTTCGGGGACATACACTATACGGACAAAAGTATTGGAACACCTGGCCATTACACCCACAGAAACTTTTATGACATCCCACTCTAAATCCATATGCATCAATATGGAGTTGGTCCCCCCCTTTGCAGCTATAACAGCTGCCACTCTTCTGGGAAGGTTTTCCGCAAGTTTATGGAGTGTGTCTGTGGGAATTTTTGCCCATTCATCCTGAAGAGCATTTGTGAGGTCAGGTACTCAGGCACACAATCTCCGTTCTAGTTCATCCCAAAGGTGTTCGATGGGGTTGAGGTCAGAGTTCTGTGTGGGCCAGTCAAGTTCTTCTACATCAAACTCATTCATTCATGTCTTTATGGACTTTGCTTCGTTCAGTGGGGCACAGTCATACTGGAACAGTAAAGGACCTTCCTTCCCCAAACTGTTCACACAAAGTTGGAATCATATAATTGTCCAAAATGTCTTAGTTTGCTGAATCATTCAGTGATCCCTTCACTGGAACCAAAGAACCTAGCCCAACCCCTGAAAAACACCCCCATACCATTATCCCTCCTCCACTAAACTTTACGGTTAGCACAATGCAGTCAGATAGGTAACCTTCTCCAGACATCCACCAAATCCAGACTCATCCATCAGACTTCCAGACAAAGAAGCACGATTCATCCCTCCACGGAACACATTTCCACTGCATCAGAGTCCAGTGGCAGCGTGCTTTACACCACTCCATCCAACACTTGGGATTGCACTTGGTGATGTGAGGCTTGCATGCAGCTGCTCGGCCATGGAAGCCCATTCCATGAAGCTCTCAGCACACTGTTTTTGTGCTTTGGTTCAGGCAAGAGGAAGTTTGGAACTCTTCAACAGAGCGTTGGTGACTTTTACGCACTATGTGCCTCAGCACTCGGCGACCCCACTCTGTTACTTTACTTTACTTTACTGTGCCACTTCATGGCTGAGTTTCTGTTATTCCTAAATGCTTCCACTTCGCAATAATACCACTTACAGTTGACTGTGGAATATCTAGCAGGGAAGCAATTCACAAACTCACTTATTGCAGTGGTGTCCTATAACAGCACCACGCTTGAATTCACTGAGCTCTTTAAAATGACCTATTATTTCACCCGCGCTTCTAAACCTGACTGCATGGTTAGGTGCTTGATTTTATACACCTGTGGCACTGGGTCTGAATGAAACACCTGAATTGAATAACTGAAAGGCGTGTCCCAATACTTTTGTCCATATAGTGTAGCTCCAGGTAGTTCACTGCACTTTAGGAGCACTGATAACTGGTAGGTAGGACCCTTCTTTTGTGTGCTTTGTACATTGTTTTCTATAATGCATGATATCTTTAAATATGATATCTGTACCTTTATGTCTTTCATATCCGGCCTGCTTTGTACTTTTACATTAAAATTGTTAAACTACAGGGATAAGGGTATAGTAATAAATTACTATAAATTGCAAGGAGCTGCCATCTCATTCTGTAGATCCATCCATCCATCTTCTGGCCGCTTCTTCTCATTAGGGTAGCAGTTGGGTTAGACCCTGTCATCGTATTCTTCGATGCATGTATGTTCCTTTAGGCAACATTGCCATCTAGCGGACAAAAAATGATTTGCACTCATGTCTTTTTATCAACTAGTGAGTAGTGGTTGGTTATGTGAGTAAAAGCGCCATCTAGAGGTATTGCAAAAATCAAGCTCACGTAGATCTTTAGTGTGTGGTTATTGAATTCTCTCACTGCGTTTAATTAACATAAAGCAATATGGTGGCTTGGTGGATAGCAATACTTTTTAGCTTGTAGGGACATTTAGGTCCCCACAATATCCATCCATTTTCCAAACCGCTTATCCTACTGGGTCGCGGGGGGTCCGGAGCCTATCCCGGAAGCAATGGGCACGAGGCAGGGAACAACCCAGGACAGGGGGCCAGCCCATCGCACGTCCCCACAATATGTACCTCAATTTTATAAAATAGATAGATGTTAGTATAACAGGTAGAAGAGCAGCTAAAGACATGAATATTCAATCTTACCCTTGGCCTGCATTGAGACTCTTCCCAGACAGTCAACTTAATCAGAATTTATTTTTATACAAACATATGTTTAACACTGGGAAATCTACCTATCCATCCATTCATCATTTATTCTTCCATCAATCTTCCAGTTGCTTATCCTGGCCAGGGTCCTGACGTTTAGCAAATACTGTTGAATACTGTTTAATTGAATTCTTGTGTTTTTAACAGTCGAACAGCAGCGATAACTGAGATGGTTCAGCTTTGTCGAATGGGGATGAGAGATAGAAAAGTTCCTGTTATACCTAATCAATAAGAATATTAGGTGGTATCCCTACACTTGCCTTTGATTTCCTGTCCAGCACCTACTCCCTGTTAACATCACTCTCCACATCTTTGCTGAACTTAATCTTGACCTCAACCTTCCCTCCATGCGCTATGTTTTCTGTCTGGCCTGGTGCCAGTTTTTATGTACTTTGGTGTTATGTATTAAACACTTTCAGTCTAAAACTGCTCTACTGAGGTCATTTCTGTTGAAACATACAGCTGATTGTCAATAATTTGCATTTTACTGAGTTGGGGAGGTTATTGTTAGTTTGTTATCCATCTTCCAGTGAAGTGAAAGTGATTAGCTGTCATTATTGACACACAACAAGAAGATATGTCCACTACCTTTAACCTACGTGTGACACTGCAGCATTGCAGGGGGCAGCTAATTCACTATCCAGGGGCACTACCTTGCCCAAGGTACCTTGGTGGTACTTTGCTGGTTGGAGATTTAAATCTGTAATCTTTCAATTACAAGTGCGCTTCCCTAACCATTTGGGTACCACTTACTCTGGCCAGGATTGTGAGACAGTATTTCATATTGCAGGAAAATGATTATGTGCACATATATGGTATTCCTGGCTGGAGAAATTATTGTTATGCACAGCAAGATGGTCCTAGGTTCGGTCCTGCGTCCTTTCTGTGTGGAGCTCGCACGCCCTCCCTATGTTCGCGTGGATTTCCACCGGGGACTCCGGTTTCCTCCCACGGTCCAAGAGCATACAGGGCAGGTTGATTGGTGAGTCTAAGTTGGCCCTGTGAGTGTGTGTGTGTGCTGGTACCCGCCCAGGGTTGGTTCCTGCCTGTGCCCCTTGTTCCTGGGATAGGCTCCAGTCCTCCCCCCACGACTCCAGTTGGGATTAAGTGGTTATGGTGATGGATGGATGGCACCCACCTTGATAACTGTTGATCATTTCATTTTCATTTTCGCCCTCCACCCCTTCCGGGGTATGGACCGCCAACTGTCACTCTTTATACTCAACTGGTTTTGAGTATAAGTCTTGGTCTGCATTTTTACTTGCTGAACCTGAATTGTCCACCTCCGTGAATAAGTCATTTAAAAACTCATAAAAGAGATCAAAGTCCCACTGTAAGATGAAGTATGCAGTTCGGACTGGACCCCGGACCCGGGTTGGGTCACCTTCCAGACAGCTCTCTTCAGTACAGATACGCTTACCCAGGTCTGTTCAAATCTCATTTATGTATTGTATTTTAATGCTCCGGCGTTTTCTTGTGACTTATCTCTGTTTCTCTGTTTAACATTTTACTCTCGCTGGTATTGGAGGAGATCACTTTTGATCTGCTACCTTCATTATTTCCATGAGTTTATCTAATATGGGACGGTATGTCCTATAGAATTATGGCACATGGTTTCTGTTTAGTAAAATGATCTTCAGAAGACAGTCATGTGTAATAAGCATAACAAACAGTTCCTGGGGCTGCTTTGATTTACTTCCAATAAGAAAGTTGAAGTCAGAGGCTATGGTCCTGACACCATTGCCACCTGCCGAGTGACACAGAACCTTATATGCTTTCAGTTTCTGAAATAACGTACAAGGATGTAAATAGAGAACTTGCACTGTCTCTAAAACTCACAGCTACAATTAAAGACGAGGAGGTGTTTTCAAAAGGTAACTGGCTGGGAGGCAAGGAGCTTGCTGATTTAACGGGGACTGCATAGTCTTTCCCTTTATTTCCTCTCCTTTTCAGGGAGAGCTTTTGTGTTTCAACCAAAAACGGTAAACAGGTTTTACATTTTAAGGCTTTGGCTACGCTTCCAGTTGAAGCGCATTAACAAAGATTTGGATTCAACTGCAGGAGAACTTCTAAAAAAAATTTCGTTCACCATAAATTTTAAAAAGTTTATCATTTGTGTTGCAAGATATATCATCCCAGCATCGTCATCATTATGTGTACATGCGCAATAATTACATCGCATCTCTCAGCGCTGATTTATGTTGCCACAATTTGCAGCAACATCACCAACTTATTTGACATTTTCTACTGGTGAATAACTTCTATTTAGCTATAGTTTATTTCAGGTAATTTCATCTCCTTTTCTGTTTTTTTTTTTTTATATCGCAATATTACTCAAGGAAATTTCACTTATCGCGATGTGATATCTTGTTGCCTTAATTATAATAGAATATGTTAAATAACCTTTTTAGCATCACTATAAAGCCTGTTCCTTCTCTAACAGTCTGTCAGTCAGTCTGCAAGTTAGAAGGTGTGTTTGTTAGTGGCATTGTTAAAGATCAGCAATGGTACCCTGTAGGCCTCACTGGACCCGACTCCCTGTGAGGCCCTCTGGTCATGGCAGCATCTTCGATGGGCCCTTGGAATGCGAATTTGCTGGTTGCTGTGGTACTGCTGTGTGCCTGTACGTCTGCTTCAGGACTAAGAAAATGCGTCGCAGTACCGCGCATCAACATGGCCGTGGATGTGAGAACATCTTTGGCAAGAGCCCAAACTTTTCTGAAGTCGCAGAGAAGTTTAAATCCAGAGGACTGCATCCAGGAATGTTGCTTGGGAAACGCAGTTCAAGGTAACCCAAGATTGTGGCAGAACTGAAGCAACTTCTGCTGTTCTGTTAAGAAGCATCTCAAAAGCTCTTCAAAGACAACACACGGCCTCAGATTCGTACTTTCCTGCAGGTGTGAAGTGCAACTTGGTTGTGTACAACCCTCCTGCAGCAGGACAAGAAAACTGCTGGTTATTTTACTGTGAGAAAAAGACTGACTGTCCACTGACGAAAACGCCAGGGAGGACCACCTATCTGCTAAACGGTAAGGGGGTTCCTCACCAGGAAAACCAAATGTATAGTAAAGAACTGATGATAAATGTTATAATAAATGATGAATAATTTATTTGTGTTATATATCATTTAGCTAAATCAGAACACCTATCAGCATGCTTCGTTTACATAAGGAATTATTTGGTAAAATAATTGTTTGTTCAAGCCTATTTCTTTGAGTATTCGTCTGCAATACATCTAGTGTAGTTCAAACTGGATGCTTGTGTTTCTTTAGTTTTTAGATGCCCTCATCAACATGGACTATGAATTTGATCAATGAATCAATTGATCCACATTTACTGCTGAAAACGCAGAATGTGAAAATAGTTGCGATATCCAAGTGTCCAGCTTAAATTTATCCATCCATCCATCCATTTTCCAAACCGCTTATCCTACTGGGTCGCGGGGGGTCCGGAGCCTGTCCCGGAAGCAATGGGCATGAGGCAGGGAACAACCCAGGATGGGGGGCCAGCCCATTGCAGGGCACACTCACACATGTGGGCAATTTAGCAACTCCAATTAGTCTCAGCATGTTTTTGGACTGTGGGGGGAAACTAGAGTACCCGGAGGAAACCCCACGATGTGAACATGCAATCTCTACACACATGTAACCCAGGCAGAGACTCGAACCTGGGTCCCAGAGGTATGAGGCAACAGTGCTAACCACTGCACCACCATGCCACCCCCATAAATTTATTTAATTTGTAAAAAGAACACAAAATAAGCCTACATGAAGGTTTCTTACTAATATTCTCAGTATTTTCATTATCATTAATTGGTTTTAAATGCAGTCACACAAAATAGATAGATAGATTTGTTATAGTAACACTAGTTGTTAAGAAATGTATGTTGATAGTAATTTTGTCTCCTTCTGATCACTCATTTTACTCTATTTTACAGATTTTTTTACAAAACCTCCAACTACCATAACCACCACTAGGAGGACCGCTACTAGCACCACAATGACATCGACCTCCACTGACAGAAAAACATCCACTAGACCTACAACACCAACCACTACAACCACAAAATCTACCACAACTACTAGAAAACCGAATACTATAAATACAATGCCAACTGCTACAAAATCAACCACTACTACCACAACTACTAGAAAACCAACAACTACAACCACAATGTCTACTACTACTACTAGAAAACCAATCACTAAAACCACAACACCAACCACAACTACCACTACTACTAGAAAACCAACCACTAAAACCACAACACCAACCACAACTACCACTACTACTAGAAAAACCATGACTACAACCACAACACCAACCACAACTACCACTACTACTAGAAAAACCATGGCTACAACCACAACACCAACCACTACTACTAGAAAATCAACCACTAAAACCACACCAACCACAACTACCACTACTACTAGAAAACCAACCACTACAACCACAACACCAACCACAACTACCACTACTACTAGAAAACCAACCACTAAAACAACAACACCAACCACAACTACCACTACTACTAGAAAAACCATGACTACATCCACAACATCAACCACAACTACCACTACTATTAGAAAACCAACCACTAAAACCACAATACCAACCACAACTACCACTACTACTAGAAAAACCATGACTACGTCCACAACACCAACCACAACTACCACTACTACTAGAAAAACCTTGACTACAACCACAACACCAAACCAAAACACAAAACCAAAGATCACAACCAGAAAAAATACCATTACAACAAAACAGACCACTACAAGCAAGAAAATAACCACTATATCCACAAAGTCAACAACCACCAGAAAAACTACTAGTGCTACTACAAAAATCAGTGTTCAGCCTGGTGTCCCCGCCCACTCTGACACATCTCCTACATTGGATGCGATAATGAAAGCCAGTGGCCTGCGGGGGGCGCTGGTTGCAGGTTTGATAGCTGGGGTGATGGCACTGACCATCGCGGTCTCTTGGCTGGTTAAAAAAGCTAAAGAATCATATGCCCCAAAAGGGTATGCAAAACTTCCCTTTGATGAGCTGTTTTATGAATTATAACCATGTGTTCACAGACTTATGAAGACTGCAAAAAAATCAAATGTTTTAGCATCCTTAAGAATCAGAAAAACGTTTTCTTAAAGAAGTTGCTTTTTTTATTAGTACAGATGTCATTTTTCACCCATAGATATATATATATATATCTATTTCACCCATATATATATATATATATATAGATAGATAGATAGATAGATAGATAGATATATTTCTCGGTCTCATTCTCGTAATTGAAGATCTCTCCCAATCTAATGCATTGCCACTGCTGGCACGTTAAATTTTATTTGAAGAGCACTTTCCATTTAGAACTGGGTGTGAGTCTTTATCTGTGTAGGAGTGGGGTAATCCTTTGACAATAATAATAATTAAAAAAATCTACAGGCTTTCTCGACAAATGTAGTACTTTTGTTCGCCTCTTGATGGCATCATTTACTGCACTGCTGTGTCTAGCGATCGAATTGTTAACCAAAGCACTCTGCTGTGTTAAAATCAACATGCAGAGGAAAATGAACTGTGTTGGAAAAAGAACGATGTTTTTGTCACCTATATTAATATTACTGGATACTGTGCGATCATAGTTTATCCGTTTTTAAATTCATAAAATTATTTTATTCTAATAAAGAGAACAGCATTGTGTGTTGATGAAATAAAACTGGAGTAAGGACCTCCAATGAACTGGCATAAATGTGACATGGTTGCGATCTGTCTCGTTATTAATTACATCACACTCTTAAAGGATTCATGCATCTCACATACATGGCTCACTGTCACAAACTTATTATGTTACAAAAATATATTATGTGGTTTAATGATGTTGTGCCCAGAAGCAATTTTTAGCGGGTACTTAATTGTCCCAATAAGCATCTGGTTGTACAACAGGGGTTTGCATCATCTTCCTCAGCTGCTGTTCATACAGGTCACACTGTACTCTGCCTTAAGTGTTAGCCCTCATCACAGAATCCATGATACTTTATAAAATTACAGATAATTGTTTCCCTCCAACAGAGGCAAAGAAAGCTCTGGTCACTTTGGATCATTTGTGAAAGGCGAAGTGATTTTATATCTGCACATTTTTTTGCGAAGTGAAACATGCACTTAAATGATCCTTTCATCAGCTTTTTTGTGTCATTGTGAAGTCAAACACCTGCTTACACTGAGGTCCAGTCGGAGTTGGGCTGTCAGGCCCTGCAGATAACTGTGAAGATCCTTTCAAAAAACTCATTAGGCAAATGAATTCCATAATACAGTGCAAACATAGATGATCTCTGACCCTGTGAACAAAAGTCCATGATGTACAAGGTTATTTCCACTGGCACCTGTTAGATTTGGAGGCATATCTACAGTATGTATCTCATTCCTCCTGGTTGGAGCCCCCTGACCAGGAGCAGTACCACTGCTGACTCAACATCCCCCTCCAGGACTTTCTGGGGACCTGCAGGGGACCAACACTGACTCCTGTTCCCAACCCTACTAGACGTCCTTAGACCTAACCAGCAGTCCTGAGAGGGGACTCACCTTCAGGGGTCACACAGGGTCAGCTATATTTTACAAAATCCAGTTATCCCCCCTGTGACAGGGACTCATGCAACCAAATCCCCAATCACTATAGATAATTAAAACCAGACTATATTTTCCCCTCATTTATTTCCATAATATGTGGGTTTTACCTGGCTATATTATTCTATGCAGTGTACAGACACAACAGGCTGTTTTTCAAGTACAATACATTCAATTTCAATTCACAAATAAATTCAAGTGTGCACAAATAACTTAATTATTATATAAAGCCAAAACCGTTCTATATTGTACTCAGCTGAATAGAGATAGAATAGAATAGTGATATTTTATCAATCCCCTTGGGGAAATTCTCTTTTTGACTACCCCCTCTTGCTCTCAGTGAGACACAGACAGATTCACAGGTGAGAGCAAGCGTGGGGGTGTCAGCGCAGGGTCAGCCAGCATGCAGCGTCCTTGGGGCTGGGGGTTAAGGGCTTTGCTGAAGGGCCCTACGGACGAGCGTCTGTTCTGCTGAAGTCAGGGCTCGATCCAGTGACTTTCAGATCACAGGCCCAACAGCCTTATCTCCTGAACCAAACACCACCACCCAAAGCTGAACTCTGCCTATACTCAGCAAAATGCTATATACTATACAGCTCCTTTTGATGTTCAACAGGTGGCTTGCTGCACGGTAATTCTAGACAATGGGCTCAGGGTTTGCCTTTGAGCTGGGGGTGTGTAGTTTGGACACAGACCTCTCCTCCCTAATTCCTTGTATTTCAAGACGGGTCTCTTTCATTGGCTTCCAGTATCTTTGTTTCCTAATCTCAGGTGTCTGTTTCCATGATAGCTGAGATAAGCAGTCAGCCATTTGAACTTATAATTTCATGTAGCCATGGTACTAAATGGAGATTCAGGATTAACTTTCACAAGACTTCAGCACAAAATAAAAACACATGGAACGAGGCAAAAACAGAAATACACCTTTCTGGTATCATCAGTGTAGCTCTTTTTCATTTTGTGAATTATTTATACAACCAGATGCCTAAATGTGTTTTGATAAAATGCCCACTGAGCTTTAACTATAAGCCTTTTTTTCCAGGAATATATATGTACTGGCTATTTTATCATATTCTGAGTTTTTTCTGTACTGAGGTAAGTCAATAGCTAGGTCATAGTTTGGTAAAATAACAAAGATTGCCTCCATTTCGAGATGCTCTTCAAATGTTGCTTGTTGTGCTTTCAGGAAGTTTAGGAATCTGTCCTAGTGCATTTAAACATACGCGCAACTAAATTGCAGACGATTTTGAACGGGACAAAAATATTTATTAACAGTAAAGTGAAAGGCTGTTGTGAATTCGCCAGATGCAGATGGCCCCTATTGTCAAGGTTACCTGTAGCTTACCTAACGACGCCAATAGTTAGAAACAGAAAATGTTTTCGAGATAAGTTTATTTATTTATAGACACAAACTCCACAAGGAGATATAATCCCTATGAAAAAAAAATCTGGAATTCTGTATAGACGAATGGTATTGTTTTTGCATATAAACCGTGTATTTTTTGTTCAGTCATTATCAAATTATGTGTAAAGAATGCAAACAGCACAAATTTTTCTTCTTCGGCAGAAAAGCACAGACCTCGCAGTCTAGCGAGGGTCACACGGGTGTGTGTTGTTCCAAGCTGGAGCGCCAATCATGCCGTGAGAAACTAGTCCCTCTGGAATGCGTTACTGCGCTTCCAAACAATTGTTACGGAAAGCGACGCATTCCTGCTCCGGATACCGCGGGCGGCTTCGGCTTCTTCGCTCGGATTTATTTCCAACATTGCGGTAGTTCACCAGGCAAAATCGTCCCGCCGACTGCACGCGCAGTCCGAAATAACAATAGCCGATTGTCGGTGTTTTTTTTTATTAGATAGTAATAAGGGGGGAAAGGGGGCAGGGTTAGCATTTTTTCCACCCTTCCTGGCGGAAGGAGACAGTTCGAAAGGCAGCGCGGTCGCTGCACTCTGTCAACGGCGTGAGAGGATCGGGGAGTCCGAATGGAGCGACCGGGAAGCGGAGCGGCATTGTGACCGGACCGGAGCCCGAGTCGCAGCGGAGCGAAGCGGATCGGAGCGATGAGATCCCCGCACTGAATAGGAGTCGCGGGGCCAGCGCGCAAAAAAGGGAGAAAGATGGGTGCCCTTTTACGTACCCTGCTCTGCTGTAGTTTTTGTTCTTTAATGCGAGGTAAGTTGTTATGCTCCCCCTCCCCCTTTGAAAGTTAGGAAAAGGCTTTAAAAAAAATTTTCTAAAAAGAATTGGCTATTTTTTTCTTTTATTTTGCAAAATACCGCACGTGCAAACGAATGAAGGGCCATTGTTTGAAGGATATATTTAAATACGTTGATTGCATGTACTGTTGCACACAGATAGAGTCCAGGACGGGGAAATGCAGGATTGCGCGTGCTGGCTGTGTGAGTGTCCTCGGCTCCGAGAGATCCGCAGCTCGTGCTTTTAGAAGTGGCGTATATCTTTCATTTTTCCCCACTGATCTTATAAATGCAGAAAATACTTGTTGAGGTCCCATAGTACATGCATAGAGGGGATGGGGAGTCCCCCCTTTCGTTATGTTGCAAAGAGAAACGAAGTCCGTGTGTCTGAAAACGGTATTTTAAATTTTTCCATTTAATCGATAGTTACCTTACAAACATAAGTGATACGGTGATACCGTTTTTAGTGAGATATCGGCATGACTTTCAGAAATTGTGTGTCACTAAATTAATTGAAAGTATAGCAGTGTGTTTTTGGAAGCATCTTTGTAAAACCGAAACTTTTGACATTTTTTTCAGCTGAAGCTACCGTGTAGTTCTTCACACCTTTTGATCGTTCATAATTAGTTCGTTTTCATCCACTTGTTTTTTCGTTATTTTGTTTTGCTTGGCAGCCCCGACTTGCTCGCCCTGCACTTTTGACGGGCTCTTTATTTGCACAGCTGCCTGCTCCCCGTCTTCACATTTATAAGTGCCGCTTTCCGCGCAGACCGCAGATCCTCTCTTCTCCTCCTCTTCCTGGGATGCCAGCTCCTAATCAGCTGGTCCCAGTCCCGTAACCACCACGCCTCCCACTGACCCAAACCGGTGATTTCATGATTTGCCGTACAGGAGTGTATTGGACAGTTTATTTTTCCCCATGTCCGCAGATGAACAGTACTGGACTATAATAATCCATGATATATATTCTGGCTATTTGTTACTTGGGTATATTAAAACGTCACAAGTTTTATCTACAAATAAACATTAATAACTGTGCACTTTCCTGTCTGGGATTCGTTTTCTCAGAGGTTTACCGAATTTCAGACTTTAAGTTCTCCTTGTCTCTTCTTGCTTATACTTGCATATAAAACGTTAATTATTGCAGGATGTTGAGCTTCACTTTGTTCTGAGGAGTAGCTTTTTCTTTGAAAGTAGATGCATGAAATTGAAGTTTAATACGATGTTTTCTTGTATGTGTGTGGGCATGAGACACACCTGGTACTGAATTACCAAAGCAAATTGAACACATCTGGCTACTTGATTGAGGCTGTCCAAATTCAGGTATTGTCCAGCAGTTTGTGGGCACAGTTATAGGTTTTGAGGTAGAAGGGACCCCCTCCCTCTGAAGTTCAAAGAGCCCTGGATCTGACTTGTTGGAGAGTGTTTGTTTTGGGATGATGATGATGATGATGATGGAGTAGACAGCCAGTTCATTCTCACTTGCATTTTGCCGCAAATAGGCGTGAGCAGTATGGCCAAATAAGGCCAAAATGTCTTCAGTGTCTATCAGTTAGGTTTTTTGTTCAATATCCAGTCACTAAGTTGAGATCCATGGAGACAGATAATTAACAAAGAAGCGAGATGCAGAGACGTCACTGAGATGTTATGCAGGCTGATATTGACTGTGTTTCACATCAGTCTGATTCAGTTGCAGCCTTGGAACGTGGGCATCGCACGATAGGCGCCTGCTAGTTTGTTCTGTCGTTATCATAATAGTGTTAAGTAGTGCACTTGTAGCTAGGCAATCATTGGAAGCTCAGCCTAGCTGCACTTATGCCTAGGTGACTCCTGAATAGCACGTATGTTTGTAATGTCCTATTTGCCTCACTTGTACGTTGCACTGGACAAAATCATCTGCCAAATAAAAGTATTTATAATGTATTGCAATTCTTGCAATAACTCTGGTTGCAGTTGTATTCATGATAAGCATTTCAGTCACGATAAATTATCGTTACCACCCACCACCGGCCCCAAACATTCAAGAGGTGAACCGTGTTTCCTGTGAGCCAAACCACCACCCCTCTGCCTGTTTGGTTGACTCTCCTCTTGAAGCCTCTGCAGTGGTTTGTTCGCCAGGAGGCCTTACACCGGCTCGCCTGGCAAAGCATGGGCCCACGAACGCTCACTGTCCGTATGGCGTCCATATTTCCACATAATATTTACAAGCCAAGAAGTGCCATTAGCCCCCCTCTTTGATGTAAAGAACAGAGGAGGCTGGGGGAGGGGCAAAGCTCGGAGTTATTTTGCACTGTTTTAAATATGCACCAAGCATCTGTGTGTCGTGCGGCCTGTGCTGTGTCAGTCTTTCCTCACCTTCCTGCTTGAGGATCTCTGGTTCGCTTGCATTTGGACCGAGTTTGAGTGTGTCGTTATGAAGTATGATGCCGTGGGCCTTATCCTTACTGCTCGCTTCCCTAGGCTTGAGCTTGATTTATTCTCTTGAATATAATAATGTCTGTGTGTCATCTGGGGGCAGATTTATAATGACTTGAGAGCAGTTTCAGGCTTTGGGGATGTGGGTGAAATACTGGGAGGTATTTTGCTCCTCTTCTGTCTTGTGGAAACCGTCCAGAAGAACACTTTGGATGGGGTGGAATGCAGTTGGCGGTAAAGGTGCTGAAGTAGTGTCTCTATCTCATTTATGTAATTCTGCCTTGAGTTTACTTTGCTAGATGGGCTGACTCTCAAACTTATAAGGCATCCTTTTCTCAATGTTGTCAGTGTAAATGGATCTTTAAGGCTACGTTCACACTGCCATGCTGAAGTGACTCAAATCGGATTTTCTTCCCTTAATGTGACACAGATCTGATCTTTTCAGGGCTGTGTGGACACGCAAATCAGATCTTTTCAAATGGGATTTGTGTCACTTTCATATGTGGTACTAAATCGGTTCCTCCGGGTACTCCGGTTTCCCCCCACAGTCCAAAAACATGCTGAGGCTAATTGGAGTTGCTAAATTGCCCATAGGTGTGCATGCGTGAGTGAATGGTATGTGAGTGTTCCCTGCAATGGCCTGGCCCCCCGTCCTGGGTTGTTCCCTGCCTCGTGCCCATTGCTTCTGGGATAGGCTCCAGACCCCCCGCGACCCAGTAGGATAAGCGGTTTGGAAAATGGATGGACCTTTTGGCATAGTCAAAATACTTTGATCCTGGGGTGGGCAAGTCTGCTGGGGGTTTAGGAATTGGTGAATAATTCCTCACTTTCAGCGTTTCCCTGCAGCTAAAATAGTGTGGCATGCAGGAACTCCTAGAGAACGGACCCGTTTTCCATCTTTGGTTCTTCCTGACTCTTCCCCCTACTTCCAGGTGAACCCCTCCTGCTATATGCCAATCGGCGGGACCTGCGGCTGGTGGATGTGGCCCAGGGGGGGAGCAACGCCACCGTGCTGGTGAGCGGGCTGGAGGACGCGGCGGCCGTGGACTTTGTCTTCGCCCAAGGCTTCGTATACTGGAGCGACGTGAGCGAGGAAGCCGTCAAGCGGGCCACCTTCAACTGGTCTGGGTCCTCTCAGCAGAGCACGGTGTTGTCGGGCCTGCAGTCCCCAGATGGCCTGGCCTGCGATTGGCTGGGCTCCAAGCTCTACTGGACGGACTCTGAGGCCAACCGCATCGAGGTAGCCAATCTGGATGGGTCGCTGCGGAAGGTGGTTTTCTGGCAGGAGCTGGACCAGCCAAGGGCCATTGCCGTGGATCCCACTAGAGGGTGAGTGTTGGCGCTTCGGGGAGGAGGTGCTGAGGAGGTGTGTAGCAGCTGACCTCCTGTCGGGCTGCAGCCAGGTGGAACTGCAGGTCTCCCGGGGGGGGGGGGGGGGGCCACATGAACATGCAGATCATAGTGTCTGTGATGCACAGCCCAATCCTGGCTATCAGTGAAGGAATGAGAGTGGAAGGGAATGGGACCAGGGTTAATTGAATATTGTTTGAATAAAAACTGGCAAAATTCGACTAGTAATTCTGCCTGAAATGTCCATGTCTAGTATCTTGTCATCCTGTCTTTTTGGGTCTTTGCTTTTCCTTGTGTCACTGGGCTGACTATTATTGGGTTTGCGCCTTGCTGTCAAGTGTCATTTGACAGTGTTCCTAGGGCTCGGCCTGTTCGTCATCTTTGCTTTGTTGTGCATTTTCTGTCATGCCTTAGTATTATGCTTTAAAGGGGCCGTTCACCCCAAAATGGAAAAAAAAAGACATTTCAGATATGCTGTAGGACTATTTATCCGTCTAGATTGCTCTGGTGAGGGTTGCCAAGTTTTGGAGATGATAGCCGTAGAAATGTCAGTCTTCTCGCAGATATATTGGCACTGAATGGAATTCTTTTGGTGATTATTGCAGCAAAGAATACATCTAAAAACTTCAGCAGCAGTGTCTCTTACCAGAGATCATGCTGTTGAATCCTTCAGAAGTGTCCTTTGGCACTTTAATCAGCACATAAAGAATGCCATTCAAGCCCATTATATTTCAGAGAAGACTGACATTTCTATGGTCAATATCTCCAAAACTAGGCAACTATCACCACAACAATCTAGACAGATAAATACCACTACAGCAAATGTGAAACATATGTTTCTTGATTTTTGGTGTGTACTGCTATTTAAGGCTTTATCCAGCATATTTTTCTGAGCTTCAAAAGGCACAGCTTCTAAAATTTAATAAAAGGAAGTATCCTGAACGTGTTATGTGCTCAGTGAAAGATGTGGAAGAAGAGCCAGGCTGTGCTAATCTTTGAAATTCTAAGACTGCACCCGAGATGGATAGAAATGATAGAATTTAGAACTTTCAAACGGAAGCTGCAGAAGTTAGGCGTTTGCGAATGTTTACCCATACCTGTTCACATTCAGATATCCCGAATCTTAATTCGTAAGGATGTCATTTTCTTTTCCATAGCCTGTAATGTGTGTCCTGAACATAGCTGCATGATCTGTTTAGCAAATGGAGAAGGCTTACAGATGCAGTATGACATTGACATGGTGCATGGCTGCTCTGAGCATTTATTTGATTAATTTTCTTCTTACTCGGTGTGTACTTTTCAGTGTGATGTGGCGATGGGTTTCTAAGTTGGCCACATTTACATTTATTTTAATTTAGAAGATGCAAGTGAGGCGACATACCATCTTGATCAACAGCTGACTTCACTTATGTCCTGAAACGATCATGGAAGTTTGCCAAAAGCGTTTTCGTTGTGTGTTGGTCTCGCTATGCTAGTAACGGTATTAATAATGTCTTCTAAGGTTACAGCCCCTTTATTTTGGCACAGAGGAGTTATGGCCTAGTACCAATGTCACATCAGGACATGAGATTTTAACCTGGTCACCTATATAAGGGCTTAATCTGTAGGGACCAGGTGGTAGTCACCAAATTCATACAATGAAGAGCTCTTCTAGGTTGGGGGAACATACAGTTAAGGATGTGGCCTCATAAACTCAAGGTGTTTGGTGTAGGTATACCAAGAGGAGCCTTGGTTATATCTGTCAGAAAAGGTTCTTGATACTGCAAACTGCTTGTCCAGTACAGCAGGGGTGGGGAACCTGTTCCATGGAGGGCTGCTGATTGAGAGGCCATCCCAGAAGCCTGCACCCACATTGGCTCTCCGTGGATCCAGATCCCCACTCATCGCAGGCAGCATGGGGGATTTGCTGGAGCAACCATACTGGATAGGATGCCAGTCCATTGCAGGACACACACACATGCACTGGATTACCTGGAGGAAACACTGGACTCAAACCATTAGGTCGGGTCAGGTTGGGTAGCATGCACTGGTACAGCGCATTGCTGCACCCACCACATAACAATCCCCTTCCCCCCAGGCCAACACACGGTCTGGTCCCACCCTCTCAAATGGCCGTCTATCAGCCACAGCCAGGGTGTTATGCGGCTCGGGTCCTTAGCAGTGAGGATCTTGCGAGCTGGATCGCCCTCAGCGAATCACGGCACAATGTTCGGATAAAAGCCTCTGAGTAGCTGCTGCTAAATGTGAATTTGTTCTTAGCTCAAGCAGTTGGGGCCTGGCGGGTCTGTTCTGTGTGTTTTGTGCACTTCCTGCTGCGTCTGTGGTGAACACAAGATCTACTACATCCTGTAGGATCTGTTGCATCCTTTTTGGTAATTAAACAGGAAGCAGTCAGCCCCACCTGACCTGTTTGACCTCATTCTTTGAAGATTTAGGACTCAATGATGAGGCTGTATGATTATGGGTAAATCTTGATGGGCCGAATGGCCTCCTCTTGTTTATAAATTTATGTTCTTATGTTGTCAATATTGCAGTTGCCTCTTACAGTTCTTGGGCAATGTTTCCCTTATTTTGCATTATGCATTTTTATGAAAATGATTTTCTCCCTAAGCTGTATCAACAGCTGACTTCACTTATGTAACTTCACATAAATTTTTATGAAAATGCATAATATATCGACTGACATTAAACAAAAATATATCCATTACTGACATTAGTGAAAGCGTCCATATTGGTGCACTACTAACAGTATGATTGGTACTGAAATGGAACTGTCGCATCAACTTTGCGGAACAGAAAGGGTCCACTCCTGGTTTTTAAGTACTCTTTTCCAAATGCAAGAAATGCTAAACATGAACTTAAACCTCATCTGCTCTTTATTATAACACCTGTTATTGGCCCCCTTTTCCTGTCATGTGCGGTAACGCGATCCTATGATTTGTTGATACAGCTTAGGGAGAAAATGGATCTTCCTGCTAATGCAAACACAGCACAATTGGTGTCATGTAAGAATGGTATCGCATAGGGGTGTGAATCGTTACCACTATTCAGAAATCATTAATCTTATTGTCCTAGTTGTCCTAGCTATGTTGTGGATGGAAACTGAACAGAAAAGAATATTTTATCACTTAAATCAATAACTACGCACTTCTGAACTGGTTAGTGGTTTTACTTGCACAAAAAGGTTCTGAGGGCAGAAGAAAAAATGATTGGCTCAGAGAGAGAACCAGTCAGATTGTAGAGGAGGTGGGCCCAAGTAACGAGATGAGATGGGACCAAGACATTTGATTGGTTGTTTCCTCCTGCCCTCAGAACGTTTTTCGGTAAGTAAAACTAGTATCACCTCTGAACTAATTTTACAACAAATACAAACAAATAGTAGATGGATAAAATTTGCCACCTGACTTGCGAATCTTTGTAAAGTTTGGAAATTACAGTAGATTTGTCCATGCTAGAGATATTCCATTCGGCCCATCAAGCTCATATTCATATTTCATTCATATTTTACCCATAATCATACAGCCCAATCATTGAGCCCATGCTTTCATAAATCCAAACCATTTCCAGGCACTCGAAGTAGAACCTTGTTTTGGAACCAACTCTTCATCGTTAGTTATGCCACACACTGATTATTCAACAGCGGAAACAATCTGTCTAAGGACTCTGCACGATGTCACGGTCGGACGGAACGGCGATCGTGCGGGTAAGGAGCAGGCAAGGTAGGCAAAGGTCGGGCAAACGGGGGTTTATTAGGAAGACTAGGGCAGGACGGAACACAGGCATCATCAATGACAGACAAGGGAAACGGGTAAGACCAGGACTTAAAATAGGACAGGACTAATCAAAGTAAATGGACAAAGCTGGAGACGATCAGGGAAGCACACGTGGGTAATCAGGGGGCGTGGCACACACGAGGAGCGGACGAGCCGGGCATCACACATGACACAAGGGCAATGTTTTTAAGAGTCTGATGGTGCATATGAAGTTTTTTTTTTTGTTCTTTTTTTGGTCAAGTTAGCTAAGTGGTTATAGGGGTTTTCAGTGAAGTGGGATTAACTCTGGGTATGTAAAACTCCTGGTAAACCCTACTAGTCATTAAATTGAGATCCACTGAGATGGATAATTGACAAAGAAGTGAGATATACAAACACCACTAAGTATTTATGCAGGCTGAATTTGCTTTGCTTCATATCGGTCTGTTTTTGCCTCGCAAGTGTCACATTATAGGCACTTGCTGATTTGTTTTATCTTTATTATAATAGTGTTAATCAGTTCACTTGTAACTGGGCCTTCATTGGAAGCTCAGTCTAGCTGCACTTATGCCTAGTCGACTCCTCAACAGCACATTTGTAATCACTTGAACATTGCTTTGGACAAAACTGTCTGTTAAATAAAAGGGAATGCAGTGTTGTATCGTGCTGAAGTGCAGTTGCATCCGATCACAATAACTTACCCTCTCATCACCCACTATGACATGTCACAATTAGGGACCAGTAAAACCAGGTCTAGAATGAATACCTGCTTGCACTCAATCCCCCTTAATTAGTTTGATAGTCCTGCTTTACTGCCCCCCACCCCCTGTTGGGGGAGTACATGAATCATTCACTTGATAAAGCCGTCCAAACATGGCTGACCATGTCTGCCAACCCTATGTGTTTTATCTGCATTGTTTGTGAGGTCTGCAGCCAGTGTTGACAGCAGTGGCTCGTTGAGTTCAGGGTCGACGCCCATTCATGGGGGTCCTGAGCTCTTTATCACTGCTCCCAGGGGGTTAGACCTCCTCATCTTGACCTGGCTTTCTGAGAGCCCTGTATCGCTTTACATTCCTACACAGCCGCCCACATGGGCACGACATAACTGGAATTGTTGTCTGGCTGCATGGAAGGGATGTTGGCTTATACAGGCTACCGTTTGCTAGGATAGGATTGATTTGGGAATAGTACTTGTGTTGGGTCCACTACTTGCATGTGGGTCATCTTCCTGGTTGCCAAAGCGTGGTTACTGGTGAGGAGCCAGACTCAAGCAGAAGGTTGTTGGTTTTTAGTGAGCATCTATGGTTATGTGGTCCAGGCTTGGATGAAATAAGCCACAGTGTAATGTTGGGCAAGGTGTGGCTGAGTTGGGGATTAAAAATGAACTAATTTTTAAGGTGTAAACATAAAATCTCATAGTGGGGTGTTCCTGGAATTTCTTGGGGAGGATCTTTGGTTGTGTTTTCATATCTGATGAGCTATAACCATGGAGTCTGCTCTATAAACAATACATCATTGCTAGTTTGAAGAAGGGCTCAGCTCACTCCTTCTGGTGTGAATTAGGCGTCTTTCAAGCCAGTCTCCAATATGACGTCCTTTCTGTGGAGCACTTTCTGCTCTGCATCAAGTTTCAACTTAAGTTAAAAACTTTTAGTCTGTGTGGTTTGGTTATTTATCTCTGCGTTTGCTTATTTTTAGAATAAACTTTAATTTTTACAAAGAATAATTTGGCAGTACTGTACTAGATAAATTCTGGTAGATGGATGGAAATCTCAAACTGGCCATTACACATTTAATTATATCTGCATTTTTGCAGTTTTGTGAAAACATAAAATGTTGCTATTTAGAGAACATAAAACTGGCAGCTTCATAACTTTCAGATTGAAATTTCTGTGTGTTAACACAGAAGTTTAAGCTATAGTAAGTGGGTGTTAAGGTCCTCTTAGTGCTCTGTGTTAGGTACACTGCTGCCTCAAAGTTTACCATTGAGTTACTTAGCTGTTCATTAATGACGCTTCCTTTCTGACCGTGCTGTATGTGTGTTTCTGTATGTCTGCTTGTGTGTACTTCTGTGTGTGTGTGTGGTCTTCTGCTTTCCGCTCACACTCTGACCCTAGGTCGGGCTGCTCTGACCTCCCTCCCCCAGTACAAAGGGTGACTATGAGGCTCTTGCTGGGGGATCCGCTGGACAAGCACATGCGATTCACTGGAAAGGCTGCTTAATGAATGGCTCCCGTGTCTCCGCCTGTACGGCACTATCACATCTGCAGGGGGCGGTCTCACTTGTAGGCCCTCCCCTCTACATGCTGATTATACCCCCGGGGCTTCACACAGTAAGGAAGTGGAGTGAATCTCGCTTTTTTCGGCTGTGTGAGCATTTGACCAATCAACTTTAAAATAAAAGATGATTAACAGAAAATGAGCAGTGTGTACAGATGAAATATGTGTTTTGGCTGCTGTGCCGTGCTTGATCGCCAGTTCAAATCCCAGCAGAGTGATTTCACTGTTGACCCCTTGAGCAAAGCCCTGATTACTCCAGGGATTGTCCAGGGAAGGCCTAATAAATCAGTGTAATTTTCCCTGATCAGAAGCATTGCTGGGGGGTAGGGCCTCACCTTCCATGTACGGATGTTGACCTGACAGTCTATTTTGAGGGGATATAAATTGGTTTATACATGTCCCCCCCCCCACTTTTCCCTGGGGGTCCCCTTTCTGTTTGCAGGACTCCTGCGGTTAACTCATCCTGGGGGGTCAGTCTCTTCATCCAGGTCTTACGTTTCACCCTCCAGACCTTGAACAGCTGGTAGCTAGGCAACCGTGGGGAAACAGGAGAGTTCTGGGTTAGTGGGGGGGGGGGGTGGCTTGGGGGCTGAACGCTGCCCTGTACTGACCTGCCGCCCCCCTGAGAGGGGAGAACCAGGCTCTGACCTGTCACTTTGGTTCTGTTTGGTCACTTGGGTGTCTGGCTAAGAGAGGTCAGTGTGTTTCAGGGCTGAGTGACGCTCGGCTGTCTGTCCTCCTCAAAGCAAATCTTGCATCTTGATTAAAACGAAATATGGAAGCGGTCGTGGTTTCGCTTTGTCTGGGTCTGTCGTGCGAAGGACCGCTGTTATGGCATGTTTGCCTCAGGCAGAGTTTAAGTAGAGAAACGCTTGAAATCCATAGAGCCGCATCCTCGGGTTTCACTCCCATATTACAGCTGGCTTTGCAGCGGGACCTTGATACACATGGTTTGAGTTCTCACAGCCACAGGACGCCCCACACACTCTCGCTCACAGGCATTTGCTGCCACTCTATTTATAAATATACCCTGGTGGCTTGGCGTGGTTCCGCCCACTTTGGCAGCGAATGGCCTATCTAGCTGCACTAACCCACCGTGGCGGGTCAGAGGGCCAATAGGCTCCGTGCGTGGTTAATATGGACCGGACCCCGCCCCAGCCGATGCCCCCTTGCTGATGCTCCCGCTGCGAGTCTCTTGGCCCGCACCGCGGGGCGTGGCTGGCATGTGACCACGCATCTTTCTGTCTTCTGGAGAAGTCTCGGGCGAAAGCGCTCGTCAGACAGAACTCTGCACCACGTGTCTGCTGGCTTTGCAGGAATTCGGTCTTTAAATGAGCGACTGGTTAAAGAGCTGCTTGGTTTTCCTGACTGCATCACAGGTCCTGCTGTGAGTGTTTAGTGTCTTCCTGTCGTCGTACTTTACTGTCGTTGGTTCACATGTAGGTCCAGCCCTTTCCAACAGGGCTGAACCTGCCGCCTGTCTGTTTGTCCATAATTTGGGGACTCCTGTGGCAGGGGGGAGGGTAGGCTCCTTCTAGCCCCAGGAGTCCCTCTGGTTTTATCCAGCACTCAAGCAGCTCCAGATATTTTTGGGCGCTTTCGCAATGCAGGAACTTTTTTTCAGGAACTAGAATCTTTTTCTGGAACCTACTTGGGAGGCACTTACAGCGATAACTTGCTGTTTGGTTGACCACAAGCCCTTGTGTGAACTTGGAAGTTTGGGGAAAGGAGAGCAGATGGAATAATTTTTTACCTTAATCACATGCATCAATTGATACATATTTAGCTTGCATTTCCATATTTTTGCTTTGGAAAATTTGATCAATAACCAGCATACGTTCGTCTAATATCACCGATGTCGGCGGTAAAACTAGCCAGCGCTCGTTAGTGGAAAAGCGCTACGTCGTTCTTTTTATGTAAAACAAAAGACCGATCTACTGGCTAGATTTAATATAAACATAATGGGTCATACAAACAAAGCATAAATAAAAAGCTGTGTCCCGTTTTGGTCACGATCAACCCCCCCAATAACTATAAAATAACCAACAAAGCGACTTGTTCATCCTCCATTGTTTTGGGGTGGCAGTGTACTGTAGTTTCATGCGAAAATATACGTGAAGTTTAACCTACGAGCTTTTTGCATCTCCCGTGCTTATTTAGCATAAAGGTCCCAGTTCCGGTTGTGTGGTGTGAAAGTGACAAACTGAAGTGGCCAGAAGCTACAAAAGTTCCCGATCCAGAAGGCCCAAGAGACAAGGACTAGGCTCGGAAACTTCGGTGCGAAAGCCCCTACTAACTGTGATTCTGCTGTGTGTGTGTGTGTGTGTGTGTGTGTGTGTGTGTGTGTGTGTGTGTGTGTGTGTGTGTGTGTGTGTGTGTGTGTGTGTGTGTGTGTGTGTGTGTGTGTGTGTGTGTGTGTGTGTGTGTGTGTGTGTGGTTGCGCGCGATTGTCGAAAATCACTTGGAAATCATGAATGCAGAACATGGCCATTTGTGTGAGGCTCCCCAGGCTTTGCTCTGCATGGTATGAGATCACCCCCCTCTCTGAGGGACTTCCATCCTCCTAGGAAACCACCCCACCCCAGCAAGGACCCCCCTGTCCCCTCCCTGATGGCTCCCTTTTTACACAGCGCTCCAAGAGGGCCATGAATTAGCATGCTAATTAGCTCGCTGTTTCACAAGGGCGCTAATAAAAGCTTTCGCTAATGTATTCATTGGTTTTATTGAAAAGAAAGCAATGCCATTCTCCGGCAGTGCGTGTGGCTCTGTGAGGCCGGCAGGAGGTGGCTTGGTTTGGAGCTGAGGGGGCTGGTGTCTTCACAGTGGGGGCAAAATGCTCACACATGGGGGGGGGGGGTAGGTCTGCTGCCTGCTCCTGCTCTGTTTTCAGCACCGGCGCCTCATTGTGGCCGTGTCCTCAGCTGCTGCTCCACAGGCCCGTGGCGGAGCTGGCGAACGGCGCCGTTTGTGGCAGAAACGGTGTAATTACTCCACGGAAAATAGCCCGGTGCGGCTGGTGAGAATGACAGGTTTAACCGCTAGATGAAATGTGGAGAGTCGCCCTGCCAGAAGGGACTCTGCAGCTCGCGAGTAAATCGATCCTGTTGTGCATCTCGGAGCCTCGGAGGCAGTGATGACAATTAAAATGCAGCAAAAGAACATCAGGGAAATCGCGTTTAAAACTGGTTACCTGGGTAGCAAGTGCGTATTTGCTCAGAAAAAAAACCAATAAAAAACAATGTCGTCTGAATCTCAAAAAAAGTTACCGGTATTTTGTTGAAATGGCTAGAAGAAAACCAACTCTGTTCGCAAACCTCTCCTCGGCTGTGTGTTGCATCCATTGAACTTCACCCCCAGGTCACCTAATTAATTGACTTGATTAGGTATGTAACTCTATAAGGAATTGATTAACCAAACAAGGTACAGTAGTGGTCAATTGAACAAATGCATGGGTGTATTAAATGGCTGCTGCAATTACTGCGGTGCCTTGAGGCGATGTTTGTAAATGGCTAAGCTGACACACTTAGACAAAAAATCATGGTGTTACACCAGCATGAAGTTTAAACATGATTTTCTTTGGCAGCCTCAGACTTTGGCCCAGCGCAGCACATGAAGTGAGCTGTGGGATCAGCATGATTATAGTGGGCAGAAATGTTTTTCTGGATGATGGTGTTTATGGGTAAACGCTTGTCTCTAGCCGTAAAAACGCAGATCTAATGGTAGAGTTCGTGATCTTCTCGGCCTTGGCGAGCTGAGTTGTCCCCAGGGCGCCAGCTGCCCCGTGGGGGTTTGCGGGGTCGTAAGCGGTGGTAAACATGGCCGGGGTGTGTCTGGCCGGCTCCCCTCCCTTCGTCAGTGCTGCAGTAAGGCTGCCGTAAATGGGTGGGTGGGCACTGAGACTTGGGCTAAACGGGCACGTGGACGAGGAGTTTTTAAGCTTAGCGGTGGCTGTCTTGGTAACACCACCGGCTCACTTGGCAATCCGAGGAGTCAGGACTGCAGGAAACGGTAGTTTGTCTGGAAGCTCTTGCTGTTTAACCCGGGATATTTCCGCCAGAACACGTGCAGAGAAGTGTGAACCACTGCAGCGGTTATGATAGCCTTGCTTCTTTGTCAGACCCCAGGAGTCCTGCACACCTCTGCGTAATGTACATGGAGAGGGTGACTTGGAGGGACATCTATGAACCATTTTATGCCCCCCCCCCCCCCCCCCCATCACTGTGTCTCGTGGCCCTCAATCCCCACCTCACCCTCGTTCAAATCAGCCTTGTCTGCTGTGTTCACTGCTTTAAACAGGGCAGCATCTCCGGCCCAAACGCCTGGATGTCTCTCTCATTCCCTGTGTATTTCGTGCAGGTTGGCTGTCCATAAATTCCACACCTGACCCATAGATGCACTTAGACTTGTTCCTCCAGAAGGACAACCTGTCATTATTTGGGAGAGGGGACAGGGACAGCAACTGGATAGCCGTCCCTCTCAGTGGGCTTCTGTTTTACACACACACACACACACACACACACACACACACGCACACACGCACAGTTCATATATCCCTATCTTTGTGGGGACTCTCAAATCATTTCTAAGAGCAAAACCCTAATCCTAATTATGGCAACCTTAAGCACAAGTAACCAAGCAAAATACGAGACTTTTGGTTTTTTGACTGCAGTCACAGATCTTAATTAAATTGAGGTTATCCTTGTGGGGACCAAAAAATGTCCCCACAAGGTCAAAAAACAGGTTTTTAATCACGATATAATGAACGCACAGACACACACTGTCTGGCCATGTTCTGGTGAGTACCGTATGTTTCATCCAAACTCTTCCAATGAGAGCAGGGCTGATCTTTTGGTATTGGTGCAATTAATTTGAAGTATTTATTAATAATCGGAGGTGGCATGGGTGTACAGTGGTCAACACTGTTGCTTCACACCTCTGGAACTAGGATTCAAGTCCCCACCTTGGCTTCATTTTAGGGGACTTCTACGTTCTTCCCCCGTGACGTCATGTGGTTTCTTCCGGATACTAATAGTTCCCCCCCCACATTCCAAAAACATGCCGCAGTTAATTGCAATTATCGAATTGTCCCTAGGTGTGTGTGCGTGTGAGTGTGTGTGTGAGTGAGTGAGTGAGTGCCCTGCGATGGCTTAGCACCCTATCTTGAGATGTTCCCTGCCTTGTGCCAGCAGCCTCTAGGTACTAAAATTGGAGGGTGGATTATTAATAATTGCTTTCTCATGGGGCAGTCTTGGGTAACAAGGCCAATTTTTTATTTTTTTTTTCCCTCCCTATCTCCCCCCCCCCCCTCTCAGTTGCTGCTTGCATGAACAATGTGAATGTCTGACTCCTCCAGGGCTCCAGCTTGCTGGCATGTGACCACCCCCCCCACGTTTGTGCTGTGTAGTAAATGGCTTTTGTGGTTTCTATATATGGAATCATAGGCATTCATAGAATAAAAGCACACATTTTAACACAATTCACTTCTGCATGCAAATAGCCAGCATAAATTGCTGAAAATGGCCAATTTGCCAAATTAACGACCTGTGTGCACCTTAAATAAACATCCATAATCACGCATAGTAATAATGCAATGAACATGAAGTGCATTCAACATTCTGAGTCTCTGTGCACTTTAAGCAAGCTTCCCGAAAGTCCCACAGTATCTCCAGGAAGGAGCTCTCTGCTCGCCGCATCCGGGCAGAACCTGGCTGATAAGCTTGCTAGCATTTGTTTCACTTTAATTTGAGCAGCTTTATGAAGTTGAGCACAACTTTGCCCTCTGCACATTGCTGTTGGGCATCTTCTTACGGCCATTTTCAGCTTTTGGTTCAGTTTTATGGTGATCTGATGACTGACTGGTATCGTGGCTTTTAACCTGCCTCTTCCAGCAGACCTTTGTGCAGGTTTAGCCTGCATGAATGCGCTGAACGCATGGGATGCACTGTGACTGACGCCTTCCCTGCTCCCATGCATGGGAACGCAAACAAATGGCGGCGAGATGCCAGCTCTGAAAATTTCCCTAAGTGTGTTGAGCGGAACTGGGCCTGAAAGCCCAGATTGGAATGCACCACTGGGCTACGTCACGCATGTATGCTCTGTTGAACCTCCTCGGCTCCCCAGACCAGTGTTTCGTTCCCTCTTCTTTATGCTCTCTTTCTAAGTTTCTTACTGTTCAATGCAGGGGTGTCAAACTCAATCGCACCGGGGGCCAAAACTCAAAGTACACTTTAGGCCACGGGCCAAACAGGACAAACATTTATTGAACAGACTAAAACTAAACGTTTTTTTGAGCATAAATATGAATCGAAACAGGCAGGATACAATATTATTCCAAAATAAATAAAAGCTTAAAATAACTTAAAATATTTTGCTCTCCATAAAATATCTCCTGTCAAAATTATACAAATTCAGAATATGAATATGCCGCACCTGAAAATATAAATATAAATAAATTGTGCTTTTAAGAGAGAGTTAAAATAATAAATCAAAACATTCCATTTTCTTTGCTCTTATGCCATCTCTCGGAGCTGGATGCTCGGCATCTTTTCTTGCCAGCAAGTTTTGGTATCTTTGGGGGTTCTGTGTTGTGGAGATTCTTTCTCAGCCATATTAGCTTCACAAATAAGACCGGCAAAGTCAGTGCACATATACTCAGCCTTCCAACAGTTTTGAAAGGCTCTGTTTTCAGAATCAACCTTTCTCTTGGCCATTGTTAGGGGCTAGCTTGCACTTGAAATTAGGGTTGTACATCTTACAGACGTTTAATTGATCTGATGTAATTTATGCAGAAATGATCGCAGGTAGCCTATCATTCGGTAAGGCAGCTGTTGCATTGCATTATGGGATTTGTAGTTTGTGTGTTATTGGCGCTTCATATCACCGGGCCATCAAAAAAAAGATGTATAAAATGATCTTGCGAGCCGGGTATAATTGTACGCTGGTGGCCCACGTGCCTTAAGTTTGACACATGTGGTTTAATGTAACCATTCTCACACAGCTCTCCTTCCCCCCGATTTTATTTACGTGATCCTCAGATGCTCAGCAACACTTACATTTACAGGGGTCACTTACAGGGGTCCATCTGACCCCTCCCATTCCGTGTTCATGTTTAAATTTCCTCGTACTGAAGCGGGGATGGGCCTGATGACTCGTGGTATGAAAGCGACACACAAAGGTGGCAATTTGGAGCTATAAAAGGCCCCAGTCGAGACCCCAGGAACCATGTTCTGGAACTTCAGTGTGAAAGCAGTCCATGGTACTCTGAACGCCATCATCTAAAAGAGGTTCCCCTGGAAGGCAGCATGCAGGAGCAGCTGGCCATCTGTGGAAGGCTCTCGCAAATCTGTGTGGAATTCATTGCACTGTGAGACTGGCCTGGGGACTGACAAACAGGGTTGTAGAGGGAAGAGGCTTAATTATCGCGTCCAAGGGTTTTAAAGACCGTGTAATTAGTGTCATTTAAAGAGCCCCTCTAGGATGGGCGACTCCCCCACTTTAAATGCTTCCTGTAGGCTGTGGTTCTCCTTCTCCACAGCTCCTCCTTGCCCCTTCTGCCCCAGACGATGACCTGGCTCACCCCCCACCCGTGAGAACTAATGCCCTGAGCCGAGGGCTGGAACCTTAGTGCTCGAGGGCCCCTCCATGTCTGACTGCACCCTCCCGCACTCAGGCTGGGATGGGTCGGCTCATGGCCCAGGGCTCGATCCCACCAGCTGCACGGGAATGTTGGCAGCGCTGCGATTCTGCCTCTCGAAGCCCCCGCTTACCTGCTGCACCCCCCTTTCTGGGTGTACTCACGTCACACATCCTGTTTTTAGGTCTGCATTTTGAATCGGCGTCTCATGTTCGTAACTCCCAGGCAACAAAAGGTTAATGCCACCAATGGGAAGACCAAGCGGGTTCTAGAACTTACACACATGTATAATTTGTCCCCTAAATTATTTTGGTTACTCATTTTCCGTTATGACCCTGTATTGGATAATAAGGCAAGAAAGTTGTTACTAAAATTCGTCTTTTTAATATGACAACACTGGGAATAAGAAATGTAAACTTATTACTGTCTGGTGTTAAACTGAAATGGTTGGCAATTTATTTTTTGTCATAAATGGACATAAAGAGACAGATTTGTCTCTTGTAACTGAAAACAGCATCTTTTGCTATTGAATTGTTTAATATCCTCCCAATTAACTTTATAAAAAAGTGGCAACTTCTTGGCGGCCATATGTACCAGTACCAGTGTCCCCAGGTTTGTACTATTTCCCCCCCACTCTAAGCTCACCATAGGACCTGACTGTAATGTAAATAATCCCCTAACATTTCCAGTGACTGGCCTACCCCACAGCCCACGCCCCTCCAGTCCCCAACCCCCAGCGTCCACTGTGATTATCTCACTACCCCCCCCCCCCCCGCCTTCTGTGGTTTGCCGCCCTGATTGAGCCATCGGCCTGCTCTGGGGGGGGGAGGTGTTTTAAGTAAGCACAGTCTGATTAGCTTAACCGGCTCTGATGAGCATGAAATCACATACGTCTCGCCTGTCTCGCGTGTATCAGCCCCCATCCCCCGCTCCCCGAAACGCCGTCTGCTGTCAGGCTAACTTGTTACTCAGTGGACCCCGACAAATGCATTGTATTTCCCTCACCTTTTGTGAATTACAGTTTCCTTATGCTGTTTAGATAAACGTTAACCTTTGAGGGTGTTAATAGTCTTTCTTTAGGGTTAGATTGAACATTGCGTGGTGGCCTGTTGAATTGCTGCCTTTCAGTTGCATTCTCTACATGCCATTTACAGCATAGTAAAGGAAAGGATCTTTCGGAGTCTCTCACTCACCGTAGTTTAAATAAGACCGCAGCGATATCCCACCTGATTCTATGGCTGTGAATATCCTGCTGGCCTGGTGTTGAATTCAGGGTGGGTGAATAAGGTAGATGTGATATCATAGGTAGGTTTCTGTTTGCAGTGACCCATTCTCTTGTCTAATGCTTGAACATTATCTCCTAAATTGAGTTAATTCGTTTTGGCTATTTGGCACTAAGCCATCTTCAGTGTGGTAAGATGCTGAAGATAGTTTATTGCCAATATGTGTCCATCATTTGTATACTCTCAATTTATTGGAAGCATTTCCTTTGGGAATAGGCTTTTCTGTATTTTTTATTTAACTTGCACCCAAAGATTAAGCTGAATTGAACTGGGTAAACTGAGTACCACCTAATCACAGCCTCGCCTACTGAACGCACTTCAGAGAGCCTGGCTGCACACAACATTGCTGTTCGTTATCTATCACTTAGTCAGAATGCTGCTTTGTCACTAATCTGATGCACTCCTGTGATATTTTCCAGTAAGCTGACCGCAACCCGCAGGTTATGGGTTGACCTGTGCATCACTACTGCACACTTCTGTCTTAATTGTGTTTCATTAAATCAGCTGTGCACACAGTACTGTCCAACTGATATCTATGGACATGTTGCTACGGTGTTTGTGCAAAAAACCCATGATGTGGTATCAACTGATATTGCAAACAAGGACTAATTATGAATCTAGCTAGAATTGGGGCATGTTTCGAACAGCAGGATTCTTTGCTTAACCGGATAACGTGTCGAATTTAAGGGAGTCTGGGCTAAATGTAAGTGAACGAACATAAAGGCCATTTAAACTAAGGTACCTTAAATTCGACAGGTTCAACTAAGCAAGAAATCCTGTTTTTCTTAAACTGGTCCTTGGTATTGCTGAGTTCTTGTACTGGAATGCGGTTAATTCATTCCCAGCTCCGACTTTCAACCTCTGAGGTAAATGGAACACAGCAGCATTGGGATTAATGTCTTTTCCTGACCAGTTCATCACTTTTCTCTTCACTGGTTTTGTCAATTTTGTCACATACGTGGCACTTTGTGAGTCAGATGGCAAGAACAACATTGAGCCTGATTGGTTTGGGGAGTGCATGCAGAGCTCATGCAAAAGTAAACTTTTTTTAAAAGTTTTTTTGGTTAATTCATGCTGAAATTTTTGCATGTGCTCTCTGAACCAATCATAATCATTTTCATCCTTGCTCACTCAGTGTGGCGTGTTTGAGAAACGCGATAAAAACGGTCGAGATGAGCACGTGATCGTGACTTTTGCCTTTCGCAGTAGAGAAATACTCGGGATTCCATAACAACATTGAGCAAAAGCATGGTTTGTTGGCGTTGCTTTGTGTCTGTCGGCACACGAGGAGGAGCATCTGGTTATGCAGCTGCTGCTAATTCTATATGTCATGGTTGTTGTTAAAAATGAAATTCATGTTCTGTGGAATTCGATCTTTATAGAATTGTAAATAAGAGTGACTCGTCAGTGTGCCGGTAGAGACTTTTTGGCGAGTTAGGCAAGCGAGTAGCTCACACTCTGGTCTTCTCAGTGAACACAGACTCTGTTCATAGATAAGTTCCTCTTGGCAGTAGTTTCTTCTGGGTAAATGACCACCTCCTTTTTTGTTTTATGAATATCGTGATATGTATCTCAAAGATTTCAAATAAGATTTCCGCAATATCATTCAGGCCTCGCCTCAGTGCTGATTTTAATAAATTAAGTTATTCTTTTGCAGCGATGACTGATGTCTCATTTTTGCATGGTAAAAAAAAAATCTGTATTTTTATTTATACCCCACACGTTTCTCTGTGTGCAGTTGGGCGGGGGCGGGGTTAAGTGAATATTATTCAAATAATGACAGGTGAGATTCCATTAGTAATTCTGCCTGAAATGCCTGTCTCTAGCGCGTTGCGCATGATGAACTGCTCTGCGGTGTCGAGCTTCGGGTCATGCAGCCGGGTCATCGACATCACAGGGTGGCCATTGGCAGGGCAGTTAGGGGAAACAAAGGCAGCCATTAGTATTGTGGGCCCAGGATATGTTCCACTTTATTTGCTTGCGCTGATTGGCAGGATGTGTCAGGTTGTTGCACCCTGCCATGCGAGGCCCCCCTGCCTGTCCCTGGATCGGATTGGGTAGGCGGTACAGATCGGGTAGTGACTAACGTATAAGTAACATGGCGGCAAAGGGAACATTTTGGTGTACAGCAGAGGTGCAGCGGTTGCTGGAAATTTGGGCTGAGGAGAGTATCCAGGAGCTACGGGATGCAACACACAAAACTCACTGCGTCACATACTCAATAAATCTATGAGGGCAGTGTGTCATCATACCCAAAACAAAATACACATTAATCACGAATTCCATTGTGCTGTGCAATAGCACCTTTCTTCAAAAAGTCTTCAGAAAGTTCTTCAGCGATGACGGAAGTGTGCTCGGGCCCGGAACACTGAGTGCAATGTGAGCGCAAGCCAGCCGGGAAGTGGGGAGGGGGGGCAGTCAGTCAGGCTCAGTACCAGGCAGACAGGCCAAGTGTGACTATGCCCTATATTTGAGCTTCTGAGGTATCCTGGTCCAGCTGACTGCGTTCGTCTTTCCATGGAAGAGCTGCCGCCTTAGTGTGTATATGTCCTGAGGCTAGTCCCCCTTCACGGCATTGATGCAGGTTTTTCAGATTTTGAGATTTGAAGAGGTGTTTTTAATATTCTGATAAAACATGACAGACCATAGGCTTTAATTAGAACCCCACCAAGTGATTACTTAGTTTCTGCCGCCCTTCGGAATTTGAATGTATACTGGTTATAACGAATATTGTGACTTAGCTAATCATTTTAGCAAAAACTCTAAGTTGACAAAGCAAGGGCTTGTTGTGTCTCACACAGGTTCATGTACTGGACAGACTGGGGGGAAATACCCAAGATCGAGCGTGCTGGGATGGACGGAACAAGCCGCTCGGTCATCGTTGACAGTAACATCTACTGGCCCAATGGGCTGACGCTGGACTACGAGCAGAAGAAGCTGTACTGGGCTGATGCAAAGTTCAACTTCATCCACCGGAGTGACCTGGACGGCAGCTTGCGGTAGGAGAACCTGCAGGCAGCCAGCTAACCCCCCCACACGCATGCCATGTGGAAGTCTGTCGTTTACTGTGTGATATGTTAACGTTACAGTACATAAATGTAGCTAAATGCTATTTACTCACAGAAATGAGACATGGTCATCACAGAGCAATAGAGACACTGTATTTTGTTATAACTGGTAAAGACCTAACATCATCAGTAATTATCAAGGTTCCCTTACCAACACAGAACATCCTTAATTTAGTATGCAGCAGGCCAAGCCCACAGACTCTGGACAGGGGCTGCTGTGGATGTTTCTGATTTGGTAGTTCTGTATCTGTAATGGTTGAATGTATGCATAAGTGTAGTAATTGTGTGTGTTCAGGGGAGATGGTAGTTATAATTGTTTGGTGTGTGTGTGCACACGCGCTACTGCACATTTAGGGAGGTGGTGGTGAAGGGATCTCTCCCGCACCCCTTTGCCCTCACACTGTACCGCGACACGCTCTTCTGGACCGACTGGAACACGCACTCCATCCACTCCTGCAACAAGCACACCGGCGAGGACCGGCGCGAGGTCCACACCAACATCTTCTCACCCATGGACCTCCACGCCTACAGCCAGGAGAGGCAGCCCCACGGTAGGTCACTGGGTGCCACCAGCACATCATGACAGTTCCGTATTGTGACCCCGGCCCTCTTCATCTCCAGGCTAGACTTGCATCTTGGGGGGGCGACTTAACTAGACCTGTGCCACATTAAATCGGCAAGGGAAACGGCTCAAATTAAAAACAAAAGGATGCCCCCCATCTCTTACTTCCCGGGATCATGGGAACTCGGTTTTCATGGCTTTCCTTTGAAATGTCTCTCCGGAATTGACTCGGGGGATCGTCGCCCATCGATTCAGTGGTGTTGGAAACAATAGGGCCTCTCTTCTTCCCCGCTACAGAATTTGGAGCATTTTTGCCTCTCCGGGGGATGTTGGTTTTAGCGCACACACTCGATCTGTGTTCCCATCCCCGCTCACAAAGGGCAGCATTATGCCGTATCACGCTCATATTTATTTCTCTGTTTTTCAACAGCTGTTAATTATGTATTGAACATTGTATCTGTGCTGTTCTTCCGTTTTCCCCTCCTGCTCAGAATCACGGCGGTTGCTTAAGGTTCTGCACTGTGTCTGGGTTGGAGAACCAGCTCTGGCCCCTCTGGGCAGCCCTCTCGCATTATACCCCTGCAGCATTTTGGCCTCCGCTTAACGTTTTTATCCTCCCAATGACCTTGCTGCTTCCCTGAAATCGCCTTTAACAGTGTTATTACTGCTAACATTGGGTTATTACTGTTGTCCTGTTGCTATTTTCCTTAGTTTAACACATGGCTCCTTGTGGACACTCGTGTTAAGATTCTAACAGGTTTAGATTCTGTTCAGCCAAATGGCTGCTTCAATATTGGTTTAAATACTGGAACTCGTGGCCACAGGTGGAAATTAGCGGGAGAACATTTTAAACTGAATTTGAGGAAGCACTTCTTTACACAGCGTCTAGTTAGTGTATGGAATAGTCTTCATGCTAGTGTAGAGCAAGCTAAAACCCTGGGTTCCTTTAGATAAGACTTTAACAATTCTGAGCTATTTCTTAAGTTCTCCCCAATCGAGCTTGATGGGCCGAATGGCCTCCTCTCGTTTGTAAATTTCTTATGTTCTTTACCCAGATTTTAATGTTTTTTTTTTATGGAAGTGCATTTTGGTGTGAAAAATCTACCGAGCTTCCCATTGTGCTGTAGGTGGTTTCTAGAAGGTTGAAGGGTGCCCCAGTCTCCCCCCATAGATGGTCTTGGTAAAGGCAGAACCCTATATAGAACCCTCTGCCTCCATAATGTTGCCGCACAAACAGCAAAACGGACACCTTTGGCACTTGTATTTGGCCTGAAAGCCGGCAATGCTTTCATAAGTCTGAGATGTTTCACAGCCAGGGGAGCCGAGCGTCTTGAGAACTTTGCAGAATGAGCATGATGCTGACCGCGCTCGATGAGTTTGGTAAGAGATGCGTGCATTTGTGTGATTATGCACTAACCGTCATGCCAGCATTGCCTCTGCAGTGTCCAGCCCCTGCATGGTGGCGAACGGCGGCTGCTCCCACCTGTGCCTGCTGTCTCCCGTGAAGCCCTTCTACCAGTGTGCCTGCCCCACGGGAGTTCAGCTACTGGAAGACCAGCGTACCTGCCGACAGGGTGAGTCTCCGCCCTGACTGCTGTTTGACCACGGCCACTAGTTAGCACCTCCCACACCTTTTCCCGGTCAGCTCCAGCTCTGAAGCCCTGCATTATAGTGACCTAGACCTGCACACACTGGCTCTTTAGCCCCACTCACATGTGTTGCAGGACTACCCAGAATGCAGCTGGACAAATCCTATAACACTATGTAGGCCCTTGTCTGTCCCTTCATAATGTGGTACATAAGCAGATCCCACTTGTCATGCCAGGATGGAGAGGGTTACGCTCTATTGGGAGTCTTCTCCCAACTGTGATTAATCCCACTTCTTCAAGGGGAGGATATTCATAGAAACACCACCGGTCATGGTCATTGTTGTGAATTGTCCAGACGAATCCAACTCCTTTCTTGATTGTGTTAATATCAGCTGTCAAAAATTCTTTGCTTGAAAGGAAAATTATTCCAGGCTATTTTGCCCAGCCTTTCATGTAAACAAGATAAAACAATTTGAACAATTACTGCTAAAATCTGAAGAATTGTATGGGGGGGGGGGCTGACATATCTGTTCTGCAGCTATGTGGGGAACCGCCTTATCTGTCCTGAGTACTGGACTGAAGCTTTTCAAAACCAGCCTGTGAAGTCACTGAAACTCACAGGTCCTGACAGACATTGTACTGAAGCAGCCTGGATGGCCTGTTCATTTTTGTGTCGCCATGGAAACCGTGGCTGTGCCCTCCAGCTCTGGTTTACAGCTTAAGACACCCTGGTGCCCTCTCCCGGGGCCCAGGTCAGAGGTCCTCTGCAGACGGTGCCCCTTTCACAGCTTGGCCTCTTTTCCATTCAGGCGGCACTGCTTCACTGCCCATTCTGTAAACGGGCCGGGTCGCCCTGGGCCAGCCTGGCCACCGAGTGTGTCAGTGAGACCTCGCCTCTGGTGGGAGCAGATGGGATTGAGGAGTTTGTGTGTTGTGTTGGGGACACTCCTGAGATCCACAAAATTAACCCCACCTACAGTGCAGGGAAGTTACAGAATTACATATTTGTCAATAAAACTCGGTGTCTATATTCTGCTTAATATATATTGTAGTTTTCGTCTTTGCCAAATAGCACATAGTGCATTACATTAAGTATGACCTTCTCTGCAGGTCCATAGACACCAGTTGATCAGGTAATGGTTTTGGCAGTTTGGCTTAATTTAGAAACAGATTAACTTTACAGTTTATGGTTGGTTAGGATAAGGTGTGACAGATCTTCTGTAGAATTTCAGAAAGTGCTGTGATCATCCACTGTGGGCCAGAAACAGGGAGCCTCTTACGAGAACCGCACACACAGACCAGCAGCCAGGGAGAAAGCACCTTTTGTTGGGTGGCTGAAATGTCTATTTGGCTGGGGGGGGGGAGCTTGTCATGCTCGAGCGTTCAAAGTGGGCCCCGGCTGATCTCCTCTTCAAAGTGGGCTTCACTGGTCTTTATAAGCAGGCAATCCGCCACACACACATGCCGAAGTGCCCCCTCTCCTTTTCTGATGGCACTGAATGAAATGCAAGGCTTTGAAATGAATAGGGAGTAAAACAAAGGACCCTATCAGAGAGAGCATGTTTCCTAGCATCTGAGAAGGATGGCCGTGGAAAACATCGGCCTCTTTGGTGTGATACGGTGCCATTGGCTGGCTTGGAACCCACCCCCTTTTCAGCAGCCAGAGTTGGCAGATGTTCCCTTTCAAAAGGGTAACAGTTCACAAAGGTAATTTTGATGGGAGGGTCATTGTTCGTTCATAATTCTTGTACCCATTAGTCCAGTGTCTTGCCATGATGCCGTATATAGTAATATTTGTGGCAAAATGTATCACGTCTTGCTAGATGCTGCCCTTAAATTTTAAGGATAGTGGTTTTGAGTTTAACTGATTGCAAGCCATCCTTATTAGGAATAAATGGCATTAGCCCATTGCAAGGTTATAATGCCATCAGAAATGGTAATTAAGTACACAGCACATCAGTGTAAGGCCAGTTTGTCTTTAATAGACTTAGTGGAGGTCAGTCCTTGATTGGCTAGTCTAATTTTGTCAGGGTTGACAGTTTAAGACTTTGACGATGGTGATGGTGGAGCCTGTCCTCGTAGGTGCCACGCAGATACTGCTCCTGGCACGGCGAACAGACCTGCGGCAGATTTCCCTGGACACGCCCGACTTCACCGACGTTGTGCTGAACATGGATGATGTCCGTCATGCCATCGCCATTGACTATGACCCTGTGGAGGGGCTGGTCTACTGGACAGATGATGAGGTACGAGCCATCCGCCGCTCCCGGTTGGACGGCAGCAGCAGCCAGTTCGTGGTCACCTCTCAGGTCAGCCACCCAGATGGCATCGCCGTGGACTGGGTCGCCCGGAACCTCTACTGGACCGACACGGGCACAGACCGCATCGAGGTCACTCGGCTCAATGGTACCATGCGCAAGATCCTCATCTCGGAGGACCTAGATGAGCCTCGAGCCATCGTCTTGGATCCCACAGCTGGGTGAGTGATACCAGATCATCTAGCTCTTCTCAGCATTAAAGGGGATTCTCACCAATATGTCCATATAACCATGTATCCTGATCAGCTCGTGACCTGGAGCATAGTGCAGAAGGTAACATTGGGCACAAAGCAGGGGAACATCCCGGACAGAATGGCTGTCCATCACAGGGCACATGTACACAGTTTTGGCCTATGTAGGGACACCAGTATGACGCAACAGTTTAAGCTCCCTGAGACACCACCCAAAAAGCTGATATGAAGTTTATTCAACATCACCAATATCTTCGGCATTTTAAGGAGAATGTTTTTTTTTCTAAAATAATAAAAGAAAGTCCATGTTGAAAAAGACATGTTCGTACTTTAGAATTTGAATTCTCTGTTTACAAATGACAAGTAGAATGTTCTCCATACACTAAATGCTAGCATTTCTTGTACTTCACTCCCTACTTAGTAAATGCTTATTCCTAACAGGCAATATTATATTAAACCCCCTCCTTCAGTACGCCTTCTGAATTCATAGTTCTGGTGGCAGGAGTTCGTGATTGAACACACTGGTATTTGTCTAAGTGTACAAGCTAGGAGGTTGTTTTTTAAGAGGTTGAGGCAGAGCTTTGAGAGTGTTTTATCAGCCAGGAAAACAAACAAACGTTTTGTTTGGTGTGGATTCTTGCCACGGTAAACATGAGGGCATCCCCTGCATTTTCCTAAGTTAATTTGAGACCATAGAGGGTTTGAGTGAGATTTAGTAGCACTTTTGTTGTCTTTGTTCCATGCATACGTCAAGCCTTGGGCCAAGATTGAATTTGGCAGATTCTGAATAGATGGACAGATCATGAAAGCACGTATCTGAACAGTGTTTTAAATGCCACTTCGTTCTGGCTACTAAGCGAGCAGCTTCTGGGACATCTGTTTCTGATTCTCACTGTGTAGTTTGGGCATCTCATGAAGCTGATCTTCTCATTGTCAAGGCTACTGTTGGTCTTCAAGGTTCTTCATCTTGTCCAGCTGGCACTTCTGGATCACGATTGGCATTAGATGATTTTTCAGTGATTGTTATGTACGTACTCGGGACATGTTACCAGGTCGCCCTCCTACTCAGACCTTAATAGGCAATGGGAAATGTAAGAATTTACTTTCAGTGCTGTTGAGGTGGCCTGTACTAAGTACACTTGGTGAGATCTACATCTTAGTAGTGTGTCACTTCTTTGCAGGTACATGTACTGGACGGACTGGGGTGAGATTCCAAAAATTGAGCGTGCTGCTTTAGATGGCACCGACCGTGTAGTCATGGTCAACACCTCCCTGGTCTGGCCCAACGGGCTGGCGTTGGACTATACAGAGCGCAAGATCTACTGGGCCGATGCCAAGACAGACAAGATCGAGGTAAGAAAGCAAACATGTCCCAAGATGCTGGGGAATGAAGCCTGGGTGAGGGGGTGACCTGTGGTGACCTCAGTGACAGCGAACAGAGCTTCTGCTCTAAGGCTGCATACTCCAGATGTGAATACAAGCTACACGGGCTTAGGATCTCACCTGGTCCTGGAAATCTTTCCAGTCCCTGGCAGTTTGTGGGTTTGGCTGCATGCTCGATGATGCTGACATTGGCAGATGTGTCATCGTCATAATTAAGGATGTCATAGCCGCTTTGAATGCTGTCAATTCCTGACATGACGTGGTGTTAAGTTTGTGGTCTGAAGCTTAGTTTTGACAGTGCATGAGGGAAAGTGCCCACTGTGCATTGTGGAGGAGGCCAGCCTACGCAAGGTGATATGCAATACGTCAGCTCAGCAGCTGAGCTCCCCATCCTCAGGAGCTTGTTGCTTTTATTACATTTAAGTTATTTTTATCGTTGGCACGTTCAGACCTGCTCAAGAAGTCTCTGGAGATTGATGGCCATAATCGCTGTCTGCCCCCTCCAACATTTTTAGCCCGGGTTATCCTCTGTGATCCCACCCCCAAACCCCCGCCCCCCCCTGCCTTGGTATGTTCCTCAGGCAGTATGTCTGACAGCGTAGATAATCCTGCTGGTAATGGTGCGCCGCAGGCCCCCCCCTCCCCGTAGGACTGGGGGTACTGGTCCTGCCAATCGGCTGGCTGCCATGCCATCCAATGGAAAAGCTCACCGTGAGATGGGTGGGAGTTTGGCGTGGCCATACCGCTTCTGGTTCGCGTCGCGGCCCCCCCACGTCACGTATGAGTGGCCGTACCTCATGCAGATGAAGCCCAAAAGCAGGCAGGTCTAATAGCTGGAAGGTCTGGTGGTTGTAATTAGACTGGAATGTGAAGAGCATTTCCTGTCCTGTGTTAATGACTCTGAAAATTGTTAGAATATACAGTCGATTTACCAGCAGACGTCTGAAATCCGGTACTGGCCTGAGCCATGTCCCCTCATTGCAGCGGTTTTTTCGCTGCCCAGTTGGCTCCCTGGAACGCCTCACCCTTTCCATAGCTGATGATCTCCAAAAAGCCTTCTCAGCTTGATAGGAGAGGCAGCAACACATTGCAGTTCTTTGGTAGGGAGCTTCCATCTGATCCCGGACTCTTTTTCTTCGCGGTTGTGCGTTTGGCCCTGGCCGGCAGAGTAACACTCTATGGCATCTCACAGGACATGAGGAGGTGACCGCATCGTCCAGAAGCTGGCCCCAGGCCCAGTCCATTTATCCAGTGACAGTGCTGACCCACTGGCCCGACCCGGTCCACACGCCGAGGTGGCGCTTGCAGAAGAGCCCACATCTGGTTTATGTTGTGGCTCCTGCTCCATGCAGTCATGGTCCCCACTGTTTAGAATAGCAGCAGAATGTGGACGAGGCACCACACTGCGGTCACAGCTCTCAAACCATCCGGGACCCTCCACACTTGGCCTGCATAGTGAAAGAAGGAAACTTGAAGACATGGCCGTGTGCGTGCTGAGGACAGTCCACTGGCTGCAGTGAGGATATTGAGCAACCAAGATCCAGTTATGACAATACTTTAAAGAAAATAATCTAAGGACTGGTCTAGAGTCACTTATTAAATTTTCATTATTGTTATTCTTTCGAGATCTAAAATTCAGGAGAAGAATGCAAGGGGAAATGATCTTTTATTATTAAGTATGGAAGTAATAAAGGCAAAGTAATTCAGCTAGAAATGTAACCCAATCTATGAAAAATAGAAGTTCATGTCAGTGCAGCGTGTCTGTGGTCTGGATGTCCGTCTCGGGCTCCAGCTTTGGCCGCTTCTGCTCCGTCAACGGCAGGCCATCCTTTCACATTTGTTTGTGCAACTGAAGGTTCTCTTTTCTTAAAATCCACTGCCCTTTCCCAAGCACCTTGGCATCTGCGGTCCCCTGTGGCTGCGGTCTCTCGCAGGATCATTTGTTTGTTATGGTGTGCTTGGGGCGTGCTCACTTGGGGTCACTTTGCCATACTTTGTTCGGTTTGGACCAGACTAGAGCGGCCGGACTCGTGCTTTCATGCAGCCGCCCATGGTTTACCCTGATCGCAAATGTCACTCTATGGGAACGAGAGCTTGGATCCTCGCGGACAACAAAGCCATCCCAGAAGGAGTTACTGGGCTTCACTGGGTGAGACCGGTGTCAATGAAATGCTTTTGGTCAGAGCAGCGGCGGTAAACAACTTTGCAACTCGTCCGGTAGTCTGCCTACTCACCCTCCCTCTCCCTCGTCCTCTCTCTCTCTCTCTCTCTCTCTCTCTCTCCCTCTCTCTCTCCCTCGCTCCCTCGCTGTCTATGGGGGAAATATGGCGGCCACATGTTCTCTTGTTTGTTTGTTGCACCAGCTGCTTTCCATCATCAGTGCCGGCTTTGGCTGCCAGAGTACCCCGCCTCTTCTGCTCTCGTTTCCTTCAACGGCGCCATAACTCTCAACCTCCCCCCACCCCCACTGTGCCCTTGCAGGGGGGAAGTGCCCCTTCTCGTGTTTGTGTCTGAAACCATGGCGACCAGATGGTTACGGCCACCCGGGTCCGGCTAAGTGGGACTGTGCGGGTGCATGCAGACGTCGCCCGCCAGTCCATAGGTGACGGCACGTGCCTGCTGCCAGGCAGCACAGAGCGTGAGCCCTCAGCCCAGCCAGTAATTGCACACAGCTGGCGTTCGGAGCATAAAACAGCTTGTTGATGTTGAAATATACGACTGTGGAGCCTCGTGTCGTAAGCCAGCGAGCTGCTAGGCAGCCGTCCTGGCAGCCACCTTTCTCCAAGGTCGCCTGAGGTTGTCGTCTTCAAAGCCGCCAAGCGTGCCCCACCGTGCCGAGATGTGTGCCATCTTTAAGCCATAAAAAAAAAATACAAAGTGCTCGAAAATTAAAGCAAGCCTCGGGTACCCGGGCAGGAATGCCTCTGGCTCGGGATTCGAATGGCAAGTAGCCAGGAAAGCTCTCTGATTCCAGGGTTTGGATTTCTGAGCAGACTGAGGGGGAGGGACCCACTGCTTCCCTTCAGTTTAGAAGACTTGATTATTAGCCACATAGCTGGTATAACTGAGTGTTAGCAGAAGCTAGAACTCCAGAAGCAGGTCTAGTTGTGACTGTAGACTCTGCTATTAGGGCATTAATATTGTTGTTGTTCTGTTTGATGTGCAAAGGTTCAGACCATCTCAGATACCCCATCTGCTTACCCCCTTTGGCGGGGGAGTTGTCCCTTCAGTAGTTAAGGAATTAGAATCGTGCCCTGATGTTGTCTGTTCAAGGCTGAACTAGATTTCTTAATGCCATCTTGCCTCCATTCCCCTCCCGTTCCATAGGAGATGAACATGGACGGGACAGGCCGCAGGGTCCTGCTAGATGACAAGCTGCCTCATATCTTTGGCTTCACCCTCCTCGGCGAATTCATCTACTGGACGGACTGGCAGCGGCGCAGCATTGAGCGTGTGCACAAGCACTCTGCCGAGCGCGAGGTCATCGTAGACCAGCTGCCCGACCTCATGGGGCTCAAAGCCACCTACATGCACAAGACAATAGGTGAGCAGACCCAGATCTCCATCCTGAGCAGGTTTCTGGATGGTCTCTGGGTCACAGTGATAATGTTGCATATACATTCTCCACCGTGGTTTTGGTCAGATTTCTCCAAAGCTCTCATTGAGAAATAGGGGCCCCTCTTTTTAAATCTCCCATGATGCAGTTTGGTTTGTTTAATCATCAAGCTCGTAACTGAATCAGAAGTGAGGTGGTGACTGTGCAGATGACACGCATAACTGTTTTTCAAATGCATCCGGATATCTTTGGACTACTTGTCCTACATCAGGGTGCTGTTACTTTGATTGATCAGGTTTCACAATCCTCTGTCTAAAACTAGTGGCTGTGTTTTTAGTCTTTTCAGGCTAAAAGATTCACAGCAGAAACTGTCCACAAATGGGACAGTGAATTCAATGTAGTCTGGGTGTAAACCGACTCCCACTGTCTCTCCTCCCACTCTGAAGGTACCAACCCCTGTGCGGAGAACAATGGGGGCTGCAGCCACCTGTGCCTGAACCGGCCGCAGGGGGTCCAGTGCGCCTGTCCCATCGGCCTGGAGCTCATCGGCGACATGAGCACCTGCATCGTCCCCGAGGCCTTCCTGCTCTTCTCCCGCCACACAGACATCCGCCGCATCTCCCTGGAGACGAACAACAACAATGTGGCGATCCCCCTCACCGGTGTCAAGGAGGCCTCCGCCCTGGACTTTGACGTGACGGACAACCGCATCTACTGGACGGACATCACGCTGAAGGTGAAAGAGAAGGATGAATAATGAGGCCTCGTTCTTCCTGGCTGGCTCAGTGCCCTTGGCTGTCAGTTTAATGGGCTCTCCTGGGATGCATTCTTGGAAGTAATTGATGGCTGGCTTGTATTTCCAATATTTCTGCTTTTTATTTGCCTGCCAGGCACTGATTGAAAGCCATTTATATGGCGTCTTTGGAAGAAAAAGGAAATCCTTCCATCAGAAAGGTTTTTTTTTTCTCCCTCTGTTCTGCTTTTCATGTTGAGAGCTGGAAATATGTGTATGCGGTTAGATGTGGTCAAGTGCAACAATGAACAGGCACCGAGATGTAGCAGCCACATTGGTGCCCGTGGTGCCGCCTGACAAGGGCCCCGGCTCTTTGATTCTCTCAGCTGGCAGGTCGGAAGTCCAGCAGGAAGCTGGGTACAAATCTGGACCTGGTCCAGCTGAAGGGACTCTTTAGTCTTCTTCCATTTCAGCTGGAGTAATTCATTGTTGGTCTAAATATGCACACTGCAAATAAAGTGCTCGTACCAAACCTGCAGAAAGCTCAGTGCTCAGAAGTCTCCAATTAGTCTCTGTTTAGTCTGGCTGGATGGACGGGACGCTGCTGGACGCTGTGCTCCAGGCCCAGGCCTGTCTCAGAGTCTTGCATTATTTATGTCTGCTGCCTCATACCTTTGTGAGAATGGGCCATGGGTGCTGAACTCGTCCTCTCCTCGGGCTGACTTCTCACTTCTCTATGGTTTAACATAAGCATTGCCATGTATCAGACACCCCCCCCCCCCCATCTCAAGACATAGTGTTTGATTCCAACTCATGTCTTGATGGCTTTCATCCTGTCTGACTCTTTGACGGGGTCATATTTTTGGGTGAGATTCTGAGCATCTAGAGGAAGGGCTGTGAATTAGTATTTCTATCCTGGCATGAACTTAAAGGCCTCGCTCAACATTTCCCCTGACGTTTCTCAGTTAGATGTGCTGTTCGTAAATTGTCGTCATGTTGTTCCTGACCAGATAATCCATCACATTATGCACGTTCAGGGCAGAGAGAGCACAGCTGAGGTCCCAGAATGGGACTTGCTGAAGTGCCACTGAGGAATGTTTTTCAGTAGAATGTCCAGCTAAATAAATGACATGGTCCTTCTTGGACATCTGGCAGCAAACTGATAGCTGTTCCATGCCGTAAGGGGAACCCGCTGACTGTTTTTTCCCTTTTATCAGACCATCAGCAGAGCTTTCATGAACGGTAGCGCCCTGGAGCCCGTGGTAGAGTTTGGCCTGGACTATCCCGAGGGAATGGCAGTTGACTGGCTTGGCAAGAACCTATACTGGGCCGACACTGGCACCAACCGCATCGAGGTGGCCAAGCTGGATGGGCAGCACCGGCAGGTCCTGGTTTGGAAGGACCTGGACAGCCCAAGGGCCCTGGCTCTAGACCCAGCTGAGGGGTGAGGAGGGGGGACCGGTGACCAGTGGGAGGTGGAGAGAGAGATACTGGTTTGTACAGGAGAGAGGTGCTTGTTTAGCCAGTGGTACTAGAGTGATCTGAGAAACGATGTCCAAACACCAGTTAATTTCAAATCTGATTTTGTTTACCAGACTTGCTCACGGCTTATGAGTGGTGATGTATCCATGTTTCTGTTGTATTAAGTCGTACAAATTTACATGTGTACGTTTTGAAATGTAGGTGGGTTTATCTGTATTATGGGATGAGCTTTAAATGATAAACTGTAAAACCCAGTCCAGCAAGCAACTGGGCTGCAGGAGGATGCTTTAGAGACTTGCCCTGTGCTGTGCACGTTGTGGTCAGCAGTGGTCGGCAGTTGAAGGCTCACCAGTTTCCAACCATCTGTCCATCTGCAGGTTTATGTACTGGACGGAGTGGGGTGGGAAACCTAAAATCGACCGTGCAGCCATGGATGGAACTGGCCGCGTCACCCTGGTCCCCAACGTGGGCCGGGCCAATGGCCTGACCATCGACTACGCCGAGCGGAGGCTGTACTGGACGGACCTGGACACGACTCTCATAGAGTCGTCCAACCTGCTTGGTGACTGATCTCGTGTCTGAAAGCGGGGGACCTTCTTTTCAGCAAAGAGGCAGGCGTGTCATGGCACCTAAATCCTAAAGCCGTATTAGTGACTACAGACCAGCACACTGTCATTACCTAAGGTCTGAGAAGCCGTCATATGATACCTGTATTTTTAAGTTGAGTTTACATGCCGGGAGTTTGGCTTCCTTTGTTAATCAGTGCATTGCAGATTCTGTTTAATCAATCATTTTCCACATTGTACTATTTGTTTCCATTTTAGTCATAGGCTGTTCTGTACCCGCTGGGCCTGTAGCATATCGCCTTACAGCAGTGGAGTATGTTTCCAATTAGGGGCCATTTCACTTTTACTGTTCATCTCATGCTTTGTCTTGAGTCGTTCTTCGATGGTTTGCACATTCAAATGTCGAGTCGAAATTATGCTCACGTCATGCCAGTTTTCGGAGGGAAAAATAGGTCCTACCCGATTTTATGATTCTTGTAAATTTCTTATGGGGCAAATGACTAAGGACGGCTTTATTAGTAATTAATTTTACTGTTTCGCTTTTGCATGAAGGCCTGGAACGCGAGGTCATAGCAGATGACCTACCGCACCCCTTTGGTCTGACGCAGTACCAGGACTACATCTACTGGACGGACTGGAGCCAGCGCAGCATTGAGCGTGCCAACAAGACCAGCGGGCAGAACCGCACGGTGATCCAGGGCCACCTGGACTACGTGATGGACATCCTGGTGTTCCACTCGTCGCGGCAGTCGGGCTGGAACATCTGCGCCTCCACCAGCGGCCACTGCTCCCACCTGTGCCTGGCCGTGCCCGTCAGCGGCTTTGTGTGCGGATGCCCCGCCCACTTCTCTCTGAACAACGACAACAAGAGCTGCAGTGGTGAGTCGGGCAGCTCCCCGGTGAGAGGAGGATGGAGGAGGACGGCTCAGTGCGGGTTTGAGCCTTGAAGCATTAGCTGTTCGATTATTAATAGTGGAGTTATAGTGCAGGGGTGACACGGTAGGACTTCTGCTCTCTCTTTTTTTGTGTTCTTCAGACGGCTTTGTGCTTCTGAAGTAAGCGCGGTTTGCACATTTGGCAACTTGGCTGGGGTGTCGAAAAACGGAGCCCAGTTCAGCCTCGCTGCACCCTCCTCCTCCGTTGATTTAAAGGAGGGGGAGGAACAATAAATTGAATTAAGAGGCTCTCTGGGAAGGGAGATCTTAGCGAGTGCAGCAGCGCTGGCATCGGGGATCGTGTGAGTGCAGCGGCAGCTCAGCGAATCGTGGGCTTAAGCGGCGCCTTGTGAAGTGAACAGTAAGGGGATGGTATTAATAAAACCTGCTACATCACTTACAGATCCACTCGTCGTCAGATATTCCGGGTGCTTCTCAGCACAGTACCGCCTTAAGTCAGACATCCACGGCAGTTGTCCTGTCACGGATGATCCTTTTTTATATTTTTCTCTGGTCTTTATTCTTCTTTTAAATATTGGTTTTGCGTTTTTTTCTTCCACAAAATGGACGTCCACTTATTTTTGTCTAATTCCTGCTTTGTTGCAAGTCTGTACAAACGCCGTACTGTCCCTTGTGACGGGGACACTCAGCCTGCGAGGAGTAGCCTCTGCTTTCAATGTTACCTGCTTGTTCTTAATAATAATTGATACTTTATGGATCCCTCTGTGGGGAAATTGTCTTTACGCCTCCCTCAGCTTGCTCCATGTAGAGTAAGCTGTCCGCGAAGGGCTGCCACCCGCAATGGAGCCCAGGGAATAGTCTCTAGCTGGTCCCTCTGGCAGCTGAAGGCACCTGATTTGCTCGCCTCCGCTTTTCGTCATGTGGTCTGGCGCCAATGTCAAACTGATATGTATGAATGAGTGGCCATCCAACTGCGAGCCCCATGCAATTCAGTCTTCAGTGCCTCACTGGGCGTTCCGTTGTCCCTGGCCTTCCCCCGCCCTGCCCTGCCCCACAGCCCCCACCTCCTTCCTGCTCTTCAGCCAGAAGACGGCCATCAGCCGCATGGTGATGGACGAGCAGCAGAGCCCCGACATCATCCTGCCCCTGCACAGCCTTCGGAATGTGCGCGCCATCGACTACGACCCCCTCCACCGGCACCTCTACTGGATCGACGCCAAGCAGAACGCTATCCGCCGGGCCCAGGAGGATGGAAACCAGGTACCACCCTTCAAGCAGTCTCGCAGCTTCTTCATGATATTGATGTGCCCCCCCCCCCCCCCCCCCCCCGAATTTGTACATTTGCAAGTTACCCCCTTTGGCTATTTGAGCAAACCCCTTAACCTTAATAGGTCCAGGAATACTGACCCTACTGCCTGATCCTCACTTGTATGCCACTTTGGACAAAGGTGCTGATAAACGTGGAATGTGTTGTACATGGGGATATTCTAATCAGTTGTGCATTTTCACACAGTCTTTTCTTTCCACTGATCCAGTCCAGTTTACCGTTTGCCATGCAGTCAGTACCATATGACATGCTGCTTTTTAACAGTGCAGCAGTAGATTCGGGTCTCTGCTTTTTTCTTTGGGAGCTCAGTCAGCTCCCGGTGTTATGGCTGTGACTCTGGTACATGAATAGTATCCATGACTTTTCACTGTGACCTCTGACATTGGACCCCCCCGCCAGAGCATAAGTGTGGTTTCTGGCATGCCGGGAGGCCTTGGTCTACAGCCTTATGACCTCAGCATCGACATCTACAGCCGCTTCATCTATTGGACCAGCGAAGTGACCAACGTCATCAACGTAACGCACATAGACGGCCGCGGTGTGGGCGTGGTGCTCCGCGGGGAGCACGACAGGCCCCGTGCCATCGTGGTCAACCCGGAGAGGGGGTCAGTTCACTGTCCTGTTTCATGTTGGTTTCGTGTTGATCTTTGAGAGAGTGTAATCACTAAGTTCTATAATTATGCATTTTAGTTGGAACAAGCTGGATTTCTAGGCCCAGAGCAGAGTCGTGAAGCCTCATGCTGAACATTACTCTGCATGTCTGACACGTTCAGTCTGAGAATTCCTCTTAGAGCTCTTCATCTAGGGATGACTTGTAAAACCTGCTCCTGAAACATTTACCAGACGGCAGAGTTGTGTGCGCCCAGTGTCAATAATTCTTACTCGGCGAGCGTGAGTGAGGTGACATGTTTATTTGGACACTCAAGGTGCCCCCACCCCTCCAGGTACATGTACTTCACGAATCTGCAGGAGCGCTCACCCAAGATCGAGCGCGCGGCGCTAGACGGCACGGAGAGAGAGGTGCTGTTTTTCACCGGTCTGGGAAAGCCTGTGGCGCTCGCCGTGGACAACGAAGCAAGCCGGCTCTTCTGGGCGGATGCCGACCTGCGGCGTATAGAGAGCAGCGATCTCACCGGTGAGCTCAGCACTGCTCCCTGGGGGCGCTCATCAGACATATAGCGTGAGATCACCACTTCGAGTCCCTGTGATGACAAAGGCCGTTATCCTGCTTGTTAGTGGTTTCACTCACTGACACTCAGCGGTATGTGAGTAATAGGTCATGTGACCGGGATGAAGATGTGCTCTCTCCATCTTCCAACTGCTGATTCAGTACTGGATCAGTACTGTTAGCTTGGACCCTATCCCAGGCAATACCAGGTACAAGGCAGGAGACATCCTGGACAGATTGTCTGTAAATCGTGTCTTAAGCTACTAAAATAATATTTGGTCACCGCTCCTGCTATTATTTTTATTTATTTACACACACACACACACACTATATATACATATATATATATATGTGTGTGTGTGTGTGTGTTTGCTCCTCTTCTCACCCAGAGCCATCAGATGATTGCTGTAATTTTTTCCACAGACTGTAATCAAGCGCTATAACCACAACTCAGTCAGTGCTGGCGAGGTATCTCTCTGTTCAGGGTGATTCATAAGCATAACTACTTCACTGAGGAATTTGTGAAGAACACCATTTACTCTACTCGCCAAAATGTTTAAGATGGCTGTCACTCCTGTTACATACAAGTTGCAGATTCTGGTTCATCTTTGGGTTATTCAGGACTCGTATGGGATGGACATCTTGTTCAGAAGAGTATACTGTTTCAGTGTAATCAACACATGCAAATAAGACATGATTACCAGCAGATCCAAAACGGCAGGCTGCACCGCAGTGGGGTCTTGCTTTGTGTTTGTGTGTAGAGTGCACAGTCTGTAATGAGCGGTCATGATTGGAGCTTCCAGGAAAAGCTTGGGTGGGGAACAGTTGAGTTAAGGCACCAGGGTAGCTTGAGGTAGCCTTGGATGGCTCCAGATAGACCCCAAACTTGTCATCTTCAGCTTCCTGGAAGCCGTAGTGGTGAAGCGAGGCCCAAGCATGGTGCTCCTCGAGCTGCGTTCATAGGATGGGCTCCAAGTGAGACCTCAGGCACAGCAACAGGCCTCCTACAGCTGGTCAAAGTATGAGTTGCGTTTGATGGGAACGAGCCGCCTCCGTTACTCTGCTCATAGGACGTCCATGCGCTGCCGGCTTTTAGCCTTTCGTGTCACCCTGTCACACACTGAGAAACCTGACCTCTCCTGCTTGCAGTCAAACTTCTCCGAGCACAAAATGTTTTCTTTTTTGCAAAGAAATACTGGTTTGGGGACGTCAAAGAATAGCAAACAAAGGGAATCGTAGACTGTCTTCACAAGGGGATGAAGATCAAGAGAGGGTCTGTCGTCTAAACAAACCCCGGATCTTCACCAGGATAAAAGACCCACAGATGGACCTCCTTTCCAAATTGTCTGGATCATATTTTGGTTTTATTATTTTTTCCCCCTAAACCTTCTCCTGCAGTGAGTTATAACATTGCACAACCCTGCTCAGCCTTAATGTTCTTCTCTCTCTCCCTCCCTGAAGCACCCTGCCGTCTTTTCCTCTGGGTCTCGCGTTATCTTGTCCTGGTGTCCCTCTAACCTCCTTACTCTCTTCAAACCTGCTCGCCAGGCGCAAACAGGGTGGTAATGGAGGACTCCAACATCCTCCAGCCCGTCGGGCTGACCATCTTTGAGAACCACCTGTATTGGATTGACCGGCAGCAGCAGATGATCGAGCGCATCGACAAGACTACCCGCGAGGGCCGCACCAAGATCCAGGCCCGCATCTCCTCTCTGAGCGACATCCACGCCGTCCATGCTCTCGACATGAAGGAATATAGTGAGTGCCCTGTACAGTCTGTCTTAGTGGCCCTCATTTCCTGCCTCTGCTGATGCGATACCTCCCACAGGTAAGCACCCCTGTACCTCGGACAATGGCGGCTGCTCCCACATTTGCGTCGTGAAGGGCGACGGCACCACTCGTTGCTCCTGTCCCATCCACCTGGTGTTGCTGCAGAACGAGCTCTCCTGTGGAGGTGAGCCCTTGCCTGGCCAGGGAGACCTTGGCATGGAGACGCCCCGCGCCCACTGAATACCAGCCATGCCACACCATTACACACCGTGCCAGCGATCTGTTTTTAAGTGATTAGATTTTCCTTAAATTTTCCCGCTGAAGCTTTACTTAGGCTCACTAAACTTTTTAAATCGTAGCACATTATTAAAGTTAAGAACTGAGGATTTGGGCCTGGCTCCAGGGTCTGATAAATCAGTCACAGGGAACTTTGTGTAAAACTTTCCCTGGACCCTCCTCTTCCCCCCCCCCCCCCCCAGAGCCTCCCACTTGCTCCCCAGAGCAATTTTCCTGCGCCTCTGGCGACGTGGACTGCATCCCGCAGGCATGGCGCTGCGATGGCATCGCCGAGTGTGAGGATGGCAGCGATGAGCGTGACTGCCCTGTGTGCTCGCCACTGGAGTTCCAGTGCGCCAGTAGGCAGTGCGTAGCCCTAGAGCTGCGCTGCGATGGCGAGGCCAACTGCCAGGACGCGTCCGACGAGAACGAGTGCACAAGTGAGGGTCTTGGATATTCGGCAGAGGGGGGTAGAGGGACTAGAGATAAGACATTGGGCTGGAAACCCAGAACACACATGGGCAGAGGGCTGACATGTATGCTTTGGGTCTATCAGCACACTGTCCTGTGGACCAGTTCAGCTGCGCTAATGGCCAGTGTGTCGGCAAGCACAAGAGGTGCGATCACAACATGGACTGCACTGACAACTCTGACGAGCTCGGCTGCTGTGAGTCACCTGACCCATCACCGTAGCTTTGGTGTTATACATGTCGTTTCTGTGTGAATATCTCCTTTTGATTATGAGTTTTACATTGAGCTGTAGTGGTCTGTGTAAGGCTATCTGTAAGTGGTTTTCATGGGTGGGCGTTGATTTGTGTGAGACTAAACACTGATCCAGGGTCAGTGCTACTTGGGGTGCCTGTAGTCCTGGCTAAGGGTGTGTTATCGTGTCTGAAGGCTCCGCCTCTTTTCCCAGACCCCACAGAGGAGCCGCCGCCCCCACCCACCAGTGCTGTGGGCTCCATCGTGGGCGTGGTCCTCGCGCTCTTCGTGGTGGGCGCCATCTACTTCGTATGCCAGCGTGTCTTCTGCCCACACGCCAAGGATGATGGCGAGGCCAACGACTTCGTGGTCCACGGTCCATCGTCCATGCCGCTGGGATACGTGCCGCACCCCAACTCGCTCTCCCGGTCACTTCCAGGTAGACCTCACTGGGTCGCATCACAGGCGGGCCGTCATGACCATTCCATTAGATTTTCATTATTAATTGCTCTAGTTATACTTCTGCAAGACGGCCTGTGAAGGTCTTTAGTCCAGTGGCTCTGGACTGTAACTGAGTCTCCTTCCGCTGCTCAGGTATGTCTCGTGGAAAGTCGGTAATGGGGTCCCTCAGCATCATGGCAGGCAGCAGTGGGCCACCCTATGACCGGGCCCATGTCACAGGGGCATCCTCCAGTAGCTCCTCAAGCACCAAGGGTTCTTACTTCCCTCCGGTGAGCACCAGGAACTGCATCATAAGGAGTCCCCCAATATTGTGTATGCGTGTGAGAATCTGCTACGTGTTACTCAGCAGAAACCAGGTTTCAATCCCCACCCCCAGGTCCTGAACCCTCCTCCATCACCTGCCACAGAGCGGTCCCACTACACCATGGAGTTTGGTTACTCCTCTAACAGTCCCTCCACACACCGTTCCTACAGGTACTGCTTTCAGGGGTTTTTCTTTTTTTTGCCTGGGGTTACATGGGACAAGGTCTATGTTCAATGCATCCTGCCTTTTTTTTTCCTCCTTAACTCTGCAGCTACAGACTCTACACCTACCGGCACATTGCCCCGCCCACTACACCCTGCAGCACAGACGTGTGTGACAGCGACTGCACGCCAGGCCGTCGCATCATCGCGCCGGCCAAGGGCTACACCAGCGACCTCAACTACGACTCTGAGCCCTTTCCCCCGCCTCCAACGCCCCGCAGCCAGTATCTGTCAGCGGAGGAGAACTGCGAGAGCTGCCCCCCCTCACCCTACACCGACCGCAGCTACTCCCACCATCTTTACCCTCCACCTCCATCCCCATGCACGGACTCCTCCTGAGCCACGCCCACTTTCTCTGGCCCCGCCTTCCCCTGTAAATACCATTTGTGCATATGAGTAAGAGGATATTATGGGGGGGGGGTTTTGTACAGTATTAAAATATAAAGCCAGGACGTCCTGGGATAGGGGATTGTTGGGGCACGTTGTACAGTGAAGTATTTATATTTTCTATACCGCATCTATGGGTGCCAAAAGTTTGTATTATGAAGAGAATTTTGTACATTATATAACTATACAAATTTATAAAAATTTGCCACAAATGAGAAATGCTGCCTTAATCCCAAAGTCTGAAACAGAAGACGCTGCCTTGACATGGGGCTGAAAGCAAGCAATCCAGAGGAGAGAGACACTTAGCTAATGCCAAAAATGGGGCGCCTCGGAGGGGCTGCCTGAATTCAGTCTGTCAGGACTACGGAGCTTGTCCTGACCACCTCTGCCGCCCTGCCATCACACTGTGGGAAACCAAAGAGCCAATGAAGCAGTAGAAGGCCACAGGGTGCTGAACATCAGCCCATGCTGGGTAACTGGTTCACCCCAAAGCCTGGTCTCTTCCTCTTTCTCCTCTTCCAGCTCTCTAAGGGTCTCACTTGTTCACACTGGACTACACCCACCTACAGGGAGTAGACATCCCAGAGCAGAGACGGATGTGTTTGAGCACAGAGATGCCATAGTGGAATATGGCAGCTCAGTGTGACTCCCCCACCCGTGTTGATGGAGTTAACATTCAGAAGCGATTAACCAAACATACATTCTTGGTTCTAAAGTCTTTCTCTTTTTAAATAAATCATGTCAGGCTACAGCTGTAAACTGAGACAAACGGCATGCTGTGGTTCTGCTTAATACCCCCCCCCCCCCCCCCCCCAGAGGAAGGGAAGAGCACCACCTAGTGTCTGACTCATGCCAAAACTTTTAATCTTTTAAACTCGGTGCCCACAGAATATTTTCATATTTTTGTACCATGTATTGTGTAGATATCATATTTATAAGCTATTAAAAACCTCATATTAGGTTATTGTAAATGTATCCACTATATCCTTGCAGTACTTGTGTGTTTCTGCTGTAAATGAAACCCTATCTATTTTTCTATTGTGTGTAAGTCTGTATAGAGACAATCTAAGGCAGATCATTTGAAGAGAATGCGCAGATATCCATGTATTATTAATATTATTATTATTATATTTTTTTACCCAGGCAAATTATCATTCTGTTTCTCCTTTGCTTGATTTGCTTGATTTAATAATTATTCTACACATGACTAGTTATACCACGGTCACCTCAAGGTGTTTCTCTTTGAACAGCAAACGCATCCCTGGACAACACAAGAGTTCAGCCCCCCTTGGCTGGATGTCTTCACTGTACTGTGTTGATCCTGGGTTCAGTACATTAAGTTGTCATGTTTCAGGGCTCAAGACCAAATCCCCCCCCCCCCCCCATATTTTCCGCTCTGCGAGATATTGGAGGCTCACTTTCGAATTTCTCCCACTGTGAAATGCCCAGCCTCGAACTACTGCCTGTCTGCATCTCATTTAGCGGGATGAGTTCAGGCTGGACTGATGTCTGGTGAACGCCAGCTCCCATGCCTGATTGGCCGGGAAGGACAATTTACTGTCTTTTTGGAATAATGGATTAAGAGAAATTTACTGGCTCTTGGAACGTTTTTTTTTTTTTTTGCTTGCCAAAGTGCTCTAAATAGTTTAGCTCTGACTTTGACAGTCTGTTGGCAATATCTTTGACTTGACTGCAATCAAGGCTTCACATCTATGTTTGATTAACTCCCAAAGGGCTTCGGTCTTCTCTGCCTGCTGCTGAACTGGACCTTTGATGAAGGACCCATGTGCCATATGCGTGTACCTGTGTGCAGTTCCTTGGGCAGACTTGAGCGGCAGGGGCAGAGTTGTGCTGTTCTGCTAAACTCCTGAAGTGTCTGTAAATGGGGCCGCGTTGGTTTTGGTTTCCTCGTGTCGATTAGTTTGCCTGTAAGTGAACCAGGATGGATCCGTACAATGTACTTCTCTGGCCTCTCCATGCAGAAATCACTTTCTCTTTTTATATTAAATTGTAGCAGTAAAACCACTTTTAATATATTAAACTTCTCAGCATTTGCTGACGGCAGAACCTGTTGAGTCCGTAGCACCCTGGCAGCTCGGCATCCATCGGCACGCATCTCCAACACCTGTCAGACACAGTCCTGTCATCCTGTCACCTACTGCATCTGGCCCCTGACCACTGCCTGTGATAAACTAGCTTAATGATGTTTTCCTTCTTGACTGCACTTTACGGTACTCTTGGTAGTTGCTGATGTAATAGTTCATTTAGGAGAGTTTGTTACCCCTTATGCCTGAGCAAATTTCCTAATTTTTGTTTTAATTCCTTCATCTGACATGATCTACCTGAATGTAGTAACACAAGTTGTAGATGTTTCAGATCTTTACTATAGGGTTTAGTCACCTATAACTGACAAAGGGTTATAATAATTGGTAACCAAAGGAATTATTTTGGATTGCTAAATTTTCAAATAGGGAAAATGTACCTCAAAAGAGGTTTATATTAAACTTCTTGGCTTTGGTTTTCATTTTAGCCTCAAAACAAACGTAGCCTTTCAGAAAACTTTTGTGAAGAAATGTTATGCTACCTGCCGGTTGGCTTAGCTTGTTTTGGGAGATTTAATATTAAATTTAACTTAAGCTTTAGCTGCATGGATGTCCATGGTAAGAGTTGCTTGAGGTAAAAATTAAAAGCACTTTTGGTTCCAGGACATTGGAGAAGCTAAGCTGACAGGGCTGAGCATCGGAAAGGCCGTTCTGGCTGGGGGGTCCTCATGAAGCTGTTTGTTACTGTGGTGCTTTGCAGGCGTGACTTCAGGATAACCAACATTTGGTTAATCATATCCACAATGTTCCACTAACCCTTTGTAAATTGCTTTTCATGTACAACAGTGTATAAAACCTGTACAGCCCATATTATATATCTTTATAAGCTGTTGTAACAAATTAAATGTTGATTTTTTTATAAGAAGAATTAATGGAATTTTCTTATTTATACTCTGAGATGGTTTGTAAAATACTTATTTCTCTTTCTGGTTATGGCTTTAAGTAATTCTTGTGCTGTGGAATATACATTTACGTAAACAGGTCTAACTTGGGGCGGCATGGTGGTGCAGTGGTTAGCACTGTTGCCTCACACCTCTGGGACCCGGGTTCGAGTCTCCGCCTGGGTCACATGTGTGCGGAGTTTGCATGTTCTCTCCACGTCGTCCTGGGGTTTCCTCTGGATTCCTCCCACAGTCCAAAAACATGCTGAGGCTAATTGGAGTTGCTAAATAGCCCATAGGTGTGCATGTGTGAGTGAATGGTGTGTGAGTGTGCTCCTGACCCCCCCGCAACCCAATAGTACAAGCGGTTTGGAAAATGGATGGATGGATGGAGGTCTAACTTGTTGTATGGTTATGAACACAAAAAGGCCACTGGCAGTTTATAAGTTTTTCACATATTTAGATTTCCAAAAATCATTCAGATTTTCATACAGTTTGCTACCCTCCAGTGTAATCAGTGGGATACCAAAAGGCTCTACGTGGGGGACATTATTGATTAATTTATATGTATATAAAAGTTTATGCAATATTTAGCTTATTGATTCAATTTGTGCAGAAGCGGAACATGAAAAAATTCTAAACTTGGAAAAAATGACGGCCGATTTGCACTCATAACCTCTGGAATAGGCTCCAGATTCACCACAACCCTGAACAAGACAAGCAGTTACAGAAAATCGATGGTTGGTTGGTTGGATGGATGGATGGATGGATGGATGGATGGATGACTAATAATATCCTACATAAATCATTCAAAATTCAAATGTGGATTATTTTATGTTAATTATTTAACTGTTCTTAAACTTAGTTTTATTCAAACAACTAAAGTCAACCTCCCAGGCGTATTTTGTACCATAGTCCTGCTTTTAATGTTGCTGTTGAAATGACTTTGTATGACGCTCTTAGAGCACCACCTGGTGGCTATATTGTTTGCTGCGCTGTTAAACCCCCAGAGCTTCATAGTTGCTGGGTGTGTAGACCTTCGTTTAGCATTTATCCATGTTTCCTCAGCCTGGTTCTATTTGGATTCAAAGCATTTCCTGTGTTTCATAACTTAAAGCTAATGAAAGTATACCTCAGCAGAGATAAAAGATTTGTTGGCTTGGATTGCTTACTTTTTTCTTGTTTTTTCACTCTACTATAACAGTGTTGGCATAATGTACACATTGATTATCTGTCAAGGGTGGCATCATATATGAGGATAGTGACCAGTCAGTTCTTGAAACTGGTGTGTTGAAAGCAGGAAAAATGGGCAAGTGTAAGGATCTGAGCGACTGACAAGAGCCAATTTGAGATGGCTAGACAACTGGGTTAGAGCATCTACAAAACATCAGGCCATGTGGGGTGTTCCCAATATGCAGTGAGCATTACCTACCAAAAATGGTCCATAGAAGACCAACTGGTGAACTAGCTCATGGGCACTCAAGGCTCACTAACGCATGTGGGGAGCGAAGGCTACCCCATCTGGATGGATGCCAAAGGAGAGCTATCATAGAACAAATCGTGAGGGTTGGACTCCACCAGCCCTTTGTCACCGATTCTGTTCATAACTTTTATGGACAG